>NW_028317821.1:1242500-1907500 GCF_062004578.1 Staurois parvus
AAAAGTGGTATGACATGCGTTCTACAGGGAACCATATACACATTGCATCACAGAACCCATAAAATAGATAACCTTACAAACTCTTGCAGCGTGGCTTTGTCCCTATACGCATTACACCCTCTAGGTTTCTTCAGTAGGTCTATGTTGGAAGACTCATTATACCTTATAGAAAATATGTTGGGATGTTTGCTTTGTATACATGGAGGATTTGCAGAATGTTTTGGGGTGTGTTTGCAAGTATGCCTCTGCCATGCATGAGAAATAACTTTTTTTTTTGTTAATTTTGTGAAAAGAATTATTCAGTTTCTTCATTAACCACAAAATTGTGGGGAAAAAATTACAACTTCACAAAATTCACCATGCTTCTTACTAAATTCCTCAGGGTCTCTTCTTTCCAAAAAGGGTCATATGGGGGATAGTGTTACTGTCCAGGCATTTCAAGGCCTCAAGAATTGAGGTGTACAATAGCTTGTAGACTCTATAACTTTCACACAGACTAAATAATATTCACTGATTTGGGTTATTTTACCAAGTAAATGTAGCAGAATACATTTTTTCCAAAATCAATGAAGAAGGATTACATCTGAATAGTAAAAAATAAAAAACTCAGTGGTGAATAAATACTACCAAAAGAAAGAAATATCTTTCTAAAAAAAAAAAACTGCAGAGCTGCCCCATTGGTTTCCATGCATAGCTGCATCAGATTTTTCACACTCCAGTGTAATGACGATTGGTGTACATGCAGAGCTGCACCAGATTTTGCACGCTCCAGTTTTAATGAATCAATCCCTGTGTGTTTTGATATGTTTGCTGTATTCAAACCCCAAAACTACTGTTGTTTAAATAACTCCCTTTTTGCTTTGTAAATTTAGTTGTGCAAAGTTTTTTTTATATATATCATTGTTAGATCCTGCTACTTTCTCTTTTTTCTGAGCATGCCTATGATATGGCAACAATATTAAACACAGACCCTAATGCTGTGATACTGGGGTTTTTGCTTGTTATTTCTCTTAATTCTTTTTATTCCGTTTATATTATAAATACAACACATTATTTTACTCCTGACGTCTTTCTTCATCACACCACTCTCCTTCCCTACCTACCAAACAACTTAAATAAGAAAACTATCGTTTCTATCTTGTTTCTAACCCTCCTTTACTCCGATCAGTTCTAAAAATCTCTTGGATGTTTTAAAATCCTTCCAACTATACCAAATGTTTGTAAACTTTTCAATTTTATCCTCTCCAATATGGTATAGTTCCTTCATCCTATAGATAAACACCACTCTATTTATCCAATCTTTTATTTTCTGGATTTCATGCGTCTGCCAAAATTTGGGGATCAATCCTTTTGCTGCATTTATTAAATAAAATACCATTGTGTTCTTATATTGTTTCACCGTAAGCTCGGATTTGTGGAATAAGCAGACGCAGAGATCTTTCAGTATACTAATACCTGTTATCTCATGTATTTGTAGTATTATTCCTTGCCAAAATCCTGTATTTTGGGACAATCCCACTATATATGTGCCATTGTTTCTTTCACCCCACACACTCTCCAACACAGAGGTGAACTCTTTGGTCATTGATTATGTGCCATTACACATTATGTGTAATATAAAATCTTACTAAACATTTATATTTCATTTCTACTGTATTCAAATCACTGTATTCAATATTTAATGTAATCACTCTGTGTTACATTAAATATATTCTTATTTTCTTGTTCATTTCATTTTGTCCCAAGCTCCTTCTCCCACTTTTCCAAAAACAGTGGAGATATTGATCCAGATATACCAGTAAGGATCTTATATATGCGAGAGGTAACATGTTTTCTCATTGTCGCCAAACTAAAAAGTTGTTCAAATGGATACATGTTCTCCACTGCTCTTAGTGGCTGCGGGAGCGCTGCAACAAAATGTCTTAATTGGCAATAACGCCACTCATCCAACATAATCCTGCCACATGATCTGTGAGTAGAGCTTTTACCTGTGCCTCAAATTACTTCATGGTCCCTAGCCATGATTTTACAAACTGTTCCAGTCTACCATTACTTGTACTACAAGCTACCTCATGGTTCTCAGCTGTGAGCATATGCACTACTCCAATGTAACATTATTTGTCCTAAAAGCTACCTCATGGTTCCCAGCCATGAGGGGATGGACTGTTCCAGTCCACCTTTACCTGTGCTAAAATTTACCTCATGGTTTACAGCTTTGAATAATAGACTTAGGTGCTGTAGCTAAGAGACAAGTGTCCTCTGTTGACTGAGCTTAATATTTTGAGACTCCCACACCCCTTCATCCTCTCCTGTTACAAATTTAGCAAGCAAATAAACTTTAACCACATGCTGCCCAGCCACTGTAGAAATACGCTGGCAGGGCGGCACGGCTGGGCAAAACCACGTTTTAAAATGTGTGTTTTCAAAACAGGTAGGGGGCGCGCACGCGCGAGGCGCGCCACCGCCCTACCTGTCCCGCCGTTCACGGCCGCGGATGTCAGTCGCCGGGTCACAGCCGGTTGTTACCGGCTATGTCCCGGTGATTAGCGGCAATCACTGACAGAGAGCACAGCTGCAGTAGCTGTGCTTTCTGTCAGTTCCCTGACAGCTCCTGACACGCTGATCAGGACAGAAGAGTTTATCAGTGTGTCTCCGTGCAGTACACACCCCCGCCCCCTAATAAAACACTCCCCTCACACAGTTAACCCTTTCAGTGAATAACAAAGTTAACCCCTTCCTCCCCAGTGCCATTAGTACAGTGTCAGTGTTTTTTTTTGCACTGATCACTGTATTGGTGTCACTGGGGATGTCAGTGACCCCAAGTCAGTTCCTCCCCAGTGTCAGAATGTCCGCCGTAGTCCTGCAGTCCCGCCATAAGTCGCTGATCGCCGCCATTATTAGCATAAAAAAAAATTAAAAATCCCAGTATCTTTCCCGCCATCTGTAAATGCTATAACTTTCACGTAAACCAATTAATTTACATGTATTGGGGTTTTTTGTAGCAAAGACATGTCGCGGAATACATTTTGGCAGAAATTTTTTACTAAATTTGATTTTTAATTTTTTTTTTACTGGACATGTTTTATAGCAAAAAGTCCAAAATATTGTTTTTTGTCCTCAAAATTGTCAGCGTTTTTTTTTATAGCGCAGAAAATAAAAAACACACAGGTGATCAAATACCACTGAAATAAAGCTCAAATTCTGGGAAAAAAAGGAGGTAAATTTCATTTATGTACCGTATTGCATGACCGCGCAACTGTCCATTAAACTAGAGCAGCGCTGTATAGCAAAAAAATGCAGTATCTATACCATAGTTTGTAGACGCTATAACTTTCACACAAAGCAATCAATATACACTTATTGGGATTTTTTTTTACCAAAAACATGGAGCAGAATACATTTTGGCCTAAATTTATAACTAACTTTGAGTTTACTATATATTTTTTATAGCTGAAAGTAAAACATATCGTTTTTCTTCAAAATTTTTGGTCTTTTTTGTTTATAGCGTGAAAAATAAAAAAGCGCACAGGTGATCAAATACCACCGAAGGAAAGCTCTATTTATGTGAAAAAAAGAACGTAAATTTCGTTTGGGTGCAGCATTGCATGACTGCGCAATTATCAGTTGAATTAGTGCAGCACCGAGTAGCAAAAAGAGGCCTGGTCATTAAGGGGGGTAAATCCTCAGGAGGGCAAGTGGTTAAAAAGGCACCCCGATAAACTGTTCAGTGAACCTGTGTGAGTGGACTGTTGCTGAGTGCCTGGCTGCCACTGCACTAATTTGGGAAAGAACCTGTTGAACTACAGTGACTCCTGCATGCATCTATAGTCAGCCCCTGACTTTAGGCTACAGCTAGTGACATACGGCATCAACCAGCAGTGACTCTAGGGAAATACTGCAAGGAAGCCTAGGACCTGAAGTCCCGAAGAAACATCTCCAGTATTGACAAGTTCTGTGGTTTTAACCTTCCCATTTGTCCTTGTTCTCTAGACCAGAAGAAAGAGCTATTGCAATCACATGACTGTGGGATACGTCTGCAAGAATTGTAATGCTGTAATAAATTGTTTAGTACATGTTTGTAATACACCCTGACTTTTGGAAATTGACAAGGTTTAAATATACTAAATTTTCACATCCGAGGCCAGTTTAGGCTAATTTATCAGGATCCATGTTCTGAAGGCGGATCTGAGGTTAGTTGCAGTAAGCCATCTATGAACTGGAAACACAATGAGATCTGCTTATTCTGAGAGTGGAGATTGTTTAAGAAAACATTTGTAATACATCCATTGCTATATGCTAAAATGCAGTTCAGTTGCTCATACGTTAATATATTCTTTGGATACAGAATATGTAAACCCAACATTTCATATTCCTGATATGTGCCTGCTGTACCACATTCTTGAAAAAGTATCCTGTTCTCTTTCTATTTCCACCTTTGTGTGGAATCCCTGATGTTCCTGTCTATTCCTCTGCTTTCCTATTAAAAACTGACCACACTAAGTTGGAGAACACAGCATGGTCAGTTCTCTAGCTATACTTGGAACTCAGTGTACTCTCCTCCAATGATCCGACTTGTCCTGACACAACACCCTCCCCCCAACCACAAACACTCTTTTGCTGGGAAGACTAGTGTTCTTCTGTTTCTCCTCCCTTGCCTCTTATGCAGTTGAGAACAGAGGGTATGCGATCACTTATAAAAAAAGGTGTAAAAAAGTGTTTATAATGTTGTTGTTTTATATCTATACACAAATGTTTTCCCTTCCATTTCTATTTTAAACTGAATGGGTTGTTTTACAAGGTGAGGGTATACATACTTTAACTGCATACAAATATTGTATCCCAGGGATGCCATGTTAGAGGTTTTCTATTATTTAATCATTATTTTAATCCTCTGTAGTACACATGCAACTTGGCTGCTGCAGTTAGATTTCTAATGCCTTTCTCCTGTCAGTTCTCCCTAACTTGACAGATATTCTAGAATCTGGGAGGCTGCACAACAGTTTTTAATAATTCTGAGGTGCTGTAGAAAGGATTTTTCCAAAGGATATCTGATATACTGTATACAAAAAAATCTTGTTCCCCAGCCAGACCTGACAATTAGGCATGAGAAAATCTGCTGGGGTTTGACTTACAGGGGTGATTTGGAAAATCCTACTTGAAATACACAGAACCAGAACTTAGAATCAAACCTCATTGTATTCCATTGGAGGCGAATCTTGTTAGTAAGTTCAGATTTTTTTTTAGGACTAATAGGATAACTACTGTCAAAAAAACAGTAATGGAAAGCTGGACACTTACCAGGTCACCCATGTCCCATACAAAAAGTTTGATCAATGACACCATACAGGATTCCTAGCTGTCAATTTACATTACTGCAGCTGGGTATTTGTCATTTAGCAACAGGAATGTGGCATGTACACTGGTGGGTGACAGGTCATCATGACTGATGATAGGTTTACATTGATGAACACCAATGATTGATATGGATTACATCTCTCCATGATTGATGTGGAATTACTTCTGGGGACATTATTGGAATTTGTTCTAAAAGCAGGTAAGTATGTTTTTGTGTTATTTGTTGTAATAAAGGACTTTGTATTCAGTGTGAAAGTTTATTTACTTTTAAATCTTTGTAATAATGGATACCTCTGTAGTCATTCTCCTGAGAGGGAGTGAATATCTGATTCTCCTCTTATTATAATGGGGGCTTCCAAATGCCACCATAAGTTCTCATTATATTGCCCTCACCTCCTTTTTTGAGGCACTCCAGGTGGGGAAGAGGCCTTGTCTCTCAACATTGGGACAAGGGTACTTTCAAAAGTTTGCCAGCCCTCTGTGGAAGGTACCCCTTCAATTTTAAAAGATATATGGCCTTGTCTGATACAGGAAGGTGGGGTGCATAAACTGCCTTCTCTTTCCTGGCTTTACTTGAATAAAGGCCTGGTTGGAATGTTAAGGGGAACCTCAATGCTGGTTTAACCTTTTATAATAAATGGGTATTGTTTTTAAACGTTATTTGACTCAGGGATTTAACTTTTCTAGGTAAAAGGCTCACTTTGACAAGCAGATAAAAACAGGCCAGTAATTCGGTAACACGGTTCCTGTTTTCACTGGTGGTCTTGCAGCTGGCCAATTTCTATCAAATTCTTATTAAAAAGACCACAGATGATACAACAGATTACATACAAATATAAAACTGGCCAGCAGCAGGGCATTTTTAATGAGAGAGAATAGGCCAAAATGTGCCAGAGACAAAGAGTACAGGAGGATGTTTTAACACAAAGATTAAAAGATCCGCAAATGATTCAGCATTGTAAATTCAGCATCAGGTAAATTTTAATGAGGGGTTCAAATTTACTAGAGACAAAGAGCACAGGTAGAGGTTTGACTACAAGAATTAAAATATTTCAGAGGATACAGCAGTGTAAATTTGTAGGGCAGCAGGACAATTTAAATCAGTCTAACATTTATTTTTTAACATTTTATTATTAGGTCTAAGCAGTCTAACATTTATTTTTTAAATGGGTGGTGCAAGCAAACAGCAGCTCCAAATATAGAGACACAAGTGAATGTTACCCTTTGAGCACCCCAAACGTAAAGCGGAAGGTTAGTTTTTTTTTTTTTTATGCAGCACCAGGGACCTAACTTAACTCTAATGAAGTGTGTATAATTGATAAAATGCTTGAGCATTTACAATATAACTATAATATAATGTATTATATATAAAACATCTATGGAAGCTCAGTATGTTTTGCACAGATGGCCATCTGGACGTTTCTTGAGATTTTTCCCTTGAAAGTTTCTCCTCTTTTTAACAGTAAAAATAAGTCATGGAGTTGATTTACTAAAGGAGTAGATCACATTCACTTAGCAAAGTGAATTTTCACATGGCTCAGTGAATGAGGTGAAGCCTTTGCAAAGAATGCTCAACCATTTGCAAGGAACATTTAAATAAAAACAGGATTGATTGGATGGCTAAAGCCAGCACAGCTTCACCTTATTCACTAAGCCATGTGAAAATTCACTTTGCTACACTTTAGAATAAACTTTATAGGATGCCCAGATTCCAAAAGAGCTGTTATCCAAACCACACAATTGTACATTTATGTTATGAAGTATACACAACCCAAATGAGAAATAGTTTACTGTTTACTATTAGTTAAATGGTTTTAGCAAAACAAGCCATATACAAAACCCTTTTAGTTCAATATGCCTAGAGAGTAACATAGTTATGGGGTGTCTGCACCCCCCCCCAAACATCTCTATGCACTTTGACCACCCCAGCATCAATGCATTTTGATTTGAACTTCAGAACCACTCTGGGAACTGAACTTGAGGGAGTAAGCTGAAATCATCCAGTCATCAAGGCCATTGAGGTCAATACTCTTCAGAAAAAGAGAGAAGACACCACAGCCCTGATAGTGACCACTCTTAAGGAGGGCATGTGGCATATACTTAAAGTCAGTATTCCAAAAATATATTACATGGCAACCCTTATTTTTGAAGTTAAGGTGTTCATTATTATGTCCAAGATATAGTACTCTTTCCAGGAGAACTGCTGTGACAGGTATGTAACCCTCAGTTCTCACTTGTAACATATACTGTAACTAATAGTCATAGTCATACCTAGTATTGTGATTCTAAACGTTGTTTGTGTAGCACCCTCCTAGGTAGGTGCTAGGATTAGATACATAGGATTAGATATATTTTTGATAGATAAATGTAATTATTACTCTGTAGGCAGAGTGACTCTAATTGTTGCTAATGTAAGAGGTGTAGAAAATAGGCAGCCCCATAAAATTTAAATCCAAAGCCTAATACCTAATATAACAGTAATCTATCTTTGTCAATAGAAGATACTAGTGATTGCATTTTTATTGTACCATCACAAGAGGGCAGAACTACGTCCTGTGATAATAGGAAGACACAGAAGTAGGAACTAAAAAGCTAACACTTTATTTCCTACAGGACAGTGATTACAGTGAACAGATCCAGTCACATGTAATTAAGGGTTTTCTGTGTTTGTTACAGGTAAGCAGGAGGCTGTTTAACATGATAAATAGGACAAATGACTTAACATGTGCCCTGGTGGTTAGTAAATGTCGCTGTTACTATTATGCAATCAGATTACTTGTAGCATAAATGTGAATATATATTGCAGCTATGTGATTTGGCGCTAAGATACAGGGAATGTGATTTCTCTATTGTAATACACTATTGTTATGCAGAATAGGTCACTAGCATATCTGCAGAGGTCTAGATATTCAGTATTGCAATTAAAGATGTTTATTAATGTATATGAAAATACTTATTAATGTATAAGGAAATGTTTAGTAATGTATAGAGGACAGTGATTACAGTGAACAGATCCAGTCACATGTAATTAAGGGTTTTCTGTGTTTGTTACAGCCATTCCTAATAAAGCACTTCTGGTTTCACCCGACCCATCCTTCGCACAGTTGAATTATTTACCGTATGTGCAACAAAATTGGCGCCCAACGTGGGGCCGGGTGAAAGGAACGCCGAAAGGTCACGGAAGTGAAAAGGAGTGACTACGCTGTCCGTGGTGAAGTTACAGAAAAACATTAGGAGTATGGATATCGAAAAGTTGCAAGACAAAATCAGTGAACACCTGATTCACATGACAGTCGATGATCTCATGGAGACTTGTTAGTTTATAAAGGCCTCTGAAGCAAGTATGGCAAAAGGAAAAACCCGGCGCCATTACATGCGGATAGTGAATGAGGTGTTAGATGAACTGGTAGAGACTGAAAGTGAAGAAGTGGTGACACAATTTCTGCAGGCAACTAAGAAATTCATTGATGAGTTAGAGAAGAGAGATAACATGGAAGCACCAAGCGATAGTGGCAAAGACCCTCAAGCAGAACAACAGTTAAAGGATTTAAAACAGCAATACTACAGTATACAGGAAAAACTTCAAGAAACGGCCAAGATGATAGAGGGACAGATGAAAGAACTTAGCACTAAAGACAAAGACTCAAAAGGAAGTCCTGCAAATCAAGACCCTAATCTAGTTGCTCAGAGACTTTCCCATACTAACTTGCCAGAAGTTACAATCAGAAAGGACTTTAAAATTGCTGGTCAGATAGGCGAAAAGGAACAGAAAGATAAGCTGTCCTATACTAACCTCATGCACCAGATTGACATGGGACTGGAAAAGGGATATTCCGAGTCAGAGCTTGTGGAAGCTGTGGTGAAAGCCATTAGTCCTGGGTCAGGTCTCAGAGGCATGCTAGAGCTGAAGAGTGGACTGACCCTAGTGCCACTCAAGAGAATCCTAAAAAGCCATTATAAAGAGGAAAATGCTTCTGAACTATACCAACAATTGATCAATATATCACAGAATAGTAAAGAGACTCCCCAGAACTTCCTATTTAGGGCCATTGCATTGAAGGACCGTTTGCTGTTCATTTCACAAGGGGAAGGTTCAGATGAACACTTTGGCACTGAATTTATACAAAAGAAATTCTTAAGGTCAGTGGGCACCGGACTGAGAAGTGACCATATCAAGTTCCAACTAAAACAACATTTGGACGATCCTACAGTCTCAGATGAGTTGCTCATAGAGAAGATGAATGAGGCTACAAACATGGAGATGGAAAGGGAGCAGAAACAAAAGAAATCTGAGCACAGTAACCTGACGAAGGGAAGAGAGTGCCAGGCCAACATCCTCCATTGTTCTCAGGTACCAGGCACCCTCCCTTTGCTTCCATCACAAACAAGTAGTCTGGCAATCCAACAGCCTTCAAAGAGTAACTCTGACCTTGAAAAGATAGTAATACAGTTGCAACAAGAAATATTCGATATGAAAACACTTCTCCAAGATTCGAGAACTCGACAAGAGCATGGCTTTGGAGGACCTAGAACAACTGTTGGACAAAGGACAGGGACTTGTCAATCTTGTGAAAAGACTGATCAGAGAACTGCATGTAACCATTGCTTTAACTGGTCGAGCTGGACATAGGGTGAGACAATGCAGAGCGGCCAAACAAAATCAGTTAAACGGGAGAAGGTTGCTGTTAAGGGACCGACAGTAACCTGTGCCAGAACCAAACCTGCGTCCCAAAGTGCAAATGTCAGTAGTAAAGAAACCAGTCCCCAACCTACCATCAGAGCCCTGGCTGGAAAGTTAAACGCAGACTACTGGAGGAAAACGCCAACCTGCCCTGCTCAAAGACTATCCCCGACAGCTGAAAAATTGCCAACCAATAATAATGGCATCACTTTGAAAAAGCACAACAAGCTACTGGATCTTATTGGAAAGAGATGCCTTGTGAACTGTGAAATAGACAAAACTCCTGTCCAGGCCTTATGGGATACTGGCTCTCAGGTTAGCATTATCAATGAGGGCTGGAGACAGCGAGTACTGCCACACACTGTGCTCAGATCGTTTGAAGAACTGCTGGGACCAGGGGTACTCCAAGGGAAAGCAGCCAATGAGACAAAGATTCCATTCTCAGGTTGGATTGAGGTAACCTTTCAGCTTACATCAAGCAGTAATACTACCAAGCAGTTATTAGTACCACTAGTAGTCTCTGAGGATGAGAAAGTGGCTGAGAAGCCAATTATCGGCTATAATATAATTGAAGAAACATTCAAAGAGACAGTTGCTGATGGGAAGAAAGTTATCCCAGGTTTTGTGGACATATTAAGAACAGCTTTGGAACTGCCAACCCCCAAAGCAGAAGTCCTTGTAAGCTTACTACAAGCCAACTGTAGGGAAACCAGTGGTGCTATCGTAAAGACTGGTACTAAGAACCAAAGAATCCCTGCAAATACTGTAACATACATCCGGTGTAGTGCTCACACCAAACCGTCCTTGCAGGCTCAGACAGTTTTGTTTACACCGAGTGAGGCTTATCACCTGCCGGATGGACTGCATATTGGTGAGACACTAGTCTCATTTCAAAGTGGACAATTCTCCAAACTGACCATTCCAGTTTGGAATACAACTAAACGGGACATTGTGTTACCAGGTCAAACAAAGATTGGAGGTGTAGAGCCCATCAAAACAACATATCCGGCTCAAGTACAATTGAAACAATCAGCAAATGTGTTTACTAATTCGGTGACCTCTGAACCACAGACACTCAAGGTAGGGCCAAAAGGGAAAATTGGAAATCCAAATGAGACTTATCCGCGGGTGAGGGATGACAATCAGGAGTGCTGGGACCCGCCAGTGCCTTTGAAACACCTCCCTCCTGAAGATCAACAAATCGTCAAAGATATGCTAAGGGAAGAATGCAATGCATTTGCCAAAGATGACTCTGATGTAGGATGTATTCCTTCTTTACAGTTACAGATTCGTCTCAAAGACAGTACACCAGTCACGAGAACGTACATGTCTGTGCCGAAACCACTGCACCAAGAAGTTAAGGAATATCTGCAGGATCTGATAAATCGAGGATGGATTACAGAATCAAAATCATCATATTCCTCACCCATTGTGTGCGTAAGAAAGAAAGATGGCAGTTTAAGACTGTGTTGCGATTATAGAGAGTTGAACCAGAAGTCCATTCCTGACCGTCATCCAATTCCTAGAATCCAAGACATGCTGGACAGTCTAGGAGGAAGTTCATGGTTTTCTGTGCTAGACCAGGGGAAAGCATACCATCAAGGATTTATGGAAGAAGCCAGTCGACCATTGACAGCATTCATTACACCTTGGGGTTTGTATGAATGGATCCGAATACCCTTTGGTCTGAGCTCTGCAACAGCCGAATTCCAACGTAGTATGGAGACATGTTTAATAGGACTGAGAGATGAGATTTGCCTGCCATACTTAGATGACAACCTTGTCCATAGTAAATCATTCCAGGAGCATGTGGAGCATGTCCGGTCAGTACTCCAACGTTACCAACAACACGGAATCAAGTTAACAGCCAGGAAGTGTGAACTTTTTCAAAATAAAGTCAGATTCCTGGGCAAGATTGTGTCAAAAGAAGGCCACTCTATGGACCCGGCCAACACAGCACCTGTTCTTGCCTTAAGAAACAACCAACCAAAGACTGTCGGAGAACTCAGGAAACTATTAGGATTTATTTCCTACTATCGCCCTTATGTTCAAAACTTCTCCAGAATTGCCAAACCTCTCTATGAACTATTGTCAGCAGGTTTGACACCTACCACAACCTCAACACCAGATAACCAGACAAAGAAGAGGAGGAAACCAATCCCAAAGTCAAAAGGCCAACTTCCATCCTATCAGTCTATAGCCTGGACTGACCATCATCAGATAGTACTGAACCAGCTCATTGAAGTGTTAACTCATCCTCCAGTTATGGGTTACCCCGAATATTCCAAACCCTTTGTTCTTCACTGTGATGCCTCACAAGAAGGACTAGGAGCCGTATTATACCAAGACCAAGAGGAGAAACTAAAGGTGATTGCTTATGGGTCTAGAACTCTCACACCTGCTGAGAAAAACTACCACATGCATTCAGGGAAGCTCAAGTTTTTAGCAATGAAGTGGGCAGTATGTGATAGATTCCAAGATTACCTATATTACTGTCCATCATTTGTTGTATATACTGACAACAATCCACTAACCTATGTGCTCACTACAGCAAAATTGAATGCTACAGGACATCGATGGGTTGCAGAACTAGCTGACTTCAACTTCACTATTAAATATCGTCCTGAGAGAAGGAATGCTGATGCAGATGTACTTTCTCGTATGCCATTAAGTCCTGAACAATACATGCAACAATGTTCACAAGCAGTAGACCCCAAAGTCATCACTTGCATAACTCAAGCAATTCAAGCACATCAAAAAGAAAGGATACCTTGGCTATGTCCAATGACGATTGCCAATACAACCGATGCAGCACCAAAGAAGGTAACTCAAATACCGAAAGAGACAATAAGAACCGCACAGAAGGAAGACTCTGTGATTGGAAAAGTATGGAAGTACAAAAGCCAAAACAAGTTTCCATCCAAACAGGAACGACAAGGTGAACCTGTTGATCTTTTCATACTTATGAAACAATGGACCAAACTCTACCTCGACGACAATAAAATTTTGAGACGGAAAACATCATCTGGTTCTCAACTAGTGTTGCCCAAGTTGTACCATCCCTTAGTATGGAAGGAGTTACATGAAGAGATGGGACACTTAGGAGTAGAAAGGACTGTAAATTTAATCAGAGAAAGATTCTTTTGGCCACATATGCAAAGGGACACTGAGCATTATATCACACGTCAATGTACTTGTTTGAAAGACAAACGGCCAAATAAGCTTGTTCGAGCCCCGTTGAACAATATTGTGACAACTTATCCTTTTGAGATGGTCTCCATTAACTTTCTTCATCTCGAGAAATGTAAAGGTGGATATGAGTATATCTTAGTGGTAATAGATCATTTTACAAGATTTGCTCAGGCATATGCAACCAAGAACAAGTCCGCAAAAACATTTGCTGACAAAATATTCAATGATTTTGTCTTGAAATTCAGATTTCCTACCAGAATTCACCATGATATGGGTAGAGAGTTTGAAAATCACTTGTTTTTGACATTAGGGAAGCACTGCCACATCCAAAATTCTCACACAACGCCATATCACCCAGAAGGTAATGGGCAAGTTGAAAGATTTAATCGTACCCTGCTATCAATGCTTCGTACCCTGTCACCAGATTCCAAAAAGGACTGGAAAAATTCACTAGCAAAGGTAGTCCATGCATATAATTGTACTCGAAGTGAAGCTACAGGACAATCTCCATTCTTTCTACTGTTTGGAAGGTCTCCAAGACTACCCATTGATAGTATGTTTGACACTCCAGTAACTGAAAAATACAAGAACTACTCTGAATATGTGAACATATGGACAGATAGAATGTCTGAGGCCTATAAGGTTGCTTCAAAAATAGCTACTCAAGCTGCACAGAGAGGAAAAGAACACTATGACAAGAAAATTCATGGAGCTGAACTTCTACCAGGTAGCAAAGTTCTAGTCAGAAATCTTACCGAAAGAGGAGGTCCAGGAAAATTGAGATCATTTTGGGAAGATACCATACATGTTGTTCTTAAAAAGAAGTGTGCAGACAGTCCAGTGTATGAAATCAAACCAGAAACTGGAAAAGGACGAACAAGGATTTTACATCGCAACTTACTATTGCCATGTGATTATCTACCTAGCGACCAAGGTCAACAGATACCCAAAAGAACCAATGCAAGAAAGCAAGTGAAGGATCGAACTACAACTCAACAACCTACACAGATATCTGAGGGAGAATCAGAAAATGAATCAGATCACGAACAAAGACACTGGAGATCTTTCATCCCAGTCACCCAGCATGACCACCCAGAGGAAAGTATAGAGCTAAATCCAGAAGCTATTGAGTTCTACCCACGTCAGCTGGAAGTAAGTGAGTATGATTTAGAAGGAGTCAGAGAGACTGAGCCTATAGATCAAATTGAACAAACTGAGTATGCATTTGGAGGTATAGAAGAAGAATTCCCAGCAACAGAGAACACAGAACAACTTGTTGAAAGTGATGTAGAGGAGAATGAGGACCTTTCAGATTCACTTCCTCAATGTAGAATACAGCCCTACAGGAACAGGAGACAACCAAAGATTTTGACATATGACACTTTAGGTCAACCCAGTAGTGTTACCAGAGTTTCATCTATACAGGTCATAGACAGTATTCCTACATTACCTGTTGACTCTAGCTGGTATTTTAGTTCAGAATGTTTTGCTGAAGACTATAGAAGTTGGTAGAAGTGATTATGTTTATTGATCCATTGTTTACTATTTGGGACACTATACCAAAGTTAATTACCAAAACCAGAATAATTATATGTTACTTTTCTGTTGGTTCAAGTAAGGAAAAATATAATTGCATTTGTACTGCAGATATTGTAGGTCAGGCAGAAACAGTTTTAGGTGAGGGAACTAGATGTTACAAAGAGACAGAGTCGGCCGATAAAAGTACAGAGCAGTAGATGGCAACGTTATGCTGCATTGTTGATGTACAATGGGTATTCCGCCATTATGATTAAAAGGTATAAAAGTAATAAAATGTTCCCTAGTTTCTCATCACCTTTGTCTAAACTTAGTAACCTATACAAATATGTATAGAAAGGGGTTTTACTAAATAGTTGGTTACACGCAACTATATCTTGCCAGGTACTATAGCGCTGTGGGCCTGGTGGGAAACTGTGATGTAATAGGGAGTAGATGTCACAGGGAGGATGTTTCCTCAAGTAACTTGGTTACTACTTACCATTGGCTTCCTATGGTTACTACTAGACAAGTAAAAGAATGTTTTCTTAAAAAAATTCTGCGTATGTCAGGGACGACATAACAAATTTGTGGGGGAGAGTGTAAGAGGTGTAGAAAATAGGCAGCCCCATAAAATTTAAATCCAAAGCCTAATACCTAATATAACAGTAATCTATCTTTGTCAATAGAAGATACTAGTGATTGCATTTTTATTGTACCATCACAAGAGGGCAGAACTACGTCCTGTGATAATAGGAAGACACAGAAGTAGGAACTAAAAAGCTAACACTTTATTTCCTACAGGACAGTGATTACAGTGAACAGATCCAGTCACATGTAATTAAGGGTTTTCTGTGTTTGTTACAGGTAAGCAGGAGGCTGTTTAACATGATAAATAGGACAAATGACTTAACATGTGCCCTGGTGGTTAGTAAATGTCGCTGTTACTATTATGCAATCAGATTACTTGTAGCATAAAAGTGAATATAGATTGCAGCTATGTGATTTGGCGCTAAGATACAGGGAATGTGATTTCTCTATTGTAATACACTATTGTTATGCAGAATAGGTCACTAGCATATCTGCAGAGGTCTAGATATTCAGTATTGCAATTAAAGATGTTTATTAATGTATATGAAAATACTTATTAATGTATAAGGAAATGTTTAGTAATGTATAGAGGACAGTGATTACAGTGAACAGATCCAGTCACATGTAATTAAGGGTTTTCTGTGTTTGTTACAGCCATTCCTAATAAAGCACTTCTGGTTTCACCCGACCCATCCTTCGCACAGTTGAATTATTTACCGTATGTGCAACACTAAGAAAAAGTATAGTTAGCTCACTGAGTGAACTGTGATCATCTAGTGAGGTCTGCTGTGTGTGTTCAGGTGCTGCTAGTCTGCCTCCAGGAGACTGCAGAAGTTTATGGATGACAGGTATGGAGATGGCAGCATAAATACTGATACAGTCTCAGCCTATCCCAGAGAGAGAGGGCCCCAAAGCATGCTGGGTAACTGTACATATTCTTTGAGTACATACTGCTCTTGGTCTTTCCTGGCTAGGATTACCCAAGCCTGGGAGACAGCACATTGCCCTCCCAGGTAGCTGCTGTCGTAGGACCCACGTGGGTTACCCGAGGACCTGAATTGCTGAAATCCGGGTTCTGCTATGCTGACTGAGGGGCTGTCTCTTGAAGATCTGGTCTGGTATCATGGAGAAAGACATGCAGTTGCTCTTGGGCCTTGTGAGTACTGACACCACTAAGGATTTATTTATTTTTTAGTTCAAGTATTTATATAGCGCCATCAATTTACGCTGTGCTTTACATATATATTGTACATTCACATCAGTCCCTAACCATTTAAGGGGCGTACAATCTAAGGTCCCTAACTCACATTCATATACAAGGGATCATTTTTAGACAGGATCCAATTAACCTACCAGCATGTCTTTTTGGAGTGTGGGAGGAAACCAGAGTACCCGGAAGAAACCCACACAGGCACAGAGAGAACATGCAAACTCCAGGCAGGAGGTGCTGTGGCTGGAATTCGAACCAATGACCCGAGTACTGCCAGGCGGAAGTGCTAACCATTTAGCCACTGACCATTTTAGCCTCTAAGGATCTTAGAGGCTGTGTGCTGATTAACCCCCTCTGGTGCTAAGAAGTCGTCTGCGGGTTTAGCAAACGGAATACTGGCTAGTGTTCCGAAGAGCTTGTCCTTCTGCCACTACTACTTAAAGGAACCTAAAGCTGAAGTCCACCATCATAATCAACATTCCTGAAAATTGCTGTTTGGTGTTGATGGGTGCTTCAATGATCACAGGCTGGGAACCATAGACACTCAATGTGAAGAAATATCACCAGTCCACCAAGGATTCCTAAAACAGGTCCAATGTTTTATTCTGCAGTTACATAGTGCAAACAACGGCAACATTTTGGAGCCATGCTGGGCCCCTTCATCAAGCAAGTGTCAGTCACTTGCCTGATGAGGGGCCCCTGCGTGGCTCCAAAACATTACCTTTGCTTGCACTATGTGACCATGGAATAAAACTTTGGACCTCTTTGAGGAATCCTTGGTGTGCTGGTGGCATTTCTTCATACCTCTTGATTCAAGCGCTGACTTGGGAATAGCTTGTTCTGAAGATTAGTTATCAGTGTACATAGTTCCTAATCTGGAGTATCCCACTCATCTCCCTCATCCCCATCCCTAGCCTTCAAAAGTAAAAAACAACAAAAACACCCATAGACTCCTACTCCTATGGGAGTAGCGCTACATTTGCATATGTTCTGCCATGTGGCAACATAGATATGCTAAAATACGCAGGCAGAATACACTGCTGACCCAGTGCCAGGGATGTGTTGTCACTAAGCATGACATTGAGTCACCCTGTGATGCTACACATAAATTGTTGCTTGCCTTTAAATAATTTTGTCGCTTCCTCTTTCTTTAGTTAGGAGATGCTCTGTATAGCTAGTCTCTCCCTGTATTTAGTGTGTCTGTGACTTTTGTTCATGTAATTGCTGGAGCTAGACATACTCTGATGTTTGACCTATCTGAAGTTCATCTGTGAAGATCTGCACAAGTTTTGGATTAATTTTTTCTGTGATCTTGAAGGTCATTTGGATCAAGTCGGCTAATTCTACTGAAATTGTAAGTTACAGCTACTTTGCCACAACTGTATCAGGTATAGAGATCACATTTTAGTGTTAAGATTGGAGAGGCAGGACAGTCAAAAAATATTATTAGATACAATCAAAAAATCTTTATAGGCCCAGTCAAAAAATTATCTATAGCTCTGGAGTACACTGTGAAATGTGATATGGACTCTGGGTATACAGCAGCTTAGGACAGTGCAGCCACTGTCATACACAAGCATGTACATGCCTGCATGACAACAATACTACAGAGTTATCTAATGGGACTGCTCTAAAAGTCAGTTAAGCATCATACATGTATATAGTAGAAGCTGCCTGCAGTAGTGAATGTCAGTCTGATTTCTGCTCATAATACATTGTCAAACAAGTGAGACAGAAAGCAGGCTGTGTTCACAAACAATCTCCAGACACAGAGGTAAGCAATTGATACATTTCCCAGAGACTGCCAGTTAACTCTTTCATTGTCAGGACAATGTCTCAGCAAAAAATATTACATTCTCTGTAGAAGCAGAAACACAGCAGCAGCCAGAATTATTTCCAGATAAGGAACTAAGCAAGATAAACACCTGGTTAATCATTGGCCGCACCCCCCCCCCACACAGTACACTTACCAAGGGCGGCACTGGCAGGCTGGACCACATACATGTACGTCATCCATCCTTCTTCGGGGTAGGGGCGTGCAGCGCGCCACTCCCACAACTGCTGTGTCCACCAGACATTCTGGTATTCTGCCATTTTGAGCAGCCCGGGAATCATGTGATCCTCCCCATACAACCCCTCCTATACAGGAAGTACAGCCATGGCCAAAAGTTTTGAGAATGACACAAATTTAAATTTTTACAAAGTCTGCTGTCTCAGCTTTTATGATGGCAATTTGCACATACTCCCAAATGTTATGAAGAGTGATCAGATGAATTGCAATTAATTGTAAAGTCCCTCTTTGCCATGAAAGTGAACCTAATCCCAAAAAAAACATTTCCACTGCATTTCAGCCCTGACACAAAAGGACCAGTTGACATCATGTCAGTGATTCTCTTGTTAACATCGGTATCAGTGCTGATGAGGACAAGGCTGTAGATCACTCTGTCATGCTGACTGAGTTATAATACCAGATTGGAAGCTTTAAAAGGAGGGTGGTATGTATAATTATTGTTCTTCCTCTGTTAACTAAGTTACCTGCAAGGGAACATGTGTAGTCATCATTGCTTTGCAAAAAAAGAGATTCACAGACAAGGATAATGCTGCTACTAAGATAGCACCTAAATCAACCATTTATCAGATCATCAGTTGGTTTGATTGTTGTGAAGAAGGCTTCAGGGTGCACAAGAAAGCCTAGCAAGTGCCAGGGCCATCTCCTAAATTTGCTTCAGCTGCAAGATCGGGACACCACCAGTACAGAGCTTGTTCAGGAATGGCAGCAGGCAGGTGTGAGTGCATCTGCATGCACCGTGTGGTGAAGACCTATGGAGGATGGCCTGGTGTTAAGAAGGGCAGCAAAGAAGCCACATCTCTCCAGGAAAAACTTAAGGGACAGACTGATATACTGCAAAAGATACAGGGATTTGACTGCTGATGGCTGGGGTAAAGTCATTTTCCCTGATGAATCCCCACTACAATCAGTCCTGTGTCATGCCAACAGTAAAGCATCCTGAAACCATTCATGTGTGTGATTGCTTCTCAGCCAAGGGAGCAGGCTCACTCACAATTTTGCTTAAGAACACAGCCATGAATGAAGAATGGTATAAAAAATATCCTTCGGAATCAACTTCTCCCAACCATTAAAAAACAGTTTGGTGATGAACAATGCCTTTTCCAGCATGATGGGGAACCTTGCCGTAAGGCAAAAGTAATAACTAAGTGGCTTGGGGAACAAAACATCAAAATTTTGGGTCCATGATCTTAATCCCATTGAGAACTTGTGGTCAATCCTCAAGAGGCAGATGAACAAACCCCCCCCCCCCCCCCCCACAAATTCTGACTAACTCCAAGCATTGATTATGCAATCAGTCAGGATGTGGCCAAGAAATTGATTGACAGCATGCCAGGGCAAGTTGCAGAGGTCTTGAAAAAGAAGGGTCAACACTGCAAATGTTGACTCTTTGCATAAACTTAATGTAATTTTTAATAAAAGCCTTTGACACTTATGAAATGCTTGTAATTATACTTCAGTATACTATAGTAACATCTGATAAAAAGATCTAAAACACTGAAGCAGCAGACTTTGTGAAAATTATTATTTGTGACATTCTCAAAACGTTTGGCCACAGCTGTACTTCAGTTGTTTTTTTGCCAGTGTCTGTAAGGCAGGAGCCGCCCTATGTGGCTCATAAGGCAGCATTTACATTGGGTGATTTTTAAGCACACTACTTGCATAGCTGTATCATTGTGGTCTTTGTTACTAGTGGAGGTGCACAGGTTTGCACTATCTGAAGTAATGTCTTCCAGAAAGCGGAGTGGGGGAGGTGCAGCAAGAAAGGGCACTAATGTACCACCACCAGGTCCTAAAGAAACTAGCCAAAGGTCCGCTGTAATATTCTCTCCTGAGAGGCCAGAATTGACTGGGCAGTCTGAGCCACTGCGTCTATCTGGCATTGTGGCTACTACTGGGACTTCTGCTTCAGCATATATAACCAAGGATGATTTTTCTTCAGCCTTAGCGGGTTTAGAAGATAAGATCACTGGGATGATTGCATCAGTTTCTTAGGGGACTAAGAATTGGGATAAGACCCCATCACTAGAACCACCCATCCTGGAGCACGAATAGGTGGAGCCTGAGGATGAGGAAGAGCTGGAGGAATGTCAGGCAGTAGAATTTCTGTCTGAGGAGTCACAGCCTGAGAAGAAGAATGAGGTTTCTGCCTCTCAGTCTCAGAAATTTTTAGTCCAGGACCTCACTGGTCTGGATTCAGGATACCTCCAATAGAAACCTCTGCAGTTATTTATTCTTCCCTGGGCTCTTTGAAGCCTTCACAGAGTACTCAGGCCTTTCCAGTGCATCCTCTTCTGGAGCAAATTATGTGGGATTACCCAGACAGGGTTTTTGTTCCACTAAAGAGGTGTTGTGTTTTAACCCCATGGAACAAAAGTTTGTTAAGAAATGGGGGTTGCCTGTAGTGGATGCTGCTGTTTCATCCCTGAATAAATCTTTAATGTGTCCTGCGGATAATGTAAAGGTTTTTAAGGACCCAGCAGATAAGAAGCTGGAGTCTCTCCTTAAGGCTTCCTTCTCCCTGGCAGGTTCTGCCACATAGCCAGATAGGGCAGCTATTGGCATTTGCCAGAGTCTTTCTGACTGTGTCAAGCAGCAGCTTGGAAGACCATCAGTCCAGGGGGAATGCTCGGCTGAGGAAAGTTTCACGGTTGAAGCTCTTTCAGCAAATTTCTTGCTTGGCCCTCTTATCAGTGTACATGTGCAGGGTTTTGTGGCTGAAGATTTGGTCAGCAGAACTGCCATGCAAAAAATTTTTGGCAGGTTTTAACTTCCATGGGGAACAGCTGTCTGGGGAAGATTTAGACAAATATATCCAAAAGATTTCAGTGGGTAAAAGTACTCTTCTGCCCTCTTAAAGGAAATCCAAACGCCCTTCTTTTAAGCTGTCAGAGGTTTCCGTTGCTGGACCCTCATCTACCAGGCAGTCATTTCGCCACACCCAGCCTCCAGGGGTAGATCTCAGAATCAAAACCCAAGGAGGCTCTGGGTGCAAAAGTTGTCTAAGACAGATCCAAAGTCCGCCTCCTTATGAAGGGGTGCCCCCGCTTGTTTGGGTGGGGGGAAGGCTTTTGAATTTTGTAGCCACATGGAGGTCTCTAATCCAAGACAAATCCTAGTCGTTTTCATGATTTCTCTGGAGTAGAGACTAGAATATAGGGTATTTCCCTCTCCCCGGTTTCAAAGATCAAATGTACCAATGAATCCAGAGAAAAGAAGAGCTTTCCAGTTCATAGCACTACCATTTGGGCTGGCTGCAGCTCCCAGAGTTTTCACAAAAATTCCTGCTCCGGTAGTGGGGCTACTCAGAACTTGGGGAGTATCAGTCACAGTTTATCTAGACAATCTCTTGCTCAGAAATCTGTCAGTGCAAGATCTGAAACATGTTGTGGTCCTTATGATACAGATCCTGAAACAGCTGGGCTGGGTGCTCAACCTTAAGAAGTTCGCCCTGGAACCAGTGAAGAACCTGAAGCATTTAGGGATGGTCCTAGACATGGTTCGGGCAAAGGTATTTCTGTCTCCAGGGAAACGATGTGCCCTGAGGAATGAGGTTTGCAGTGTGAAGGCCAAGAGGTATCCTTCAATTTGCCTCTATTGGAGGTTGCTGGGGAAGACGGTGTCCTTGTTCGAAGCTATTCCTTATGCTCAAGTCCATGCCAGACCGCTGCAAAGGTATATTCTGTCTGTTTAAAACAAAAAGATTCTGGCCCTGGATTACTGCATATCTCTGTCTCCAGAGGTGCATCAGAGCCTGAATTGGTGGTTAATAACTCACAATTTGGAGAAGGGAAGATCCTTTCGGCCAGTGGTGTAGAAGTTGGTAACCACCAATGCAAGCTTTTCAGGTTGGGGGGCCATTCTGGAGGAGGCCACAGTTTGGGAACATGACTTCCATGGGAAAGGGTTCTTCCCATCAATGTCCTGGAACTTTGAGCAGTGAGGCTGGCTCTGAGGTATTGGACATCCAAGCTTCAGGGTTGGCCTGTAACAACCTCCAGGGCAGTACCAGGAGTCGAGGTGCTCAGAAGGAGGTGAACTACATTCTGGCCTGGGCAGAGAGATATGTTCCAAGTCTGTTAGCAGTGTTCATTCCAGGTGTGGAAAATTGGCAGGCGGATTATCTCAGTTGCTGGCAGTTGATTCCAGGGGAATGGGCTTTGCATCCCAATGTTTTCAAAGAAATGTGCTATCGATGGGGTTGTCAGGATGTAGATCTATTAGCATCCAGGCCGGTGTTTTTGTTTCCAGGGTAAGGGACCCTCGTGTGGCAAGGGTAGATGCCTTAGTGATTCCTTTGAACCAGTTCTCACTGATTTATGCATTCCCTCCGATCCAGCTGCTGCCGTGTCTCTTATGCAGGATTCGAGAGGAGTCCATTGCAGTGATACTGATTGCTCCAGCCTGGCCCAGGAGGGCCTATTACACGGACATAGTGAAGATGGCAGTAGACAGGCCATGGGCCCTGCTGTATCAGCCACACCTGTTGTCTCAAGGTCCTATATTGCACCCAGCTTTAAATTTGACTGCGTGGCTTTTGAAACCGAGATCATGAAGGATAGGGGAGTGTCGGATTCTGTCATCCCCATCATGTTGGGTGCTAGAAAGGAAGTTTCTAGGAACATTTTTTACAGCACTTTGAAGGCTTACATTGCCTGGTAAGAGGTTCACAAATGACACCCACGAACGTATGTGATTGGCTGGATTCGGTCATTTCTTCAAACAGGGTTGCAGAAGAGTTTGGCTGTTGGTACCATTAAGGGCCAGGTTTCAGTATTAGCAACTTTTTTCCAGACGCCCATTGCATCTCACTCTTTGGTCCACACTTTTTTACATGGAGTGATGTGTATGGCTCCTCCTGTCAGGTTGCCTTTGTGTCCTAAGAACAGAGGTATACCGCTCAGGCAAACAATCCAGATCAATCCACGACAGGTGCAGGCTCTGGCTCACCACCACACAGGATGCAACAGGAAGAAGAGTCAGCCGCATACCGGAGGATTGATGAACATAGTGTATATTTATTGATCCATAGGACACACAAAACACCAGGACATGAATACAGGACCTGTTAATGCGTTTCATTCGATCTCGTGCTTAATCATAACCATTATGATTAAGCATGAGATCATGTGAAACAGATTAGCAGGTCCTGTATTCATGTCCTGGTGTTTTGTGTGTCCTATGGATCAATAAATATACACTATATTCATCAATCCTCCGATGTGCGGCTGACCCTTCTTCCTATTGCATTTGTGTCCTAGGAAGAGGCAGGTGGCATCAAAGGTGATAATTTCTCATTAGATTAGGCCAATTGAGCACTCAAGCCTATGGTTTAAAAGGTAACATCCCACCCTTTTGGGTGAAGGCACACTCCACCAGGAGTGAGGGGGCATCTTGTGCAATCCACCATCAAGTGTCAGTGGCTCAGGTTTGCAAAGCCGCTACATGGTCTTCAGTTCACACGTTCACAAGGTTCTACCAGGTGAATGTCAGAGCCGAAGAGGATTCTGTCTTTGGCTGCAGTGTTTTACAGATGGCTGAGTAGGTCCTGAGGAATTAATGGCAGTGGCTATCATGGTGTCACCCTCCCTTTAAATTACTGATTGCTTTGGGATATCCCTCATAGTCATGAATAGCCTGCTCTGTGTCCCGTGATGTACGATAAAGAACATTGGATTTTTTTCTACATACTTACCTGTAAAATCCATTTCTTGGAGTACATCACGAGACACAGTGGTCCCTCCCCTCTTTCTAGAATTTTCATTGCTTGCTTCAAAAACTGAAGCACTTCCTGTATAGGGGTTATATAGGAGAGGACCTCCTCTCTGACTGGTTGGCCAGTGTCCATTCACCTATAGGTGGCCTATAACCCACATAGTCATGAATAGCCTGCTCTCTTTCCCATGATGTACTCCAAGAAATGGATTTGACAGGTAAGTATATGTATGTAGAAAAAAATCCAATTTTAAGATGATAGCACCAATTATGCAGCCGACAAAGAAAGAGGTGCCCTTGGTGTGGTCACCTGAGGCACAGGTTGCCTTTAATAAGCAAAAGACTCTTTTCACTTCTGCACCAATATTGGTACATCCCAGGGGCGGACTGACAACTCATGGGGCCCCCGGGCAATAGGGGATCATGGTGCCCCTGTGTCCTTGCCCAAACTCAAAAAAGCCTATGAAAAAGGTACCAGGGGCATCTCATGGGGCCCCCTACTGACCCCGGGCCCTCAGGCAGTGCCCGAGTTTCCAAATGGTCAGTCTGCCCCATTTACATCCTGATCCTGACCTACCCTTTATTGTGGAAGTGGACACTTCAGACTCAGCTATGGGAGCTATCCTTTTTCAGTAAAGAGGAGAAAAGTTGCAGATTCATCTTGTTCTTATTTTTCTCATTTAAAGTCTTCAGTGGGATGGAATTATGACATTGGGATTAAAGAGTTGCTTGCAATTAAGGAAGCCTTTTCGGAATGGAGGCATCTGCAGGAAGGTGCTAATCATCCTGTAACTATTCTCAATAATCATAAAAATGTAGAATTCATTTGTTCTGCCAAGAGATTGTCTTCCAGGCAAGCATGTTGGTCTCGTTTATTTTCCAGGTCCACTTTTATCATCTTGTATCGACCTGGGTCAATGAATTATAAAGCTGATGCCTTATCAAGGATGTTGTGTGAGCCTCTCTAGGAAGGGAACTCTGACTGTACAATCCTATCTCAGAAGAACTTGCTAGGGGTTATAAGTTCCAAGACATTCTTGAGTCTCCTCAAAGAAGGTTATGCAAATGATTCACTCCTCAATTATCCTCCTAAGGACATTAACCTTGAGTACAAGTAAAACTGCTTTTGGACTCAAGCACCGTCTCTCAGGTTGGTCCTTGACTCCAAACTTGCTGGGCATTTTGGGGTTGCTAAGATGTAAGACCTTTTATCAACCTGGTTACAAACAAGATGTCAAAAGTTATGGAGCCTCGTGTCTGATGTGTTCATGCAATAAGACACTCCAGGCTTCTCCTTTCTTCTCCAGCAATGCCCTGGTCTATCAAGACCATGGGGTCAATTTCTAAGGACTTTGTGGTTGATTTACCTCCCTGAAATGAACACTATTTTTGAAGTCGCTACTAAAATGTCTAAATTTATACCTGATAAGGGGGTACTCTCTGTAGAACTGATAATTCAGGAAGTTTTTAAACTACATGGAATCCCTGATGATGTAGTGTTTACAGTTTACTTTGAAATTTTGGAAAGTTTTGGAAAAGCTTTTTCTCAGCTTTAGAAGCAACAATTAAAGTGGTTATAAAGGATGAAGGTTTTTTACCTTCGGGTCCCATCACGATCCAGCATTGTGCATGAGAGCTTTGGCCCTCCAGGGACTCTACCTCCTCATTGGCTGAAACAGCAGTGGGAGTCATTGGCTCACATTGCTTACATTGGTGGTCAGAATTGGTTTTGCTAAGTGGTGTTGAACTTAGAACTATGCAGACCCCATCACATGGGAAGTCAGTTCTCTGCAGCTCAAGAAACCCCTAGACACCCCTAGCAACCGTAGTATTCCACAGAACCCTGGCTGAGAATGGCTGATCTAAGGGATCTATTTATCAATGTTTTCACCCAAGAATCACTCAACTTTCACCCAACATTTACGCATTTTTTATATAATATTCAGTTATGAAAAAATGTGAAACTGGGTGGAGAATATGATAAATAAACCCTTTTATGTGGAAAAAAGGGGAAATATCAAGTTACATTGAATAGAAATGTAAACATTTAAGCCTTATATTTCAGACTAAAGTAGGAATATTGACAGATAACAGAAGGATATGCACTTGGAACCAAAGATTTCACAGTTAAGCAGTATTTGGCATTATTTAATAAAAAGTCCTTTTTGAAACATTTCCTTTATTGACCTAGGAATAATTTACAAACTATGGGGTCTATTCTGTAGGGCTACATAGTTGATTGTAGTAACAAAGTTATAGGTGTCTTATAATAATAGAGCTGTATCCTTTGTGGTATGACAGATGCATTTCAAAGCCAGATTTAAGTCACAGACTATTGTAAGACTAAACCTGTTTACAACAAGCAGTAAAACCCCACATGCATTAATAATAAGATAGATACACTCCCCAAATGATAACACAGAAATATATATAGAAACATTATTCATAGTGATACCATATAAACTACAGGACGATAGTGCAGGTATTGTGTGACAGAGATGTATAATGCACACAGATACATTTTTCATATAGGAATAAAACTGTTACACCATCAGGCACTCTAAAAAGAGATATAATGTTCAGGAAGCATCCTGCACCTACTGCACACACAAACATATATAGAAGTATTCCTTTTATACCCTTCTCTACACTTTAAAAGAAAAATACATTTGTTTGTACAATGATATGCATGGACAAGAGTGCCACAACACAAAAATAGTACCAATACTACTACTATTACTACTACTAGTACTACTACTAATAATAATAATAATAAGCAATTACATAATTTATGGTTTCTATACAATATACAGTAAATGATAAATATTAATATTTACTGTTGTGCAGAAACCACAAATATTTATTATGCAAACTCTTAATAGCTTTCTATCTAGATGTGTATGGTTTTATTTGCAGAAATAAAGAGACCAATATATGTCAACTTGAAATAAATGAGGTGCAAAACAATGGATCTGTCTGTTCTTAAAGCATGTGAATTGGGTCAGCCTGGTTAAACCCATGATCTGTCAAGATCGAGTCAACTAATCTCTTTCATATGAAAAATAAATCCTGTGCAAATGGCTCAAGGATTGGTCAATAAAGGGTGGCAGGAGAGGGATGGTTTTTAGCTAGCCCTTTGGATACCTTTCAGGTATATTAACCACTTCAAGTCCAGACAATTTCACCCCCTTCCTGTCCAGGCCAATTTTCAGCTTTCAGTGCTATCACACTTTGAATGACAATTGCGCGGTCATGCAACACTGTACCCATATGAATTTTTTAGCGACAGATAAAAATTTATTTTGGTGGTATTTATTCACCACTGAGATTTTTATTTTTTTGCTATATAAATAAAAGTCCAAACATTTTGAAAAAAAAGTGTTTTTCATATAAAAGTTTGCAAATAAATAATCTTTCTTCATAAATCTTGGCCAAAATGTATTCAGCTATCTGTTTAGTAAAAAAAAAATAACCCAAATTAGTTTATAACCAAAAATTATAATTAAAAAAAAATAATAATTTTAATGTTTTTTTTTTAATTATTATTTATATGTTTTTTTTTAACATACTGTCACTCTAGCAATACAGTGTCACTGTAGTGGGGAGGTGATGAAGATTTTTTTTTACCCATAAAGGCTGTAAAAGCAATAATTACTCCTTCTCTCTGGCTGCATTCTTGCAGCCATTGAGAAATACTGTGAGAGCTGTGATTTGTCACAGCTTGTCACATGGTACAAGGCTGTTGTGAATAGCCTTCTACCATGTGATCCCTGTGATCATTCACAGATTTCACACATAGTAAGCAATGATGTCAGAAATGACATCTTGCTTACTACTATTCATGTGATCACTGATTGGTCAATCAATGATCACATGATCGGGACCTCACACAGCGGTCCCGCACAGCGGAGGCACCTGATCACTGTGCAGCACGCTCCCATGCAGAGCGCACAGGCAGGGAAGCGGGAGGACGTTTATATACGGCTGGCTGCTCCTGTACTGCTCCCGTCCGACCCATGTACATAAGTGGTTAAAGGATGAATTAATATATGAAACATTTTCTTTATGTTTTTAAAATAATAACAGAGTTTGGATGCAGGCATTTTCCAGGTCAAACTGAAGTTTTTTTTATTTAGTTTTCCTATTTTTTGAAGGCAAAGTAGAAGGAAATGTGTCAAGTTACACATGTACTCCCCATATGCCAAGTAAACTGATATTTCTGAGTAGACAAGCTGTAAACAAGCCTTATATTTGGAGCACATTAACATTCTGATTGTTTAGTTGAATAAATAAATAAATCTTTATCAGTTATAGCAACTAGATTTGCAAAGTTAGTTTAACTAAATGACAACTCAAACAAGGGAAAGTTAGCAGTTTCCAACAATCTAAAAGACCCTTCCATAACATTTTGAATGGGAATTTTAACATGGAGGCCTTTGTCCAATCCACTTTAGGCACAATAGTGTTGAATACGGGGTGTGTGTGTGTTTTTTAAACAAAGTTTTAATTGTAGCACCCTTGTGTAGTTACATTTATTGTGTATGACTCATGGTAACTGTGTTAGTCTGTAATTAGGTCAGGTTACTGCAGATCGGGTTACTGCAGGTCACACTGGATGGCTTAACAGGGTGGGACTCTATTGTCTCCACATGGTTCTGGAGGACCATGGAACCTTCCAGAAGCCAGTGGGTGGAAGGGGTGGAGACTTAGTCTGCATTTGTATGGGACTAAAACCAATCCCAGGTTTGAAGGCCCTGGTAGAGTGGTGAGACAAACTCATAAAAATGGAAGAGTCAGGCTGGCAGGGGAGTCGGGTGGAAGATGGTGTGCTGAGGAGACTGTCAGTGACTTGCAGTCCCCTAGGTCTACAGGGGCTGGCCTCCAGGCTGGGCTCAGGCTTGCTCAGGAGGTTCCATTCAGCATTACGGCATGAACAGGATCGAGGCCTGAGAGCAGTGGGAGCAAGGAGGACAGAGTGAGTACATTAGCACACCCAGAGATTTACAAGGGGAGACACTGCCACATGTAGCAAGCTTTCAAAGGACAGAGCTGTGCTTAATCCTTTATCCTTGTCCTGAAAATCTTCAGAGCAGCCAGGGGGGTTGGTAGTGTCTGCAGGCTGTGGAGCTGGGAGTAGTTCTACAGGGAAGAGAATACATCTCTGTTTACAACAAGCTAAGCTAACTTTCAGAGGGCTGCAAGTCCCTAGCCACTAAGGGGCAGTTGCTTCTGATCCATACTGACTGACCGCTTTCAAGGAAAAGAACAGTTCTGGATCTGTTTTTGTAGATAGAAAGGAAGTAGTCCCTTTGCATTGCTTCAGTCAAGTTGGGCATTGCATAATCCCTATTACCCTATCCAAGTTATATCCCATAATAAATAACAAAAACCAAGCTCATGGACTGCTCACTGACTGTATATGCAAATATGGAAAATGTGTGTTGCCTGACTGTGCAAAGTTTAAAGGGATCCAGAAACATAGCGGTGCTCAAGACGGTAGCGCAACATAATAATAAGCACACAGGTTTACGGTAAGTTTAAGTTTTTACTTCTATACATGTTCACCAGAGACAGAACCTAAATATGTATTCTATCATGAATAAGTTAGTTTAAAAAAAACCTACTTCAGGCATCCAACTTATCTTATAGCAATGTGGAAGAGGCTGGTTTCAATAACCAATAATTCTGTTCTGAGCAGTTGCTAGCAGGTCAAGTGATATACTGTTTTATGTTTTCTGTGGTAAATACAGAATTGAGTTGCATCAGATTGTTATGCTCCATCACTGTTCAGCAGTTAGAAAAACAAATGGACTTTTCAATGTGCCTTTATAGTATTGAATAATCCAAACCCAAAAGAGTAGTATCACTGTTTCAACTATTCAGTTCAGGCACAACTTTGTGTGGAGAAATCTTAGAACTCAAATCCTCTAAGTGCTATAATAAATCAGCAAGTGACTCCAACCATTCAACTGGGAATTCTAGTTTTGAGTGGGGGTGAATTTAAAACTGCTGTCTGGCATACAAGATAGTATGGGGGCCTGCACATTTTTAGCACTCCAACTGTTTAGATGCAATTCCCAAAATAGTATCATAACTGGATTGTGTACTCCACCAGTCTTTAAACAAAATCATTCAGAGACGCCAATTGAGCCAAAATATGTGAAAAATAAAGAATTTAAATTAAATAATGGAATACAGGCAATGTGGATACACAACTGTACAGCAGATAATGCATTCAGCCAAGAAACTTACTTCCTGAGGACTCTGTGGGTGGTGAGAAATGTGCTTAGGCATGGCTAAGGATAACTGCTGCTGGCTTGAGGGAACTTTCAACTGATTAAGCAATTTGTATTTTTTTATAGGGATGTTTTATATTTTATGGAAGCAACACACTGGACTTTGTTCATAAACACTTTACTTGTGTGGCAAGAACAGAGCATAGCATGAAATTAGTGGGACCGTGTGCAAGATCTAAAGTGGGTCCTATGCATAGGGGGAAAAAAATATGGCACACAAAGTTGGCATGGTTTAAATCACACTAAATATTGCGTGCGACTTAAAGAGGGTGTGGTTAAATAGAATCTGAAATGACTTACATAGTGCAGAATGTGCAGAATGTGGTAATGTTTAATAGCGAATGTACAATGCAGAACGAGAGGGCCAAGTGTGAACCTTCCTCCCATACTAAAATGGATGAAAAGGGCATAGAGTAGCAGGGTTGGCAGGTTAGCATAGTGGACCAAAATGACAACCCTAAGATATTACCATCATTAAAAAAAATTTATAGGATAGGAAGGGGTGTTTCACCTGTGTAATGTAGTCATAAGTAAAACAGAGCCAGTCTTCAAAGAGAGAAAGATAAAGAAAGAGAGAGAGAGAGAGAGAGAGAGAGAGAGAGAGAGAGAGAGAGAGAGAGAGAGAGAGAGAGAGGTGAGAGAGAAATAGAGAGATAAAGAGAAAGAGAGAGAGGAAATATAAGGACCCCCTTCAGCACATTATACAAAAAACTAATGTGACTGAGCCCAATAAGCAATGAAGACAATGACTACCACCTATAAACCGGTTTGTCTCAGGCAATTTACTCATTACAGGGTATATAAACACAAAATGACATCATTAGTAATCAGTAGCTGGAACATTCAGGGTCTGAATACTTCAGCTTTCAGATCCCAAGTAAATAAACCAGATTTCATTCAAAGACTACGTGAGATGGACATACAAATCCGCTTGGAAATCCGCCTATAGAGAATTCTCTGCTCCCACACGGAAGGATAGAAACGTAAAACAAGGTCAGAGTTCAGGAGAAATACTAGTCTGGTATAAGGAGGAGCTACATGAGATCACCAATGCAATCAAAAAAGGAGAGATCCACGTCTGGCTAAGAATAAGCAGCCCCATCCTCACCTCTCAGTCTGACATCTACCTGTGTGCATTATACATTGCCCCACCAAAGTCCCTATATTTCATACCAGTCACCTATGAGGTCTTACAAAGTCAGGTCATCCACTTCTAATCCCTATGACAAGTACTCATCTTTGGAGACCTCAATGCTAGGACAGGAAGGGAAAAGGACTATACAGTCATGGCCGAAATTGTTGGCACCCTTGATATTTTTCCTGAAAATCAAGTATTTCACACAAAAAAGGTATTGCATTAACACATGTTTTGCTATACACATGTTTATTCCCTTTGTATGTATTGGAACAAATATAAAACAGAGGCAGAAAAGCAAATATGACATAATGTCACACAAAACCCCAAAAATGGGCTGGACAAAAGTATTGGCACCCTTAACTTAATATTTGGTTGCACACCCTTTGGAAAACATAACTGAAATCAGTCGCTTCCTATAACCATCAATAAGCTTCTGACACCTCTCACCCGGAATTTTGGACCACTCTTCCTTTGCAAACAGCTCCAGGTCTCTCTTATTGGAAGGACACCTTTTCCCAACAGCAATTTTAAGATCTCTCCACAGGTGTTCAATGGGATTTAGATCTGGGCTCATTGCTGGCCACTTCAGAACTCTCCAGCGCTTCTTTGCCATCCATTTCTGAGTGCTTTTTGACGTATGTTTGGGGTCATTGTCCTGCTGGAAGACCCAGGATCTTGGACGCAAACCCAGCTTTCTGACACTGGGCCCTACAGTGCGACCCAAAATCCTTTGGTAATCCTCAGATTTCATGATGCCTTGCACACAGTCAAGGCACCCAGTGCCAGAGGCAGCAAAACAACCCCAAAACATCATTGAACCTCCACCATATTTTACCGTAGGTACTGTGTTTTGTTCTTTGTAGGCCTCATTCCGTTTTCGGTAAACAGTAGAATGATGTGCTTTACCGAAAAGCTCTATCTTGGTCTCATCTGTCCACAAGACGTTTTCCCAGAAGGCTTTTGGCTTACTCAAGTACATTTTGGCAAACTGTAGTCTTGCTTTTTTATGTCTCTGTGTCAGCAGTGGGGTCCTCCTGGGTCTCCTGCCATAGCGTTTCATTTCATTTAAATGTCGACGGATAGTTCGCGCTGACACTGATGCTCCCTGAGCCTGCAGGACAGCTTGAATGTCTTTGGAACATGTTTGGGGCTGCTTATCCACCATCCGGACTATTCTGCGTTGCAATCTTTCATCAATTTTCCTCATCCGTCCACGACCAGGGAGATTAGCTACAGTGCCATGGGTTGCAAACTTCTTGATAATGTTGCGCACTGTGGACAAAGGCAAATCTAGTTCTCTGGAGATGGACTTGTAACCTTGAGATTGTTGATATTTTGCCACAATTTTGGTTCTCAGGTCCTCAGACAGTTCTCGTCTCCTCTTTCTGTTGTCCATGCTTAGTGTGGCACAGACAGACACACAATGCAAAGGTTAAGTGAACGTCTCTCCTTTTTATCTGCTTTCAGGTGTGATTTCTATATTGCCCACACCTGTTACTTGCCCCAGGTGAGTTTACAGGAGCATCACATGCTTGTAACATTCTTATTTATCCGCAGTTGTGAAAGGGTGCCAATACTTTTGTCCAGCCCATTTTTGGAGGTTTGTGTGACATTATGTCGAATTTGCTTTCTTTCCTCCCTTTTTTTGTTTTGTCCCAATACACACAAAGGGAATAAACATGTGTATAGCAAAACATGTGTTAATGCAATACGTTTCGTGAGAAATACATGATTTTCAGGAAAAATATCAAGGGTGCCAACAATTTCGGCCATGACTGTATAAGTTCTGATAGCAACATGTACTGTACATACTGCGCCCTTCAAGCCACTGTTACAAGTTGATACAGATACAAAGAAACAACTATGACTGTACATTCAACAAGAATGGAAGAAAATTGCTGAATCTGTGTTGTAGTCTGGGGCTCTACATCCTCAATGGCTGCACCAAGGGAGACTGTCTGGGAAGATACCCATTAAACGTCCATGTAGACAGCAGTGTGGTAGACTATGCCATCACAGATATGAACCCCACATACATCAATGCCCTTACAGTCATTTCACAAACACAACTGTCAGACCACAACCAGCTACTGCTATATATTAAATCTTCAAACAAACCATCTCCAACATTCTACAGGACTTCTCTCTACAACCTGCCACCATCATTTAAATGGGCCAAACCGTCTACCACAATGCAAAACATGGAGAAATATTTGCCTGTTCTGTGGACTTTAACCTCCCTGGAGGTATTCCCGAGTGTAGCTCGGGGTAACGTTTCAGCACCACAAGCGGTAAGCCCGAGCTACACTCGGGAATATCTTGCAGCATTGCTCCAGGATCTCTTGTGCACTTACCTTGTCCTGCGCTCCCGCGATGTCCCCCCTGCAGTGTCAGGGGGCAATGTCCTCCGGCCGATGCTCCTAGAGAGGATTTTAGAGAAAATTTGCTCCTAGAGAGGATTTCCTTGCCTCCTCACTGGCACCGACGGAGAATTTGGAGCACCTCAGAATGCCTTGTTTTTCTTACCAAATTGAGCTTGCTTTACCCAGACAGTGAGAGTGAGGTAGGGTGTGTCACACAAGCTCAGCCAAGAATCCTTCCCACATCGTCCAGACAGACTCCAGTCCTGCAACGTCCCCCAGGGATGTGCATGTATCCCGCTCTGCACAACCCCAAGGCTCCACCCTTAGAATTTATAGAGTGCAGGCCTGTGGGTACACCACAACAAGCTAGTTGTTAAGCATATCACTCTGCCAGTGTCAGTCTCTAGTTCCGTTAGCTGTGAGTGGCAGCTGCCAGATCTATAAAGCAAGCATTAGCAAATGAGGTGGCCGTCGCTCTTGTCAAAGAAAAAAAAGTCCCAAAGCTGCAGGTCTGTACCCCCACTTGATACCTGGTCACTGAGAAAAATGCAACTTTAATATTTTCAATATTTTATAATCCACGTGGGCAGAGTGTGACAGGGCACAATGGGCCACCCTGCCCCTGGGGCCCATGTACAACGTACACCCTGTACATGGATGATACACCACTGAGCATGAAGCAAGTAAACTTTTCTGCAAGAGTGGCCTGCACTTGAGGATAAGTAGTGAGACTGATCTTTATCATGTATACTTTGTTTTTGTTTTAGTTTGTTATGTATGTTAGTTGTGGATTACATATATTGTTGCCATAGTGCTGTCCATTTTCTTTTGTATATTGCTATTTAAGTGCACAGTGTAGGACAGCTGAGCTGTAAACACACTTTTTTCAACTAACATACTACGCAATATTGAATTTGTCCGAGGCGTGGGTAAACAAAACTTTGTACATCAAGATACACAACTACCTGAAAGGAATTTGTTATTATGACCATCAGCAAGGAAGGCAAGCCATCAGCATACCCATGCTATGGACATTACCAAAGACTGGGTTTCTTCCTTGCTGATGCTTTGCCAGGCTCTAACTGTAGCTGTCTTCAATTGTCCTTTGTTTGTGGGTCTTTCTGCCTTTAGTTTTGCCTTCAGCAAGTGAAATGCATGCTCAACTTGATTGATATCAGGTGATTGACTCTGCCATTTCAGAATATTCCACTTCTTTTCCTTCAAAAGCTCCTGGGTTGCTTTTGCAGTGTGTTTTGGATCATTGTCCATCTGTACTGTGAAGCGCTGTCCAATTAACTTTGCTGCAATTGGCTGAATCTGGGCTGACAGTATATCTCTAAACACTACAGAATTCATCCAGCTGCTTCTGTCTTCTGTCACATCATCAATAAACACCAATGGCCCAGTGCCACTGGAAGCCATACATGCCCATGCCATCACACTGCCTCCACCATGTTTTACAGATGACGTTCTGTGCTTTGGATCATGAGCTGTTCCAAGCCTTCTCCACATTTCTGGTACAGATTAATCTTAGTTTCATCCGTCCAAAGAATGCTTTTCCAGAACTGGTCTGGCTTTTTTAGATTTTTTTTGGCAAAGTCTAATCTGGCTTTTCTATTCTTCAGGCTTATGAATGGTTTGCACCTTGTGGTGAACCCTCTGTATTTGCTCTCGTGAAGTCTTCTCTTGACTGTAGACTTTGACAATAATATGCCCACCTCCTGGAGAGTGTCCTTCACTTGTCTGAAAGTTGTGAATGGGTTTCTCTTTACTATAGAGAGGATCCTGCGATCATCCACCACTGTTGCCTTCTGTGGAAGCCCATGCCTTTTTATGTTGCTGAGCTCACCAGTGCACTCTACTTTCCTCAGAATGTACCAAACTGTTGATTGGGCCACTCCTAATGTTGCTGCTATCTCTCTGATGGATTTATTTTGTTTTTGAAGCCTTACAATGGCCTGTTTCACTTGCATGGACAGCTCCTTTGAACGCATGATGTAGGTTCACAGCAATAGATTCCAAATGAAAATACCACACTTAGAATCAACTCCAAACCTTTTACCTGCTTAACTGGTGAATAAATAATGAAGGAGTAGCCCACAACTGGCCATGAAACAGCTTTTGATTCAATTTCCCAATTACTTTTGGTCCTTTGAAAAAGGGGGGATGGCTACACTTTAAGAGCTGTAATTCCTAAACCCTTCCTCCAATTTGGATGTACATACCCTCAAATTAAACCTGAGAGTGTGCATTTTCAGCCCATGTTCATTATATTATTATACAGTATTTATATAGCGCTAACAGTTCGCTCAGTGCTGTAAATTACATTAGGGGACAATACATGAGACAGTACAATAACAATACAGTGCGATACACGAGGGGTTCGAGGGCCCTGCTCCTTGGAGTTTACAATCTAGGAGATTATATAACTATAGCTTGAATATTTGTTGGTAAATACCTGAAAGAAAAACTAAAATTGTGCCTGTGCCCAAATATATATGGACCTAACTGCATACAGTATACTGTACTTTGCTCACAGTGCAGAGGGATAAGCCTATGGCTATTAGGAAATACAATTCACTTGGGACAGGATTTGATATAAGGTCATGGTCTTGGTTGAAAAGCTTTAATGGGGTGTTAGACTTCTTTTTGATTCATCATCATCATCACATTTCTCTTTTGTAAACCCATTGAAATAATCTGGAAATGATGGAAATCAGGCCATTTGTGCACTGGGATCAGGTAAATGCTAGAGTTCAAGTGCCCAGTGATTATTAATGATGGCCAATTTCTTCCAGAGAATTCTCATTAATGAGTAAAGGTAAATATTGTAAAACTGCTGGTTTACCTGGCTGTCAAGCACTGTAAGTGCAAAAGTCATTTGACACACAGAATACTGATCAAAGCCTTCAGATTATAATCTCTCATGGTGATTGTTATCTTCCCATAGGTGGTTGAATGCAAGCAATATCTCATATGATTATTTTTTTTACTTAATAGACAAATAAATAGATAGATAGATAGATAGATAGATAGATAGATAGATAGATAGATAGATATGCAAATGGAAGGCAGATTTGTATGGAAAGATAGCAACATTCATGATAAAATATTATCAAATCTCTTCTGAATTGCTGATTAGGATCTGATTTCCATCTGATGTGTAATAAACTGGTAAAATTTAGTAGATCACTGGAAGAGTCTATGTTTCACCCTATAATCTCACAACATCAAACTAATCTGTTGATCCACTCATGCCTAACAAACATTTGCAAACATTCAAAATACAGTATGTAAATCAAAAACATCAAAGTAACGTGTAATTTCATTACCAAGTCACAATGATCATATAATGGGAACAGGATTAGAAGCCTGGCTTGGTGTCTCAAAAACACTACAAAGAAACAACTGTGAAATTGGTTGAAATTCAGTCAGGGTGTTTTACAAAGAGCAAAGGGAAATAAAAATGCGGCTTAAATTTTTTACAACACTGAGTGGTTGTCTTGTCCGTTGAAGCGTGTTTATTTGGCGCAGCCTGGGAGACAGAATGTAACAAGGGAGAGAGAATGAGAAGAGAAATAGAAGAGGGGGGGGGGACTAGACTACTGAGAACATAGAGTACTTGGAACAGAGGAGAAAATGAGGAAGTATGATGCAAAAAAAGCAGAGGAGAAATGAAGAAAGAATACAAGAGTAGTGATGGTTAGAAAAAGAATGTGATGTCAATGTTAAAATGATAAAAGGACAGAAGACAATGCATGCACTGTTATAAGGTGTGAGCATGAGATAAGAGTATAGAAGGAAACCTTTCACAAAAAAAATCTCCTTTTTCATAACACGCTTGAGCAGTGCTTTTATAGTGTATTTACAGACATTATTTACTTTTACAATACAGTGTGCAAAGTGCAGTAACACATAGCAATCGATCAGAATTATTTTTTTATTGACTTGACTTCATTATATTGATATTTGCCATGGTATGGCTTGCTGCACATTGCACTATTGAATGAGCTTTTGTATATCAGTTACTTCTTTACATTCTTCCTCCAGTTCATATGTATGTAAGGATCTCTGCTGGGATCCAGTTTCTTATGTCTTCTTCTTTTGAAATACATTTATAAATGGTGGAATTTACAAAAATCCCCACTGGCACCAATCCTCAAGTGAATGGAAAAGTAAAGATGATCCATGAAGAACACAAACTAAAAAATAAAGGAAGTGCTGCGCTGCTGACACACTCAAAATGCTAAAAATAAAATATATAATGAATTAAAATGACCATGCATTTATACATGGTAGAAATTACAAAAATCCCCTCTGGCACCAATCCTCAAGTGAATGGAAAAGTAAAGATTATCCATTCAGAACACAAACTAAAAAATAAAGGAAGTGCTGTGCTGCTGACACACTCAAAATGCTAAAGATAAAATATATAGTGAATTAGAATGACCAGGCATTTATACATGGTGGAACTTACAAAAATCCCCTTTGGCACCAATCCTCAAGTGAATGGAAAAGTAAAGATGATCCATGCAGAACACAAACTAAAAAATAAACGAAGTGCTGCGCTGCTGACACACTCAAAATACTAAAGATAAAATATATAGTGAACTAGAATGAGCATGTAGTTTACAACACCTGTATATGCACAGCCACATCCAAAAATGAATTACTAGAAAGAATAAAATAAAACAGCAAACACCTTTCTAGGTGATTGTTTTCCGTTTTATCTATTCTTTATAGTAATTCATATTTGGATGTGATTGTGCATATATACTGTAGGTGTTGTAAACTATACATGGTCATTCTAGTTCACTATTAGAGATGAGCGAATCGAAGTATCCGAAGTGGAATTCGAGTCGAATATCGGAAAAATTTCGATTCGTGCCGAATCCGAAAAACAGCCTAATTCGGACGCGCGAATCGAAATTTTTCCGAAAATGGCGGCTGACATGTGCGGCGACGGAGCGGGGATGTCGGGGAAGGCGCGCAGACAAGGCGCGCTGCCCCATAATGCATTCCTCAACGACATGTGATCGCATCAGCCAATCAGCAGCCAGCCAGCCAGCACTGTGTAATGGTCGAGGTATATATAGCGGCCATTTTGGAAATCTTCATTTGCCTGCAGTCATTGAACAGAGGCAGACCGCTCTGTACTAGGGACAGGGACAGAGTTAGGGCCACAGAAACGAGAATTGGGGACAGAGAGAAGTTACTTAGGGACAGAGAACCATTACTCAGGGACACAGACTTGTTAATGAGGGCCACAGAATCGTTATTTAGGGACAAAGAAACGCTAGTTAGGGCCACAGAATTCATACTCAGGGACAGACAGAATTGTTACTCAGTGCCAGAGAATTGTTACTTAGGGCCACAGAAACGTTATTAGGGCCACAGAATTTTTACTCAGGGACAGACAGAATTGTTACTGAGTGCCAGAGAATTGTTACTCAGGGACAGACAGAATTGTTACTGAGTGCCAGAGAATTCTTAGGGCCACAGAATTCATTCTCAGGGACAGACAGAATTGTTACTCAGGGACAGACAGAATTGTTACTGAGTGCCAGAGAATTGTTACTCAGGGACAGACAGAATTGTTACTGAGTGCCAGAGAATTGTTACTCAGGGACAGACAGAATTGTTACTGAGTGCCAGAGAATTGTTACTCAGGGACAGACAGAATTGTTACTGAGTGCCAGAGAATTGTTACTCAGGGACAGACAGAATTGTTACTGAGTGCCAGAGAATTGTTACTCAGGGACAGACAGAATTGTTACTGAGTGCCAGAGAATTGTTACTCAGGGACAGACAGAATTGTTACTGAGTGCCAGAGAATTGTTACTCGCACAGACACAAAATTGTTACTTGCACAGACACAGAATTGTTACTCGCACAGACACAGAATTGTTACTCAGGGCCACAGAATTCATACTCAGGGACAGACAGAATTGTTACTGAGTGCCAGAGAATTGTTACTCAGGGACAGACAGAATTGTTACTGAGTGCCAGAGAATTGTTACTCAGGGACAGACAGAATTGTTACTGAGTGCCAGAGAATTGTTACTCGCACAGACACAAAATTGTTACTTGCACAGACACAGAATTGTTACTCGCACAGACACAGAATTGTTACTCAGGGCCACAGAATTCATACTCAGGGACAGACAGAATTGTTACTGAGTGCCAGAGAATTGTTACTCAGGGACAGACAGAATTGTTACTGAGTGCCAGAGAATTGTTACTCAGGGACAGACAGAATTGTTACTGAGTGCCAGAGAATTGTTACTCGCACAGACACAAAATTGTTACTTGCACAGACACAGAATTGTTACTCGCACAGACACAGAATTGTTACTCAGGGCCACAGAATTCATACTCAGGGACAGACAGAATTGTTACTGAGTGCCAGAGAATTGTTACTCAGGGACAGACAGAATTGTTACTGAGTGCCAGAGAATTGTTACTCAGGGACAGACAGAATTGTTACTGAGTGCCAGAGATTTGTTACTCGCACAGACACAAAATTGTTACTTGCACAGACACAGAATTGTTACTCGCACAGACACAGAATTGTTACTCAGGGCCACAGAATTCATACTCAGGGACAGACAGAATTGTTACTGAGTGCCAGAGAATTGTTACTCAGGGACAGACAGAATTGTTACTGAGTGCCAGAGAATTGTTACTCAGGGACAGACAGAATTGTTACTGAGTGCCAGAGAATTGTTACTCGCACAGACACAAAATTGTTACTTGCACAGACACAGAATTGTTACTCGCACAGACACAGAATTGTTACTCAGGGCCACAGAATTCATACTCAGGGATAGACAGAATTGTTACTGAGTGCCAGAGAATTGTTACTCAGGGACAGACAGAATTGTTACTGAGTGCCAGAGAATTGTTACTCAGGGACAGACAGAATTGTTACTGAGTGCCAGAGAATTGTTACTCGCACAGACACAAAATTGTTACTTGCACAGACACAGAATTGTTACTCGCACAGACACAGAATTGTTACTCAGGGCCACAGAATTCATACTCAGGGACAGACAGAATTGTTACTGAGTGCCAGAGAATTGTTACTCAGGGACAGACAGAATTGTTACTGAGTGCCAGAGAATTGTTACTCGCACAGACACAAAATTGTTACTTGCACAGACACAGAATTGTTACTCGCACAGACACAGAATTGTTACTCAGGGCCACAGAATTCATACTCAGGGACAGACAGAATTGTTACTGAGTGCCAGAGAATTGTTACTCAGGGACAGACAGAATTGTTACTGAGTGCCAGAGAATTGTTACTCGCACAGACACAAAATTGTTACTTGCACAGACACAGAATTGTTACTCGCACAGACACAGAATTGTTACTCGCACAGACACATAATTGTTACTCAGGGCCACAGAATTCATACTCAGGGACAGACAGAATTGTTACTGAGTGCCAGAGAATTGTTACTCAGGGACACCTAATCGTTGAATTAAATAGTATGTCAGACAACATGCAGAGGAGTGGCAGAGGAGGCAATGTTTTAGGAGCGAGCAGACGTGGCAGCAGAGGAAGGGGTCGAGGCAGCAGTATTCGCAGCCAGAGGCCAGTGCTCCCGGTGTCATCCAGCGGTCGTGTCTCCACCGACAACCCTGCCGTCATTGATTGGTTGGCTCGGTCGTCTTCCTCTTCCCAGGTCACCTCTGACACCTACAGCCAACGGTCGGTGGGTACGTCAGACACAACCGTTAGTTGGCATGGCCCGGGACCAAGCCCACTGAAATCACGTGTCCTCTACCTGCCCCTGTCCTTTGCTGTTCCCTCACCAAGCGAAGTATCGCATGCTGTGGGCTCAGCCCCACTGTACAGTGAGGAAGAGCTAACAGAGGGCGGTCAGGAACGGGGGGAGACATCGGCCTTTTCAGCAGCCAAGCGAACAAGTACTGGCGAGGAGAGTGGCTCGGTAGCCGGTCTAGAGACAGGTCTGTCTCCTGACCCAGACGCAGCCGAGGGGGCTAGTAGTGAGGCGGAGACCCTACTTGATGATGAGGAGGTTGATCGCACTTGGCAGCCTCGTCGTCATCAGGCAATTTCTTCCGCATCATCAGGAGAAGAGGGTGGCAGCTTGGCAGCGAGCAAAACAGTCGGTGGGTTGCCCAGGAGACAGCAGCAGGGTCGCATCAGTGTCAGTGGAGCCAAACGTCCACGGAGTAGAGCACCAGCTCCACTGCAGCCTACCACCACGGCCAGTAGTGGTGCCGTTGCGCACGGAGGAAGTAGCAGTCAGCCAGTGAAGAGTAGCGGGGGCAAAGTTTCCTACTCGGTGGTGTGGCAATTTTTCCTCAAGCCGCCCGAGGAAGTAAACGTAGCCGTATGTCGACTATGTGGCCAGAAATGCAAGCGTGGCCAGGGGGCCCATGTTGGGACTACAGCGTTGCGTCAGCATATGCAGCGTCACCATTCGGTGGCCTGGGAAAACCGTGATAAACATACGGCGGTTCTGCCTGCCCCAGCCCCCGCTCCATCACCCGCTCCGTTACTTGCTCCGTCACCCGACGTCGTCAATCGCCCTCTATCAGCCAGTCAAGGCTCCAACACCTCTGCTGAGGGGAGTTGTCGCTCATTGGCATCTTCCGCTCGTTCAGATGCTCCTTCTCCTGCTACTCCTCTTCTCGGATTCCGTCAACAGTCTTTCTTGGAATCCGTATCCAAGAGACAACAGTTTGCGAGCACGCACCCGACGGTGCAAAAGCTGAACGTCCTCCTGTCCAAGTTGCTGGTGCTGCAGTCCCTCCCTTTCCAACTGGTGGACTCAGCACCTTTCCGAGAAATGATGGCTTGTGCCGCGCCGCGGTGGAGAGTGCCAAGCCGTCATTTCTTTGCCCAAAAGGCAGTGCCAGCCCTGCATTCACATGTAGAAGAGATGGTGGGCCAGTCTTTGAGCATGTCGGTCTCTGCCAAAGTGCACGGCAGCGCCGACGTGTGGAGCTGTAACTACGGTCAGGGACAGTACATGTCATTTACGGCCCACTGGGTGAACGTGGTGCCGGCACAGCCGCACCAGCAACTTGGACAGGTCACGACGCTTTTGCCTCCACGTTTGCACGTCCTTGGTCCAGCAAGCATGTCCGCCTCTACCACCTCTTTTTCCGCCGTGTCCTCAGCCGCCACCCCCGTGCCAAGTCCCATTACCCGACCGGCATATCACATGTGCAGGGCGCAACGGTGTCACGCTGTGCTGCACCTGGTATGCCTTGGCGAACGTAGTCACACAGGGGAGGAACTGCTGAGTGTAATGAACAGAGAAATCGACAGATGGCTGTCTCCGCGCAAACTAAAAATCGGAACCATGTTGACTGACAACGGAAAGAACATGGTGTCTGCTCTGCGTCAAGGAAGGTTGTGCCATGCGCCATGCATGGCTCACGTGTTCAATCTGGTTGTCAAGCGGTTCCTAAAATCCACCATCCCACTGCAAGACATCCTTAAAATGTCACGTAAACTGTGCATGCATTTCAGCCATTCCTACACCGCAAAGAACACCCTCATTGAGCTGCAGCGGCAGAACGGAATTCCACAGCATCGCCTGATCTGCGACGTTGCAACAAGGTGGAATTCAACCCTACACATGTTAGACCGCCTTTACGAGCAGCGAAAGGCCATCACCGATTTCCTGATGTTACAAGCGGATAAAGGTACTCCCCTGTGTAACTTAGATGTCAGCCATTGGCAGCTCATGCGTGACACCTGCCGCTTGCTCAGGCCCTTTGAGGAGGCCACGCTATTCGTGAGTCGGCAGGACTATGGGATGAACGACGTCATTCCTCTGTTGCACGTCCTGGAACAAATGCTGTTAACAATGGCTGGTCAGGGTGCGGTAGACGTGGCGCACAGATCTCAACGCCACATGACCCCTGTGGGGGCAGGACAGGAAGAAGAGGAGGAGGTAGAGGAGGACATTTGTGCTCAGGAATTATTGAGTGAAATGGGTGGTTTTTCCACTCAGCGGACAGGAGTGGAGGAGCAGGAGCATCTGGTAGAGGAGGAGGAGGAGGAGACAGAGGACCCAGATGCACCGTGGCAGTATGCTGTGGAGATGGAGGCAGGGAGTCCCTCGCATTCCTTGGCACAAATGGCCCATAGCATGCTCGGTTGCTTGCGTAGCGACAGCCGAATAATAACCATCAGACAGAGGGATGACTTTTGGCTGTCCACCTTGTTGGACCCTCGCTACCGGTCCAAAATGGTGGCCTTTTTCACACCTGCTGAGAGGGAGGCCAAAATTACGTACTATAAAAACCACCTATGTAGTCAGTTGGTCTCTGCCTTTGTGCGCCAACGTCCATCCTCAGACACTGTGGGCCCTGTGCGCTCGCGTTCCGCTGGCATGGCAGCAGGGGAGGGGTGGGGTGGTAGGAGCAGTGGCAGCTCCACCAGCAGTGGCTGCCTCAGTCTGCAGTCGATGATGAGTAGCTTTCTTCACCAGCGCAGTGAGGAAACTACTAACCAGCCGCAGCAGCAGCAGCAGCATCAGGTGGACCTGGAGCAGGAGCTCAAACAACAGGCTTGGGCCTACTTGGACAGCACCCTGCCAACCGAGGTAGACAATCCCCTTGACTACTGGGCAACGAAACTTGACCTTTGGCCCCAACTAGCTGAATTTGCCCTTGAAAGGCTGTCATGCCCGGCCAGTAGCGTGGCATCGGAGCGCGTGTTTAGTGCGGCAGGAGGTATTGTAACTCCGCGGAGGACACGACTGTCCACCCAAAGTGTGGAGAGACTCACGTTTGTGAAAATGAATCAGGCGTGGATTAGTCTGGATTTCAAACCACCAGTTCCTGACACAACTGACTAAATCCGCCATGAATCATGCCTCAAACATGTGCCACTTTCAGGTCTCCTCACACTGCTGGTGTGTTTAATTTTTTGACATAGGGTGCTGGCAGATTACGGGCCTCCTATAGCTGCTGCCAGGCCCCTAATCTGCCATGGGCCCCTATATACCGCCTCCTCATGCTGCTGCCAGGTCCAGAGTCTCTCATGGGTCCCTGTACGGCCTCCCATTGCTGCTGTCTCCATCGCCACACTCTGCCATGTGCCACTTTCAGGTCTCCTCACACACTGCTGGTGTGTAGAATTTTTTGACATAGGGTGCTGGCAGATTATGGGCCTCCTATAGCTGCTGCCAGGCCCCTAATCTGCCATAGGCCCCTATATACCGCTTCCTCATGCTGCTGCCAGGTCCAGAGTCTCTCATGGGTCCCTGTACGGCCTCCCATTGCTGCTGTCTCCATCGCCACACTCTGCTGCCATGTGCCACTTTCAGGTCTCCTCACACACTGCTGGTGTGTTAAATTTTTTGACATAGGGTGCAGGCAGATTACGGGCCTCACATAGCTGCTGCCAGGCCCCTAATCTGCCATGGGCCCCTATATACCGCCTCCTCATGCTGCTGCCAAGTCTAGAGTCTGTCATGGGTCCCTGTACGGCCTCCCATTGCTGCTGTCTCCATCGCCACACTCTGCTGCCATGTGCCACTTTCAGGTCTCCTCACACTGCTGGTGTGTAGAATTTTTTGACATAGGGTGCTGGCAGATTATGGGCCTCCTATAGCTGCTGCCAGGCCCCTAATCTGCCATAGGCCCCTATATACCGCCTCCTCATGCTGCTGCCAGGTCCAGAGTCTCTCATGGGTCCCTGTACGGCCTCCCATTGCTGCTGTCTCCATCGCCACACTCTGCTGCCATGTGCCACTTTCAGGTCTCTTCACACTGCTGGTGTGTTAAATTTTTTGACATAGGGTGCAGGCAGATTACGGGCCTCACATAGCTGCTGCCAGGCCCCTAATCTGCCATGGGCCCCTATATACCGCCTCCTCATGCTGCTGCCAAGTCTAGAGTCTGTCATGGGTCCCTGTACGGCCTCCCATTGCTGCTGTCTCCATCGCCACACTCTGCTGCCATGTGCCACTTTCAGGTCTCCTCACACTGCTGGTGTGTAGAATTTTTTGACATAGGGTGCTGGCAGATTATGGGCCTCCTATAGCTGCTGCCAGGCCCCTAATCTGCCATAGGCCCCTATATACCGCCTCCTCATGCTGCTGCCAGGTCCAGAGTCTCTCATGGGTCCCTGTACGGCCTCCCATTGCTGCTGTCTCCATCGCCACACTCTGCTGCCATGTGCCACTTTCAGGTCTCTTCACACTGCTGGTGTGTTAAATTTTTTGACATAGGGTGCAGGCAGATTACGGGCCTCACATAGCTGCTGCCAGGCCCCTAATCTGCCATGGGCCCCTATATACCGCCTCCTCATGCTGCTGCCAAGTCCAGAGTCTGTCATGGGTCCCTGTATGGCCTCCCATTGCTGCTGTCTCCATCGCCACACTCTGCTGCCATGTGCCACTTTCAGGTCTCTTCACACTGCTGGTGTGTTAAATTTTTTGACATAGGGTGCAGGCAGATTACGGGCCTCACATAGCTGCTGCCAGGCCCCTAATCTGCCATGGGCCCCTATATACCGCCTCCTCATGCTGCTGCCAAGTCTAGAGTCTCTCATGGGTCCCTGTACGGCCTCCCATTGCTGCTGTCTCCATCGCCACACTCTGCTGCCATGTGCCACTTTCAGGTCTCTTCACACTGCTGGTGTGTTAAATTTTTTGACATAGGGTGCAGGCAGATTACGGGCCTCACATAGCTGCTGCCAGGCCCCTAATCTGCCATGGGCCCCTATATACCGCCTCCTCATGCTGCTGCCAAGTCCAGAGTCTGTCATGGGTCCCTGTATGGCCTCCCATTGCTGCTGTCTCCATCGCCACACTCTGCTGCCATGTGCCACTTTCAGGTCTCTTCACACTGCTGGTGTGTTAAATTTTTTGACATAGGGTGCAGGCAGATTACGGGCCTCACATAGCTGCTGCCAGGCCCCTAATCTGCCATGGGCCCCTATATACCGCCTCCTCATGCTGCTGCCAAGTCCAGAGTCTGTCATGGGTCCCTGTATGGCCTCCCATTGCTGCTGTCTCCATCGCCACACTCTGCTGCCATGTGCCACTTTCAGGTCTCTTCACACTGCTGGTGTGTTAAATTTTTTGACATAGGGTGCAGGCAGATTACGGGCCTCACATAGCTGCTGCCAGGCCCCTAATCTGCCATGGGCCCCTATATACCGCCTCCTCATGCTGCTGCCAAGTCCAGAGTCTGTCATGGGTCCCTGTATGGCCTCCCATTGCTGCTGTCTCCATCGCCACACTCTGCTGCCATGTGCCACTTTCAGGTCTCTTCACACTGCTGGTGTGTTAAATTTTTTGACATAGGGTGCAGGCAGATTACGGGCCTCACATAGCTGCTGCCAGGCCCCTAATCTGCCATGGGCCCCTATATACCGCCTCCTCATGCTGCTGCCAAGTCTAGAGTCTGTCATGGGTCCCTGTACGGCCTCCCATTGCTGCTGTCTCCATCGCCACACTCTGCTGCCATGTGCCACTTTCAGGTCTCCTCACACTGCTGGTGTGTAGAATTTTTTGACATAGGGTGCTGGCAGATTATGGGCCTCCTATAGCTGCTGCCAGGCCCCTAATCTGCCATAGGCCCCTATATACCGCCTCCTCATGCTGCTGCCAGGTCCAGAGTCTCTCATGGGTCCCTGTACGGCCTCCCATTGCTGCTGTCTCCATCGCCACACTCTGCTGCCATGTGCCACTTTCAGGTCTCTTCACACTGCTGGTGTGTTAAATTTTTTGACATAGGGTGCAGGCAGATTACGGGCCTCACATAGCTGCTGCCAGGCCCCTAATCTGCCATGGGCCCCTATATACCGCCTCCTCATGCTGCTGCCAAGTCTAGAGTCTGTCATGGGTCCCTGTACGGCCTCCCATTGCTGCTGTCTCCATCGCCACACTCTGCTGCCATGTGCCACTTTCAGGTCTCCTCACACTGCTGGTGTGTAGAATTTTTTGACATAGGGTGCTGGCAGATTATGGGCCTCCTATAGCTGCTGCCAGGCCCCTAATCTGCCATAGGCCCCTATATACCGCCTCCTCATGCTGCTGCCAGGTCCAGAGTCTCTCATGGGTCCCTGTACGGCCTCCCATTGCTGCTGTCTCCATCGCCACACTCTGCTGCCATGTGCCACTTTCAGGTCTCTTCACACTGCTGGTGTGTTAAATTTTTTGACATAGGGTGCAGGCAGATTACGGGCCTCACATAGCTGCTGCCAGGCCCCTAATCTGCCATGGGCCCCTATATACCGCCTCCTCATGCTGCTGCCAAGTCCAGAGTCTGTCATGGGTCCCTGTATGGCCTCCCATTGCTGCTGTCTCCATCGCCACACTCTGCTGCCATGTGCCACTTTCAGGTCTCTTCACACTGCTGGTGTGTTAAATTTTTTGACATAGGGTGCAGGCAGATTACGGGCCTCACATAGCTGCTGCCAGGCCCCTAATCTGCCATGGGCCCCTATATACCGCCTCCTCATGCTGCTGCCAAGTCTAGAGTCTCTCATGGGTCCCTGTACGGCCTCCCATTGCTGCTGTCTCCATCGCCACACTCTGCTGCCATGTGCCACTTTCAGGTCTCTTCACACTGCTGGTGTGTTAAATTTTTTGACATAGGGTGCAGGCAGATTACGGGCCTCACATAGCTGCTGCCAGACATGTAATCTGCCATGGGCCCCCGTACCGACTCCTCATGCTGTGACGTTGCAACAAGGTGGAATTCAACCCTACATATGTTAGACCGCCTTTACGAACAGCTAAAGGCCATCACAGATTTCCTGATGTTAAAAGCGGATAAAGGTACTCCCTGTGTAACTTAGATGTCAGCCATTGGCAGCTCATGTGTGACACCTGCGCTTGCTCAGGCCCTTTGAGGAGGCCACGCTATTCGTGAGTCGGCAGGACTATGGGATGAATGAGGTCAAATCGGCCATGGGCCCCCGTACCGCCTGTTCACGCTGATGCTGGTCCCACAGTGTGACCTGGGTCCCTGTACGGCCTTCCATTGCTTCCACTCTGCCATGTGCCACTTTGAAATCTCCTCACACTCCTGCGGTTGTCCATTTTGTCATAGGTTGCTGGCAGATTACAGGCCTTCCATAGGTGCCACCAAGCCCCATATCGGCCATGGGCCCCCGTACCGCCTGGTCACGCTGCTGCTGGGCCCATAGTGTGACCTGGGTCCCTGTACCGCCTCCCATTGCTCCCACTCTGCCATGTGCCACTTTCAGGTCTCCTCACGCTCCTGCTGGTTTCCATTTTGTCATAGGTTGCTGTATGGCCTCCCATTGCTGCTGCCTCCACCGCCACACTGTGGCTCCAAACACTGGTTTTGGCCCCGTGACTGGCCAAAGGAGTGAAGTGTGCAGTGATTCTAAGATCGACGGCACTCATCTGCATGTCATACTGACAGACAGTATTATTTCTCTTCCCCAGCAGACTCCAAGGGCATTTAAATTAAAGGTACAGTGTTCTGCACTAATATTAAGTCTCTCTGAAGCCTAGAAACACCCTTTTTTAAGTTAAATTCACAGCGAATTTATTCGACTCGAATCGAATATTGTCCACGAATTCGCCGAATCAGTCGAATCGAATTTTTCATTTCTTCGCTCATCTCTATTCACTATATATTTTATCTTTTTGTATTTTGAGTGTGTCAGCAGCACAGCACTTCATTTATTTTTTAATTTGTGTTCTGCATGGATCAGCTTTACTTTTCTATTCATTTGAGGATTGGTGCCAGAGGGGATTTTTGTAAGTTTCACCATTTATAAATGCATGGTCATTCTAATTCACTATATATTTTATTTTTAGCATTTTGAGTGTGTCAGCAGCGCAGCACTTCGTTTATATTTTAGTTTGTATTTGAAGTGGTGTTCGCAGCAGCTGTTATTATTTTAGTTTCATAGATCTCTTATATTAGGTGGAAGCACATATGAGTTTTTCATTCTATCCATGCAGAACACATCTTTCATTGATGCAGATTGGTTTCCTTTAATAAACAGGACCTTCTACAGGAAACTTTATTATAATCCCTTGCAATGGGGCTGCGTCCACACTTCCTCTTTAGCTGTTTTCTTCACCAAGTCAGCACCACAGATTAAGTCCCCGGTCACACCGGTGCAACTTTTCAAGCAATTTGATAGTTTCAAATCTCATGACAAGTCACACCATATTGTTTGCAATGGCAGTGGTGATGAAAGTACTTCATGCACTATTTTTTTGCAAGCTCAAGTGTGACTTGCATAGACATCTGTGCATGAAGTCGCACAGATGTCTTCCAGGTCGCACCTAAGTCGCACTGACATCCAACTTTGAAATCATGCGATTTCAAGTGAAGTCACACAATATCAAAGTCGAATTTTACGTGGCCTAAAACTTACTCAGTTATCAGCATCACTGAGGACTGCCCACATCCAGGTAAAAAGGGCCAAAGAGAAAGCGGACCATGGAGATATGTTTGAATAAACTGTTCTGTTCTGAAAAAGTTAAAGCGGAGTTCCAGTGAAACTGTAAAAAAATAAAAGTCATCAGCTTCATAAACTGTAGTTGCTGACTTTTAAAAAACAGCCATTCACATGTCCCTCGGTCACCAACCGTTCGGTGCTCCCGGCGCCGGAATCTTCCGTGTGGGCACCTGGTTGTGACAGAATGCGGCTTCACAGCTGGGTACCCACTGCGCATGCTCAAATAGCACTGTGCTTTCTGAATAGTCCTGTAGTCTTCCGGGACCTGTCACGTGTCCCAGAAGACTACTGGGGGGGGGGGCAACTTTGGCTTCCGATCGCCTAGGCGATCGCAGTGGAAGTGGGAGTGGGTACCTGTCAATTTCAGGTACTCGCTCCCCAAAGGTGCCAATCCTTAATGGGGAGCTGGGGGCCAGTCTTTAAAGCGGAACTTCCCCTTTTGGGTGGAGCTCCGCTTTAAGTATTAAAAAAGTGGAAAGGGGGAGCACTTGGGGTGGGGAGGTGCACCTAGAGTTGGGCTTTAAAAACTGTTGTATTTAAAATAATTAAGCATGGCTATATTTAGATAACTGCTTTCAGAATTAAAGATCATTTCCGGTTGGCTGATAGACTGAATTCTTAGGGAAGGTTGTAATTCCCTGTACAATGTACTTTATTATTTGTCTTCTTAAATAAAAAAGGCCCGCAAATGTGATCTGAATGAAGAAGTAAAAAGATAAAAGGACAGAGAACAGTCAAAACAGGAATCTTGGGGAAAAAAAACAAAAACGATCTGATGTAATAAGGCAATGTGTGATAGATGAAGCCAAGTAGATTATAGGCTGAGAAAGAAGTAAGAAATCATTTATTGAGATAAACAGTGTGTATATATTCAGAGTACTGATGGTTGTGAATAACTTGCTAAAGTGCTTATTACCACTCATGTTAATACGATGTGAGCTGTATGGAAATTTGTCATATTATGCCAACAAAACTCTACCTGCATCCATTCAAATCTACCTACACAAAAAAAAATATATTATACTACAAAACAATAACATTACCCATATTTACCATATGATTTTAACATAGTTACTGAAAAGTGAAGGTTATATCAATTTCTCCCTTGGCACATGTATCTCATGGTATAATATTATCATCGCTATGAACTAGAGTAGTATACTTCTTTATGTAACTTTTCTACCTAAAGTGTATTTCCAGTCATTACCCAAGTTTACCCCTGAACCTCCTTCTTGCTCTCTAAAACATTTCTCAGCATTATTGTAGCTTGTATTACTCCCTTCATTATCAGACTTGTAAAATTCCTGCAGGGGCAGCTTCTGGGAGCTCAGATTCTATTGATGTAGGCACTCCGCCAGAACTACATTTACCAATAGCTCTTTCTCTACACATAGTGAGTGCGAGAGGCTCTTGGGAGCCAAGGCAGCAGCATTGTTTTGCCGGGAAAGAAATCAATGTTTTTATGTGGATAAGGACAGTGAAGGGTGGGGGTATCTTTCTGTCTAGCAATTTTTTCAAAGGGATAAAACATGGGGAAATGTGCAAGTACCGCCGAGATGTACAGTATATATTGCCCAGACATATACTTTAACCCTGTAAGTGTACTTCATTTTCTCTTTGGAAAGACTAAGTTGCAAGAATTTTGTTCTGTTGATTCAAATCCAATATTTATTATGGAAAGAACAGTATGAGACTTCAGAAGATCAGCCAGTAGATCTTCATGTGCATAACATGGGTTAAAGGATAAGTTCACCTTTTGTGACATGCTACATGTTACACCCATATTCAAGGTGTAATATTGCAGATGCACCAGCCCTCACAACCCCCATGAGTCCCCTTGCTAGCTTTCACCCTTTGTGGCTTTCGGCTTGTAGATCTCAATGAACTACCAGAGCACCGTTGATTGCTCTAGGTAGTTTATTGAGCTTCCTGTCATAGTGTAACTTCTTGTCCATATCGAAGGTATGGGCAGCAGATACACAGATAGTCTGCAGGACAATGGCATTACACCCATGATCTGATGATCATGAATGTAATGCTTTAGAGGTCCCTAACTAAAAACATAATACATGTATAATACATGTATACATGTACATGTATATACATGTATAATACATGTATATGTTTTTACCTGCAAAAAAATGTGCATTTATCATTTTTTTGGGAAATATGACCGTATCCTTTAACCTCCCTGGCGGTGTGATTATGTCAGTATTTCTGTGCTCAAAGCAGTACCTTGTTTTCAATGGAAATATGTTGTTTTTTTTATTGTAGGCCTGTAATTCTTAGGAATAACAATTCTTATAATAATAAGAGTCTAGTAAACATCCCGGGTATGATAAAATTTGGAACACAAAATCCTAAATTATAATATAACAAATAATCCTAAAAAATAATAATAATAAATTGAATTCAATAATATAATCAAACCAAAAACACTGAAATTTGAAATATAATGCCAAGTTCGCACATCACTGAGATCAGTCTCAAAATCGTTTTCAGTGTCTGACGAATTTCCCCACGAATCATTATCACTCAATTCTGCAAGTAGTTCTAATTTACTATCGCTGTTCTCTAGGTGGTCTAAAAAGGTTGACCTAAAGGGACGCTTTTTGGACGCCATGGACGTTTCTCAGTTTCCAGGCAGAAAGAAAAATAAAAATGCAGGCAGGGCACAGGACAAAGCACTAGAGACAAAATGTATGTGAAATGGTTTGATACAGTAATGTAATACTATCAGATTTTAGTGTACTGAGTGAATGTCAATTTTTTACATTTTTTAAATTCCCACCGGTTCCGCCCCCCGTACGTACCGACACTCGCAGGGAACAGAACTCGGAAGACAGATGCCGGCCTCGGCCAGAGGACATTAACGGGGACGCTGCAGGGGGGACATCCCGGGACCACAGGACAAGGTAAGTGCTCGAGGGATCCCAGAGCTACACTCGGGAATACCTCCGGGGGGTTAAGCAATGATCAACAAGTATTACATGGGGCCTAGATGCATTTCACACACAAAGTACTTTAAAAGCACAAATTCAGAGCAACAATGAACAAAAAATGAGCTGCATGTTCAAGTTGCCAGAAAGAAGCCTTCATGTCAAAATGTCGAGCATATTGCAACCTGGCTTTTTTATGGCATTGGTGCAATAAAGGCTTCATTCTGACAACTCGATCATGCAGCTCATTTTTGTTCATGTATCGTTGTATTGTGCCCCTTACAAACAACCACTTCATCTTCTTCCAGAGCAGCCTGTATTTCTCCTGAGGTTACCTGTGGGTTTTTCTTTGTATCCCAAACAATTCTTCTAGCAGTTGTGCAATCTTCCTTGGCCTACCTGAGTAAGAAAGAGCGTAAGAAAGAGAGAAAGTTGCTCAATATATGAGGCAGTGGGTGCTTGATCCACAGTTGCTCAGCTGCGGGTAACTTGAGAAGGAAGATGATCCGCACACTGCCAAGCATCACAGATGGCTTGGTATCAAGTGATCCCTGAATTTTCCACTTCTTAATAAGTGATTGAAGAATACTGACTGGTTTATTCAAGGCTTTTCATATTCCTTATATCCTTTTCCATCTTTATAAAGTTCCATTACCTTGCTATACAGGTCTTTTGACAGTTTTTTTCAGCTCCCTGTGGCTCAGTATCTAGCCTGCTCAATACATCCACATGAAAGCTAACAAACTCATTGATTATTTATAAACAGACATTAATTTCAATTTAAAAAGCCACATATGTAGGAAATTAACCTTAATTTACAATTTTAACCTGTGTGTGTCACCTTGTATGTCTGTATCAAGGCCAAACATTCCAGGGTATGTATATATTTGATCAGGGCCATTTGGCTGATTTCAGTTATTATGATTCAAAAAGTAGCCAAATAACTATGTGATAATAAATGGTTTCATATGATCACTATCCTTAAATAAAAGACAGTTTTTTGGCATGATCAGTCATATTTAAAAAAAAAATGCCTAAATTTCACAATTTCTGCCAGAGCACAACTGTAGCTTTGACTCTGGTAATATTATTCTGGAATTTGAGGTTTAGTAATACAGTATGTGTTTCAAGTTCAACACTTATTGCCGTAGTTCTTGCAACAATAGGGCATACAGTATATGTGAAAAATCTGTGCATAGCTTTCAATGCATACGTCCCACACATATATGTACAAGGTTCATCTCCAGGTGGTACTCTTTTTTAAAATTTCAAAATGTAAAATTTTGTCATCAACGTACAGTGCTGTAGTGCCCCCCTTTCTTAATGAATCACACCCACTTTTGTTGCCTTTTTTAGGTGGATACAAAGGCTTTCCCATACTTTTGGTAAGGGTATAATAGCTGTCTTTCCTTCATCATAATGAAGCCTCAGTTCACTGTAAGGGCTCATGTACACGGGGCGTTTGGAAAATACTTCTGAACAATGGAAACTGACTGCTGGAAAACATAGGTTAAAAAAACATTAGTTTAGCCACGTTTGCATACAGTGTTTATGAGCGTTTGCGTTTAGAAGTGTTTTTAAACGATAACCTCAGGAGACCTTCCCAAATGCCCAGAATGCACTGAAAAACAGTACAAAATGAACGATTTTAGACATTTTGAGAGAAATAAAGCAGAAGTAGAGAGAGCAGTATGTGTTGAGATGACCTGTTTTTTCTGGTTGTATTCACTATGGATCCCATCATGAGCATAATGTAGCACGTTCTACCATTTTTTCCTTCACACAAAACCTGGAACTGACTGTGCTGGTGTACTAGGTCCATTTGAATACATGGAAAATGCTTTGCATGCATTTCTGATGATGAAAAAAGTTACAGCATCTGCACATCGAATAGTTAAAAAACGCTTCTAAACGCAAATGCTTATAAATGCGTTTAACTGCATTTAGACGCTTTTCCAAGCATTTGGCACTTGAAACACCGGTAAAATCTACTCCTGAACGCAAGTTTGGTGCATTCAAAAAAACGACTGTAAACTCAACTGCCTGTAAATGACTGTAAACGACATAGTGTACATGACACATAGGAAAACATTAGAGAGAGTTCAGGGGCTGCTGAAAAAAACGCAGAAAAGCTCTTGCTTATTGTAGAACTTGCACCACTAACATGACTATAGAACAGATAAATTGTGTTTGATTAAAAATATATTTTTTTCTTACTTTAATACTGATATTTATTCAATATTACTGTGGTCTGACTCACGGAGTGTTTCTTCGGTTGAAATGATCAAATGGAGAGATATCAGAGTCTCCTTAAGGGAAACCTGTCATGAGAAAACTATATTGTACATGCTGCCACTGCTGACTTCTCCTACGAAAAATGCTACTTGTCTGCTTATCTTGCTGATGATTTGGCCTCAACACTTTGAGTCACCAACCTAGAATAAATATAGTAGTAAGCAATACTGACTTTTCTCTGACTTTCATTAATAGTATGCTTATTCAAGGTGAATGGCTCTTAAGTCTTTAAACCAGAGCCAGGCATCTAGCAAAGAAAGAAACCAGCAATGGCAGTCACTGCATTTTTCTTAAAGGTGTACTTAAAATTGAGAAAAAAATAAAAATGGCATGTAAATTCACTCATTCTGTGTAGAGTGCTCCTTTACTAACCATCCCCAGGTTAAGACATGGGCTCCATTACCTCCATTTCCACAAGCTCTGGGCTCTTATAATCCCATAGGTCTCCACAATTCCAAAGCTCCTGAACATGCTCAAGGAGTATATGTTTCTTTGCTTCTTGTCCTCTACAGCTTTGAGAGATTGCATCTGGTGAGGCAGAGGTGCCTGGACATGTTATCTGCACGCAGGTGTATGGTCCTTCATGGATAGTCCTGTCATGCAGCCATCTGGCCAGGAGCACAAAAGCATGCAGCTTCTACAGAAGATCCAGCCACTGCAGGGAGCACTACTCCAATTGCTACCAACGTGGGGTGGCCCTGTGTCTCCAGCTGCTCTCCCATTACCAGCCCTGAGCATCCTCCAGCCATCTGCATGTCTTACCAGCCACTCACCTTTGGTGCCAGCCCTGAGATCTCTCCAGCTGTTCACCTGTGTTACCAGACCTAAGGCTCTTCCAGCCACTCTCTGTTACCAGAAATATCCTGGACTTCACAATGGGGTTGTTGTCTGTAAGCATAAGCACAAGTAGCTGTTTGTGTAATGTACTATTTACTGGAATGGTCATTTTTCTCTAGTTTCTGTTACATTATGCCTTATAGAGACTGTGATGTGCTGCTTGAGCCGCAGAGACATTGCTTTGAGGAGGTGATGTTTGCACAGTTTCATAATCTGTCTTGCATTTCTCTGTATTATATGCATACTCTGCCATTTTGACCCTGTTTGCTAATCCTACTCTGTATTAATTTAGTAAACTGCAAGTTATAGTTACCCTCTGAGTTTTAGGATGGGTAGAGTTGGGCAGGTCAGAGGTCTCACTTTTAATTCAGGAGAGAGGACTGATTACTGATACTGCCTCCTGCCTTTGTGAAAACTTAAAGCAGAACTTTGAGGTATTTTTCCTATGCAGTGGGGCTGTGTTCGCACTGCATGGTTTAAGTACTCGTTTTGTCTAGGCAGGGTCAGGGCTTTCACTGACTAGGCAAACTAGACGGTCGCCTAGGGTGCACTGCCACCTAGGGGCACCTGGGTGCAGCTCAGGTCGTCACTCTCTCTGTGTGGGATACCACCACGTCATGAATTATCCTCCAGCTGAGGGGAGGGGCAGCATAGGGGAGGAAGAAAGGACAGAGCAAGATGCCGGGTGTTTGGGGTAATTGTAGCAGCTGAGCTGCCACTCTTTCCAGTGTTCCTCTCAGACTCAATCCCTTACTGCAAAGCCAACTGGTGGCTGCTGATGACTGTGGAGTTCCAGCCCTTCATCAGCAGAGGCAAAGCTGCACCTGAGGAAGGTAATGTCTGACTCTGATGTCTCATGTCTGTGTGAGTGTGACCTGGCCAGCTAACCATCCATCACATGTGCAATGTGTCAGTGAGTGATGACATCATCACGATCCCAAAGCCTGCTCTTCTAATGCCTGCTGATCTGTGTCAGTGTTGGTGTGTTGTGTTAGATCTGTCACTGTGCGGGATCGCTCTGTGCAGATGTTCTCTATGTGTGATCGCTCTGTTCAGATGTTCTCTGTGTGTGTGAGGGCTAGGCAGCCTGCTGTCACAGCATTTTATCTTCCCCCATTGCCTGGGGAATTCCAGCCTGGGATCTGTTAGAGTGTGGATCCATCGTGCTCCATGCAGTCCGTCTGTGACACTGATTTTGTCTTTAATATTGGTGCTGGTGGCATCTTATGGCACTTATTTTTGCAAATTAAAAGAAATTTAGAAGTTTCATGTTTTGTTGATTTAATAATTTCTTCTGTTTTTAAAACATTTTATTTATTTATTTTTACTTTTTTTTGGTGGGGGGCGCAAGTAGCTGGTCTAACCTAGGGCGCAAAATGGTCTAGCACCTGCCCTGTGTCTGGGGGGAACACAGAGCTTCAACCAACATCCAGCAGTGGACTGTTCCTGATATCCTCACATCCAGAGCAGGTCAATCATGTCAGGAAAAGTCCACTGCACAAGACCGCAAGACCACGGCAGGGTGCAGGAATGCTGGTAGGATCGGAAGATTAGGTAAGTATATCTTGGCTCTCTAATCCCCTAGACAAAAACAAGCCATTAACCCATGCAGTGCAGGCACAGCCCCTCCTGCATAGGGGCATTTTTTTCCTGGAGTTCTGCTTTAAGTTTATATTATTCATTTATTATTTAATACATTTGTTCAATTAGTCAGTGCAAAAAGAAACACTTTTGTGCCAGGTGCAATAACTTATAGGAATAAGTATTTTTAAACAGTGCGCTGGAACCCCCCCTTTATTTAACGTACAATGTAGTAAACAATGATCCTTCCCTTACCAGCTGGAGTCAATCTGTTCCCCTCACAGAAAGAGATGGTAATGATAGAAGTGAACAGCGCTCTCAAAATGATAAGTTCAATATTGTCTCTGTATAACCGAAGATCTGCCATCATACATCCATCAACTTCTTCCTGTGAACCCAATCTTCCCATACAGTGATCTCCAAAAAAAAAGAAGAAATATAATATAGTGTAGTATGCGCAATACATCATGCCCTTTAAATCTTATCCAATGTGCTTACATTTATAATAAATAACCATATGTGTATTTGTTCACCAGTGTTCTTTATCTACCCTTACCCTTCACTTACTTGGTATATATTCTATCAATTATTCTCAGATTCACTTCAGCTCTGTGTCTCCTTGTGTCTGGTACTTCAATGATCATCTCGTATGAAAATCCACATGGTATTACCCAAAATGCAAAATACCAATATAGTGCAATACTGTTTTCTAAAAAAGCTATTCACATTATAATATAGTATATCAACTGTGAATTCCCATTAATACCCATAGAAGGATCCACCAAGTGTATCACCTTGCCAAAGACACTCTAAGCTGCTTACTGAACTTCAAGTAAACTCTGCTTTTAACCTCCCTAGCGGTATTCCCAAGTGTAGCTCGGGGTAAAGTTTCTGTACCAAAAGCGGTAACCCCGAGCTACACTCGGGCTTACCATGCGGCGCTGCATAGGGAGTCCCTGCAGAGCTTACCTTGTCCTGCGCTCCCGCGATGTGTCTCCTGCAGCGTCCCCGGCCTTCTCCTCCGGTCGATGCCGGCATCCGGCTTCTGTGTTCCGGTCCCTGTGACGTCGGGACGTACGGGCGCCGCCGGCGGGAAATTAGAAAATTTTAAAAAATGTCATTTTTTTCCAAACAAATTTTACATAGTAAAACATTGCAGTTTAAACCCATTTCACATAAATTTTGTCCCTAGTGCTTTGTCCTGTGCCCTGCCTGCATTTTGTCTGTTCTTTCTGCCTGGAAACTGAGAAAAGTCCATAACGTCCAAAAAGCTTCCCTTTAGGTCAAAAGCGGTTTTAGACCAGCTAGAGAACAGTGATAGTAAATCAGAACCACTTGCAGAATTGAGTGATAATGATTTGTGGGGAAATTCGTCATCAGACACTGAAAACTATTTTGCGACTTTGCTCAGCGATGTGCGAACTTGGTGCTATATTTCAAACTGCAGTGTTTTTGGTTTGATTATATTATTGAATTAAATGTATTATTATTATATTATTATTTTTTATGATTATTTAATAAATTATAATTTATGATTTCGTGTTTCAAATTTTATCCTACCCGGGATGTTTAATAGACTCTTGTTCGGACAGATTTCAGTGAGTTATTCCTAAAAATTACAGGCTACAATAAAAAAACTACATATTTCCATGCAAAATAATGGTACCGCTTTCAGCACCAAATATCTGAAATAATCATACCGCTAGGGAGGTTAATAAACCATTCCACCTTCTTCCTGCTTTTTACCAGCATGACTTGTGCGAATAGTCCCCAAAAAAACAAAGACTAATATAGTATGGTATTGCTTATAAATGACTCTTGAAAATAAAACCCCTCACATTTCTATACCACCAAAATAGTGGGCTATGGGTATTAATGGGAATGCACGGACCAGTTATTATACTGTATTATAATGTGAGTAGCTTTCTATCTGAGAGAGATTTTTAGAAAACAGTATTACACTATATTGATGTTTTGTATTTTGGATAAAACCATGTGAATCTTCATGGGAGATGATCATTGAAGTACCAGACATGAGAGAAAACAGAGATGAAGTGTATCTGAAAAAAACTGATCGGATATACACCAAGTATACGAAGGGTAAGGGTAGATAAATAAGAAGACTGGTGAACAAATACACATATGGTTATTTATGATAAATGTGAGCACATTGGATAGGATTTGAGGCATGATGTATTGAGCATACTACACTATATTATATTTATTTTTTTGGAGATCATTGTATGGGAAGATTGGATTCACAGGAAGAAGTTGAAGGATGTATGACATCTAATCTTCATTTATACAGTAACAGAGACAATATTGAACTTATCGTTTTGAGAGCGCTGGTCACTTCTATCAACTTATAGCAACCAATCATAAAATATTTTTCACCTTTGGACCACCATTAAACTGTAATCTGGTGGGCTGTTGCTTTGTACTTCATCGGTGTACTCTGTGATAATTTACTGTATGAGTTTAACAGTACAGAGAGCTCTAGACATATTCCTAAATACATTAAGAATAAAGTTCTTAAGGTTTATCTGCATGCTAAAAAAAAAATTCTTAACTTTATAGAACCTGACAATGTCTTTTTTTAGCACTTAGCAGAAATTCATAAATTGTACCACTGCTGTCATAAAGTATACATAAATCAAAATATTAGCCCTAGAAAATAAACATTTTATTTAATACTTAAATATATGTAAACCAAATGACTAAAAAGTTCATATAAGATATACTATCTTTTATCTAGTGGAAGATTAAAAAGCAAATTTATTCATCTTACACCTTACTCCCCTGGTAGCTGAAACTCTCCTTTTCCCGCACCCCAGATTGTGGGCGGGCCCTCACCTTCCTCGCTTACAGTGCTATGCCACTGTTCCTGCTTGGTATGTTATGAAGTCAGAGTGCAACGGGCAAACAGAAGGCTGAGAGAGGTGACTTTAGGGGACAAGGTGCATAAAGAGAAGGAGACTATGGTAGCAAGGAATAAAGTACGTTAAACTGCTTTTTAAGTTTTACTAGACAAAATCGAGTATATAACTCTAGTAGTGCAAAGGGGTTCTCTACTGCAAGGGTATTTTTTAGAAGTTCACCAGCGTTCAGCTTTAAAAGAGAAGTATGGGAAGAAAAAAAAAACAGCTATACTCACTTATAAAGCTGCAGCACTAATGCCAGCTTCAGATGTCCCCTGCCGCCTCTACACTGAGATGGCTGATCGCTTAGTTCTCAGTTTTCACTGAGCAGAGAGCCAGTGACTTTCAGTCTCCGATTCTCTGCTTTGCCCCTTCAGCCTTCACTGGAGCCCAAGGATGTGGAGGGGCAGAAGCTGCTGGCTTAGGCTCTTAGAGGCTTGTTGAGAGGCTGAGCCAGCTGCTGTTCCAGGCATCTGGGTGGATCCCAACTTTAAAGTGGAGCTCCAGTCTCCTCTGAAAAAAATAAAAGTTAGCAGCTACAGTTTTTGACTTTTAAAAAAACAGTCATGATCTACGATCCAGCAGTGTGTTCGCACCAGCCGAGTTCACAGGCTGTCCTCTCTCCCCGGTGCCAGCACCTTAAGTGTGGGCACCTGCTTGTGACAGCTTGCAGATTCACAGCTGGTTGTCCACTGTGCATTGCACATTGTGAATGGTCCCGTAGTCTTCTGGGACCGGTCACATATCCCAGAAGACATGCAGTTAGGGGGACAACTTCCACTTCCGATTGCCTAGGCGGTCGTAACAGAAGTGGGAGCGGGTACCTGTAAAAATTGGCTATCCACACCTACCCCTCTGCTCCTCAAAGGTGCCAATTCTTCACTAGGAGCGGGGGAACAGTCCTTAAAGTGGAACTTCCCTTGTTTGGGTGGAGCTCCACTTTAAAGTTGGGATATTTTCAGAGTCTGGACTGGCTGAGTAATGTTAGCTGAAAACGGGCATAGGCGTGCAGAATGAAGTGCACTCCTGTGATCCATAGGAGAAGTGGGGCCAAAATAGTTTGACCTAATGTCTTCTTTAAAGTAATTTTAAGGCATTTTTTTTTACTAATTTGAATATGCAGCTTTCATTCTTGCCATGAATGTCCTTATTCTGCCACTTTCATTTTTTTACAAAGTGACAATGCTCTGTCCTGTCTTCTAATTGTGCTCCCACATTGTCATATAGGCTTCCAATGAAAACTACAAGTGGTTCTTTCAACAAACATTATACAGACATGGTACACTGTTTTTACCATCAGGAATATTGCCCTGGCACCTGCACACATGTAACCACCACTGTAGCGCATGCCTGTGGTTGCAAGAGAATGAAGGAGATCAAGCTGTGCTGCGATGCAACAAAGGATAAAAATAGACAAAACAAGTATTTTATTAAAATGAAACACAGAAATTGTTCATGATACATGACACTTTAGCAATATGTAATTTCCTTTGAGTTTACATCTACTTTAACCTTAGGGCTGTGTTTAATGACCTGACCTGATAGATACACTTAATGCAGAAACCACTTACATGAAATCACTGAAGTTGAAACAGGAACAACGGTGCTTTTAGAAACACACAACATGGTATTTAACCAGAAAGACGGTTCTTTTGTTCCTGAAAAACATGACCAAATCAAACCCCATCCAAAACAAATGAGGTGAATTGTGCTTTCAGCAGCTACAGAAGCTTGCACTATACTCACCCTGTCTGAGTGGTTACAAGTAATTCGACATGTTGTACTTCGTGAATGCTATTGAAATGCCGTGACAATGACAGGGAAGGCAGACAAGGACAGAACAGACAGACACATCTATCAGCCATTAAACCCTGTGCAAATCTTTCAGTGTCCAAAAGCTCACAGTCCAGCTTCTTATTATGGAGCTGTTTGAATGGGTTAATTAAATGTGTTAAATTTGCGACAGCTATTAATGGAAAGCTAAGTGGAATCGATATGCATGCCAGGGCATAGGGAGATGTCCAACCTTTTGAACATATCAACGCGTTCCTGATGGGCTGATAAAGAGACAGATTCATGTGGCAGAGGCTACGGTTGGCAAGTGATAGATTGCAGCAAAGAGAGGACATAGAGGTAGTGGAGAGGGGATGGATTACTGTAGGCAGTAAAGCAGGGGGTGCCAGTGATGGGGTGACTGAAGGCAAGCAAAGGGACAGAGGCCCTTGAGCACTGACCTGTACTGTGTGACATTGAGGCAGAGATAAAAACAAATCAGTGAGGTGTCAGCATAATCTTTGAGAGGAGGGAGTGAGGACACAGCTAGAAAAAAATAAAAAAAGAAGCCTACTGGCTAGACTGGGTTTTTTCTGATAGTTGTGGGAGATTTTATCAAGGATGGGAAACAGCATTGCATATAGTGATAGCAGGTAAGAATGACTAATTGCAATAAGCTATGTAATACTAGAATAGCAACAATTCAAGTGCCAAACACAATGGTGTTTGATTTTTAAGCAAAAACAAACTCTACCTGAGTAAAGCTCCATCGCCTACATGTATACGACACTGACACTTATGGGGCATAAGAAGTTTTGGTATGGCAATAATACTAGCTCTAACCCCAAATCCTAAACATCACCCTTTTCCCTAATCCTTAAACTCAAATTCTTTATATAGTTCAGTACAGAAACATGTGCATGTATTAAAATCCTTGACTGAGGGACATGCAGAATATTGAGGCTAACCACTTACTAGCCACCTAATAAGGAAAACCACCCCCAACCTTCCCCCACTTGAAATAACCACACAACTCTCCTTTGATGGTGTCAAAGGGCCATAGCAGCCCATTTATGTAACATAACAACTATTAAATATCAATGCATTATGGGCAGCACAGTGGCTAAATGGTTAGCACTTCTGTCAGGCAGTACTAAGATCGTTGGTTCAAATCCCAACCATGGCACCACCTGCCTTGAGTTTGCATGTTCTCCCTGTGCCTGCGTGGGTTTCCTCTGAGTACTCTGGTTTCCTTCCACACTCCAAAGACATGCTGGTAGGTTAATTGGATCCTGTCTAAATTGGCCCTAGTATGTGTATGTATGAATGTATGTTAAGGACCTTAGATTGTACACCCCTTGAGGGTTAGGGACTGATGTGAATGTACAATATATATATGTAAAGCGCTGCGTAAATTGACAGAACTATACAAATACCTGAAATAAATAAATAATGCATTAGGAAAATCAATGTATTAACTGAACAGTAATGATCCTTGTGGCAAACTTGCTCATCAGAATTGGAGCGGAGTTCCCCCTCAACCCTCTTTTTCGTGTTCTGTCTGTGTATTTGAGGTCTTCCTGGAATCCTCACATCCCCCCTGCATTCCTGTGAGGCAGACTTTATCTCCTGGCAAATGGTGTGGAACAACCAGGAAGACATGAGAAGTGAAGCCAGCCAGTCTGCGAAGGTGTCACTTTTATCACCCAAAACTATGTAAGCCCACTCATTACCAAACCGACCAGAATAAGTGCACAGTCCTCAGGTCAACTGTATGGTTCATATCACGGGATATGAAGCTAGTAATTTAGTGTAGAGTTTCCCAATGACCACTCCCAAGTCAGAGCCCCCCCTCCCTTCCCCTGAGAGGGACCTTTAAGAGAGTGAAAAGTTTTTGACACTCACACAGAGATCTCCCAGCAACATCGTAACAAGGGGAGATCAAAGAACCTTTCTGCTCTGCATCTTGAATTTGCTAAAACCAGGCAAGGCAAGTAACTTACCCTGTAATTTCCTCGCTATTCTATGTTTGCTGTGTCTTTATATATATATATATTTTTGTGATATCTCTTTGTACATATTTATTTGCATCCAACGCTTTTAGTAATAAATCTTTCTTTCTGAAAGTGTTAAACTGTTTCTAAGCGCTTACTTGCAATTCACGAATCCCTGCCTTTGAAGAGACGCTACTGTTTGTTATATATCTCTGTATAGCAGGTCCGCGGGCCGTGCCATATAGATCAATATTTCAATCATTATAGTGTATATTTGGTAACGGGAGTTTCCCAGTCTCCGACAAAAGTGGTGGTGGCAGTAGAGGGTTAGTTGCGTAACTAACCCGACCCAGTAACAAGCGCATTCAGGCTGCAGGCACCGATTGTAGTCCATTAGCTGGGCAATCGCTGTGTAGGGTGCAGCTGGGTGGGGCCTTGTTACGCGCGTCACACCGCGGTTTTGGATCGGCCGGCCCTTCGGTCACAAGTTTGGTGAGAAGGTCTGGGGTCTGACGCCGTGGGCGTGACGTATTACTGTTAGTCGCCGCTGTGCGATTATCGCCTGTTGGTGGCGGCGACCGCGGGTCGTGACATATTGTTGGCAGCGTACGTGGGATAATTGCATTAAGAGCTTCAGTGCAGTGTTAAAAGTTAGCTCTGCACTGAAGGATTGTAACCTTTGTGGAAACAGTCCTTAGAAACTAGCGGTGCATATTTTATTTTATATATATGTGTGTATAGAGAGACACATAGCAACAGCTATTTTCTTTTCCTACTTTTCTCTTCTATCTTTGCTTGCAATTATGCCTGGTGAAGCAGATTACGAGAAAATGAGCAAAGGTGATTTGAAAGTTGAATGTGCCTCACGAGGATTGGACGTCGGTCGCAAAACTCGTGAAGATTTGATTAGTGATCTAGTGGAGTATGATATCCGAGCAAATCAGAACTCTGGGGAACTTGAACATGGAGTGGTTCCCGTTACCCACATTGCCAGTGGTTCAGAGACAGCCTCACAGGATGGGCATACAGAGACTGACACTGGAGGATCACCAAAGGTTAACGTCACACCACCGCCTGAGCGCGCTAGCAACGTGGTGCCGGTAACCAGCAGAGACTCTTCTCAGAGGCAGGAAGCCCTGAAACGTGTTATGGAGATGGATCCTATGGCATACTTGCAGTTCCTTGAACGCCAAGCAGCGGCAGAGAGAGAGGAACGCCAAGCAGCGGCTAACAGAGAAGCTGCAGAACGCCAAGCTGAGAGGGAGGTGGTGCAGAGGGAAGCTGATCGTCGGCACGAGATGGATATGGCAAAGCTCCAGCAGCAAGCGGGTCAGAACCTCGGGTCCCTAGATCACAGGGATGCCACTCTTTCCGTGGGCGCAGCCAAGTTTCCAGTGATGGAAAAGGACAGTGACGTTGACACATACTTACTGTCCTTTGAAAAAGCATGCCGTCAGTACCATGTGCCCCAAGCTCAATGGGTTCGGTACTTGACACCAGGGCTACGAGGCAAGGCCCTGGACGCGTTTGTTGAATTGCCAGAGGGGCAAGATGATGACTATGAACTTTTAAAAAATGCCATTATCCGGAAGTACCAGATGACCCCGGAAGTGTACCGCAAGCGGTTCAGGTCCATGCAGAAAGGACCTGGGGACTATTACACGGATGTGGCAAGTTGCTTACGTACCACATTTTGACAGTGGACTAAGGGACTGAAAGTTGATTCTTATGAATCTTTGGAGGATCTCATGATCAGAGATCAACTCCTGCACATTTGTCCAGCAGACGTCAGACAGTTCGTCTTGGAGAGGGAGCCAGCATCTACTACAGCTGCAGCAGACCTGGCAGATACCTTCGTCCACACACGAGTGCCTGATCCTCGCAAGGCTCCTCCAAACAGCTGGAAAGGGGGGAAATCGTCCCTAGCAACCTCTCCTACTTCGGTGAGTCAAGCTTCACCTCCGCCCAACCCTGCAGCGCTTGGAGCCAAGCCATTCCTGCCTGACACCCGCAGATGTTTCGCCTGTGGGAAAGCCGGACATCTCAGGACCCAGTGTCCTGAGCAGAAGCAGACGACATCACCTGGCCAGCCGGCCAGCAACTCTTCTTCTGTGCTGTTCGTTCGCAGGAAGATGCGGGTAACCCCCGACAACTTGCAGCCCGTTACCGTGGGCAACCGGTCTGCAACTGGTTTCCTGGACACCGGGGCAGACGTCACCTTGATCCGACCAGAGCTGATTGAGCCACAGAACCTCATCCCAGGAAAGTTCCTGACCCTCGCAGGAGTTGGGGGGACCCGTTCACGCATACCCTGTGCAAAGGTATTCCTAGATTGGGGTGCGGGGAGGGGGATGAGAGAGGTGGGGGTCTCGGATGAACTGCCCACCCCTGTTTTGTTGGGTGCTGACCTAGGCGCTCTTCTTTCGTATTATGCTCCTGCCGAGAAGACCCGGAAGGGCCCTCTGGAACTCTCTGGACCAGCCAAGGTACTGTGGACAGATATTGGGGTTATGTCTAGGCCATCGGTGGATGGACAGAGGGAGGGGGCTGGGAATGGTGTGGGGCTACAGGAGTCTCCATTAGCTGGAGAACAAGAAGAAATCCCCTTGCCTGGGGAGGTATTGAACTCATGTGTCACTGATATTATGAACATGACTGTTGAGGATCGTTGTGGTGACACTGAGGGTGATCTTACTAATGTTAGTAACATTGGGAATACAGTCTGGAATGTCAGTAATAATATCAGTAGCATTGATAGGAATGTCATGGATCATATCAGTAGCATTGATGGTAAAGTCATTGATAATGTTTGTATTGTTGACGGCAATGTTGGTAATGCTAACAATGAGATTTGTGATGAAACAAAGGATGCATTTTCAGTGTTGGGGGCTGAGGTACAATCTCTGGGGGCTGAGCAAGGGGATGACTTGGATAGGCCTGTCCCTTGCCCAGGCTCAGAAGATTGTGCCTTGATAAGTGCCCAGCCATTGGCCTTGCATAGGACTAGGCAGCTGGCTGGGACTTGTAGTTCCACGCCTCCGGCAGCACTGAAAAGTGATCCCCAAAGGAGCTTCAGAGGCCCGCTAACTGTGAGTTGCCCTGCTAAGGAAGGCACACCACAGCTGGCCGGAACTTGCAGTTCCACACTTCAGGCAGCCCTGAAAGGTGAGTCCCAGAGGACCTTCAGAGGTAAGCTGGCTGGGACTTGCAGTTTCACACTTCAGGCAGCCTAAAAAGTGAGTCCCAAAGGACCTTCAGAGGTAAGCTGGCTGGGACTTGCAGTTTCACACTTCAGGCAGCCCTGAAAAGTGAGTCCCAAAGGACCTTCAGAGGTAAGCTGGCTGGTACTTGTAGTTCCACACTTCAGGCAGCCCTGGAAAGTGAGTCTCAAAGGACCTTCAGAGGTAAGCTAACTGAGATTTGTAGTCCCACAGGGAAGACTGCTCTGGAAAGCCATTCATATGGAAATTTTCGTCCAGGGCTAGGTGTGGACCCCCCTGCTGGGGAGAGTAAACAAAAGACTGGCCTAGTCACTGGAGGCTGGGAGCCTGAAAGCCTGACAGTTAATCTCACTTGTCAAGGTGAGTTCACAGGCAGACAGACAGAGGTCAGAGGCAGCAGGCCTGGATTACGAGTGAAAGGAAGGTTGATGCTTGGGTTACAGAGAGAGGGCCTCTGGGCCCAGACCCAATCACCCTTCCCTAGCACTCGGGGTCCGGAGCGGCTGCCCAGGCCTCTGATAGATGGTGTCTGGATTCAGAAGGTGCTGGCTGATTCGGCCACAGAGGCAAAGGGAATGGCACAGTCAGGAATCCAGGGATCAGCTAGAGTCTGGGCAGTCCTAGTGGCCGCTGTCCTCCAGCAGGATACGATGACCAGGCTTTCTGAGAACCTTGGGAAACTGAACACCAGCCCTGGGTTTGTGGCCTACCCCATACCCAGGAGCCATGAGGCAATGGAGCATCCGGAAGGTGCCTACTGTTTTGCCATCATGGACTTGAGCAAGGAGCATGGGCCACCATCTCTAACCCAGCAAGCTCCAGACGAGCCAGCCTTCACTACCCCATGTGGCTTGCCTGAATCCACGGGAAAGCTAGTTGGGGTTGAGAAGGCACTGACCACCACTCCCGCGGTCAGGAGTGGCCCGCAATGCGCAGTGGACCTGGGTGCAGTTGTCCACTATAGGGGCCTCGCGGTGCTCGGCCCTGTCTGGGAAGAGCCACTTGGGCCCCTGTCACTAGGCTGGAACAAACCGCCTGTGCCCAGTCCGACAGCCAAGAAGGGTAACTGTCAGAGGGGCATGTCAGTGGTTCAGTTTAGGAACCCATCAGTAAAAAGAGACCCCCAGAGGTCTGGGCGTGGGGAGACTGAGGCAGTTGAGGCCTGGTCTGCTCCCCAGGCCAAAAAGCAGGTTACGTCAGTCGTGGGTGCAGCTGGCTACGGTAAGACGCCTGGATGCGATGATCATGGCTCAGCTGGACCTGTGACTGACCTAGCAGACAGGAAACTGGAGGAACTGGTGTCCTGGATGCTAGCAGGTAACGAGGACTGTCCATCTTGGATGAAGGTACCTGTGGACACCACTGGGAGGCGAGGCCCAGAATTCGCCTGTCCGGTTCCGGTGCACACGGACGCTACTACCTTCAGGCCAGATGTAGTCCTAAGCCTGAGGAAGAAGGTAGGAGAGGGAAATCTTCTTCTCTACCTCGACAAGAAGCTACATATTAATATGTTAGCAAAGGACACCCCTGAGCCGAAGTGTTTTGTGAACAGGTGAGCACCCCGGCAGTTGCAACGGGATTCGGATAGCCACAGCCGACTGGTACCCACCCGTGACCACTCACTTGGTCGGCCCAGCAGTGCTGCTGGAGAGAACGGCTTCCTGTTCAGACGGAATTCGGTTCTCCCGCAGTACAGCGGTACCAGGACGTCCCAAGAGGAACCTCTGGACAGAGGTCGGTTGCGTCAGGAGAGAACTTGTAGCTCACTCCTTGGCAACCACTTAAGGGGGAGGTGTGGCAAACTTGCTCATCAGAATTGGAGCGGAGTTCCCCCTCAACCCTCTTTTTCGTGTTCTGTCTGTGTATTTGAGGTCTTCCTGGAATCCTCACATCCCCCTGCATTCCTGTGAGGCAGACTTTATCTCCTGGCAAATGGTGTGGAACAACCAGGAAGACATGAGAAGTGGAGCCAGCCAGTCTGCGAAGGTGTCACTTTTATCACCCAAAACTATGTAAGCCCACTCATTATCAAACCGACCAGAATAAGTGCACAGTCCTCAGGTCAACTGTATGGTTCATATCACGGGATATGAAGCTAGTAATTTAGTGTAGAGTTTCCCAATGACCACTCCCAAGTCAGAGCCCCCCCTCCCTTCCCCTGAGAGGGACTTTTAAGAGAGTGAAAAGTTTTTGACACTCACACAGAGATCTCCCAGCAACATCTTAACAAGGGGAGATCAAAGAACCTTTCTGCTCTGCATCTTGAATTTGCTAAAACCAGGCAAGGCAAGTAACTTACCCTGTAATTTCCTCGCTATTCTATGTTTGCTGTGTCTTTATATATATATATATATATATATATATATATATATATATATTTTTGTGATATCTCTTTGTACATATTTATTTGCATCCAACGCTTTTAGTAATAAATCTTTCTTTCTGAAAGTGTTAAACTGTTTCTAAGCACTTACTTGCAATTCACGAATCCCTGCCTTTGAAGAGACGCTACTGTTTGTTATATATCTCTGTATAGCAGGTCCGCGGGCCGTGCTATATAGATCAATATTTCAATCATTATAGTGTATATTTGGTAACGGGAGTTTCCCAGTCTCCGACAAAAGTGGTGGTGGCAGTAGAGGGTCAGTTGCGTAACTAACTCGACCCAGTAACAAGCGCATTCAGGCTGCAGGCACCGATTGTAGTCCATTAGCTGGGCAATCGCTGTGTAGGGTGCAGCTGGGTGGGGCCTTGTTACGCGCGTCACACCACGGTTTTGGATCGGCCGGCCCTTCGGTCACGAGTTTGGTGAGAAGGTCTGGGGTCTGACGCCGTGGCCTTGACGTATTACTGTTAGTCGCAGCTGTGCGATTGTCGCCTGTTGGTGGCGGCGGCCGCGGGTCGTGACAATCCTAACCAGATCCAAGGTCTTTAAAGCCACTGATAATCATAGAAAATAACTTGGCTGTATCTGCCACCCAGTGAGAAGGCCCCCAGCACCACCTTGGGGACAATGCTACAGCTACATAATCCCAGATACAGCCCATTAACTACAAAATTACCAATGTAACCTAATAATTGGCAAGGGACACCCATACCTACAATGGGCCCAACTCATAATCCTCTAAAAATGTTACTGCAGCACCACCTTCAAAGACCAAGCGACCCCTGCCACAGCACATGAGTGTGAGCCCTTACACTCGTGTAGCCCTTCAAACCCACAATGCCTGCTGGATACCATCTTGGAGGCCCAAAAAAAATGTGCCATCTCCTTGTTGATTTTAATCCTGGCATTTTTGAGTTTCTGGACCGAGCGAGCCAGGTTGCAAGAAGGTCGCGCCACCATGTCCGACTAGACAATAACAGTATTCAAAAAAAAGGACCGAAGGTACAAAAAATAGAACTTAATGTCCCAGATCAACTCACACATAGAGCGTAGGTTGAAATAATTGCCACCTACATGCAGAACAAGAACATCGGGAGGCCTGTCCAACCGGGAATAATGGTGGATCTCAGGTACAACCCTGGACCACAACATTCTAGGCACACCAATCCAACAAAGCCTGGCCTTGCTCCAAGAAAATCGACCCTCCCGCCCAACTTCTGCCTGCCTAGCCCTCCAAAAGACGTAAGAATGGCCAGGGATCCACACCAAGCAGACTTCAGAACCTAAAGGAGAAAACAAAAAGGGTGAGGGTTAGTATAACACCCTCAACACACATCCCCAAACACATGCCATAGAGAGACAATATAGAAAGAACAGTTAACAGACTCCATGAGCACCAGCTAAGGAGAGCCAACCTCAACTAATGGCATTCTGTATCCATTGCAATAAGTGAGGACATACATGTAAGCGGAACCTAGCCGAATCCCAGCGCCCTATGCATTGAACAACCCAATTGTCCAAGCCCCACTGGGCAGCCTCTGTAGCCACCCCAATTCTAAAAGAAAATTGGAAACAAGACAGTGCCATCCCATTCTCATGAAGAAAGAAAACTCCAGGAAGATTGGGTCTCAACTGGATAAACTACCCAACAGCCCGAACCGGACAGTCCTGGGACAAGGGGACCTCGGGCAGCTCAATCCAAGAGCCCCAATCCAATTGGTCCATTTTTGACTTTCACAGAAAAATACACAATCTTTTATCCTGCAACACCACATCACCAACAGCCAAACCACCATCTCCCCGCATGTTCCTACTAACCAACTCCCCCAATCGAAAAGCCCCAAAAAAGGCCAGCATAAATGCCACCCAAAAAAAGAGCAGTTTCATATAGCAATGAACAAATTCCATCCAACTGGCCCACCAAATCATGGAGAACCTCAAAAGAAACCAGGCACCGGGCATCCTGAACCGCATGGCCCTTCTGATAACCCTGCATAGCCTGCCAAACAAGGAAATCCTTCATAACATCACATTGACCGGACAGTTCCAACTGGAAGGCCAAGCCGGTCAGTTTAGGGGTCATCAACGAAGCAAATACACCAGACTCAAAATTTCAGTCAATGAAATAAAGAAGGAGGTACAGGGCATTATCCACTCTGAAACTACCACCCAACTTCACTTACCAGATGCTGCCATCCTTGCAGTGGACTTGCAAACCGATTGCCAAATCAGGACTGCGGAAGAGGCAAGGCGATGCTCCACAAGTGATCTGGGCAAGGGATCCCACGCTGCTCCGCCTCCGGTGCCAGCCGACGGAATCTGTCCCACTGAAAATGAGATAGAGCATCAGCCAATGAGTTATCAACACCCAGAACATGACAATTAAGATATAAACACTCCAGAACCAAATGACGAAGAAGACAAAGAAGACAGAAACATTGTTAATGGCATGTACAACACTCACAACATTGTCACAACAGAATCTAATGCGTTTATTCCAAAAACCAGGACCCCATAAAACCACGGATAAAACAATCAGAAAGGCTACAACAAAGTCAGAATGCGCAACATCCCCGCCTCCCTCAATTGCACTGGTCACTGACCTGTGCACCACTGGACCTGTAAATATGCCCCAAAACCAGCAGAGCCTGTCTCATCAGTAAACAATTCTAGATCAAAATTGAACATAGCCCCGTTCAACAAAAGTGATCTGCCATTGTAGGAATTGAGAAACGTCCGCCATACCCTCAAACCATCTCGTAGATCGTAAGTCAGCCTAATGTGATGGTGTCTTCAAAAAACACTCCTCATGGGTATGATGTGGAAGGCAAAATTCAACTTACCCAACAAAGACTGTAAATCATGAAGTCGAATTTTTCTGTACTCACCAACCACAGACACCGTTCCAAAAAGATCCTCCAGTTTATCCAGAGGCAAATGACATTCCATGGCCTCCGTAAAGATAACAATCCACGAAAAAACAAAACTCTGTGGTCGGACCCTCTGTCTTATTCATAGCTAAGGGGACACCATAATACTCAAAAACCTATTGAACCATGATCAGTATAGATGCAGAGATGGAATTTCCCGGGGGGGGGGGGGGGGAGTCAATACACAGAAAATCATACAGATAATGGATGAACCCAGAAAAACCATGCACAGCCCATTCCGAAAAGGAACTGAATTTTTTGAAGAGGGAACAGGATATGGCACAGCCCACCGGTCCACAAAAACACGCCCTTGCCATTTGCAACCCAGAAAATGGATACAACTGGGATGTACTGGCAACAAGCGAAATGCCGCCTCAATATCAGTTTTTGCCAACAAGGAACCCTTACCATACCACCACACCCACGCCACCGCCGTATCAAAAGAAGTATAAGAAACCATACAAAAATCCGGATCAATAGCATCATTCACTAAACCCCCTCTCAGATACGACAAATGAGTCTATATTTATTGGGCTTCTTCTTAGGAACCATACCCAAATGTGACAAGATTAGGCACCGGCGGGTAAACAAACAAGCAATGCGACCCAATGACACCTCCCTGCCCAGCTTAGCAAGAACAACGTCCGGATGCAAACATGACGATCTCAAATTATCCGCCACAGGAGGAACAACCTGCAATGTACACGGTATAAAAAGACCTTCCGTGAAACCCTGTTGCAACAGGTGAGCTGCCATCCGATTAGAATACCATTTTAAAAATGGTACCATCCTTCTTACCTTCACCAGTATCCTCCCTTTTTCCAGTGTTGCCACTTCTCCCTTTTCCGTGGTTAAAGCACCGTGACAAGGCATGGCATCCCCCATAGCCTGAGCACTCATGACGGAAACGGCATGCAGATCAAAACTTGCACGATCCCTCCTTGAATTGCCAGCAATATCCTTTACGATGTGCAGCCGGCTGCACAGAGGAGGCTGCATCACTGCCCCCCCCCTGGAAAGAGATGAGCGGTAGTCCATGCAGGCGTCATCAGTGGCATCCACAAACCAATATCCTTGTGATCCCAATGCACGGGAGGCCGAACCGCCTTGTGTTGCCAAAATTTCTCATTATTGTGCAACCATGCAACCCCCCCATAAACCCTCTGGGCTTCCCCAATGGAATCCATGTAACAAAAAAGAGAGAAACAATGTCCCGGAGTCTTTTCACCAATAACGCTCGCCAATATGGCAAGCGCCTGAAGCCAATTGGAGAATACACTTAAAAACCAACAGTAGTAAAAGCAAATGGGTTTGCTTACTGTTTCCAACAGACAAAAGGGCCATGGTCAGAGGATGTACCTCCACCCCACGGGATTCGTCATAAATTGCATCGGTTGGAAGCAATAAGCAAACCCATATGCTTTTACTACTGTTGGTATGTAAGTGTATTTCTTCTATTAAACTTTGCTTTTTCCTAATACTATGCCATGAGGAGCCTTTGTTTCTCTTTTACATGCACCCTAACATCCTCAGTTGGTCCAATGAAGTATAACTTTTACGTTATTGACTGAGGAGTTATCTTGTGGTGGAGAAGCCCTATGGTTCCAAATTTTCTCTCTTATGTTTCCACTATTTTAAAGTACAACCTTTGTGGTGCGAGCTATGGAAGTGCCTTCAGGTGGAGAAGTGTTTTGGTCCTACTCTTCCTTGTGATCGATCATAAACGTTGTGTAAGACCGCATGACCTATGGTCTATCCCTCTGGTAAGAGGCTTTGTATGGTGTTGGTGGAGGATCTTTTCTCTTTGTGACAACTCATCACACTTTTCCCAATGTGATATATGAAAGACTTTACCACTACCTGAAGGATTTTTTTTTATATTTTTCTTTTATTTGTATTATTTATGTCAATTATGAGAGATTAAGCACTACATTTTGTAGTTTTTGTTTACTTTTATTGTTACCAGCAATTTTATGTCAGCTGCTTTATTTTCTCTGAGTATGAGACATTTAGCGCAGAATTATTTTTGTTATATTTTTTATGGTTGTGCCATCACAAGAGTCCATAAGAAATATCACGAAGATTGAAACTGAGATTTAATGACTCATATACAAAGAGTGTGGATGCAGAGCAGTAATGTAAAAGGTAATGTACATTAATTACAAGTAATTAAAGGTAATAAAAAATGTTACCTAGACTTTAACCTTACCTCTAAACTTAAACCTAACATTTTATCTGACTTTTTAACTAAGTTCCTGATAGTGTCAAAATACAATGGCTCTAGCAGGAGACTCATCCATCTATGTTGTATAGCATGGAAGGAGACTAAACGTAAAAAAAATCTTTGTCTAAAATTTATGACCAGCATAGTGAAACAACTGTTAGCCAAGTGTTGATAATTGATTTGCACAAAAATGTTATTGTCTATAAATGCATATCTTTATATCTATGCCATGATATTTCATCTATCAAAAAAAATACACCAAGTAAATGGTATTAATACAATGCTAAATGCCAAAGCCAACTTCAACTGATCAAATGCAAAGCTCTCCTGCAGTGTTGTCTATTTCTTACGCCATGGATTAACTGATCCGGGATGTCTTTCTGGCACATTGTGCTGTTATCTAAATACACAAGTAGGGTTACACATAGGTTTGCCACTTTTTCTGGAAAATACAGGCTTTATAGTGTTTTTCTATTAGTAAGATTGGCAACAAGTCTGACTTTTACCAGCCAAGATGGTAAAATACCAAATGTTGGAAATAACCTGTCCTGTACACTCTTTGATTTTCAGTGTTGATTTCTTTAGTTGGCTACATAGTGGATTTATCAAATCCATGCAGCTGTATAAGTAAAGTACCCGTGAACAAAGCACAGGAACTGGCAAAAAATAGTAGGATTACAGTTATGTCCCCTGTTCTAAAATTAATTTATTTTATATGGTATATACAGTATATATATGGTAAAGATGATTCAAAGCCTAACTGGGGACATTGGGTTGGTAAAGCACTGTACAAATCAACAAACTTCCTTTTTATTTTTAATAAAATATTTGTTTTAAACTTAATATTGATCTCCTCCAGTCACTTTACAGCCACATCTTCTCTATATGCATGCACTCCAATGATGGCTGTGTGGCATTTCTCATGGTGGGTTTCCTGATGGCAACAACATGCCTGCAAAATGTTTGTGTAGAGTGGTTCTAAATGCTGTGGTTTTACATTGTAATCAGCTTTCCTAAGCGCTTACTGTGGACTATTGGATACTATTTTTTTTTTACCTTAACCACTTCCTGTCCGGCCCATGTATATAAACGGCCAGATGGTGACAGTGCAGGGGCGGGTAGCCATTTATAAACGTCCTCCCCACACCCTGCTTGTGCAGTGGAACACCGATTGTCAGACTGGACCTCTGTGTGAGGTCCCGATCATGTGATCACTGATTGGCCAATCAGTGATCACATGTAGAGTAGTAAGCAAGATGTCACTGGTGACATCATTGCTTACTACGTGTGAAATCTGTGAATGATCACAGAGGTCACATAGTACAAGGCTATTCACAACAGCCTTGTACCATGTGACAAGCTGTGACCAATCACAGCTCACACAGTAGTTCTCAATGTCTGCAAGAATGCAGATATAGAGAAGGAGAAATGATTGTTTTTACAGCCTTTATGGGTGTAAAAGCAATCAGTGTAAAAAAAAAAAAAAAAAAAAATCTTCATCACCCCCCACAAATAGTACAGCGTCATTGTACGGCTAGTGTGACAGTATGTAAAAAAAAAAACATAAATAATAATATAAAAAAATTTATAAAATGTAAAAAAAAGTTTAAAAATTATCATTTTTGGTTATAAACTAATTTGGATTATTTTTTTTATTACCAAAAAGATAACGAATACATTTTGGCCAAGATTTATGATGAAATACTATTTATTTGCAAAATGTTATAAGAAAAACACTTTTTTAAAAAAATGTTTGGACTTTTTCATTTACGTATGAAAAAAAAAAAAAATCCCAGTGGTGAATAAATACTACCAAAATAAAGCTTTATCCGTCTCAAAAAATGCTAAAAATTCATATGGGTACAGTGTTGCATGACCGCGCAATTGTCATTCAAAGGGTGATAGCACTGAAAGCTGAAAATTGGCCTGGACAGGAAGGGGGTAAAAGTGTCCGGACTGGAAGTGGTTAATGCATTCTATGCATTAAGGTAAAAAACCTTCTGTGTAACAGAATCCCTCTCCTGGTCCTCCTTCTACTTACCTGAGCCCATTCATGATCAATACCATGCATGAAAGCTGAGGATCTCCCAGCTCTGTCCTTCCTCTCTGGGCAGATTGATAGCAGTGGGAGCCATTGGCTCCCACTGCTGTCAATCAAATGATGTCAATCAAATGATGTGATGAGGAGTGGGGGTGGAGCCAAGTCACCCGGTCTGTGTCAATAGATGCAGACTGGGCAGCTTGGGTGTGGGGGAATCCAGAAGAAGAGGATTGGGGCTGCTCTGTACAAAACCATTGCACAGAGCAGGTAAGTATAACATGTTTATTATTTTTTTTTTTTTAAAAAAGAATGTTTAACCACTTGACCTCCAGAGGATTTACCCCCCTTAATGACCAGGCCTCTTTTTGCTACTCGGCGCTGCACTAATTCAACTGATAATTGTGTGGTCCTGCAATGCTGCACCCAAACGAAATTTACGTCCTTTTTTTCACACAAATAGAGCTTTCTTTTGGTGATATTTTATCCCCTGTGCGCTTTTTATTTTTCACGCTATAAACAAAAAAAAGCCAAAAATTTTGAAGAAAAACAATATTTTTTACTTTCAGCTATAAAAAATATATAGTAAACTCAAAGTTGGTTATAAATTTAGGCCAAAATGTATTCTACTACATGTTTTTGGTAAAAAAAAAATCCCAATAAGTGTATATTGATTGCTTTGTGTGGAAGTTATAGCGTCTACAAACTATGGTATAAATACTGCAATTTATGCCATTTTTCTGCTATACAGAGCTGCGCAAGTTTAATGGACAATTGTGCGGTCATGCATATGGTACATAAATTAAATTTACATCCTTTTTTTCCCCACAAATTGAGCTTTCTTTTGGTGGTATTTGATTGCCTGTGCGGTTTTTATTTTTTGTGCTATAAAAAAAAACGCTGACAATTTTGAGGAAAAAAAAAACAATATTTTGGACTTTTTGCTATAAAACATGTCCAGTAAAAAAAAAATGCAAAAATCAAATTTAGTCATAAATTTCTGCCAAAATGCATTCTGCGACATGTCTTTGCTAAAAAAAGCCCAATACGTGTAAATAATTAGTTTACGTGAAAGTTATAGCGTTTACAAATGGCGGGAAAGATACTGGGATTTTTAGGTTTTTTTTATACTAATAATGGCAGCGATCAGAGAATTATGGCGGCGATCAGTGACTTATGGCAGCGACCAGCAACTTATGGCGGGACTGCGGCGGACATTCTGACATTGGGGGGTACTGACTTGGGGTCACTGACATCCCCAAAAACACTAATACAGTGATCAGTGCAAAAAAAAAACCACTGACACTGTACTAATGGCACTGGGGAGGAAGGGGTTAACTTTATTTTGCAGGGAAGGGTTATCTGAGTGAGGGGAGTGTTTTACTAGGGGGCGAGGGTGTGTGCTGGACAGGACAAGGCTGATCGAGAGAGAGAAACTCTTCTTTCTCGATCAGCTCGTCCTCGAGCTGTCAGGGAAGTGACAGACAGCACAGCTACTGCAGCTGTGCTCTCTGTCACTGTTTGCCGCCGATCGCTGGGAAACAGCCGGTAAAGACCAGCTGTGACCCGGCGACTGACATCTGATTGGCGGAACAGATAGGGCGGCGGCGCACCTCGTGCGCGCCCCCTATCTGTTTACTGCGTTTTAAAACGTGGTTTTGCCTGCCAGTGCCGCCCTGCCGCCGTATTTCTACAGTGGCAGGGCGGCAAGTGGTTAATATCACTTTAAGGCCTCATGCACATGGGCTTACTGAAATAAGCTGAAATTATTTTTCAGAATTTGGCATAGCATATAGCCTTTAATGTAACGTTATGTCCGTGCGTTTATGTGCATATTTACGCACATTTATGTACATATGGCATTTGAGTGTAAATGCATTTTACTGGCCACAAAAAGTGATCACTGATGTTCTGACACTTAGAGCCGGCAGGGAACAAATGCAGCATTGGACCAATGATGCATCCACCTAGATAAATATATTCTGGGGAACAAAAACATACTCTTTTATGATAGAGGTGCTTTTACATAAAAAATGGCTGAACACCTGTATAAGTGGAGTTTTTTAAGCTACGTGCGCATGAGGCCTAAATGGTCCAGTCATGTCACAGAGTGACATTGCAGTTGGACATTTGGGAAACATGTCCAGGGCATTGTCACCCTGTCATAGACCTAGCCTGAACAAAGACTTCTTGACATGTATTATATTATTAAAAGATTTAGCAGCATTAAACATTATTTTTATAAAACTGCATCAATACCTTAAATCTTAATGCATTCTTTAGTTTTACATACTGTATTTTAAATTTCTGAGTGCTCCCATGGACCAGCATACTGCACAGTAAAACAACACAGCTAGAGTGTTTTTCCAATATAATGTAAATTACTTTCAGTACACTGCAGAAAAAAATGACAAAGCCAAAGAGCAGATATTTGGAAACATTACTATTTTGGTAAACTGCAATTTATAACTAATTTATTGATACAAAAATGACAAGCTAATGACAAGCCAAAAAGCAGATATTTGGAAACATTACTATTTTGGTAAACTGCAATTTATAACTAATTTATAGAGAAAAAAGAGAAGTGCGCCAGACTAAGTGCAGTAGGAATATAACAGTTTATTGCACACAAGATTATAAAAACTCACAAGAAGTGGGTAGATATCAGGCATCAATATATAAGGAGGAGGGTGTCATCTGTGCTGCACCTCACAAATGGATGGCTGCAATGCCAAGGTGTTGCGCGGCTGGCGCTCTAGGCGGGTCCCACAGGAGGAAGTGAGGATGGCAGGCGCAGTAACCAGGAGTCGCGGCACAGATAAGAACCGGAATCCAGGGCGGGCACTGCTGATCTCTCACATCAGCGTGGGTACAGGAGCCAGCTTGAGGCACATCCAAGATGGCCACCGGGCAGGAAATGACGTCAGGACGTTGCTGGGAATCCTCCAAGGGGGCGGTGACACATTTCTAGGCAACCTGCCTTTTCATTGATACAAAAATGACAAGCCAATGACAAGCCAAAAAGCAGATATTTGGAAACATTACTCTTTTGGTAAATTGCAATTTAGAACTAATTTATTGATACACCTAAGAATCATTTGAAGAATGAAATCATAGTATCAGTATTTTCTCTCTCTTTACAGAGGGGAATTTAGGCACATACATCTTATGCAGGCAATACAGGGGTCAAATTCGAAAATAATTTTCGTTCGAATGGTACACCATTAGTCGGCCATCGAATTTGAGTGATTGGGCATGTTGGAAATGTTTAGAAAAATGAACAAATTCCTAATCCATGGGAGAATCATGCAATAAATATAACTGAAAAAGAAATGAGCATGAGCTGTGACCTGAAAAGAAAAGAAGAATCCCAGCCACAAAATTCTTTAATGTAGCAATACGAGATTAAATGAAATGCTTGGTTGGTTGAATTTTAAAATCTATGGTGGCACCATTGGATTAAAAATTGCACAAAATCTCTGATTTTCAAAGAAAATTTATTCAGAATTCGTCCTATGTATGGCCTGCCTATGTCACATTTACAAGCCAGCCAGCATTTAATTGATGCCTAGAGCACCACATGCCATCCAAATGCTATAGCCTATGGACATAGTTTTTCCATCTCCCTACCTGTACACACTCTTGTGTGGCTCTGATGAAGAGGGATCTGCCTTTGAAATGTGTAAGTATCATTCCTAGCCGTTGGGCATTGCTACATTTATGCCATTGGACTGTACATTGGATCTATTGATGTGCCTGTCTATACATACTTTTGTGACTATATTGTAATTCTTTTTAATATTCAATAAATGTGTTTTTGTTAATGCACAAGGCCGGTATACCCTCTTTTTTTTCTGTTTTAGCATATTTATGTAAGGATTCCCGCTGTCCGAAGAGGGCAGGAAGGTCCATCCATTACCTACAGAATTGTTGGAGGAATTACAGTATTTCTGAGATGATCTTTGAAGAAATTTTCCTTTGATTTATTTTATTGATACAGGACTGATAGGGCCCTTGGTTCTTTAGCACAAAGTGCTATCTTATTTATATTACACAACCAGGGGCAGACTGACAACTCATGGGGCCCCCAGGCAATAGGGGATCATGGGGCCCCTGTGTCCTTGCCCAAACTCAAAAAGCCTATGAAAAAAGGTACCAGGGGTATCTTATGGGGCCCCTTACTGACCCCGGGCCCTTGGGCAGTGCCGAGTTTCCAAATGGTCAGTCCGCCCCTGTACACAACGCTGCATAGTAAAACAACACAGCTAGAGCATTTTTCCAATATGATGTAAATTACTTACAGGAAAAAAAGTGACAAGCCAGAAAGCAGGCATTTAGAAACATTACTCTTTTGGTAAACTGCAATTTATAACTAATTTAACACCTGCATATCATTTGAAGGATGAGCTTCATATTTCAGTATTTTCTCTCCCTTTTACAGAGAAGAATTCAGGCACACACATCTTAGTCACATTTCCAAGCCAGCACCTAATTGATGCCTAGAGCACCACATGCCATCCAAATGCAATCCCCTATGGACATAGTTTTCCCATCTCCCCACCTGTACGCACCCTTGTGTGAAACAGCCTTGAAAAGAGCCTGAGGAATGCTGAGGGGCTGAGAACACACAGTTCCCCAAAGACCTAGAGCTGCATTGTAAATGTAGCACTGAGAACAGGCCTCAGGAGATGGCAATATATGCAGGTACACTAATAGAACTGAGCAGATATGATGAGTACAAGAGACCTGATAGAAAGGGAAAAAAACAAACAGATTTCATGTCAGATCAAACAAGAATTATCTAACCATGTCTACAACAACTGAAGAGCTGACATATTTGGAAAAAGAAGGATTGGGATTCGTTTTTGCATCTTTTCTTTTGTAGACCATCTATGTGAAAAATGACATGAATTAAAGATCAGCAGTGTTGGCTTCAACAGGGAGGATGAAAATAAAACCTGTACAGCCAAAACAGGAGACTTGCATATTTCAAAAGTGTAGGATAAGCCACAGGAAAATTACACTAATAATGTATATATCACTAACTCTATCACATCCCTTCATCCTAGAATGTAAGCTCTAACGAGCAGGGCCCTCTGTTTCATCTTTTTCCAAATTGTATTGTAACTGTAATGTCTGCCTTCATTTTGTAAAGTGCTGCGCAAACTGTTGGCGCTATATAAATCCTGTATAATAATAATAATGTGCATACACAAGCAGACTTTATATGAAGAATGATGATAAAAGTGCCGAAATAAAAGTAGAGTTTAGAAGTTTAATTACTTGCTCAAACTTTGGTCACCTGATGTAGATGACAGAATTCAAAAAAGGTCCTTCTGTGGAAGTGTATTAAAAGCAGGCAAACAATTTAGGTATCCAAAGCCCTGACAGCTAATCGTGTAATGAAGTGTGCAATGGTCGTCTTTTGTGCATGGAGCTTGGGCAAAACAATAAGCAACAACAGTATTACTCATGTAATAAGTAACTTTTCAGACTCCTTTTGACAATCTGTGGGATGAAGTGTTTGACTCTTTGCACCAGCAGTGACCAAACCTGTGTGACCAAGATGAGTTCCTTTTCTATAGGCAGCCAAGAAGGAGGAACATGTACTAGATTAAAAATGACATAGATGTCATCTCTGAGGTTACCCCCCACATGTAAACATTTTAGACTTTATGCCTTTGTTAACCCTGTTTGTTGTATCTGAATATGTTTAATAAACTTCTTGAACAAGACAAACTACATAGAGGTAACAGGTAGAGCTAACCAGAATTCACTGAGTTGCAAAATTACTGATTTTGCCTTGGTTTTCACTCAGCTACTAAAAAGCAATTAAACAGGTCCTTTTCTTAGAGTTTTTTTTTTTGGGTGGGGAGGGCTTTTTTATTTTCTTTCTGTAAAAATAAAAGTACAACAATGAGGTTAATGAAGGTCTCTTTTGGCATAAGAATGTTCAGCTTAGTTAAAAGGAGCTTCTGTATCTTCAGGAGACATTTAACCACTTGCCCTTAGAAAGATTAACCCCCTTTCCTGACCAGGCTATTTTTTGTGATACGGGGCTGCATTACTTTAATAATACAGTGAGGAACAGAAGTATTTGAACACCCTGCGATTTTGCAAGTTCTCCACTTGGAAATCATGGAGGGGTCTGAAATTCACATTGTAGGTGCATTCCCACTCTGAGAGACAGAATTTAAAAATAAATTCAGGAAATCACATTGTATGATTTTTAAAGAATTTGATTGTCTTGCACTGCTGAACATAAGTATTTGAACACCTAAGAAACAGCAAGAATTCTGGCTCTCAAATACCTGTTACTGTGCCTTTAAAAAGTCCACCTTTACTCCACTCATTAATCTAACTTAGTAGCACCTGTCGGAGATCTTTAAAGACACCTGTCCACCCCACAGTCAGTCAGATGCTAACTACTACCATGGGCAAGATCAAAGATCTGTCAAAAGACACCAGACACAAAATTGTGGACCTCCACAAGGCTGGAAAGGGCTACGGGGCAATTGCCAAGCAGCTTGGTGAAAATAGATCAACTGTTGGAGCAATTGTTAGAAAACGGAAGAGGCTAAAGACGTCTGTCAGTCTCCCTTGGACTGGGGCTCCATGCAAGATCTCACCTTGTGGGGTATCACTGATGATAAGAAAGGTGAGGAATCAGCCCAGAACTACAAGGGAGGAGCTGGTCAATGACATGAAGAGAGCTGAGACCACAGTTTCAAAGGTCACTGTCGGTAGAACACCACGCCGTCATGGTTTCAAATCATGCATTGCATGGAAGGTTCCCCTGCTCAAGTCATCACATGTCCAATCCCATCTGAAGTTTGCCAATGACCATCTGGATGATCCAGAGGAGGCATGGGAGAAAGTCATGTGGTCAGATGAGACCAAAGTAGAACTTTTTGGTCTAAACTTCACTCGTCGTGTTTGGAGGAAAAAGAAGGATGCGCTGCATCCCAAGAACACCATCCCTACTGTGAAGCATGGTGGTGGTAACATCATGCTTTGGGGGTGCTTTTCTGTGAAGGGGACAGGACGACTGCACTCTATTGAGGAGAGGAAGAATGGGGCCATTTATTTTGAGATTTTGAGCAACAATATCCTTCCCTCAGTCAGAGCATTGAAGATGGGTCGTGGCTGGGTCTTCCAACATGACAATAACTCGAAGCACACAGCCAGGATAACCAAGGAGTGGCTCCGTAAGAAGCATATCAAGGTTCTGGAGTGGCTTAGCCAGTCTCCAGATCTAAATCCAATAGAACATCTTTGGAGGGAGCTGAAACTCCATGTTGCTCAGCGACAGCCCCAAAACCTGACAGATCTAGAGGAGATCTGTGTGGAGGAGTGGGCCAAAATCACTGTTGCAGTGTGTGCAAACCTGGTCAAGAACTACAGGAAACATTTGAACTCTGTAATTGCAAACAAAGGCTTCTGTACCAAATATTAACACGGATTTTCTCAGGTGTTCAAATACTTATGTTCAGCAGTGCAAGACAAATAAATTCTTTAAAAATCATACAATGTGATTTCCTGAATTTTTTTTTTTAAATTCTGTCTCTCAGAGTGGGAATGCACATACAATGTGCATATTAGACCCCTCCATGATTTCTAAGTGGGAGAACTTGCAAAATCTTAGGGTGTTCAAATACTTCTGTTCCGCACTGTAATTGTGTGGTCATGCAACTCTATACATAAATGAAATTTATGTAATTTTTTTCCCCACAAACAGAGCTTTTTTCTGGTGGTATTTGATCAAATTTGTGGTTTTATTTTTTGTGCTATAAACAAAAAAAGACAAAAAATATATATTTTTGCTATAGAACATATCCAAATAAAAAATCTTTATAAATTTAGGTCAAAATGTATTCTGCTACATGTCTTTGCAAAAAAAAAAATCCCAATAAGTGTATATTAATTGGTTTACGTGAAAGGTATAGCATCTTCAAATAGCGGTATATATACTTTAATTTTTATTTATTTTTATTTTTTATACTAGTAATGGCAGCAATCAAATCAAAATGGTTCCTCACATGTGACTTCTTCAAGGTTACACTGAAGAAGTCACGTGGCCTGTGATGCAACATGTCGGGCGGAGCCTAGTGATGTCACTTTCAGTCATGTTCAAACTTGCAGGAGTGATGTGAGGAACCATTTTGATTGATGGCTATGATATGCTGTTGATTCATTACTTTTGTGAGTGCATTTTTTTACTTGAATAAAATGTTCATATTTTTGGGGGTTGCACTATGATCTATTCCATTTATCTTTGATCATATACACCTTAATTCCACTGGATATCCGAGAGCATGTTCCCTTAATCAGTTGCCGCCCGGCCTATAGCCCCCTATAGAGCATGTTCCCTTAATCAGTTGCCGCCCGGCCCATATGGCGTCCTTTCAGGAAAGCGCATTGTGCATGCGGCGAGATCTGTCACCGGCCGTGTACCTCGGACACAGCCGATGACAGATCTGTGTACTGGCCCCGTTGCCAGTACCATGTGATCTGCTGTGACCAATAACAGCAGGCCACATGACAGTTGTATACAATGGATGGCTTCCTTTCATGCCATCCATTGTATACAAGTGTGTCTAGCTGTGAATGGTCACAGCGATCACATGCACAAACTGGGCCAATCACAGCCCAGCTGTGTCATGTGATTAGCCGTGGCCAAATCACAGCTAAGCACAAAAAAAAAAACCCTGAATGAATTGATTTCATTCAGGTAAATGCTTGCTTATAGCAAAGTAATTCTTTGCTATAAGCAAATTGTGTAAAAAAAAAAAAAAATACTGATCACTTCCCCAAAGTAGTACAATGTTACTATGATAACATTATACTACTTTGGTCATAGTGAAATATGAAAACAAATCTTACAAAAAGAGAAAAAATTTAATAAAAAAAAAATATCACCGCCATGCCAGTTATATGATGACACTGTACTGCACTGGTGATAGTATGTAAAAAAACATAGTGAAAATCATTTTTTTAATTTCTTAATTTTCTGAAAAATTATGAAAAAAAAATTACAACTTCAAAAAACTCGCCATGCCTGTTATGAAATACGTCGGACTGTCTACTTTGCAAAAAGGGGTCATTTGGGGATATCTGTACTGTTCTGACATTCTTGGACCTCAAGAAATTAGATTGGCTGTCAGTACTTCAGGACTGATCGATTTTCAGATCTATACCATAGTTTGTGAACTCTATAACTTTCCTACAAACTAAATAATACATCCTAATTTGGGTTATTTCCACCAAAGAAATGTAGCAGAATACATATTGGCCTAAATTTATGAAGAACAATTATTTATTTGCAAACTTTTATAACAGAAACAAAGAAAAACATGTATTTTTTTTAATTTTTGGTCTTTTATTGTTAATTTGCAAAAAACAAAAACCCCAGTAGTGATTAAATACCACCAAAAGAAAGCTCTAGTTTAATTTGGGTACAGTGTTGTATGACCGCGCAATTGTCATTCAAAGTGTGAGAGCTCTGAAACCTGAAAATTGGCCTGGGCAGGAAGGGGGTAAAAGTGCCCGGTATGGAAGTAGTTAAAGAGCCAGAACTAATGAAGTAGTTACTAAAGATTGGCAGTGGATAAGCAGAATCTGGTTTCATCCCTAAGCGTGTGTGACCTAAACATTAGGTCAGGGAAGAAGGTAAGTGCATGGTGCACCTACCCGGTGATGGGAAACACCACAATATAGTCGGCACGGTGGAGTAATGCATATATGTTCACCATAATTCGGAGTCATATATAATTTGTCTATTGTGAGTGGATACTGTAACACGTTTATTTTTTGGTTATACAAAACGGTATTGCACTATGGTATGTTTTTATTTTATTTTGCACGGATCTGGAGTTTAAAGAAGCATAATACGTGGAAGGAACACGTCACGGATCAGAAATTTGGAGACACATTTTTCTTATAAAGCATGTTTTTGGCCTATTATAATTTATAGGTCAATAGTCAAGGTGAGCAGGGAGTGGGGCCACAAGTCAAGAATGGTGTTGATTATAGCTGGATGATAATGCAAAATATACTGGATTGGACGTTTATTATCTGTAAAATTTTTTGGGACTGTCACTTTATGTTTCCAAAGCTTATGGTTCTATTTATGATGAGATAGCGCACCACATTTTTTTCATTTATTTATTTTGAGTGTGTGTACACCAGAGTAGTGAGTGCAGCAATCTTCTTCCCTGATATGATTACTATAGTTGGAACATAGCAGTGCATAGGTTTTTACCATTTACAGGGGTCTTGAGACTGTTCTTAATTATAAAGGATGCCTCAAGACTGTCCATAATTTTAGAGGGTGGCTCGAGACTGTCCATAATTTTAGAGGGTGGCTTGAGACTGTCCATAATTTTAGAGGGTGGCTCGAGACTGTCCATAATTTTAGAGGGTGGCTTGAGACTGTCCATAATTTTAGAGGGTAGCTGGAGACTGTCCATAATTTTAGATGGTGGCTGGAGACTGTCCATCATTTTAGAGGGTGGCTGGAGACTGTCCATAATTTTAGAGGATGGCTGGAGACTGTCCATAATTTTAGAGGGTGACTGGAGACTGTCCATAATTTTAGAGGGTGGCTGGAGACTGTCCATAATTTTAGAGGGTGGCTGGAGACTGTCCATAATTTTAGAGGGTGACTGGAGACTGTCCATAATTTTAGAGGGTGGCTGGAGACTGTCCATAATTTTAGAGGGTAGCTCGAGACTGTCCATAATTTTAAAGTGTGCCTTGACTAAAAAAAGGTTGAGCAACACTGACATAGACACTATGCATACATACCTTATCCCCTTTTTTAATAAAATAAATGAAAATACAGCCAGCTCTTCTTATTTTGTAAACAAATATTTAAATACCTAAACTAGAAACCACTAGATAACATGATTTCATTTAACTGTGAACCATAATCAGACTAACAAAGTGTTACAATGGTGTTACCAGAGAACTGACATTTTATGATCTGAGAGTATGCACGCACACAGTAGGCCTTTATTCCATGTAATTGCTACATCTAGCAAGTTAAGTCTAGCTTGTGCAATGGCTTACCAGCAGCTTGATCATTTGTCAGGTAGGACTTAGTGAATCTGCCTCCTCAGAGGATGTGTTCATTACGCCATGGTTATTACACTTCTTTCAAACTAACCCCTAAACCGTAATCTAAATCTTTAAAATGAACACTGACAGCCGATCCTCAGGAAAATAAATCAATACACAGTTTAAATACATATACACATATATACATTTTTTTACCTACCAAAGGATTTATATTTCTCTCTATCCAGTCATGGGATTTACAGAGATCTGCCAGAGAGCAGAGCCACATTGATAACCCGATATGTCTCTACTGCAAATAAACAAAATAGTTTGGTCACTTCCCTACCACCAACCTGTGATTGGACAAGGAAGGGACAGCAGAAGACAGATGAAGTTATTTCTCTGCTCACTCTGCTCTTTCCAGTACTCCAATTTCTGCCAATGCTCATGCACAGCAGCATATCTTATTGAATTATCTGCAATGAAAGCACTATGTTTTACCTGCATTAGATTTAATGCTGGAGTCCAGCATTAAATCTAATAGTTAAAGTAAATCTATGGTCACAACATACACTTTCATTTTCTATCATCAGCATTGTCATAGCAAAACATACAATAGATTTGTTTGACAATCCTAAAATTAACACCCTAAGGCTGGATCACATCTGTGTGGTACGTTAATGTATGTTAGATCACACATGGATTATGTTAAGGCAGCCAGTTATTCTTGAATGGGTTACCAGCACACCGCAACACAAAAGAAAATGCACCTGATCCTTTTTTGCTGTGTTGCATTGTGGTACCCTGCAATGCAGTTGGGTTGCTTTAGTGCACTGGGGGCCTTTAAAAATGAATAGTACCATAACCCACTAACATGCGCATGGTGCAGTACTGTGAATTGCAGAAAAAGGGGAGTTCTTGCCCTAATGCTTGACTCTAAGCTTAACAATAATTTAACATGTAAAATTAGTATATAAGGAATTTTTATGATAGATTGGTCAACCATCCTGGGGAATATGAAATATTGAATCAAAGAGCTTAGGAGGTAGTTGAGGCAGACACGTGAATGATAGACAATAAAATGTTTCCCCCTCTTTTTGGGAAATTTTACCTAACATAAAAGATATGGACATTAGATGGAGATCCATGATAGGATCCTACACCACATACATTACTTTTAAAGGTCCTTCAGCACTCTCCTCTCCTTGCATTCGTTCTGTGCAGTCCTCCACTGAAGTTTTTTTTCCACAAGTTCTTGTCTGTCTGAAAAATTGGTAGTACCATTTGTAGCACTACCCCCTTAGGAGTCACTGAGTTTTGGGTTCCCTTATGATTCTACACAGCCCGGCAACAAGCCTTTTCTTCAGACCTTGCACAATGGAGACAGCTTGTTTTGAGCTTGTTTTGGTTTTATTAAGGGGTATTGAACTTGGATAGGATTGAGGGGTATATGGGATGCACAAGAAACTGTGAACCTGAGGACAAACTTAGCAACTTTATACAAGTCCAAAGACAAAAAGGTTTCTTCTTGCAAAGCTCTCCAGCCCTCATGGTATACCACCTCAAACCCCGGAAGAATTCTCCTTTTTACCCAGCTGTCTGAGGGAATCCCTGAGTAAGGGAACCCAGAAACTTTAGCAGAGCAGCTCCAGATGAGGAGCTAGTTGGGTTGACCACCTGACTGCCCTCTCCCCTTATCTGGCCCATGGGTGGTGGGATTACTCACTTAACCCTCTCCTGCAAGCTTGTGGGTTGGTGACTGCCTTCAGGCCTTACACTGGGCTGGCTTCTTCCCTGATTCCCAGGCTGTCCTCCCTCTGGGGATGGTAGAGACCAAGAGATCCTCTCTTACAACTCCTGCCTGCAGGTAGGCCCCTTTTCTGGGACCAGTCCCAGGCTCCACACTCCAGCTTTCACTTCATCTCCCACCCAACACTACTACCCTGCTGGTCAAGCTCTCCCATACCTAAGGGATATCCTGGCCCCATGCCAAGCCTTCTTCTTGGGGACTGGTCAAGATCCCCCAAGTTTGGAGATCAGCCCCTCCTAACCCCTCCTCTTCAAGTTTCTAGAGCAGGGGGAGGTAGCAGGCAACTGATTTGCAGAGCCCTCAGCCCTGACCTAAAAAAGAACTGGCTGACTCATTCCAGGTTATCTCATACCAGGCTGCTACTTAGCCCCTAACTAAAAACCTGTCTGGCTCCCCCTAGCTAACTAGAGGAGCGCTACACATTATTAACATTTGGATGTTACCGTGAATACACACAAAACAGTTTATAACTTCTGCATCTTCTGCATGAACTGTGAAACCTGTAGAATCATTAATATCCCATTTGCATGTAAGAGGGACTTTGTCATTGGCTTGAAGTTGGACCCAAGCACACACGTCCCTGCCCAAACTCCTGTCTTTGCTAGAACACTGTCCCTCCTGCTGAAGTCGAACCTTCCACCCTATTATGCCCACTCCATACCTAAGGCTTCCACACAACTTACCCGGCCATTGACCTTTTATATCCCAAGGAAGGAATGTCCACACAAATTAGTAGAATTTCTGCACTTTACTGATGGAATTCAGGGAATGGCATAACAGTCACATCACATCAACATACATTCCAGAGTCATTTGACAATACATAGTTAATCACATTTAGTGGATGGCCTGCAGTAGTCACATGCAAAAGCATATGCAGCACTCTAAACAGCTATCTCCCTCTAAAGTCTCTCCTTCCACCCAGGGACATTAGTACTAACAGGACTGAACTCTCCGTAGATACCTCCTCCATAGGTACACCTCTCCAGAGACCTTCCAGGGGAATAGCATCATTCAGGGAAATTTTGGCCTGGCCTAAAAGGCCTTTTGAAATCCTAGCCTTCACCACCAAAAGTGTCAGAAAGTCTACAGTTCACTCTTCTTGGTGCAGATCTATTCTTCCCAGGCCTTCTGCCCTGTGTACAGGATTCCTCTGACTGGTTACATCTGTGCAGGTATGGAGTGCTTGGCTTCCATGCCTCAAGTGCAACTAGGGCTCCTCCCATCCTGACTTACATGTGGATGCTGCCTCATCCATGACATCACTGTAGGAGGGTTCTACCTAAAAGGGGCATAGCACCTGATGACACTGTCTGATGTAACCAGACACTATTCTGGCACAAAGCCACCTAGTGACACACAAGCTAACTGACAAAGACAAAATTTTATCTACCGCTGGATCAACATTAAAAGGATGTTTGCTTGTTGCTGGCTATTATTATATTAATTTTGATATATGATGGGATTTTATTATGAGGTTGAAATGCATATGTAGTGTGTACACATTTTTAATGGATTGCAGTTATATTTCCAAGTATCAATACAGATGGACTTTATTGATGAAAAATATTGTTGATTCGTTGTGACATTACATGTCACTTTACACCCTTGATGTCCCTTTTTACTCTCTCTTAATAGCAAAAATGACTTTTTGGGGCACATGAAAGGAACAGTTATGGAGCAATGATGTTTTAATTGCTTTATCAAAAAATGGGGAGGTGGGGGGGAGGGGGGAGGGGGGAGGGGAAGATTCTCTATAAATCTATAGCAAAAGATTAAAGACATCTGTGACCTAATACTAAATTAACCCCCACAATTTGTATACTTACCTTATCAGCACTGAATATGTTAGTATCAAAACCTACCTGTCCCATATCAAAATCCAACATACTGAGATAACATATTTCCTGATAACTTATTACATTCTTCAACTGTTTCTTAAGTTGTACACAGTATTGATCCTAATAGAAAATGTATGTGAAAACAGTCTTTTTCCACATTTCTAATCAATAGCATGAAAAATTCATATATATACAGGGGATTTGTCCCCTGTATATACATAAATTTTTAATGTGATTGGTGTATGGGGGATGAGGTGCCTGATAATCCACCAACCTACTGTATTCAATATCATAAAATATATCTAATAAACTTGATTATTTTTTTTTTACAATCTGCACTGTCACCCACACACCTTCTTAGAAATTTACCAGCAATGAGGATGAGCCAAATGTTCAGCATATTTACACCAGACATTCATTCTTTGGATGTTTGCCTAAACACCAAGTGTTTAGGACATTTAGAGTGGATGAACATGACAGTTTTCTGCTGTCAATAGTTGTCAAGGAAGAAGCAGGTGCCTGCACCTACCATGTCCTTACCAGCCAATGAAGTCACCTGACCTATTTACTTACATGGCCTGGATTTCCCAGTCGTGTAAGTAAAGACCCAGGATAGGGGGTAACATCATTGCCTAAATATGGCCACATGGCCAAATTTCAGCAAAAACATTGAGAATATGGTCATGGCTATATTTGGGCAATGACTTCACCACTATCCCCGCTTCCCTTATATTGCCATTGACAGCTTGGGGATCTGTCATTTGGTGAGTGGTCATTGCAGAAATAAAGCAGTCGGGTTTTATCTTTTGGTAGATGTAGTTCATTGTCATTGATCATAGTTACATAGTTACATAGTTGAGTAGTTACATTGATGAGAATCTGCTTCCCAGGACAACTTAATTGACAATGGATTTACATGGTCGGACAGTTTTGTTTAAAGGACTTGAGGGGAGCAGTATCTGGGTGCACTCATATTGTTAGCCACTTCATTACCGGGCACCTTTACCCCCTTCCTGCCCAGGCCAATTTTCAGCTCTCAGCGCTGTCGCACTTTGAATTACTATTGCGCGGTCATGCAATGCTGTAACCAAACTAAATTTTTATCATTTTGTTCACACAAATAGAGCTTTATTTTAGTGGTATTTTTTCTTTTTGCTAAATGAAGGAAAAAACTCTGAAAATATGGGGAAAAAAACAAGTTTTTCTTTGTTTCTGTTAGAAAATTTTGCAAATGAACAATTGTTCTTCATAAATTTAGACCAAAATGTATTCTGCTACATTTATTTGGTGAAAATAACCTAAATTAGTGTATATTATTTAGTCTGTAGGAAAGTTATAGAGTCCACAAACAATGGTATATATCTAAAAATCGATCATTCCTGCTGTATTGGCGACCGTTCTCATTTCTTAAGGCCCAAAAAGGTCAGGACAGTATAGTACTCCTTTTTGGAATGTAAACAGTCTGAGGTATTTAGTAAAAGGCATGGCGAGTTGTCATTTTGTGTCATAATCTTTGGGAAAATGAAGAAATTAAAAAAAAATTCACAATTTTTTTCTTACATACTGTCACCAGTGCAGTACAGCATCATCATATAACTGGTGTGGCAGTCATCAGGAACACTGACTAATGACAGTAAAAAATAAAATTACATTTTCCTTTTTTTATTATATATATATATATATAGTTTGTTTTGTGATTAGCTGTGTTTGGCCACAGCTAATCACATGACACAGATGAGCTGTGATTAGCCCAGTCTGTATCATGTGATCACTGTGACCAATCACAGCTAGCAACACAGTTGTATAGAATGGATGGCATGAAAGGAAGCCATTCATTGTTTACAATTGTCATGTGACCTGCTGTGATTAGTCACAGCAGTCACATGGTACTGGCAAAGGGCTGGTACACAGATCAGTCATCGCATGTGGATACAGCCAGTGACAGGTCTAGCTGCAGCATGGACCCACGGGTGTGTGCGAGGCGGCGATCCAGGACGACATCATATGATGTCCACCTGGATCGACGAAAGTCCCGTCCAGCCGTCATTTTACTATAGGCCGGACGGGAACTGGTTAAAGGGAGCCCCCTGCCTGGAAACCCCCACTACCACTGGGCCAAGGTTGTGAGGAAGAGGCTGTTATCCTCATTAACATGGGGCGATCCTCATATAGGATAAAGGTCCGATAGAGGTGAAGGGAATTCCTGGTCATGTAAACAAAGATGCTGGGCATAGTTTAAAAAAAAAAAGGCATAGGGCTTCTTCCCTAATTCATGCCAGGCCCTTTAAGTCTGATATAGATATTAATTGGGGGGGGGAAGGGCATGCAAAAATGAAGAAAACAAGGAGTAAATTTCCCCCCAACATTCCACACCAGATCCTTATCTCAGAATGCAGCCTGACAGGTCAGGAAATGGGTGGGCATGCATCTACCCCTTCTGAACAATACTAGGCTATATGCTCTCAACAAGGGCATCCTCCCTACAATCCTGTCCCAGTGGTTGTGAGGATCTGAGGGCTCAGAGATTATCAGGATCTGGATACCCCTTTTAACAATAAGGGGGTCCCCAGATACCGGCCTCCATGTGAATGAGTAAGGAGTACATAGTACCCCTAGAAACAAAAAAGTATAGAGTAAATAAAAACACGCACGCATTTTTGACACGTCCTTTAATGATGTATATGCATCATCAGTCAAGTTATACAGTGATATAGATCCATGTCAATAATGATTTACAATGCCAGTCAATGCACTGAAACAAAAAAAAAAACACTGACCTCTGACACATGTCTCATTCCAACAATCAATCACCTGCTGCTGACAGGTGTAGTGGATGACAGTTGATATAAAAACAAAGGGATGTGGTCTCCCAAATGACATATTGGACATGACCATACTTGATCAATGATGTCACAGGGATACCTGTGACACCATTGATTGGTTCAGGGGAAGGGGGGACCTTGCTTGCCCTTCCGCCTTTCCTGTCCTGCCAGGCATGCATGCTGACAAAGGTCTGATGTGAATTTTTGGGGACTGCTTCTTCTCACAGTATATGTTTATGAGTCAACCAACTTATTAAAAACAAAACCCTGCCCTGATTGACATCAATTGCAAACCAAGAAACTAAGTGGTAGTACTAAGTCACTAAGAGCGCCATTCAGTGGCTAATCTACATAATTCAAGGTACAGGTTGCCAGGGTTTTTTTTCTCAGAGAATAGGTACAGGAACCCAACCTAGGCCCACAAACACCCACTCTACATACACTCGTCAAACCACATCAAATAGCACAAGTGGTGAAAGATCATTAAAAGTGGAAGGGTCCTAAAGGGGCATTAAATACCAGGAGTGCATTACCTACAGAGTGTAGAGTTCAGGAGTGCGTTACACACAGAGTGCAGAGCTCAGGGGTGCATTACACACAGAGTGAAGATTTCAGGGGTTCACTACATATGGAGTGCAGAGTCCATGGGTACACCACAAACAGGGTGCAGAGTACAGGAATTCTCCACATATGGAATACAGACTCCATGTGTGCATTATAGTTCAGCCCTCTTCCACAGCTCACTTTCACCCCTCTTCAGCTCTGACCTCTGCACACAACCCGCCCCCCTTCACCACCACCACCACCACCACCTTCATCTTCTACCCCCTCCGTTAAAGCTCCACTATCTTCCATGTGTCATACTTTTGTGGCTGTATTAAGCTGAAGCACCCAGCATACTATAGTACTTCCCCAAACACTATAGGTGGCTCCACCTCTCTCACTTGCAGGGAGATTATCTAGTGGAGGGCGTCAGCATCCTGGCACCAGGGACAAAAATTGAGATCACAGAGGGTGCAACCTACCACTGGATGACCCCCTACACCTTGGAAAACTGCACTGCACCCTGGGCACCTGCATCTCCCCATCCTGCACACAGTAGGAGCTACTCTGGAGATCAGATCTGTGGGAGCAATTAGGAGACAAGCTGTCACTTTCTAAACACAAAAGCCGGACTTCTGTGTACAAGTGATAGTGGTGAGCAGGTAGCAGAGAGCCTGAGGCAGAGGTGGTGATTTCACCTATTTCCAGCTGAAAAAAAGCCCTGCAGGTTGCCATAATAGGAAAGAAGCCTTGACTGCTGGATGTTTTGATTATGTGTTGTTGGTTGCTCAAATACTATATGTAGATTTTGTGGAATGTTATTACAGTGCTTAACTTGCTAGGCATCTGGCAAATAACTCTTACTTTCCTGATTAGCTGTCTGTGGCTTTGACAATTTCAGCTTCAGAGTTCACAATTTTTCCTGAGTATATTTGTAACAGGGTCAAAGGTGCATGCTTCCTTTTATAATGTGGTTTATTAGAGGCTCTATAATATGGTTAAACCTCTACTATCTCATGGCTGTCAATCATAGAAGAGGGTCTCTTTCACAAGGTTAATGTGTCCAAAGATGTAAAGTTTGACAATTGCTTGCAGAGGCTTTGTACATTATTTGCTAATATTTTCTGAGAGTCCTTCATACAGTATGTATTGTAAAGAATACCAGAGACTGTGCTGGTTAGTTATGGCTCTACAGTCCAAAAGAGGAATGCTCAATGTTCACCAGAAGTTACTGAAGATGGTACCGTGTTTACTAATGGAAAGAATATGTTTAAGAAAATAAGGATAAGTAAATTTAGCTTTTTATGGCTCCTCTGTAATTGTTCGAGCCGGTATTGATTTCTTTGGGCTGTTCTGGATTGCACAGGCTGCATGTTTGATTGTTTCCCCCTGAGTGCTGGGGGCTTCCAGAACATAGAATGCTTTGAGGAAGTCCTGCTGGGGTTGGCTGATGTTCATCAAGGTCTCAGCTGTGTCAGAGCTGCAGGGGCTATTCCTAATTTCTAAGCTAAGGATTTTGTCAGAAGAACCCACCTGGTGGAAGCAGGGAGGTGTGCAGCTGTCTTAGGATATTGTGAATACTGACCCAAGCTCAAGATTTAATGACTGTGTGCTGTCCTACTTATGGGGTGGCAGCTGTAGCACATTCTGATAAATTTTCTACTGGATATTAGCTCTGGTACCCCACTTTTTCTGGCCTAAAGACTGTTCTAAAAATTGCACCTAGTGAAATATGTCCTCCTTTTAAATGTCATAATTTTTGGAGTATCCCATACCACCCCAACCCCTCTCCCTTTACCAGTTCTACAAGCAATAAATAAAAAAAGACATCCCCTACACTGTTTAGTGGAGCCAGAGTGCATGTTCTGTTGTCCGTGATTGGTAGCCTCTGAGGGAAAGCGCTACATGCAGTGTATATATATATGTATATATCACCTTTAGGTAAATTTAGTTGTTACTCTGTAGGCAAAGTGGCTCTGATTATTGCTAGGTAAATATATACTTAGCTCATTGTACAAAGCGAGCTGTGATCATTTAGTGATGTCTGCTCTGTGTGCTCAGGTGCTGCTAGTGTGTCTAGCTTCCTCTGTATCCAGGAAACTGAAAAAAATTCTGGATGATAGTTGTGAAGCTATACAGATGGCAGCATGAATATTGAGACAGCCTCAGCCTATACCAGAGATAGGTGCTCTAAGGCATGCCGGGTAATTGTATATATATTCAGTGAGCACACTGGGTCTTTCAGGGCTTCGACTGCCCAAGCCTTGGAGAGGGCCCATTGCCTCCCAGGCAGCTGCTGCCATAGGCCTCAGGTGGGCTACCTGAGGGCGTGAATTGCTGAGACCCAGGTTCTTCTATGCTGACTGAGGGGCTGTCTCCTGAAGATTTGGTCTGGTATCACGGAGGAAGGTGTCCAGTTGCTCTCGGGTCTTGTGAGTACAGACATCCTTAAGGACCTTAGAGACTGTATGCTGTTTAAACCCCTCTGGTGCTAGGAAATCAGCTGCGGGTTTAGCACAGGGAATATCAACTGGTGTTCCAAAGAGCTTTGTCCATTTGTCAACTTACTTAAAGGGACATTGCTCTGGGGCTCTATAGAAGTTACTGCTGTTACTACTACTGCTTGTTGCTACTGTCTTAAACTGAAGTCTACTATTTGATTCAAGCACAGACTCGGATGTAGCTTGTTCTGAAGATTAGACAAAATCCTCAATGTACACAGTTTTTAATTTGGAGTATTCCACTCATGTCATCCATCCCTATCCCAATTCTGCAAAAATTAAAACAACAAAAACAATACGGCTAGACTGATTGTTGAAGAAACGAGTGAATGAGCCTCTGTGCCTGGCTGTGAGGCAAAGAATTTGGGGAGGACTTGGACAATATTCCCACGGCTCCTATGGGAGTAGCGCTACACACACATACAGTATATACACTCTAATGTTATCGTAGACTTTCAAGGCAATGTAGAACATTTTTAATTACCTTACAAAAGTGGGATGTGCAGTAACATAATGTCTATCTTGTCTTTATTATACAATTTTAAAAGTTCTTTTTTTGTTATATGTACTTACTAAAAGCCATAATTATTTCTAAATGGACAGATGTAATTGACTACACAATGTTTCCTGAACACATAATTTTACCATACGTTTACTGGAAATGGAAAATAAACTTCACCTATAAATAGTGCAGAAGTTTCCATGCTTAGTCTTTTATCTGTGGATGAAAGCCCTGTGAAATAGTTATCAACGTTAATTGCCTTTTAAATACATGTTAATATGATATTGAAAATGTTCTTATCGCTCATAGCTCCTGTAAACAGGAATCATACCATGTGTGTTTGTTCCTGTGCTGCTTGCTAAAGTACATATTAATTCAGGGCTGCCTGCAGTCTAAAATCATATAAAACCAACAGAAAAGGTACTGCTTGGGTGATTTCATTCACTGGGTTGCAAATTCAATGAGTTTTTTGATGTGGGAATGAACCTTTACCTCTCCTCCGCTTTCGATAATAAAGAGCCCTCTGGCAGTAAGTCTAATATTAAGTAGGAGTTAAAGCAGGTGCAAGCTTTGCACGCAGAGGGCACAGGTGTCACACTCTTCACATAATTAGCAAACATCCATCCCCAGCAAGACATAGGACATCAATCAAAACCATTACCAGCTTGACTTGGAGAACATTGCGGTGGCTGTCCAGTGTAGGGGTAATGAGTACGTCTGCCTACCTATTTATCAGCATCTACTTCCATTACTCTTAGCAAGAAAGGAACATACAGTGGAGTTTTCCTTGCAGATTCTCCCTTAAATCCTCTCATTTACCCATATTATTGAAAAAAATCAACTAGGAACTATACAGTTAAATTATTACTGTTTTCATGCTTATGGAACTGCATAGCTCTAAACACATCCCTGGGCACAAGTCAGACAGGGGATAGAAAGTAGATAATGTTTCATGGACACAGCAACTTTTAATGATTTTTACTCCAAGCAGAAACCAGCCAGAACTTCATACAGTGAGCCTGCATACATTCCATAACCAGACAGAAATGTTCCATTCAGTAAGGTCCTGTGTTCTGCTATGATTTATAGTCCATGACTGTGTGTGGGTGGGGCCAAGCATTTGGTACCTAGAAGATTAAGAATTCACATGGTGACTAGGGATTGCAGTAATGTGTATTAACAAAAGTTTCGACAAGGAACTATTTCACGTAGTCAAACGGGCAGAGCAGCACTTACAGAGAATTTTGCAGAGGAAATCTAAAAACCAACTTATGATGCCTGGCAACATCTGACAGAGAAGGTGGCTGGAAGGTGGTCTGGCAACAAGGCACCTGGATGTGGAATAGCTGCTGTGTTACAGGCAAGCAGTCCCTACTCCATCCTCTTTTGGAACCTTTCCCTGCACTAGACATCCTGTTCCTGTTCAGCTTGTCCCAGTCCCTGACCAAGCCACTTTGCAAAATGCATGCCAACTGAAGAGGGGCAGTGCTATTTATTAGCACTGCCCACACTAAAGATAGCTGTTGAGGTCATCCAACTCAACAGAGTCCAATCAGACAGCTATTCTCCTGATGACACCTATGGAGGCCTAAGAGGAACATGAGTTCCCCCCTTTCTTCCATGCTCTCTCTGCCAAACAGCACCACCTGTGCAGGGAGGCCGAGCTGCACCTGCCTACACTCCCATCCTTTGACAGATGCTGTCTTTGGCATCGGCAAACAACAAACAAAAACAACAGGATACAGCTAGTCATCAGACACACAAAAACAGCAGTGATAACAAGTACATTTACACAACATAATTAGAGTACTTGGTAAGCAACTGTCCCCAGCTGGACCAAATAGTGTCCTTCGTCAGGATTTTCATGTTCAACAACAGAATTCTCAAACATGGAAGGTTGCTCTGACATCTCAGATGCATGGGGGTTATCATGGGTAGGCATAACACCCTCACCTGGGCCAACACTTGCATCCCTAATGTATCAGGATATTCATGTTTCTATATAATAACGTGTAAAGGTATGGTGCTTGCACACTCTAAAATACAACATAAATAACGAATCCAAAGTGAATAAACTAGCAAAAAAGTCCAGTATTGTGCAAATCCCAGCACCACACTGTGATTCAATAATCCTTTGTGTGAAATTCTTCTGTCAAATAAATCTCCCAACGTCTTCATCACTTGTGCTTACAAAACAAATGCACACTCACCAGAGGTTTATGACCCTTTTTAAAGGTAGGTCAAATAGCGCTTTTACGCTTAAGGGTGCATTCACTTTAAGATGTTCCCTGGATGCTCCTTCATTATAGTGGCTGGTCACTCATTCAGTAACAGAGCAGGAGATAACATATAAAAGCATCATAGTGCAGTATTTATTGCAAGTAATAAAGCAAATATAAGAATAAGGGATTGAACTCAGATGTTACAGCGCCTGTATGACCGGCACCAGTATATATAGCTTGTGTTATTAATATTGTGTTCCATGCCTCAGGACACTAGGCAGGATGTGAAAATCCACTTAAAGGGGCAGCTGCATATATTTATTTGCTTTGTACTTTTTATTAGTCATTTGGGTAAGCACCACAATAAAGCTTAAAAAACTCTTTTTTGATACTCATGTTTCTCACTCCACTCTGCAGCTCGATCCTCAGGCAGAACCACAGGGACTTCATCTTCAGGGCTGCTGGAGTCCATAGGTGCAGCAAGTACCATTCCATTGGAACTTCCAGGATAGGAGGGACTTCTGCAGTGCCAGCATTCCTCCTGTCAATGGGGGCCTGGTGGAACGATCTTCAGTCAGCACACAGGACCTCAATATAATTTGATGGAAATGTTTCCTGTCATCTTCAGGGCCCTCAGATACATGTTATACACAGGAGATGATGGAAATGATTGTTTCCTAGATTGTAAGCTCCAAGGAGCAGGGTCCTCCTATCCCTCTTGTATTGAACTGTACTGTTGCTGTATTGTCTGTATTGTAAGCGCTGAGCAAACTGTTGGTGCTATATAAATCCTGTATAATAATAATAATACTCGATATGGGATGGTTTCCCATCAGGGCTCCAATTTACTCTTTCACACTTAATTTTTTTCCCCATCACCCTGTCCAAGTGCTGAATGCCATCTTCAAAAGTCTTAGAAAAAATTACAATGTCATTTAGGTAGATCAGCACAGTCTCTAAGTTATAATCTCCCAACCATCACTCCATCAGTCCCTGAAAAGTGCTGGGGGTGTTGGTCAGCTGAAAAGGCATCCAATTAAACTTGTACAGTCTCAGAGGGGTTATGAAGGCTGTTTTCTACCTGCTCTCTCACTGGGACTTTCCAGTACCCACTAGCCAAGTCCAAGGTGGAAAATTAACAAGCTTGCCTCAACACCATGCGCAACTCCTCTACCGAAGGCAATGGGTTGGTTCCCCTATAGGTGTTGAGTTTGTGATAGTCCACACATAAACATTAAAGTACCATCCTTTTGGATACTAGGACAACAGGGCAGCCCATGGGCTGCAACTTTCTTTGCTTTTCCCACTGCAGCGGAGTACATATAGCTTCAACTGCAGGCTGAGACCCCACAATGCAACTCTTTGGTCACCACATAGAGGTCTGGGAGGATCATGCAGTGTGGTAGAGGAACAGGGGTGGTTTCCAAGTTGATTAGCTGGTCCAGCACCTGATGGACCTTGGACAGGGTGTGGGTTTCTACTATGACCATACCCCTAGTAGCTTCTTGTGGGCCCAGGCAGACACAGATCAAACAATAGTTTGATCTAACAAGGCCAGTGTTAGCTTCTGCCTTGGAGGAGTACTGACAACGCTCATCTGTTCAGTCTGCCATTAGCTTGCCCAGTGGTAGGCGTCAGAAGCACAAATCACATTGAGCCAGACCTCCCACAAGCCACAACCCAACTTGGGCTTACAAAACTTTTCAACCTCTGCCAGCAAGCAGGGCAAGTCTAAGTTTTTCAGGATGTTCATGCCCAAGACAATTGGCACTGAGAAAATCACTGGACTGTGGGTAACCATGACCCTTACTGGCTCCAACAAGCCCCAGAGGAACATGAGTCCCTCCCTTTCCTCCACTCTCTCTCTGCATAGTAGTTGCCAAACAGTGCCACCTGTGCACTACACCAGCCTAACAGTGCAACTTGTTAAAGTACACAATACCTGATGGCACTCTAGTGCATTTCTCCCAGTATGGCTCTAAACTACACTCTTACTGAAAGCAATATAGGATGTCAACCATTAGGCTTGGCATTGACAGCTTAGGATATTTGTAATGTCTCTCCACTTTTCTATCTCAGCTAGCCAATTGATGAATGGTGCAAAATGTATGTATGTAACACTCTGTTTAGTCTTTGCACTACAGTAAGCTTGCCCCATGCTCTACCTTCACAAAGACAGCTAACTATCCTACTCCTAATCGATGCCATACAACCCTCAAGGATCCCAGTACAAGTTGATAATGCTCATCCAACTTCTTAAGGTGTGCATAAGTTACTTTACAAATGAAGTGATCCCAATGATCTGTTCCCTCATACGTCATTGGGGTGCTACTCCCAACTTGTACCCTTTCAAGTGCCAATATTCTCTTCCAATTGCAGCCAGCATGGCCAACATAAAGATAGCCACCCAGTTTAATTTCCAGGTACATACAATGTCATGTTTCATCAACTGCTGTTAAATAAAGCCTGACATCTGGGCTTCACTCCAAGAGATGTTTGCACCAGCTAATGACCAGGGTACATTTCTGCAGGACTAGGAAACTGTTCTAATACTGTTGCTTGTAACCTTTAAAGGGGATTTTTATTTTAAAATTATGATGTAGTGTACTTGGCAACAGGTGTTGAGACTTGGGGTTTGGAACCTATTTTAAAAAGAACCTATGCAGAATCTCTATCAATGCTTTGGCCACATTTGATTAACTCATAGTTCTATGCCAGGGCATGCTCCAGGCATGCACCTCTCTCTAGCATATATGTATATAGTGCAGCGCTAAAAAACTATTTATATGATATAAATATTATATCATCAAAATCAAATAAAACACCAGTGCAAATTAAATAAATATCTCTCAGTGAGACATAGGTGCAAAATTAATAACGTGTAACTCAGTGAAGCAATGAACAAATAAAATCCATCAAGTATATGTCAATGGGACAAACAAACAGTCCATTAGGTGAACAAATAATGTGTCAGTGGCACTATAAGACACAGCAGCAACGTGTTCAATTCCAAACAGGTGATATAGGATCCAGTGAAACATTCCACCACCACTATGCAATCACCAGAAAGCTACTGTAGTACAGTAGTAGTAATTGCTGATCACTCAGATGAAATGCTTAGAATGTTTAGCCAAACAAACTTATCCAGAGAGCTATTGGTAGAAGTAATCGCTGATCACTCAGGGCCTGTTACATACCTCGTTCAGTATTTATGAGGTTTACATGGACAATGTTCATAAAGTTCTCTGGTGAACATGCCCATATTGGGAAATATTTTATTTTTTGACACTGAAAATATCAATCAGGAGCAGTATGTGAGCACCTTAAGAGTTTGTGATTTTAGTGATTTTAGGAGCCATCATAGTTTTCTTAACTTTGATGACATTTTAGAAGATACATTTCAGCTAATTTGTATGTATAGGACATACAGTATGTACTTTCTAACCTAATCTGTGTTTAGGACAGTTTCTTCGTCTGTCTGTTTAGTTGTACTATTATTCATGGAGAAGATAGATGAGGTCCTTGTTTCCTGTTAAGTGTACATTTGTATATCCGTTTTCAATAAAAAAAACCCAAAACATTACATCTCTTCAATACATGTACATGTTTCCATGTTATTAATTATTGATTTGCCAAAAATTCATTGGGCTCCTATCTTCTGTAGTGTGCCAATAACACAATGTATATGCTGCACTGAAATCCCTGTCAGTGTTGTTAGCCTTGTCTTCTTATGTTAAGGAGATTAGAAGCAGGTTAGATGTTCTGAAGTCCAACAAAAGACTAATATTATATTTGTAGCTTAAAGTAGATCTTAAGGCAACACTATTCTAGTTTTAGGTAAATATCAGAACCCTTGTCAGTTTTTTAATGCTTTCTATATCTTAGAGAGATATTAACCCTTCATATTTGCCCTGTTAGCTGTTGTCACTGGACTGAAGGTAAGGGAAAATCCAAAATTTCAAGTTTCCACCAACACTGGAATAGAGCACAAATCTTCATGGGGACACTTGTTTCTGTGACAACCGTTTAAGTGGGAACTAACCACATTTTTTACTTTAAGAGATTTCTTCCTCCTTTCTTCTGTGTTCACATGACATGAAGTAAAGGAAAATCTCTTCAATGGAGCACAAATGACAAAAAAAAAAATCAAATCGATTCCATAATCTATCCAAAAATGGCTTTACACGAACTTTAAAGCAGATGTTTACTTTTGAAAAAAATAAATAAATGCACATTTTTTTGCAGGTATAAAAATATACATTTATTATTTTTTTTGTTAGGGACCCGTAAAACATTGCATCCATGATCAACAGATAGGTGTAATGCCACAGTCCTGCAGACTGTCTGTGTAGCTGTCTGCCCGTACCTCTGATACAGGCAGGCAGTTACACACTGATAGGAAGCTCAGTGAACTACCTAGAGTGCTCAACAGCACCCTGGTAGTTCACTGTGAACTACAAGCTGACACCCGCAAATGCTGTTGGGACTAGTAGTTTTCCCATCCACATGCAGAGCCCCGCATGGCAGCTTTTTTTTTAGACTGTGAGAGTGAGCAGGAGGAAGAAGATCCCCCACTCGCTGTTAAAACAGCAACTTGGGGGTTGTGGGGGTCGGTGCATTTGTAACGTGTGAAAGGGTGAGCCTCTTTCACTGTAAAGTTGGTCAGGAAAAAGACACAGGGTTTACACCTTTTGCGGGGTGCAGGACTATGGAGTGTTAATTTTGAGTAGAGAAAACTGCTTTTGCAGCTTCCTCCAGATTTTGGTATATCCAGATGGGACTCCGTAGTTTGGAGATTTCAAAGTGACTTGAGAGGGAAGAAATCTCCAACCCAGTGTCCAGGGAGTGTGCCCAAGTGAACACAGCTGTTATAATGAAGGTATGCTGAGAGTTGCAGGTGGAGGGGAGGAGGAGCAGTTTCTGCTGTTTGGAGACAGAGACCTGTTAGGAGATCTAGGCATTCCTGTTGGAGATTGCAACCTTTGTGAGGGGTATTTCTCTCCCAAGGACTTGGAAAGTCTGGCCAGCTACAAGAGTCTGGGAGACTGAGAAAGCCGAGGCCAGTGAGTCCAGGGGGCTGGAGGGAATCCGGAAGGAGCAAGTCTGAGGTTCTGGGAAAAGCCTGTCAAGAGGCCATGTGGGGCCTGAACAGCAAGGTGCTGTCACCTAGGCCAAGGGAGCCTGAATATCCAGAGGTCTGAGTGACCAAAACAGAGCAGAGGTACTGCTGACCAGAGTGTCAGGTGACTGGACATTTTCCAGGGTTGGTATTTTGCTGTAGAAGAACCCCTGCATGGGAAACTTTGTTAGACTTTTGTTTTCTGCTGTTTAAATAAAACTGGGCTACCAGGTCCTTAAGCACAGTTCCATCTGAAATGGAATTCACTAAACAACATATCTACCACTTAGCTAACGAATCCCCAGGTCACACATGTTACACCCTGAATATGGGTGTAACATGTAACATCTTACAAAAGGTGAACTTATCCTTTAATGCAGTATTTGAAGAACAAAAAATCAGCAAGCAGTGAGAATCAGGTACAACAGAATTATCATATTAGAGGAGCTGTACCTTCACATTCAGTAGTTGTGATATTTGCCCATGGCATCTCCTTGTGAAAAATAAACAACTTAGTTTACTACTTTTGTATGCTAGTCCATGCTCAACTCTATGGAGCACAAGTGTACTTTTAATGTACTTATCCTTTTGTGCTCCTTCCTTTCCCAAAGTTCATTCATAAAATTTCATACTGACCCACAACCCTGGTCCTGGAGATCTTTATTGTGCCTACTGTCTGGTGATGTACAGCTTCTGTACAAAATCTTTTTTAGTGTACCCACACATGCAGCCGCTATTATGGTAGCCTTTCAGTAAAGGAGTGGGCTGTAAGTACGAGCTATTATAAGCGTGCTAGGATTCGCAAGTAAAAAAGTACACCTACCCTTTAAACTGTATTTGATTTATTTGAGATGGACTGTAAACACTAAACTTTTAATTAATTACTACAAAAATAAAATTGCTGAAGAATAAAGGTTTTGGAGACGTTGTATATCTCTGCTGCCAAAAAGCTTTTTTCTCTTTTTTCTGGTAATTTTTTAAATGTACTCTGCTTCTAGTGCATGCTCATTGTAGTGTACACTCTTGATCTACTTTTGGCATCTGTAAGCAGAGGAAAATGGAGCCTGAAGGCAGGGTAATTTAATTTCTCTGGAGTGAGAGTTGCATCATCAGTGTCAATCCAGTGGTCAGAGGAAAAATGTGCCCGTCTGGGATAAGTGTTAGAGAAATTGCCAGCAATGACAGAGAGCATGGAGCTATCAGTGCTGAAGATGGGAAAACTAGAAGGAAAATCTACAAGTATGGTGTACATACTTGCTCATTTTTGCAAGGGATCCTGCCCCCCCCCCCAGTCATAGTTAAAGCCTAAGTTTAAATTAAAAAAAAAAGCACAATGGACACAACTTACTGTTAGTGTGATGTGTCCCTTGTGCTGCTTTTGCCTGGTTTAGATGGAATTTTCAGCTTCTAATCCCTCCCCTACTCCCATTGCCATAATCTACTGGTTCAACAGAAGTTAAAAAAACTGAGAGAGCTGTGACAGGCGCTCATCAACTATGCCCATCCTTTTTGCCCACCTCATACATTATTAGAGGCTTTACTTTCACTTCTATGAATGAATGGGTGGATGATTGAAAGGTCCATCTTCTCCATTCATAAATCGGTTTTCAACCCTAGAAGAAGTATGGCTTCTATGAATGGAGGAGCTGGGCAGAAAGGGTGAAAATAGCTAGGCTCTCTTGATGAGTGCCTGTTACAGCTCCCTCAGTTCTATTAACCTCCTCCTCACCGGAAGACTGGCAGTGGGGGATAGGGGATCAGAGCAGGAAGATTTAATATAAATCAGGAGACGGCAACACAGAGGACTGCTATAAGTACTGCTATAAGTACTGTTCCTTGTGCTAATCTTTTTTTTTTTTTGTTAATTAAACTTAAGTTTTAAAGTGGAATTCCAGTCTAGATCTAACTAAGCTTAACACTGCTCCCACCCACCTCCAAGCTAGCCTGTAGAAGGAAGATGCTTATATTCACCTATTCTCAGGGGATTCTGGTCCAGTCACATGATTTGCTCCCAGGAGCCAGCTTCAGGGAGATAAGTTACAGCTGCCAATGGATGACATTCCATCCATTATTGGCTGTCCATCTTCTCCCCTGAAGCTGGCTCCTGGGGAGATCATGTGACCGAACTGGAGCGATCTTTCCTTCTACAGGGTGGTTAGAATAAGTTAGCTAGATCAAGCACAAAATTCCACTTTAATTTCCACTTTTAATTATGAATGAGTAAATATAAGGATTTTGTAGCAGGCTGATTTTGGACATATGAAAAGAACTAACTAACTGAGGAAAGACAGCCATGCTTAAAAAGGGAAAAAGACAACCAACAATAAAAAGGTGGATATATACAGTCACAGAAATTATGAAATTGCTGTTAGATAGACTTAGAACACAAGAATACAGGTCATTCTGGAGAAACACTATCCATGCAGTTGCCATAAGCTGAGGGTGACTTGACAACACTTATTAATAAATATTAATACAGTATATTTGCACTACTACATATTATGCTTGCATACCTCACTAATTTACATATTAATTATAGAAAGTAGGATATATGAGGCTTGTATTACTGTCTATTTTAGTATCAAATGACCAAAAAGAAAACTATATTTAACCAGAAATTATTTTTTGTAATAATCTAAAAGTGTTAAAAGGCCACTTGAGAACACTTGCAGAATTAAAAAAAAATCACAAATCAGAAACAGCTCAGCTGAAAGTGCTGGAGCTGGAGTGCTGAAGTTTATGTATAAAATTCAGTATTTCTGTATAATTTTTCAGTTTGCTTATTACAGATATGCTTTTTAATGCTGCTCAGGACTGTTGACCAAATATCATCATTCGCTAGTGCTATGCAGCTGGGCATACATGGTTGGCAGATGGCTTTGAAGAGGTTAATGCACATCCACTAAGGTCCAATGGGCCCCATACCCATTTGCATTTCTCCTGTGCACAGGCCTCCAGTGATGCTCTACGGATCTCTCTGGGTTTGGCACAGGATGTGACATTAGCTGTTCCCTGATGTGACAGCTCCAGGGCTGGCCCGCGTTATTTATGTCTCTCTTGCAGCAGGGATGATCATTTTCGCCTGAGAAGTAATACACGCAAATTTAATTAGCCCCCCATTTCAGCTGCCTGGCTCGTTAACATCTCTGCGGGTACAGGCGGTGAGATTTAATGTGATCTCCGCTACACACAATCTCCAAGTTATCTGAACGGTGCCCCTCCCTACAACGATGCCTCATCAGACTCAGAGCATTAACCCTCTGCCTTAGGAGGGAGTCGGGGAGGCCTATTCTGGATTTAATTATATGGTAACAGTAGTCCCTGCTGTTTTGTGGAAGGTTCTAAAGCGACACCCAAGGTCTGTTCTAATAAAGAGATGATTAACCCATCCCTCCCCCCACTTGTAATATAGAAACAAAAGTGATTGTGCTAGCCTTACATAATCTAGCAGCTAATCCTAACATAATAGCCTATGCATCTGATGCTCGGAAGTGTCATCATGTTTTATACAAGGGAGAAAAAGGTCATTTGGTATTTATATAAAAGCCTTTTCAGTTTAGGAATCTTGCTCATTATACTTTCGATGTAAGTGGTACAAATAGTTTCTGGGATACTGCCCAGAACAACAGTCTCTGCTTTTCTGAGTCACAATTAGAGTCATGTCAAAAAATGCCATTAGTTTTCACATCCTGTCAGTAGCAGATTTCCTGTCTTAAGGTGGCTACACTCACTCTGATCGCATGCGCAAAGCTGTCCGAGCTGGTCACGACTGCCTAACGCTCCGCACCACAGAGGTTCACACCGCCACCTAAAGTGCCATCAGGCCACATCTTCAGCTATCGTGGCCTTGTGCAGTCCTGTGAGGAACCCCGGAGCTGGTATCATGGTCATGGGAGGCTCCCGTTAGAGACCTAAGGTGAAAACCATCCGTGAGGTATTATCTTGGGCCTCCTCCAAGATGGCACTGTCATCTTCGTCACATGCAGACTCATCGCACACTCCTAAGTTAAAGCCTCTGCGTATCAGGGAGGACTCCTGGCTACACCATTACCACCCCATCCCAATCCTCCCCGCCACAACCTGATCTGCTTGCAGATCGAACACATGTTACAGAAGACTCTTAAATGGACTGCAGACCAGATTACAGAACGCCTCTCCAGCAAGATCTGTGAGCTATGCCAGCTCACTTCTGACTTAGAGCAGAGAGTGGATGACCTTGAATCCATTCTCAGTAATCACGCAGATGAGCTTGAAGAAAGGAAAACCTTTCCCTACAATCTCAGCTGGATAATTATGAAAACATGGCCCATCATTCTAATCTGCTCATATGTGGTATCCTGAGTCGGTGGTCAATCTCCAGTCCACGATAACAGCTATATTTCAGGAGCTCTCCCCATCCATACCCACCGAGCGCCATGAAATGAATCCGATCCACAGAGCCATCAATAAACCGGAGGGAGCTCCGCACGACATTGTTGTTAAACTTCACTTCTACCACAAGAGAAACAACTTGTCAGGGATGCGGGTGTGACCAGAAGTGTGTGGACTGACACAGGGAAACGTAGGCTTCAGATATGGTAAATAATATAATTTATTAAGACTAACAATACAAACATAAACGCAGTGCACCAAACCCCAAGCTAACACAAATACATACAAACCCAAACCTAAACTGATATAGATACACAGGTACATACACATATAGAGCACAACGTAGTCAGGCAGGCCGGGTCGATAACTATCGGACACGTAGGTACAGGAGGAGCAGGCGGAGAGTAGTCAGGTCACGAGCCGGGTACAGCAACTAACGGACAGGCAGGTACAGGGGGTCAGGCAGAGAATGGTCAGGGTCACAAGCCAGGGATCAAACAGGAGAAGTCAGAAGAGGTCAGGATCAGGCAGGGTCGGCAACAAGTCAGGCAGAAACAGGAACAGGAATGCAGGTTACAAGATACAGGGGCCCATGGAAAAACACACACCAAGGCACAGACTGGAGGTCTGGCCATCCCTTAAATACACCACCTGCAATCAGCCCCAGGTGATGGCTAATTGCCGAAGTGAACCTCTGGTTGTTGAGAGCACCCGCTGGCCAGCCCTGGTACTGCAGCCCACAAGGCAGGTGAGTCCCACCACTATTCCTGACAGTACCCCCCCTCAAGGAGCGGCCTCCAAACAGTCCTAGCTGGGCAAAATGTTCCACCACCCGGGTGACTGGCAGGATATCAAAGACTGGCACATCGGGCTGGGCACCGGACGGAGGCACTTCGAGCTGGGCACCGGCCGGAGGCACTTCGGGCTGGGCACCGGATGGAGGCACTACGGGCTGGGCACCGGACGGAGGCACTTCGGGCTGGACACCGGACGGAGGCACTTCGGGCTGGACACCGAATGGAGGCACTACGGGCTGAACACCGGACGGAGGCACGTCGGGCTGGGCACCGGACAGAGGCACATCAGGCTGGACGCCGGATCACCAGGCGGAGCAGTGGGCACCATGCCACCAGGCGGAGCAGCGGGCACTGGGCCACCAGGTGGAGCAGCGGGCACCGGGCCACTAGGCAGGGCAGCAGGCACTGGGCCACCAGGCGGAGCAGCAGGCACCGGGCCACCAGGCGGAGCGGCAGGCACCGGGCCCCCAGGCAGGGCGGCAGGCACCGGGCCACCAGGCAGGGGAGCAGGCACCGGGCCACCAGGCGGAGCGGCAGGCACCGGGCCCCCAGGCGGAGCGGCAGGCATCGGGCAACCAGGCGGAGCAGCAGGCACCGGGTAACCAGGCAGGGCGGCAGGCACCGGGCAACCAGGCAGGGCGGCAGGCACCGGGCCCCAGGCGGAGTGGCAGGCACCGGGCCCACAAGGCAGGTGAGTCCCACCACTATTGGCAAGTCCATTCCTGACACAACTCCTACTGCTGCACGTCGACATGAGGTGCTTTTGTTCTGTTCCAAAGCCATAATTGTCAGCTTTTTGCTGACCTTTCTCAGCTTACATTGAGCTCTCAAGCCACATCTGCTGGTCTTGCAATGCCACCGCATCACCTATACATGGGGTATTCCTCTCTTTGATTGACCTATGAAGGTCACAAGCACACCTGCAAGACCCCAGAGGAACTCTATTCTCGTCTACTGGAACTGCGTCTGACCACCCCACCAACTTTTCCAGATAACCAGCATCGGTGATCTGCTTCCTGTTCACCACAGACAATTTTTACCTCCACTTCTGATGATGGTCGTTGAGGCTCCTCCAAGCGTGGTAGAGTTACCTCTCTATCCCTCACTCCATCTGATTCCATGAACTGATGGTAATATGTAACAACCCTGCTTTTACCACATTCAGTGTCCCTTTGAAATTGTCACTGGTTGTATTTGTTCTCATTCCCCCCCCCCCCCCTTACCTCTGAAGTTACCATCGAATTGGTGACCATGACTCCCTCACGTCGGGCTGGGCACCGGACAGAGGCACATCAGGCTGGACGCCGGATCACCAGGCGGAGCAGCGGGCACCGGGCCACCAGGCGGAGCAGCGGGCACTGGGCCACCAGGCGGAGCAGCGGGCACCAGGCCACTAGGCAGGGCAGCAGGCACCGGGCCACCAGGCAGGGCAGCAGGCACCGGGCCACCAGGTGGAGCAGCAGGCCCCGGGCCACCAGGCGGAGCAGCAGGCACCGGGCCCCCAGGCAGGGCGGCGGGCCCCGGGCCACGAGGCAGGGCAGCAGGCACCGGGCCACCAGGCAGGGCAGCAGGCACCGGGCCACCAGGCGGAGCGGCAGGCACCGGGCAACCAGGCAGGGTGGCAGGCACCGGGCCCCCAGGCGGAGCGGCAGGCACCGGGCAACCAGGCAGGGTGGCAGGCACCGGGCAACCAGGCAGGGCAGCAGGCACCGGGCCCCCAGGCGGAGTGGCAGGCACCGGGCCCACAAGGCAGGTGAGTCCCACCACTATTGGCAAGTCCATTCCTGACACAACTCCTACTGCTGCACGTCGACATGAGGTGCTTTTGTTCTGTTCCAAAGCCATAATTGTCAGCTTTTTGCTGACCTTTCTCAGCTTACATTGAGCTCTCAAGCCACATCTGCTGGTCTTGCAATGCCACCGCATCACCTATACATGGGGTATTCCTCTCTTTGATTGACCTATGAAGGTCACAAGCACACCTGCAAGACCCCAGAGGAACTCTATTCTCGTCTACTGGAACTGCGTCTGACCGCCCCACCAACTTTTCCAGATAACCAGTGTCAGGAATGGACTGGCCAGCAATGGTGGGACTCACCTGCCTTTTGATCTGCAGTACCAGGGCTGGCCAGCGGGTGCTCCCAGCAATCAGAGACTCAACCTTTCAGCCAGCTAACACCTGGAACTGATGATACTGGTGTATTTAAGGGATGGCCAGGCTTGCAAACTCTGCCTTGGTGTTGTGTTTGTCCTGGGCCCTGTATCTGTCCTGCATCCTGTTTCTGTTCCTTTGCTGACCCTGCCTGATCTGAACCGCTGCTGACTTCTCCTGCTCTGATCCCGGCTCGCTCCTGACCATCCCTCTGCCTGACCCTCTGTACCACGCTGCTTGCTACCTGCTCTGATCCCAGCTCACTCCTGACCATCCCTCTGCCTGACCCTCTGTACCACGCTGCTTGCTACCTGTTCTGATCCCTGGCTTGTGACCCTGACCATCCCTCTGCCTGACCCTCTGTACCACGCTGCTTGCTACCTGCTCTGATCCCGGCTCGCTCCTGACCATCCCTCTGCCTGACCCTCTGTACCACGCTGCTTGCTACCTGTTCTGATCCCTGGCTTGTGACCCTGACCATCCCTCTGCCTGACCCTCTGTACCACGCTGCTTGCTACCTGTTCTGATCCCTGGCTTGTGACCCTGACCATCCCTCTGCCTGACCCTCTGTACTACGCTACTAGCTACCTGCTGAACCTGGCCTGTGACCCCGACCCATCTCCGCTTGCTCCCCCTGTACCTACCTGCCCTATTGATATTGACCCGGCCTGCCTGACGACGCTTGCTTGTATGTACTGTTATCTGTGGGTAGTTGGTTTGGTTTGTTTGCACTGTATTATGTTTTAGTATTGCACTGCGTTTATGTTTGTATGGTTAGTGTTAATAAATTATATTGTTTATCACATATCTGAAGTCTGCGTTTCCCTGCGTCAGTCACACACCTCTGGTCATACCCGGGAGCCCTGACAACCAGCATCGGTGATCTGCTTCCTGTTCACCACAGACAGTTTCTACCTCCACTTCTGATGATGGTCGTTGAGGCTCCTCCAAGAGTGGTAGAGTTACCTCTCCATCCCTCACTCCATCTGATTCCATGAACTGATGGTAATATGTAACAACCCTGCTTTTACCACATTCAGTGTCCCTTTGAAATTGTCACTGGTTGTATTTGTTCTCATTCCCCCCCCCCCCCTTACCTCTGAAGTTACCATCGGATTGGTGACCATGACTCCCTCACTATCAATAAATTGTATGTTTCATATGCCTCCAATTGTATTATCAACCTTACCGAAGTGATTATCTGCTAGGGGAAGGCTGTTATATTGTATTGAATAACAGTATATTATAGCTTGTATTTTATGTATTTTTTCTGTTTGTTGAGACTGGATAACATGGTCTCTCAGAGAACGTTGTTTCTGCTCTAGCTTTACTCTCCTAGCTCTGCTGTGGTTGTCATTGTTTGAACATAGCTTCAGTCTTCCCCCTACCAATCCTTTTTATGTTTTATGTTGCACACCTGAGGCCCTTTGGACATCTTTACTAAATGTGGATTAACATGCCTAATGTTGATTTTCTTTTACTGATTCACATCACAGCATCACAGCGTGCATCTCTAGAGCGACCTATCAGATTTAGAGGTCCTTAATATGGTGAAAGCTTTGAAATCCAACGACAGGGCCCTGACGACTTCACAGTTACTTTCTACAAGTGTTTTGCTGATCTCTTAACTCCAACGCTGGTTAAGGCCTTTAATTCTATTCTGAAACATCTCAACTTGGTTATAGTTTCTTATTCATAGAGACTAGCTGGGCTTCATTTACCTTAGACAAGCTGGAGATAATGGCCATCAGACAGTTCTGCTATCTCATGCAGCCCCGCTCTCAACGTATACCTGCCTGTTTTGTGTTGTTGAACATTAAAAAGGCTTTCAACACAATCTTTTGGCCTTACCTACAGTTCACACTGTGGCTTTGACCCACATTTCCTTAACTGGATATCATACACCACTCCAACAACATATCTTAAGTATGCAGGCTATAAATCTGACCCCTTTCTCGTCTGTTGAGGGATGAGTCAGGGTTGTCCTCTGTCCTTGCTCCCATTTGCCTTAGCCATCGAATCCCTGGCCAAACTGATTCACTCCAACTCAGACATTAAGGGCCTTGAACTCGGAGGTCATCACCATAAGCTGTGTCTGTTCGCAGATGACATGCTCCTTTTTATGTCCTCACTACTGATTTCCACCCCCAATCTTCTTGTGACTTTAGACCAGTTTGTGTTTGTTTCTGGTTTAGTGTTGAACCCACAGACATTAAACTTCATTAATATATCCTTGCCCTCGTTGACTCTAATGCAATTTCAACACGTTCTACCTGTTTTCTGGTCACCCCATGTTATCCCTTACTTGGGAATAAAATTCACAGCTGACCCCACATCTTATTCTCAGCTAATTATCCACCAGTGTTTGCCCACTTATTTGATCTCATGACCTCATGGTCAGTTCTGCCCTTGGGATTAGAGATGAGCGAATCGAACCAGGCGAAGTGGAATTCGTTTCGAATATCGGGAAAAATTCGATTCGCATCGAATCCGAATTTTAGCCAACTTCGGGTGCACGAATCGAATTTTTCCCGATCAGCCGGCAAAAGTGTCACTGCAGAGAGCTCCGCTATTTCTGACAGTTCTGACAGTTCATTTACAGCGGTTGAAACATTGTATCTATTTGTTTCCATTTAGGATACAGATGTTTTTATTCGGAAATAAATAGATACAATGTTTCAACCGCTGTAAATGTGAAGGAACTGTCAGAGAACTGTCAGAAATAGTGGAGCTCTCTGCAGATACACTTTTTGCTGTACTGGAATACTTCTTCTTTTCATTCTTCTTCTTCTTTTCATTCTTCTTCTTCTTCTTTTCATTCTTCTTTTCATTCTTCTTCTTCTTTTCATTCTTCTTCTTCTTTTCATTCTTCTTTTCATTCTTCTTTTCATTCTTCTTCTTCTTCTTTTCATTCTTCTTTTCATTCTTCTTTTCATTCTTCTTCTTTTCATTCTTCTTTTCATTCTTCTTCTTCTTCTTCTTTTCATTCTTCTTCTTCTTCTTTTCATTCTTCTTCTTCTTCTTTTCATTCTTCTTTTCATTCTTCTTCTTCTTCTTTTCATTCTTCTTCTTTTCATTCTTCTTTTCATTCTTCTTCTTCTTCTTCTTTTCATTCTTCTTCTTCTTTTCATTCTTCTTCTTCTTCTTCTTTTCATTCTTCTTCTTCTTCTTCTTTTCATTCTTCTTCTTCTTCGTCGTGCCCCGTGACTGCCCAAATGAGTGAAGTGTGCGGTGATTCTAAGATCGACGGCACTCATCTGCATGTCATACTGACTGACAGTATTATTTCTCTTCCCCAGCAGACTCCAAGGGCATTTAAATTAAAGGTACAGTGTTCTGCACTAATATAAAGGCTCTCTGAAGCCTAGAAACCCTTTAAATAAGTTAAATTCGCGGCGAATAAATTCGCATCGAATCGAATTTCTCCCGCAAATTCGGCGATTCAGCCGAATCAAATTTTTGAATAATTCACTCATCTCTACTTGGGATGATTGGAGCACATCACTGTAGCCAAAATGGAAATCTTGCCAAAAATTCTATATTTATTTTGTTTTTTACTGATCCTAGTTCCATCAAATTTTCTGCAGATCTTACATCTTACTAAGGCAGGGCTAGGCCTTGTCTCTCTAAAACAATTTTATTACTCTTCTAACTTCAATTGTAACGTAGGACTCCAAAACTTTACTAAGTACTATCAAGCAGCCCATGTAGCCAAACCTCCCAAATTCAAAGTTCAGCTTACAGTCTCCTCATAACACACTTTTGTCTTATCTCCAGAACCCAGCCTTTTATCCAGATTGGACTTCCCCCTCTTCATTTCCTAAGTGGTCCTTTGCCAATTTCTGCTTATAAGTATACAACCCCTGATGTATTTAAATAGTTTTCTACCCTCTGTGAGTCATACGAAAACCCAAACTTTGAACCTTTCAGTTTTCTTCAAATTAAACACTTTCTCACTCCATGCCTGTGCATGGACCCCTCCCAACCCAATATGACCAGTTTGGGATGTATATGCCAAAATGATCCCCATGTTTGTGGTTTAATTTCTACTTTATAAATCCAGCTGTTGGCTCCGCTGCCCCACACATCACTTCACTATGTAGTTAAATGGGAGCGAGACTTAGGTCTGCAACTGAACATCAAGGACTGGTCTGATATTTGGACAGCTATCAAATCAGCTTCACAAAATATAGTGGCCTGGGAAATGAATTATAAAGTGCTTATGTGGTGGTACCCGGTCCCTGCCTGGATCACTACATTTCTCCCATCTTACCCTCCCACTTATTTTCCTGGATGTCCAGACAATGGCGTGCGCCATTAAATTTGGTGGAGCTGCCCACTGGTCCAATTATTCTGGACCAACATTTTTAGTATCCTCTCTACCCTGTTTAGCTACTCTTTGGACTTAGACCCGGCCACAGCTATACTCAACAAAAAACCTCTAGGCGTGGCTCCCCAACAATTTAAACTTCTCCTGCAGGTCACTATTGCAGCAAAGCAAGCCATTGCAAAGGCCTGGAAGACTCCTCATCTCAATATTACAGAAGCTAAAAATAGAATTAACAGGGCCATGATACATGCTAAGGTTGAAGCTCTCCTACTTGATAGGGTTCAGAAATATGAACGTTTGTGAAAACCATGGGTGGACTATTTCCTCCCAGCTGACATTTATGAAACGTTAATATTCCCTTGACTATCTTAAGTCCATGGCTTAGGAGACCTCACGTAGATTCTCCTGGATTACTTAACCCCCCCCCCCGGGGCCTGCTCTTGTCCTTTTTTCCCCTCCTCTATACTTTCTTTCTTCTCCCTTCTGTTTCCCCTTTTCTTTTCCGATTTTTGTAGAGTCTCCCCTGTTCTCATTTCTCTCTCTCTCTACCAGTGAGCTCCCCTGACCAGTGGTTGCCTATCTTACAGGATGCTACTACCCAATATTACATCTGCCACATCTGACTTCTGGCTTGTTCAGGAGCTAAGTTATAGTTCACTAGTTTATCTCTCTTCGCCTCTCTATATTATCAGATTCCTTAGTGTCCCTTCCTCAAGTACTAAGAAGTCTCAAAACCCTCTTGACCTATATTATGTGGTTCTAACCACTGGTTCTGATGCCATGAGGGTTTGTAATGATATGTTCTTGATGGGCACCAATGAGAATTCCTGTTTATTATATACCTTGTTGCATTGCAGCTGTCAAATGTTTACCTCCACTATTATTTTATACATTTTTGGGCTGCATCCCTGTCATTGTGTTGTGTTTTTGTGCATTCTGTTCCTTCCGTTTCTTTATGGAGTTAATTACTCTGTGTCTTTGTATGTTTAGTCCTTTCTCTAATAAAACAATTGAACAAGAGAAACCAATCAACTTTCAGTTTTGTTTTTGTCAAAGCTTAATTGAACAATCTGAAATTAGAAGCTGATTGGCTACCATGCAGAGATGCACTAGATTCTGCACTCTCCAGTTTTAGTAAACCAACTCCAAACTATGAATAAACAGAAGAGAAGGTACAAAGTAGTTCACATATATGAGGTGTAAGGCTATAAGGTAGCAAAGATAGTAATAATCCTGAGGTATGCAATAAAAAGGGGCATATGTCAAGAAGAACAACCATAGCCAGATTATCAACATAGGCTCAGCTGATGGCAAATGGTAAGTAGTGAGCAGTTCGGTTGCCCATGATGATTGTAAAAGAGACCAGCTAGCCCTTTAAAACCTTAAAAGTTTTTTTTTCTTTTGGGATGAAAGTTTAATGTATAATAAAAGCTGACCAATGTAAATGCCCCTGCCAGTAGTAAATGGCTTGTTTAAACCCTCTAACTGGCAGTTTGCTGGACAGCTTGACCTGTTAATGAAAGTTAAAAATTAATAGATCAACTGGCAAAATCAACAATGTTACAGGGAGGAAAATAACAATTGCATTGCTAATGCTAGAGTTAGGCTGAATCATGTATGTAATTTTGCCTACAGTTTAAACATCCAGTGGGTGGGTCATTTATTACAGTCCTTCACTGTAAAATGCCATTACTCAGAACTCCTTTTCTTTTTATAGTGGGTCATTTCCATGCACTGCCTAAGGTATCATTGTCTCCACTTTTTCTCTAAATCCAGCCATTTTTTTCTAGTTTTGTATAGAGTTAAGAAGGGTTACAATCCCTGGCAAGTAATTGCTATTATCTAGGACTCCATTAAAGAGATTTATCCTCACTTCCAGTCTTCCTGACAGGAAGCAATGGTTATTCTGCAATAGCAACACAGACAGAAATAAAAATGCTTTACTTTAGTAGAGTAGGGAAGACTAGAAACTATGTCAGAATTTTATTTATGTTTGTGTTCCTGTTGCAGGTTTTTCTTCATTGTATTCCTGGTGAAACCTTTGTCAGTAGGACAGGAGAGGAGGGTAGGTACCTCTAATGCCTGATACACAAGATTTTTTTGGGGGGGCTGACTTTTTTTGCTTATATTATACTATAAATTATACTGAAACTGCATTGACTTTTAGACACCCCAGTGTGTTATCTGAAAGTTGTCTAAAAATAGCAAGCTGTGTCTAATACAAACTGGTTTCAGAAAAAAAACTACACAGGACAATAAAGATTTTGCTTTCTCGATATTTTTTGTTATATCTTACATACAGTATTTTTGTCTGCTAATCATGAAAATAACCCACAATTTAACCTATAACATTTATTACAGGTACTTATATAGTGCCATACAATCTAAGGTCCCTAACTTACATTCATACACATACTAGGGCCAATTTAGACAGGATCCAATTAACCTACCAGAAACCAGAGGAAACCTACGCAGGCACAGGTAGAACATGCAAACTCCAGGCAGGTGGTGCCATGGTTGGGATTTGAACCGGCAACCCTAGTACTGCTAGGTGGAAGTGCTAACCATTTAGCCACTGTGCTGCCCATAACATTCTGATTAATAGAAATCCTCTGTTTTGAAATTTGTTGACTATGCTGCACAAATGAAAAAAACATATGCAAACATGGAACTGTTGCTACAGCACATCCAGTACACTAAGTACAACTATAATATCTGTGGAGATCTAAAAGTAATGGCTCTGATGCTTGGATTGCAGCTCAAATATACCTAGTATTATTGTTATATATGCAAATGGGATAGCTGTGCAAGAGACAGAATTTGGTTACAGGACACAAAAACAAGTCATATGAACCACTTGTTTATCTGACAAAGATACTTTTACCTCCACTTCACATAAAACTCTGATGGAAAATTTTGTAAAAGCAGTGAATAAGGAAGGTGAAAGTTTTTGTTGTTTGAGAAAGAGATGTTTTCAAGAATAACTGATGCCAAGATTAAACAAGGCATTTTTGTTGGTGCACAGATCAGATACGTCATCACTGACAAATGTTTCAAAGTTCTGTTAGTGGGGCCAGAGAAAATCACCTGGAAAACTTTCAAGGATGCCATTGAGAATTTTATTGGCAACTACAGAGCACCAAACTACATTCAGCTGGTTGACAAACGTTTTACAGCATAAAACTCCATGAAGTGCAACATGCCATTGAAGATTCATTTTTTGCATTCACACTTAGACTTCTTCCCTGAAATATAAGTGCAGTCAGTGACAAAAATGATAAAAGATTTTAGCAGGACATTGTCACAATGGAAAAATGGAAAAACGCTATCAGGGGCAGCTGGAGTCCATCAGTGCTGGCTGACTATTGTTGGACACTGCAGCAATATGCACCAGCCACAAAGTAATAATGAAAATCAATAGCAAAACACTTTTAGCCCTGTCAAACTCATGCGGTGTGTCACAAATGTGGGATTATATACATTATAGTCATTCACAATTAATGTAATATTTCTCAGGATTCCTATGTGATAGTCTTTCTGAAATAAAACCTTTGTTCAATATAAAGGGGTCTATCATAATCACCAATTTTTTTGGGGGAAATAAATTGCTGTTCAGTGTTAATGCTCACTACGTTACCATCAGTCTACCTGTGCAAAAAACAGGAAAACTAACTACCGTATTTTTCGCTCCATAAGACGCACTTTTTTCCCCCCAAAAAAGGGGGGAAAATGTCAGTGCGTCTTATGGAGCGAATATGGAGCAGCCAGTCCGGTATTTCCACCGCGGCCGTGTCAGAATACTGGGCCGGCCGCTCAGCTCTGCAGCGGGACCTTATGGAGATGACTGCTGACCTTTGGGGAGGTGGGGAGCGGGTACCTGAATTTGACAGGTACCCGCTCTTACTTCTTTGTTCTTTGATCTTACCTGTTCCTCTATCCAGCGGCGCGCTGTCTTCCAGCTTCTGTAGTGTGGGCATGACAGCCGGGTGCCAAGTGCACATGCTCAAGAAGCGGTGCTTTTTGTGAATGGTAAGGCGGTACCTGGGACACATGACAGATTCCAGAAGCCGCCGGACCAATCACAAAGCGCAAGTGCTTCTCGCTCATGCGCACTGGGCACAAGGCTGTCATGCCGAGCGCCATTACAGAAGCCGGGAAGACAGCGCGCGGCTGGATTGAGGAACAGGTAAGATCAAACAAAAACTCTGCAGAAGTAAGAGCGGGTACCTGTCAAATTCAGGTACCCGCTCCCCACCTCCCCAAAGGTCAACAGTCATCTGTACTGTCCGCAGTCTCTGGTCATCCCTGTGCTGTCCGCAGTCTCTGGTCATCCCTGTGCTGTCCGCAGTCTCTGGTCATCCCTGTGCTGTCCGCAGTCTCTGGTCATCTCCTGTACTGTCTGCAGTCCATTAGTTAAGAATTTTTTTTTTCCTGTTTTCTGCCTCTAAAACCTAGGTGCGTCTTATGGTCAGGTGCATCTTATGGAGCGAAAAATACAGTAAGCTTCCTGCTCCATTGTAATGATGCTGTTTCAGGTCTATCTACTCCAGCTTCTATTAAAGCAGGAAATAGAAACTAGCACAGGTCTGCACCTGATTAATAGAGGGAACAGGGCAGCTTTCTTTATAGAAAACTGCCGCAGATTCCTGCCAGGTGTGACCTTGTCATACAGGTTGTGAACTGTCACCAGGCAGCTCACATTCCTCCCTCTCTGCCCGTGCAGTGATCACACAACATGAGCAGAGACTACACAGGCTCCTCCCTATGCTCTGAGCTGCGCAGAGAATGGGGATCCCTGTAATATCAAAGCATGCAGTTCCATTCTCTGCGCTGTGTGCTCTGCCTGATGCAGCCACAGAACACAAGAATGGATCACTTCTAATTAATGCCCCTTTAGTTAATTAGGAGCACCATTTGCTCCAAGTTTTAGAAGAATCAGCTCCAGGAAGATCAAAGGTCTAAAGTTACCTGTGAGTACTGTTACAATTAGAAGACGCCTATGTGAAGCCAAGCTATCTGCAAGAAGCCCCCACAAAGTCCCACTGTTGAAAAAAAGACATGTGTTAAAGAGATTACAATTTGCCAAAGAGCACAGTGACTGGCCTAAAGAGAAATGGCGCAACATTTTGTGGACTGATGAAAGTAAGATTGTTCTTTTTGGGTCTAGTGGCCGGAGACAGTTTGTCAGACGACCCCCAAACACTGAATTCAAGCCACAGTACACTGTGAAGACAGTGAAGCATGGTTGCACAAGCATCATGATATGGGGATGTTTCTCATACTATGGTGTTGGGCCTATTTATTGCATACCAGGGATCATGGATCAGTTTGAATACATCAGAATACTTGAACAGATCATGCTGCCTTATGCGGAAGAGGAAATGCCCTTGAAATGGGTGTTCCAACAAGACAACGACCCCAAACACACCAGAAAACGTGCAACATCTTGGTTCCAGACCAACAAAATTGACGTCATGGAGTGGCCAGCCCAATCCCAGGATCTTAATCCAATAGAAAACTTGTGGGGTGACATCAAAAATGTAGTTTCTGAGGCAAAACCAAGAAATAGAGAAGAACTGTGGAATGTAGTCCAATCACCCTGGGCTGGAATACTTGTTCACAGGTGCCAGAAGTTGGTTGACTCCATGCAACACAGATGTACAGCAGTTCTCAGAAACAGTGCTTATACAACTAAATATTAAATAAGTGATTCAAAAGAAAGCAAAATCTTCAAACATTTTTCAGTTTATATAGTGAATGTTTGAGTTTATAAAGAAGAATACAAACACTGCTATTTTTTTTAACAGTCTAATATTCACTTTTCTTCAATTTTGATAGAGGAACAACACAAATTTGATATATTTTTCTTCATGTTTTGATTTGGAATAGAATGTGTAGTGTTCCCAATGCATTTGTGTGTATGGAAATAAAAGCTATTAGAAGGATTTTGAGCTTTATTCACTTTTTTCAACACACTGCTATTATTTTGAACACAACTGTATATGGAAACTAGGAATGCACCGATACCATATTTTTATCAACGAGTACGAGTACCATTGACTTTCAGTCAAGTACTTGCCAATACCGAGTACTGATACTTTGCGGTGCGATTTGCCTTAATGGATGCAAATTGCACCGCAAAGAATAGCGATTTGAACAGGAATGCGACTCCTGTCCAAATTGCATGTGGTTTACCCACTGTTCCTGTGTGAACCCAGGCTTGCTTTGTCCGAGTTCACACAAGAGCAGTGCAGGAAACCTCCCTGCAGGCATCCCATGTTGAGTGTCAGTGGTAGGAGAGAAAGCGTTGAGGATTTGAAATTCTGGACGCTTTCTTTTCTCTCCTTGCAGCGATGACAGCGCAGGCTAGATGGCATCTGATTGGTCAGCACCGTCACGGTGCAAATCGCACCACAAAGTATTGGTTAAGGTATTGGGAGTATTTTCACAAGTACGAGTACTCATGAAAATACTCGGTATTAGCACTGATACCAATACCAGTATCGGTGCATCCCTAATGGAAACTCTTACTTTGGCTATATGGAAACATCTGGTTAATGGAGATCTTCTGCTTTATAGAATGACATATGAGGCTCATGAATGCCCCAAAAAATTTACTCAAGTATGGTTTTGCTGGGAGGACTTGCCAGAAATCCTGAAGGAGTCCCCAGGGGTTGAGTAATTTATGATATGGTTGTTTAATGAGCTGGTTTGGGAAAGAATTGTAGACCCCCAACACAATGTGCTGAGACGAAATAACACACTCCTGAGGTTTTGTGGGTTTGAAATGCTTTATTAGTTGTTTATTTTCTTGGTCCGCTATTTCTTAACAAAACTAAAAAAATATTCTTATTGAACAACTGCTTGCATGCAGATCTTTGGTATGCTTTAACAGTCCTTCATGCCTTGTCATCTACACTGGGAACCACTTGGAATGTATACTTTGTGGTATTCATTTTTGTTTGCTAGCTACAGTATGGATCTGTTGAGAGAAGTTTTTTTTTCAGGGCTGAACAAAAAAAAACCGAGGAGGTCTATGTACTAACTATGCAATGTTAGTACAGCGATACCCCCCACCACCACTAGAATACACCAATCAGCGCTCGCAGCCATTTGCTGAGAGCGCTGATCGGCTGCTGGTCTTTTAGCATGCTTGTTAAACAGAAGGTCATGACATCGGCTTCTGTCAAACAACGATCTGTATACACAAGACGGTTTCTACTGTACCCGCTGATTTCAGTTGATATTCAGCCCATGTGTATGTAGCTTAACAGAGCCATAAATGGCAGGAATTGTAATCCTCCCCTACTCTATCTAACACTAAGCATAACGTTTTTGGCTTGACATACTGTACATATTAATGAAAACCGTACCAGAAGTATATGTTTCATTTAGGTGCTAAACCCATAGTACTGGTCTAATCAGCACTGTGATTTGTAATCTTAATTGGTAAGTTTATTGCATTGTCAATTAAAGAGGAAGTATGTTGCAATCATTTAAAAAAAAAAATTATTTAGTTATGCAGATAATAGTTTATTAATTAATATAGGTTTTTCAAAGCACCGAGGGTTAGCCAGTGAGACAGCATAGAAAAGGAGCTCCACTTCAGAAAGATAAAAAACTTAGACCATGATCCCTGATAAGGGGTAATTAATTGCTATGACTCATCCAGATCTGTGTGTAAATTTCACTTTGAGCTATTGATCTCTGCAAACAATTGATTTTTTTCAACTATTGGTAGGTAGAAATAGCAATTAAATAAGCATAGAGCTCCACCAAAAACCAATATACTTTACATTAAGAATCTTCCTACTTATTTTGCTTATATTATACTATAAATTATACTGAAACTGCATTGTCTGTTGGATACCCCAGTGTGTTATCTGAAAGTTATCGAAGAATAGCAAGCTGTGTCCAGTACAAACTGGTTTCAGAAAAAAAAACTACACAGGACAACAAAGATTTTGCTTTCTGAACATTTTTTGTTGTATCTTATAGATTTCTGGCTGCTAATCATGAAAATAACCCACAATTTAACCTATAACATTTATTACAGGTACTTATATAGCGCCATCAATTTACATAGCGCTTTGCACATTCACATCAGTCCCTAACCCTGAAGGGGCATACAATCTAAGGTCCCTAACTTACATTCATGAACATGCTAGGACCAATTTAGACAGGATCCAATCTGCCAGAAACCAAAGGATACCTACGCAGGCAAAGGCAGAACATGCAAACTCCAGGCAGGTGGTGCCATGGTTGGGATTTGAGCCGACAACTGCTAGTAATGCTAGATGGAAGAGCTAACCATTTAGCCACTGTGCTGCCCATAACATACTGATTTATAGAAATCCTCTGTTTTGAAATTTGTTGACTATGCTGCACAAATGAAAAAAACATATGCAAACATGGAACTGTTGCTACAGCACATCCAGTACACTAAGTACAACTATAATATCTGTGGAGATCTAAAAGTAGTGGCTTGGAATGCAGCTCAAATATACCTAGAACTATTGTTATGTATTCAAATGGGATAGCTGTGCAAGAGACAGAATTTGGTTTCAGGACAGAAACACAAGGCATATGAACCACTTGTTTATCTGACAAAGATACTTTTGCCTCCACTTCACATAAAACTCTGATTGATGGAAAATTTTGTAAAAGCAGTGAGTAAGGAAGGTGAAGGTTTTCATTGTTTGAGAAAGATTTTTTTCAAGAATAACAGATGCCAAGATTAAATAAGGAATTTTTGTTGGTGCACAGATTAGATACGTCATCACTGACAAATGGTTCAAAGTTCTGTTAGTGGGGCCAGAGAAAATCACCTGGAAAGCTTTCAAGGATGCCATTGAGAATTTTCTTGGCAACTACAGAGCACCAAACTACATTCAGCTGGTTGACAAACGTTTTACAGCATAAAACTCCATGAAGTGCAACATGTCATTGAAGATTCATTTTCTGCATTCACACTTAGACTTCTTTCCAGAGTTGCCCGTAGCGAAAAGAGAGAAAAAGAAAATATCGCAGGGCAGACATGACTAGGCCAAGAGTGGTTAAAAAAAGACAGGAAAGGGCTAAGAAAGTATGAGGTGGGTTAAGTGTAATAGGATATTACCTGATTGGTAGCTGGGGGGTGGAAGGTGGGGTCTTCTACACCTTGGGGTGTAGATGGGGAGGGTCGTCAAGCAGTGCAGTGGAGAATGCAGAGAGAGAGCTTCACCTGGCTGCTTCCCCTCCTGGACACAGTGAGTCTGCTGGGATTTAGTGCGATGGAGGGTCTGATGTCCCAGCTTTGGGAGGCTGCTGCTTCCCGCGGGGTTGCCTGGCTACAGAGCCGGGTCTCTGCTGTGCTAGGGGACCTGGGCTCATCGCCAGCAGTAGGGGGGCGGGAGTGACCACGCGCTCAGAGGTTTCAGCCTCCGGAGCACTTTAGCCCAGGCTCCTCTCCCAGAGCTGGACGCCAACCTGGGAGCCCCGATCGGGACCCTCCCTGCCTCTGCTCATGGGGAGGCCGGTAGGAATCCCCGTTAACGGCGGAGCTCGGCGGGCGGGGTACCACGTGGAGGCAGTCCCTCCCCCCCACTCGCTCGGCAGAGAGGTTACCATGGCAACGGCTCCTCCTCTGTTGAGGCACTGGTCAGGGAGGGGACCCAGCATGGGAGACGCACTGCTGCGGCCGCCGGGCTGTCCCCTCCTGCGACCGGTTGTCCCTCTGGGAGGCCTGGAGCTGCAGCTCTGAAGCACAGGAAGAAGAACAGCGCTGAGCGGTGTCAGGGATCCTACCGCGGTAGCCTCTAGCGCTCCACAGACTGGATTCCCCCAAGGCACGGAATCTAAGCCCCTACCTGCTTGTTCACCAGGGCCTCTGATGGTGGGGATGGACTTGGAGCAGGCCGAGACCAGGTCGTGGCCCCTGGGTTCACCCAGCTGTGGTAGAAGCACCGTTGGAGGTGTATAGCAGGTAAGAGTCTGATGTGAGGAGGTCACAAGAGCAGCGTCGGGCAGGCCAGGTCGGTAACAGTGATGGCGGCATGGTACAAAATCAGCAGGCAGAGGAATAAGCAGGTCACAATCCGGGTTCGTTAACAGGAGATCAGAACGTGCAGGGCTAAGCAGGAGAATGGTCAGACAAGCCAGGGATCAGAACAGGAGACAGAAGCAAATCAGGGTCAGGCAGGGTCAGCAACAAGACAATCTACTAATCAGGAACTTCAGGAAACAGGTAAGACCATACGGCAATTCAATGCAGTCCTAACCTGTTTTAAATAGGGCGCCCTGCGCTCTGGTGCCAGGCTCGCGCCCTCAATCGCAAGTGCGCATGCGCGAGCACCGCTCCAATCGCAGGTGCCCTGGTCCCAATGCTTGCACGCTAGTGCGGCCAGGCACACCACACATGTGCAGACCCGAGCACCACTGGGGTCCCTGACAGGCGGAGAGCAGCTGGGCGTGCGGATGTACGGATCTCTAGGATGGCGGTGGGTGTGTCTGGTGCCGGGAGGCGGAGTCGTGAGCGGCACAGACCGGCGGGACCCATGGCTCCAGGGACTGGGAGGCCATCCGACAGGCAAGGAGAAGAGGACCGTTCAGAGGGCAAGCTGTCGGTATCCGATGCGGGTGCGGCGGCCGGCCGCTCGGCGGCAGTGGAGTCTGGACCTGCAGCTGATGGGACCTCTCCTGGGCAGCTTGGTGAGTTTAATGTTTTCAGTCCTTCTGTCTCTTTCTATTCCGCTCTGAGGGATCTGTTGAAGAGTGGGGGTCACCCCTTTTGCAGCGTCTTTGGATGGCGGCGCGGCCCCTGCAGTGGCAGGCGTTGGTGCTTCCCTGGCGGGTTTTGATGCAGGTCTGGGCGAGATATTTTCTGGCTTGCGTGACTTGCTGCAGCGCCTGGAGCATGGTGGTAGTGTGGGCTCTGGGCCGGCTTCTGCGTGGCTCCCAGGTGATGGTGGGGATGTGATCGGGGTCCAGGGGCGGGACCTTGCTGAGGTGCGGGGGTTGGCAGTTTCTTCTTCTCCGTGTTCTGGTCCAGGGGTGGTTCCGGCGAAGGCCTGTAGTATTGGCCCTGTGGGCCCATCCACGCTTTTGCGTGAGGGTGCACGGGTTTTGGAGCCTGTCTGCTTGGCGGACTCTGCTAAGTGTGAGGTGTATACTTGCTTCGAGGGCCCATTAGGTGCGCACTTGCAGCCGGATGTCGGGAGAAGATTTTGAAAGGTGAGTGTCAAGATCTTCACAATCTTGCCTTTGGAACGTTTTCCTTTCGATGGGTCACGTGTTGATGAGAGTTGGAAAAGTGGCGTTTTCGGTTTATCCCATGTAGCTTCTCTAACTGGTTGTAGGCTTTCACGATTATGGCCAGTGTCATTGGGGAGAAGGCTCTGGAGCATTGCTCAGCGCTCTTCTGTTATCTCGACGCTATTAGCGAGGCTCACAGGGTCTACGGGGGTACCGCTTGGCTCCGTTGTGATGAACAGTTTCGGCAGCGTAGAGCCATCCGCCCATCTTTGCAGTGGGACCACAAGGACATTGGCCTTTGGATGCGACTCATGACTCCAGCGCAGGCCCCTGGTCAGTTTTTTCAAGGTGGGGCTGGTGGTTAGTTCTCCCCAGGGCAATCGGCCGCAAAGCGTAGGGGTTTCTGTTGGCAGTTCAACGAGGGATCCTGCTGGTTTAAACACGAATGTTCCGGTTGCGGGGGCTCCCATTCCTTGTCGTGCTGTTTCAGGCAGGGTAGAGGCCCTTCCGGAGAGCATGCAGGTAAGAGGGACGACACCGGTGAGGGTGGAAAGGATGCAGCCTTTCCTAAATAGATACCTGGATCGGGCGGCTGCCTCGCTGCTAGCGGTGGGGTTTTCTGAGGGTTTTTGCATCCCTTGTAATTTGGATTTGATCCCACACTTAGCGCAGAACTTGCGGTCTGCCTTGCAGCACTCGGAGGTGGTTTCGGCTACGTTGCGTAAGGAAGTGGGGTTCGGACGCATGGGCGGCCCTTTTTCTTGTGATCCGTTTCCAGACCTAGTTGTTTCTCCCTTGGGGGTTGTGTCCAAAAAGGAGCCCAATGCATTTCAGTTGATTCATCATCTTTCCTTCCCCAAAGGGGGGTTGGTGAACGACGCTATCGATCCAGAGTCATGTTCTGTGTCTTCTACGTCTTTTGATGCAGCAGTTTTCTGGGTTTGCCGTTACGGATGCGGGGCGCTCATGACCAAATCTGATATCGAATCAGTGTTTTGGCAGCTGCCAGTGCATTCTGACAGCTTTTGTTTACTTAGTTGTCATTGGCAGGGCTCGTTTTATGTTGATCGGTGCCTTTCCATGTGGTGTTCTATCTCCTGCGTGTTGTTCGAGACATTCAGTTCTTTTGTGGAGTGTGTGGTGCGGGATGTCTCGGGGGATAATTCCGTCATTCATTATTTGGATGATTTTCTCTGTGTGGGTTCGCCAGCTTCCAACATGTGTGCGGTTCTGCTGGCCACTTTGCAACACATTGCGGAGCGTTTCAGGTTTCCACTGGCTTCAGAGAAGACGGAGGGCCCAGCTTTTGTGATGATTTTCCTGGGCATTGTTTTGGACTCTGGTGCGATGGAGTGCCTTCTGCCTGAAGATAAGCTGCTGGCCATCCAGGTTGAAATTCGTGGGGTCTTGGGCAAGCGTAAGATTCAGCTGCAGGCCTTGCAGTCATTGTTGGGCAAGCTTGACTTTGCTCGTTGTATCCTACCGATGGGTCGGGTGTTCTGCTGCCAGTTGTCGGCAGAATGTCCGGGGTTACTTCCCCTTTGTATTTTATTCGCTTGACTCGGGAAAATCAGGAGGAGTTCAGGTCATCAATCGGGTCTCTGTTTCTTCGCAGCCAGTGATTGGCTTGCTTCGTCATTTAGTTGTTGCGTTACCTTCAATTGAATGTTTTTCTCTATGCTGTGCATCTCCCTGGTGTCGATAATCCTCTGGCTGACGCTTTGTCTCGTTTTCAGTGGGACAAATTCCGAGAGTTGGCGCCGACAGTGGAGCAACGCGGGGTTCCTTGTCCCGACTGGCTGTGGGGGATTGCCTTGGGGTCGTCGCGGGCTGGATTCGGCGTTCGGTGAGTGAGGCAACATGGTCTGCATACTCCAAGGTCTGGCTGGAGTGGCTGGAACTGTTGCAACAGGTCGGCATTGATCCGCAGGGACCTGAGGTGGGGCTTGCTGTGCTGTACTTCTTGGCTAGGAACTTTGAGCGGGGTGTGTCAGCGGCGGCGGTGAATCGCCGGTTTGGCCCTTTTCTTTGAATTACAAGGGTGTCGGGATTTCACTAAATAATTCTGGGTTTGCCAGGCTATTCGTGATTATCGTAGGGCTCATCGGCGCAGGGATTCCATCGGCCAGGGTCTTTCGAGTTATTGGGGACTTTGTTCGAGCAACTGAGGTCGTTGTGTTCTTTGGACTATGAGGTGGACTATGAGGTGGACAGCGGCCTTTGCGGTGGCCTTTTTTAGGGCGTTGTGGATAGGCGAGCTGGTTAGTTCGTCTAAATCGGTTCTTGGGGGGTTATTTGTGGATGAGCTCGAGTGCACTGGGGAGTGGGTGGAGGTGCTCATCCGCCGCTCCAAGACGGACCAGTTGGGTCGTGGCGTGCGGGTTCAATTCTTTGCTCTTCCTGCTTCACCTGTGTGCCCGGTGCGTGCGGTTCGGGTTTTTTTATCCCGCCGTCCGGCAGGGAAGAGGTCCTTTTTCGTGCATGCTTATGGGTCCCCCTTTCAATTTGTGTCAGTTTTTCGGAAGTGTCTAGCGGTGGCTGGGTTGCATGTGTCAGTGTATGACTCGCATTATTTTCGTATCGAGGCGGCTACGGAGGACGCCCGGTGGGGTTCGTCTGATAACGTGGTGAAACGTATTGGTCGGTGGGAGTCGCATAGATTTCGCCTGTACATTGTCCGTATTTGTTGGGGGACTAGGTGGGGGGGTCCCGTGTTTTTCATTGGGCTGGGTTGGAGTTTTTTGTCTGTCACTCTGGTGTGTTGTTCTGGTTGTATTGGTTGTCCTTTTTCTTTCAGGTGGTGCGGTGTGCCTTGTGTGGATCCTTGGCCACTCCTATGTGTTTTGGGGGGCCAGGCGGGCTGATGTGAGGGCTAATGGCAGGCAGCTGGGGTTGTCTCGGCAGTCGGCCTGCTTCCGCTGGATTGGAGTGCCGGGCATGTTGTGGAGTCTTGTGCTCCCTGAGGTGCAGCGTTTTACTCGTCTGGACAGGCCGCTGGATGTGCTTTTGCTCCATGCGGGCGGCAACGATTTGGGGGCTAGGTCCATGTGGGAGCTGGTGCGGGATGTCAAGTTGAACTTTCTTCGGTTGCGCAGGGAATTTCTGGATATGGTGGTTGTGTGGTCTGACATGATCGCCCACACTTCTTGGAGTTTGGCTAGATCGGTGGAGCGGCTGGACAAAGCCTGTATAAAAGTCAATAAGGAGGTGGGGCGGTTATTTATCCGCAATGTGGGGCTGGTTGTCCGGCATTTGGAGTTAGAGGTAGATACTTGGCGGTACCTTTGTAGAGTTGAGGTGCACCTTAACGCAGTAGGGATGGATTTATGGTCCCTGGGTCTACAGGATGGTGTACAGCGGGCCGTTCGGGTGTGGCCTGGCACACATGGGTAAGGGCTTACCCAGCGTGCTGTGGCAGTTGTTGGTCTTTGAAGGTGGCACTTATTGTGAAGTTAAAGATAATAGTTTGGGACCCATCGGTGGTATGGTGTGCCCGGGCGCATTCCAGTTAACCGAGGTTTAACTGGAAGGTGGTGGTTCTGCACTGCGGATGGTATGTTTGTCTCCGAGCTGGTGCGTTGCGGCTGGAGGTCTAGTGTAATATGGGTTCCGCAGGTGGATATCGGTTCTGTTTTGGTGCCTTCGAAGACCAACAACTTTGATTATGTGTTTCTGTTTTAAGGAATGTTTTTGTGTATTGAAGTTGAAGTGTTAATAAAAGGCCGTGTTTGGCCATTTTACTCCAATCGGTGTTATGTTTTCCTTTAATGTTAGTTTATAAAGGGTGGGTATGTGGAAGAGTGAAATGGTGGTGTAGCGCAGCGGTTCTCAACCTGTGGGTCGCGACCCCTTTGGGGGTCGAAACGACACTTTCACAGGGGTCGCCTAAGACCATCGGAAAACACATATTTCCGATGGCTTTAGGAACCGAGACACCACTCCTCTATCCGTCTCCAGGTGTGGGCGGGATGACATGCCGTCCCTGTCATCTGGACACACCCCCGGAATCAATCCTCGCCGGTGATTGGCCGCCGGAACTGTAGCTCAGGAGAGGCACACAGGCGGCCAATCACCGGCGAGGAGGTGGAGCTTGGAGAGGAGGAGCCGAGCGGCACCGCAAAGATCGAGCGAGTGAAGAGGAGCAGAGCGGCCGGAGAAGGAAGACATCTGACCAGTAAGTGTCTATACCATGGGAGAGGGAGGGAGCGAGCGAGCTCAGGCTGGAGCAGGGGTCAGCAAGGTAAGTATCATTGGTGTCAGTGGGAGGAATAGTGCCCAATCATTGGTGTCACTAATACCAATGATGGGGCACTATTCCTCCCACTGACATCAACAATGGGGCACTATTCCTCCCCCCACTGACACCAACGATGGGGCACTATTCCTCCCCCCACTGACACCAACGATGGGGCACTATTCCTCCCCCCACTGACACCAACGATGGGGCACTATTCCTCCCCCCACTGACACCAACGATGGGGCACTATTCCTCCCCCCACTGACACCAACGATGGGGCACTATTCCTCCCCCCACTGACACCAACGATGAGGCACTATTCCTCCCCCCACTGACACCAACGATGAGGCACTATTCCTCCCCCCACTGACACCAACATTGGGGCACTATTGCTCCCCCTGACACCAACGATGGGGCACTATTCCTCCCACTGATACCAACGTTGGGGCACTATTCCTCCCACTGACACCAATGATGGGGGCACTATTGCTCCCCCTGATACCAATGATGGGGGCACTATTTCTCCCACTGATACCTATGATGGGGCACTATTCCTCCCACTGACACCAATGTTGGGGCACTGTTGCTCCCCCTGATACCAATGATGGGGGCACTATTCCTCCCACTGATACCAATGATGGGGCACTATTCCTCCCACTGACACCAGTGTTGGGGCACTATTCCTCCCACTGATACCAGTGATAGGACACTTTTCCTCCCACTGACACCAGTGATGGGGCACTATTCCTCCCACTGACACCAATGATGGGGCACTATTCCTCCCACTGACATCAATGATGGGGCACTATTCCCCCCACTGACACCAATGATGGGGCACTATTCCCCCCACTGACACCTATGATGGGGCACTATTCCTCCCACTGACACCTATGATGGGGCACTATTCCTCCCACTGACACCAATGATGGGGCAATATTCCTCCCACTGACACCAATGATGGGGCACTATTCCTCCCACTGACACCAATGATGGGGCACTATTCCTCCCACTGACACCAATGATGGGGCACTATTCCCCCCACTGACACCTATGATGGGGCACTATTCCTCCCACTGGCACCAATGATTGGGCACTATTCCCCCCACTGGCACCAATGATGGGGCACTATTCCCCCCACTGATACCAATGATGGGGCACTATTCCCCCCACTGACACCTATGATGGGGCACTATTCCTCCCACTGGCACCAATGATGGGGCACTATTCCCCCCACTGACACCAATGACGTGGCACTACTCCTCCCACTGCAAAATTACAGTTATGAAGTAGCAACGAAAATAATTTTATGGCTGGGGGTCACCACAACATGAGGAACTGTATTAAAGGGTCGCGGCATTAGAAAGGTTGAGAACCACTGGTGTAGCGGGTCCTGATTAACTCTTGTGCACTTGTCATGAAATATAAGTGCAGTCAGTGACAAAAATGATAAAAGATTTTAGCAGGACATTGTCACAATGGAAAAACGCTATCAGGGGCAGCTGGAGTCCATCAATGTTGGCTGACTATTGTTGGACACTGCAGCAATATGCACCAGCCATGGAGTAGTAATGAAAATCAATAGCAAAACACTTTTAGCCCTGTCGAACTCATGTGGTGTGTCACAAATGTGGGATTATATACATTATAGTCATTCACATTTAATGTAATATTTCTCAGGATTCCTATGTGATAGTCTTTCTGAAATAAAGCTTTTGTTCAATATAAAGGGGTCTATCATAATTAGAGATGAGCGAATTATTAAAAAATTCGATTCGGCTGATTCGCCGAATTTGCGGGAGAAATTCGATTCGATGCAAATTTATTCGCCGCGAATTTAACTTATTTAAAGGGTTTCTAGGCTTCAGAGAGCCTTTATATTAGTGCAGAACACTGTACCTTTAATTTAAATGCCCTTGGAGTCTGCTGGGGAAGAGAAATAATACTGTCAGTCAGTATGACATGCAGATGAGTGCCGTCGATCTTAGAATCACCGCACACTTCACTCATTTGGGCAGTCACGGGGCACGACGAAGAAGAAGAATGAAAAGAAGAAGAAGAAGAATGAAAAGAAGAAGAAGAAGAAGAATGAAAAGAAGAAGAAGAAGAAGAAGAAGAATGAAAGGAAGAAGAAGAAGAATGAAAAGAAGAATGAAAAGAAGAAGAAGAATGAAAAGAAGAAGAAGAAGAATGAAAAGAAGAATGAAAAGAAGAAGGAAAAGAAGAAGAAGAAGAATGAAAAGAAGAATGAAAAGAAGAAGAAGAAGAATGAAAAGAAGAAGAAGAAGAATGAAAAGAGGAATGAAAAGAAGAATGAAAAGAAGAATGAGAAGAATGAAAAGAAGAATGAAAAGAAGAAGAAGAATGAAAAGAAGAATGAGAAGAAGAATGAAAAGAAGAATGAGAAGAAGAATGAGAAGAATGAAAAGAAGAATGAGAAGAATGAAAAGAATGAAAAGAAGAATGAGAAGAATGAAAAGAAGAATGAAAAGAAGAAGAAGAAGAATGAAAAGAAGAAGAAGAATGAAAAGAAGAATGAAAAGAAGAAGAAGAAGAATGAAAAGAAGAAGAAGAATGAAAAGAAGAAGAAGAAGAATGAAAAGAAGAATGAAAAGAAGAATGAACTATATTACTATATCAGTCTCTAATGGATGCTGGAGAGTTAAACCCCCTAACACCTGCTGTGCCCATTATGAGGGGTTCCCACCATCCCTGTGCTGAGGTTCTGCGTATGCACACCTGCTGTGCCCATTATAAGGGGTTCCCACCATCCCTGTGCTGAGGTTCCAGGTCTGCACACCTTCTGCGCCCATTATGAGAAGTTCCCACCATCCCTGTGCTGAGTTCCTGGGTCTGTACACCTGCTCTGCCCATTAGGAGTTCCCACCATCCCTGTGCTAAATTCCTGGGTCTGTACACCTGCTGTTCCCATTATGAGGGGTTTCTACCATCCCTGTGCTGAGGTCCCAGGTCTGCACACCTGCTGCGCCCATTACTAGGGGTTCCCACCATCCCTGTGCTGAGGTTCTGGGTATGCACACCTGCTGTGCCCATTATGAGGGGTTCCCACCATCCCTGTGCTGAATTCCTGGGTCTGTATGTACACCTGCTGTGTCCATTGTGAGGGATTCCCACCATTCCTGCACTGAGTACCTGAGTCTGTACACCTGCCAAAAGAAAGTTTCAGGATTTTGAAGGAGCAAAATACAGTAATACTGGAACAAAAATGAGCTGCGTGGTGGAGTTGCCAGAAGAAGAAGAAGAAGAAGAAAAGAAGAAGAAGAAGAATGAAAAGAAGAAGAAGAAGAATGAAAAGAAGAATGAAAAGAAGAAGAAGAAGAAGAAGAAGAAGAAGAAGAAGAAGAAGAAGAAGAAGAAGAAGAAGAATGAAAAGAAGAAGAAGAAGAAGAAGAATGAAAAGAAGAATGAAAAGAAGAAGAAGAATGAAAAGAAGAAGAAGAAGAATGAAAAGAAGAAGAAGAAGAATGAAAAGAAGAATGAAAAGAAGAAGAAGAAGAATGAAAAGAAGAAGAAGAAGAATGAAAAGAAGAATGAAAAGAAGAAGAAGAAGAATGAAAAGAAGAAGAAGAAGAATGAAAAGAAGAAGAATGAAAAGAAGAATGAAAAGAAGAAGAAGAATGAAAAGAAGAAGAAGAAGAAGAATGAAAGAAGAATGAAAAGAAGAAGAATGAAAAGAAGAAGAAGAATGAAAAGAAGAATGAAAAGAAGAAGAATGAAAAGAAGAAGAAGAATGAAAAGAAGAATGAAAAGAAGAAGAAGAAGAATGAAAAGAAGAATAAGAAGAATGAAAAGAAGAATGAAAAGAAGAAGAAGAAGAATGAAAAGAAGAAGAAGAAGAATGAAAAGAAGAAGAATGAAAAGAAGAAGAAGAAGAATGAAAAGAAGAAGAAGAAGAATGAAAAGAAGAATGAAAAGAAGAAGAAGAAGAAGAATGAAAAGAAGAAGTATTCCAGTACAGTAAAAAGTGTATCTGCAGAGAGCTCCGCTATTTCTGACAGTTCTCTGACAGTTCCTTCACATTTACAGCGGTTGAAACATTGTATCTATTTATTTCCGAATAAAAACATCTGTATCCTAAATGGAAACAAATAGATACAATGTTTCAACCGCTGTAAATGAACTGTCAGAACTGTCAGAAATAGCGGAGCTCTCTGCAGTGACACTTTTGCCGGCTGATCGGGAAAAATTTGATTCGTGCACCCGAAGTTGGCTAAAATTCGGATTCGATGCAAATCAAATTTTACCCGATATTCGAAACGAATTCCACTTCGCCTGGTTCGATTCGCTCATCTCTAATCATAATCAACAAATGATTTTTTTGGAAATAAATTGCTGTCCAGTGTTAATGGTCACTACATTACCATCAGTCTACCTGTGCAATAAACAGGAAAACTAACTAAGCTTCCTGCTCCATTGTAATGATGCTGTTAATTAGGAGCACCATCTGCTCCAAGTTTAGAAGAGTTGTGTTTAGTTGTTGTTTACTATCTTGACCATGTCAGCCTGTGTATGCTGTATTCATGTCCCATTACTTCCTATACCAGTGACCAAAAAAGACAAGATCTGACACTTTCTCATGCTACAAAAAGTGCTGTAATTGCTGTCTGTGGTTCCACATTTTACTTACTTCTTGCCTCAGTGACACAAAAATTGAAGAGCACAAAAAGGTGGTTAGCATTCCATTTAATTTGTCCCCAATAAGTGCCTGTAACTGCAGGTAGGAGAGGGTTGTGCTTGGTACAGACACTGGATTAACCTAAGAAATAGGTAATTTAATAGAAAGATGAGGATCCTATACAGTACACTATATTCCCTTTGCTCTATCACCCCCAACAAATGTAAGGAGCTTTTTTGGATTAACACATGCAAATATACGAATTACACCATCGTTACCACATATTTATTTAATAATTGTATAATAACATTCAAATGCTATAAAACATATATGGAAGCCCACAATGTTCTCTTACATAGAAAAAAATAATCCTTTTGGGGGAGGGGAGGTGTCCCTGGATGATACTAAACTGGAGTCCATTCTTTTGGACCCTGATCATGATAAGCTAATTTCTAGATATTATGTGGCCTTGGCTCCTAGTACTTTGAAATTGGTGGGGAGAGTCAAAGATCATTGGTCTGCTGTTGTGCCGAAGTTGATGGAAGAGAAGTAGAAGGAATTGCATCTTCTGACAGAATGATAAAAATAGGGCACTTGCATCACACTTAGTATACACCTTCACAGTTGTTTAGAATGCAGAAGAGGGACTCAGCCCGGGTTCACATATATGCGGTTCGGTACATTGCATGTGATTCGCACAGGAACCGCACCGCATTCCTGTGCAATTACACGCGAATTGTGTGCAGTGCGATTTGAGCCATACATTATGTATGGCTCAAATCGCACCACATCTGCACCAAAAAGGTGCAGGATCCTTTTTTTTGGGTCTGCACTAGAATCAGATCACACCTATGCGATCCGATTCTGCACATCGTACTGCTTTTTTGCGGACCGATTTCCGGGTATTGTTAACTTAACATACACACCTGCAGCGGTTTGCATGAACGGGGTGCGATTCTGGTGCGGTACAGAATTCGCACAGAAAACGCTGCAAATTACAGACCACATCAGTGTGAACCCAGACTCAATGCTATGTCACAAATGTCAGTTATTTGAAGACACTTTTATACACATGACTTGGGAGTGCCCAAAGGACAGGGCTCTTTGGTCTCAGATGATGGAGTTTATGGCTGACAGTTTTGGCTTCCAAAACATATGTAATGCTCTTTTATGTTTGCTGGATGCCACTGAAGATGTGGAAATGAGTAATGCTTCAAAACTGTTTATTAGACTTCTGTTCTTCTATGTACATCAGCTCATTGCTAAGAGATGGATATATATGGAAACTAGGAATGGACTGACACCATATTTTTTCGGCGAGTACGGGTACCATTGACTTTTGGTCAAGTACTTGCCAATACTGAGTACTGGTACTTTGCGGTGTGATTTGCCTTAATGGATGCTAATTGCCGCACAAAAAATATCGATTTGAACAGGAATGCGACTCCTGTCCAAATCGCATGTGGTTTGCTCACTGCTCCTGTGCGAACCCAGGCTTGTCATAGCCCAAATTCACACAAGAGCGGTGCAGGGAACTTCCCTGCTGAGTGTCAGTGGTAGCAGAGGAGAGAAAGTGGCGAGGATTTGAAATCCTGGATGCTTTCCTTTCTCTCCTTGCAGCGATGACAGTTCAGGCTAGATGGCATCTGATTGGTCAGCACCGTCACAGTGCAAATTGCACCACAAAGTATTGCTTAAGGTATTGGGAGTATTTTCACAAGTACGAGTACTCATGAGAATACTTGGTATCAGCACAGATACCAATACCAGTATCGGTGCATCCCTAATGGAAACTCTTACTTTGGCTATATGGAAACAACTGGTTAATGGAGATCTTCTGCTTTATGGAATGAGATAAGAGGCTCGTGAATGCCCCAAAAAATTTATTAAAGTATTTTTTTTGTTTTTCTAGGAGGACTTGCCAGAAATTCTAAAGGAGTCCCCAGAGGGTTGAGTAATTTATGATATGGTTGTTTAATGAGCTGGTTTGGAAAAGAATTGTAGACCCCCAACCAGGGACGGACTGACCATTTAGAAACTCGGGCACTGCCCGAGGGCCCGGGGTCAGTAGGGGGCCCCATAAGATGCCCCTGGTACCTTTTTCATAGGCTTTTTTGAGTTTGGCCAAGGACACAGGGGCCCCATGATCCCCTATTGCCCGGGGCCCTATGAGTTGTCAGTCTGCCCCTGCCCCCAACACAATGTGCTGAGACGAAATAACACACTCCTGAGGTTTTGTGGGTTTGAAATGCTTTATTAGTTGTTTAATTTATTGGTCTGCTATTTCTTTCTTAACAAAACAACTAAAAAAATATTCTTGTTGGACAACTGCTTCCATGTAGATCTTTGGTATGCTTTCCTTCATACCTTGTCATCTACACTGGGAACCACTTGGAATGTATACTTTGTGGTATTCATTTTTGTTTGCTAACTATGGATCTGTTGAGAGACATTGTTTGTAATTGCTTTTTACTGTATGGCAATAAAAAATTATTTTAAAAAAGTGAGCCTTAAAAACTTAATTATCACTTTATCTGAATTTGCCTAGCTCTACATACTATTTTAATTACAACAGATATCTCATATGCTTACACATTTTGCAGGTTTTACCAGCTTCTTCAGGATGTAGATATTCTTTTTAGAAGAATATATTCATCCTTTCCACAATTAATGTTCACAGTTATAGACAAATTCTGGATAATATACTGTACATAAACGATAAGCAGTATATGATACAGAGAATGAACCATACAAGACTTCTGCTTTTTACCCTCAAACCTTCTATTAGCATGTGCATAAGCCCTTACCACTTCCCAAAGGAGCAAATTGCTTCCAAACCTGGTATTTCTAACCTAAGAAATAGCTGGGACCAGAAGACTTTATAAATAGAGGAAAGCACTCACCTTTTCATGGAAAGACTCCAGTCCTTTTTTCCCCTAATTGCTTTTTTAACAAACATCTGTTAGGATCCTGTAGAAACGCTTAGGATGCAGTAGCTAAACAATATACCCATTCATTTCAGTTGGTTGGAATATGCTAATGTATTGGGGTATCAGGAAAGAATGGTGTTTACTGTTTTAGTTCTGCAGTGACAGAGTGACCCTATCAGGGTGTAAAGTTATTTATGGTTGGTCACTGATGAGTGGATGTGTTTGAGAAGAAATTGATGCATGTGAAAACTCTTCCTGGCAAATCAGAAATGTGAAGGTAGGAGAGGAACAAACAAAGAATTGCTCACAGGTGTTCATTGAATGGTATGTAGATACACTATATTGCCAAAAGTATTGGGTCACCTGCCTTTTCATGCACATGAACTTTAATGGTATCCCAGCCTTAGTCCATAGGGCTTAATATTGAGTTGGCCCATCCTTTGCAGCTATAACAGCTTAAACTCTTCTGTGAAGGTTCTCCACAAGGTTTAGAAGTGAATCTATGGGAATGTTTGACCATTCTTCCAGAAACGCATTTGTGAGATCAGGCACTGATGTCAGACAAGAAGGCCTGGCTCACACTCTCCGCTGTAATTCATCCCAAAGGTGTTCTATCGGGTTGAGGTCAGGACTCTGTGCAGGTTGGTCAAGTTCCTCAACCCCAAACTCGCTCATCCATGTCTTTATGGACCTTGCTTTGTGCACTGGTGCACAGTACATGCCCATCAGATTACCAGACAGAGAAGCATGATTCGTCATTCCAGAGAACATTTCTCCACTGCTCTAGAGTCCAGTGGTGGCGTGCTTTACACCACTGCATCCGATGCTTTGCATTGCACTTGGTGATGTAAGACTTGGATGCAACTGCTTGGTCTTGGAAACCCATTCCATGAAGCTCTCTATGCACTGTTGTTGTGCTAATATGAAGGCCACACAAAGTTTTTGGCGGTTTTTAGCTATTGACTCTGCAGAAAGTTGGCAATTTCAGCGCACAGTGTGCTTCAGCATGCACTGACCCCACTTTGTCATTTTATGTGCCCTACTACTTCATGGCTGAGTTTATGTTGTCCCCAGTTGCTTCCACTTTGTTATAATACCACTAACAGTTAGCTGTGAAATAATTAGTAATAAGTTTGTAAAAGCAATCTGTTTGCCTAGATGCTTGAGTTTATACAGCTATGAAGGTGATTAGAACACCTGAATCCAATGATTTGGAGGGGTGTCCCAATACCTTTGGCAATATATTGTACATTAGTGTGATGGTCAGTGAGAAGAATGCACCTTACATTTGTGACCATTGTGAAGAATTACCTCCTTATATATAGCTAAAAAGATCAATGGTGTCAGTGAGAATGTATCTAAGAGGCAGAAATTGCTCTTTGCTCAAGGAACCCCTAGCAACCTCTTGAGGAACCTTAGGGAACCTTAGGGTTCCATGGAACCTTGGTTGAGAAACCCTGCTCTGGAACATAGGTGTGAAGCAATGCAAATAGAGACATGAATATCCCAGGGAAGGTTGCTGGGAGTCTTATAAATATTCAGAGACACAGAGCTTCTGAATCTTTGCTTGCAGAGGGAAAGTCCAGCCTGGAGGGCTTGCTGCCCTCTGAGCAGTGCTGCCATGTTTGCTGTTCATGAGGCCTCAGATGGATGACCTGAGGGCCTGGATGCTGAAGCTACAAAGAGCTGACTGAGGGGCTGTCTGATGAATATCTACTCTGGTATCACAGGAGAAAGTTATCGCATGGGAGTTGGAAGAAGGCAACCAACTTTTTCTGGACATTTGTGAGTACAGACTGCTCAGAGAGATCTTAAAGACTTTTGGGCTGCTGCCACCCCACTTGTCCTAGAGAGCCAGCTGTGTGTTTGACCAAAGGGGGCATCAGCTGGTGTCCTGAAAAGCTTAGTCTATCTAGTTCTATGTGAAGGGACTCTGCTCTAATTGCTCTAAAGAAAGAAGCCTGCTTCTACTACAAAAAGCCAGGTCCACAGTTTGCTATATGTAAGGACTTCTGCTTCGGCTTTTCAGAAAGGAGTTTACTGTGCTCAACCCGTACATAGTTCTCTTTTTGGAGTTTCCCAGTCAATTTCCTCAACTCTTACTCCAAAAATAAAAACAAAAAGAACACCCCTAGACTTGTTATTGAGCCAAAGAGTGGTGGTGGTCATGTGCCTGGCTGCGAGACAATCTACTGGGAAAAGAACATGAGCAATTTCCAGCGACTCCTACGATTTTCCTTTAATTTTTAACATTTTACACCTGTATGTCTATATTCTGTGTCCTCCGTAAGCAATAACACTTTATTACTAATAAACCAGGAGCATAAAGTGAACTATTTCATAGGATAAAACCTATAAAACAACTTTAGCAATGTTGATTTGGCACCCTCAATTGACTGCACATACTTGCAATAGCCTCTTTGAGTGTCAAGCGATCCTTCAAAACATGGATTATCTGATATGCAAATATCAACTTTTCAACACTAAATTTATAACTGGCCATCCCCTCCAGCTTCCCTTGCTTTGTTATTGATTATTGAGGAAGATGGATGTGTTTTATATCACTATGGCTAGTTTAGAGGTCCTATCAAGGTTTGTGTTAATTAACTTATACCTAAAGTAGTCCTAAAGTGTGTGAAAACAAAGGAAATTAAACTTTTGGAGCATGAAAGGAGCAGGGACTGATGTGAATGGTAAACAATACTTTGCAAATGCTGCTGAAAATGTTGGCACTAAATAAAATATACAACTGAACACAACTCAGACCTGTAGCTGTGTTCCGACTACACTTCTTAAGCAGAGCCTAATACAAGTGAAATCATGCTTATTTGTTTAAATTATTTTAATGTGCAATATTCCTGCAATGTTTGTGTCATAAATATTTAAAATGATTACTACCAACCATCATGACAGTAATAGTAAAAAATCAATTCTGTCTGCCATATATTTTATTTTGTTGTGAGTTTCCCTGAATGTGCGGTGGATTAATAGATGCATCGGTTCCTTTGGAGGGTTAATGGTAAATCAAGCACCCTAAAAATGTCTTATTTTATGTAGGAGTTGCAATCAATAGACAAAACTAGCACAGCAGCTATGATAACAGGTGACGGTCCTGGTAATTTACAGGAATCAATGAACAGTCTCCAGGGTAGTGATTCTCAAGAATAGTGTCGTAACACCTTCATGTGTCACAGCCTGGAGCAACAGGTGTCATGATACATATATATCTATGCAAACAGGAGCATAGGTTTTGGAGTGGCACAGGAGTCACTGTTCAAGATGTGAACATCTAATTTAACAAAAAATTACTATGATAGATGTCCAAAAGGTTTGTCATTCTGTGTCATATCATAATGGGGGGTAACAAAACATTTTGGGTACAGCATCTAAAACCAACGCACACCTGTAAAGGAAGACAGAAAAAAAGGCACTTTTCCTGCATTATTGATCTCCTGTCCAATGCTAAGAAATCTTCTGTAGAAGTCCAAATGGAAACCAGTGCTCCAAGTATACCATTCTCCTAGGTTACTTGCAGCTCTCACCTGCCCTGCCTGCCACCCTGCCTGCTGATCTATACATCAGTACTGTCTTCTATAATGGGAAGAGGTCAGAGGAAGGAACCAGGGAGAGTTGTGGGGGACCCACTCCAGGAGCTTTGGCTTCTCTTGGATATCTTAGAAAGTTTCTCAACAGCAAAGAGAAGTTTGACAGCACTGGAAATAAGAAAAGTATGTACTGTCTTCTTTTACTACCTTGTTTAGGATTTAAAGTGTTGTTACTGGGGCAGGGTTATTTTTAAAGTTTTTTGAAAGTTAATAAAAAGCTTCCTTTAATGCAACTTTGTGCGCAACAGTGTGTTGCGATGGGCTCTTAGAAAACAGTTGTGTGCATAGATCAAGGCAGCTCAACGGACATGGTGTGATCAAACGCTTATTGCTATGTCCTTTTATTAGGGAACCTTTATCCTTCTTTCCTGTGACAGTAGTATCATTAGGACAGGATGTGAGGAAAATATTCCCAATGGAGCCAAAGACAGCAATACAAATCTGACGGAGGTTCTAACTATTATCCACTCTCTCCACCCACTCTATAGACTAATGGGTCAGTTTATAAAGGATTTGCACCAGGCGAATGTTGCAGCTGGTTAATGCAGTCAAATGAATACACAAGGCAGAAAGACCAGTTTTCTATTCTGTCAGTTCACACCAATGCACTGAAGCAGCATTTAAAAGCATCATGGAACATTGTGACACATTATACTGTGTGTTAAGTAAATGAAAAATAATGTGCCATCAAATAAACAGCACAGAACATAAAAAGTACCGCAACACACATAAAAAGACTTGCAATGCCTAAAGGCAGCGCATAGCAATGTACATGCGGTGGCGTAAGCTATGGTGTGGCTCTACTGGCTTTGCTGGCTGGAGCTCTTTAAAAGAGGATGTAAGAATCAATGAATTTTGGGTATCATTCAGCTATCTCCTAATTCTCTGTTGTAGCTTATAGGTTTCCTATTTCAAACAGTTCCTTCTAATTGCCACTCATGTATACAATCTCAAAGTATGACCCTGAATATTTTCTTGCAGAATCATATTTTATTTTTTTTAAATGAGAATCCAAGATGTATTCTGCATTGTATTTTATAAAATTGTAGCCACATAATTATCTACTTCAGCTACTGTATAATAAGAGCAACCTGGAGTTCATCTGATAAGGGTCAACACATTTTTCTTTCTTGAAAGGGGGATTATATACAGATATAATGACTGTTTTCTTCTATGCAATGTGATTGCAATGAAAAGGTAGAGGGAAGCAGACCAGTTTGTAATTAGCATCGTCACTAAGTTTCAAGTCTTGGTGCTGTATGGAGTTTTCTACCTTGGACCATTTGTGACTGATGATAGACTTTTTAATAGAAACAATCTTGCTATACTTAACCACCTGACCTCTGGTTTTACCCCCTTCATGACTAGAGCATTTTTTTGCATTCAGCACTTCGTTGCTTTAATTGTGCAGTCATGCTACACTGTACACAAACAAAATTTATATATTTTTTCCCCCACATAAATAGAGCTTTCTTCTGGTGGTATTTGATCACCACTTTTTTTGTTAATATTTTATTATATAAACAAAATGGCACCCCCACGCATGTAAAAATGCAGCTCGTGTGAGGGTGCTGGAACCATAGGGAAATCGTATGGTCAAAATTACCATGCGGTTTCCCTGCATCTGGAAAATGATTTCTGCGGAAAAACGCAAGCACGGCAGCCCATTCAAATGAATGGACCGCCATGCCTAAGCACATGCAGCCTGCAAAAGCGCATTGATATGTATATTATTGGTCTGTGCCAATAGTTAGAGTGTCTACAAACTATGGTATACTATGGTATATATACTGGAATTTACACCTCTATGATATATACTGGTAATGGCTATGATCAACGACTGATAGTGAGACTGTGATAGTGTGGCGGGCAATCTGGTGCTAGCTGATGCTGGCTGGTACACTAATGGACTAACTAACACTAACAATAATAGCGACACGAATACAGTGATCAGTGATAATACTGTACACTAATCACTGTACTAATGATACTGGCTGAGAAGGGGTTAACATCAAGTTGCAATCAAGGGGTTAATTGTGTGCCTAACATTTTGTAATGTATGTAATATGTGCTTCTTTCACTTAACTATATGGCTGTTTTTTTCTCCCTACTTAGCAGAGAGAAAAAAAGAGCCAGATTACTATTCCCTGTACAAAGAATTCAGTTTTTTTTGTAAACACAGAACACTGTGTGTGATTGGACACAGCCAAGCAGCTGACTTCAGGCAAAATCACTGGCTAAAATCAGCTGCCAAAGTCGTGCTGTATCCAATGTCACATGCATGCCCCCACAGTGCTCACCATAAAGCAGCATTTAAAAGCATCATGGAACATTGTGACACATTATACTGTGTGTTAGGTAAATGAAAAATAATGTGCCATCGAATAAACCGCACAAAACAAAAAAAGTACCGCAACACACATAAAAGAATTGCAATGCCTATAGCAATGTACATGGAGTGGCGTAAGCTATGGTGTGACTCTACTGCCTTTGCTGGCTGGAGCTCTTTAAAAGAGGACATTAGAATCAATGAATTTTGGGTATCATTCAGCTATCTCCTAATTAAGTGTTCTTGCATGGCAAGACCACTTACTGTTATCTCACATATATATTCTTATTATTATAGCCAAATTAACCACCCTAACTCCTCCCACAGTTTTTACACTACATAGACAGTAATATACCGAAACGTGTGGATTGTTCCCGATTGGTGTGCTATTATCTTGTGGAACGTTTCGCCGAATGGTTCACGAAATATCAGCGTTTTTGTGGTGAAATTGGTCCCATAGGAATGAATGGCGGAATGTTCAAAACTAGAGTGGGAGCTGACAAAAGCTAGAGTGTGAGCTGAAAAATCAGGACATGATTTCTAAACTACCATCACTCCCTCATTTTCAAGACCACCTACACAAATCTTATATCAAAATGTTCAGCTATCCCTGCTGCCACTAAAAATGTCCACGGATAAGCCATAGTCCTGATAGTTTTTACAATATGACCATTTGTTTGCAACTCACGCCGCCCATTGACATTCATTGAGACTCCACTCTAGCCACCTCAAATTTGAAGGGCAATTTCTAAACTGCGACTGTGCCTTCATTTTTAATATTTCAGAGACATAATATGCATCAAAATGTAGGTCTGGGTATTGTGATTCTCACAATATAAAGCTCTTCACTGTAGGATTTAAAGTTTTTAAAACTTTAAATAATTAAAAGTTGAAATGCATTTCTCACTCTATCAAGCTTGCCATGTGCACTTTTTAAATTTGATCAATCAATTGGTTAGTGTAATGTTTACTATCTTTACTCACTCCAAACACTCCACACAGTTACTCTGCGCACTCCATAAAGTTACTCTGCCCAGTCCAACCTTTTCACAGTTACTCCAGCCACTCCAACCACACAACAGTTACTCAAGCCACTCCACCCAGTTACTCTGCCCACTCCAGTTGTAGACTACTGGTGGAGGCAAGAACACTTCACACAATTTCTCCAGAAATTGTAGCTTTTCTAGTTCTCTGTTGTAGCTTATAGGTTTCCTATTTCAAACAGTTCCTTCTAATTGCCACTCATGTATGCAATCTCAAAGTTTGACCCTGAATATTTTCTTGCAGAATCATATACTTTTTTTAAAATGAGAATCCAAGATGTATTCTGCATTGTATTTTATAAAATTGTAGCCACATAATTATCTACTTCAGCTACTGTATAATAAGAGCAACCTGGAGTTCATCTGATAAGGGTCAACACATTTTCTTTCTTGAAAGGGGGATTATATACAGATATAATGACTGTTTTCTTCTATGCAATGTGATTGCAATGAAAAGGTAGAGGGAAGCAGACTAGTTTGTAATTAGCATCGTCCCTACGTTTCAGCACGTCTTGGTGCTGTATGGAGTTTTCTACCTTGGACCATTTGTGACTGACTATAGACTTTTTAATAGAAACAATCTTGCTATACTTAACCACCTGACCTCTGGTTTTACCCCCTTCATGACTAGAGCATTTTTGCATTCAGCACTTCGTTGCTTTAATTGTGCAGTCATGCTACACTGTACACAAACAAAATTTATATATTTTTTCCCCCACATAAATAGAGCTTTCTTCTGGTGGTATTTGATCAACACTTTTTTTTTTATGTTTTATTATATAAAGAAAATGGCACCCCCCACGCATGTAAAAATGCAGCTCATGTGATGGTGCTGGAAAAATAGGGAAATCGTATGGTCAAAATTACCGGTTTCCCTGCAGGTCATAATTGGAAAATGGTTTCTGCAGGAAACGCAAGCACGGCAGCCCATTCAAATGAATGGACCGCCATGCCTAAGCACATACAGCCTTCAAAAGCGCATTGATATGTATATTATTGGTCTGTGCCAATAGTTATAGTGTCTACAAACTATGGTATACTATGGTATATACAGTATACTGGAATTTACACAGCTATGATATATACTGGTAATGGCTATGATCAACGAGTGAGACTGTGATAGTGTGGCGGGCAATCTGGTGCTAGCTGATGCTGGCTGGTACATTAATGGACTAACTAACATTAACAACAATAGTGACACAAATACAGTGATCAGTGATAATACTGTACACTAATCACTGTACTAATGACACTGGCTGAGAAGGGGTTAACATCTAGGGGCAATCAAGGGGTTAATTGTGTGCCTAACATTTTGTAATGTATGTAATATGGGCTTCTTTCACTGCTGTTTTGAGGATTTGGCACCAGAGTGAAGATCACCAATTCACTTCATCACTTGCATGATTTTTTTTCTTTTGGAGAATCACGCATATGTGTTCATTGGACTTTTTGGGAGCATTTTGTTATTTATGCAGAATTTTGGGTATTTTGTTAGTTTATTTTTCTCTTTAAGAAGGCACTGAATATTATTCATTCATTTTATTTAGTGTTTATAAGGCACCAAGCACTATTATATTTTCCCTTTATATAAGGGACCACGATTGTCTAATCACCAAGTTTATCCTGATAAGGATTCAAATAAGTGGGATTTGTATCACGGAGTGTCACCACAAGTGTTATTGTGGTTATCACTAGAGTTGCACTTTATTGGATCCAAATGTGATCAGAGCCCAGTGTGTTTATTTATTGGTTTGTCACTTACTAACATTATTACTACATTTATAATATTATAATATTTAATATCTTACCAGTACACTGTATAGTTTATGTTGATATCATATTCATTTCTAGCGCTTCACTATTTACACTTATTGTTTATTCACTTATCATATAGGTTGAGTGATAGCAGCTTATAGTAGGTTCACCCATATAAGCGCAGGAGGATCTATTTCTTTAGTGTCAGTTAATCAGTTCCCTCCCAGTGTCAGAATGCCCATCGTAGTCCTGCTATAAGTCGCTCATCGCTGCCATTACTAGTGTAAAAAAAAAAAAAAAATATTCCAGTGTATATATACCGCCATTTGTAGATGCTATAAGTTTATAAGTTTCACATAAACCAATTAATTTACATGTATTGGGATTTTTTGGCCTAAATTTATCACAAAATGTAATTCTGAAAACATTTTTTACTGGATCTGTTTTATAGCAAAAAGTAAAAAATATTGTTTCTTTTTTTCAAAATTGTCAATCTTTTTTGTTTATAGCACAAGAAATAAAAAAACGCACAGATGATCAAATACCACCAAAAGAAAGTTCTATTTGTGGGAAAAAGGACATACATTTTCTTTGATGTACAGCGTTGCATGACCGCGCAATTGTCAGTTAAAATAACGCAATGCCATATTGCAAAAAATGGCCTGGTCAGGAAGGGGGGTAAATCCTCTGGAGGGCAAGTGGTAAAAGCATATCAATGGTTAAAATGTAAAAAAAATTATATTCACTTCCTCCCAATTATTTCTAGCTTACTCCTCTTAATCTGAATGATCTTGAAGTTTATAAATGTACTTTGTGAAGATCTCCACACATTTACTTCCCTGAATTCTGTGACATGTATTCACTATGCCCTGTGGGTAGGCACTGCTGTGTCACACATTTCACAGAGCCTACCTTCTGAACTACAAAGGTGCTGGGAGGAGGATTTTCGGGAGGTAGGAATCACAGGTTGCAGACAGCAAGGTACCTTAAAGTCCTTAGAAATTGAAAGGAAATGGCAAAGGAGAAACTACAAAGCATGCAGGGAATCCAGAAAGAGATAGCCAGTAGACAGGCAGAACTCACAACATGAAAGGAGATTTTTCAAGTAAGCTTATTTTGGATTGTCAAAAATAACCTTGTTTGTATTGCTATTACAATGCTGATGTTCTCAAATGAAAGTGTATGTTGTAACCATAGAACTCCTTTATGCCTTATTACTCTTTTTTTTCTTTTCAATGTTTTATTTTTGCCATAGAGAAAGGTACAAATACATTGTATACATACATCTACAGCTAGATGCCTAAAAGCTAAGCAACCAGTATGTCAACAAAATATCAATCTTATCAAAAGTAATACAAACAGCAAGGTATTATTATTATTATTTGGTCAATAGAGCGAAACAATAGAGAGAGGTGGTGGTCATAGCGCCAACGAGGAGGCATCTTATGCCAGTCTCACCAAGGAAATCATTGGGTGTTGGTATTCAACCCATGGGCTCTGCTATAATTCTTTCATAAGATTTTTGGTTAGATAATCCTACTGACATTTAGGTAAAGGCTATTTTTATGTTTGTGCTTGCAACTCAGCACATGTACGTTTAAAATTAAAGTAGTTGTAAAGGCTAAGGTTTTTAACTGCAATGCATTTTTTACATTAAAGTAGAACTACACTGCATATGAGCACCACAAATCAAAAACACCATTACAATTATGTTAAATATTCAACCCAAACTCCCCTATCCATCCATGTCTCCATTATTTATTTTGTTGATAAATCACATTGAAGAACACCCTCTAGCATTTCTGGCAGTGGTCTTTTTGAGTAAAGGCAGATGATTCATGTAGCATTTACTTCCTGGAATCTATCTGTCCTTATCTGGGGCATGCAGGCAGGAGAGTATGCTTAGCTGAGAAAGCCCCTCCTCCCATGAAGACTCATGGGATGTATTACATAATTTTGGCCTAGGCCAAAAACCAGGGAGTAACTGAAGACATGTTAACCGTTTCAATACCGTGCGATTTTACACCTTCCTGCCCAGGCCATTTTTCAGGTTTCAGCGCTCTCACACTTTGAATGACAATTGCGCGGTCATACAACACTGTACCCAAACTAAAATTTTATCATTTTCTTCACACAACTAGAGCTTTCTTTTGGTGGTATTTAATCACCGCTGGGGTTTTTATTTTTTGCTAAATTAACAAAAAAAGACCAAAAATTTAGAAAAAAAAAACACATTTTTCTTTTGTTTCTGTTATAAAAGTTTACAAATAAATAATTGTTCTTCATAAATTTAGGCCGAGATGTATTCTACTACATGTCTTTGGTGAAAATAACCCAAATTAGGATGTATTTTTTAGTTTGTAGGAAAGTTATAGAGTTCACAAACTATGGTATAGATCTGAATATTGATCAATCCTGAAGTACTGACAGCCAATCTAATTTCTTGAGGTCCAAGAATGTCAGAATAGTGCAGATATCCCCCAAATGACCCCTTTTTGCAGAGTAGACAGTCCGACGTACTTCATAAGAGGCATGGCGAGTTTTTTGAAGTTGTATTTTTTTGTCATAATTTTTCGGAAAATGAAAATATTAAAAAAATGATTTTCACAATTTATTTTTTTTTACATACTGTCACCAGTGCAGTACAGCGTCATCATATAACTGGCATGGCGGTGAACAGGGACACTGACTGGTATATATTTTTTTTTAATTTTTTTTATTATATTTAATTTTTTATTACATTTTTTTATTTTTTTTAAGATTTTTTTTTTCATATTTTACTATGACCAAAGTAGTACAATGTTACCATAGTAACATTGTACTACTTTGGGGAAGTGATCAGTATTTTTTTTTTTTTTTTTTTTACACAATTTGCTTATAGCAAAGAATTACTTTGCTATAAGCAAGCATTTACCTGAATGAAATCGATTCATTCAGCTTTTTTTTTTTTTTGTGCTTAGCTGTGATTTGGTCACAGCTAATCACATGACATGTGCATGTGATTAGCTGTGACCATTCACAGCTAGGCACTAGAATACAATGGATGGCATCATGAATGAAGCTATCCATTGTATACAACTGTCATGTGACCTGCTGTGATTGGTCACAGCAGGTCACATGGTACCAGCAACGGGAGCTGGTACTCGGATCTGTCATCGGCCGTGTCCAAGGTGCACGGCCGGTGACAGATCTGCATTAGCGCAAACTGCGCATGTGCGGGAGCACGCCAAATGGCATGCACCCGGAATACAGCAGCACATTTGAAGCTGCCAAACGGCCATTGGCCGGGCGGCTAATGGTTAAAAAAAGTTTAAAACAAGTAAATATAATATACACTATATTGCCAAAAGTATTGAGACGCCTGCCTTTACGTGCACATGAACTTTAATGGCATCCCGGCCTTAGTCTGTAGGGTTCAATATTGAGTTGGCCCACCCTTTGCAACTATAACAGCTTCACCTCTTCTAGGAAGGTTGTCCACAAGGTTTAGGAGTGTGTCTATGGGAATGTTTGACCATTCTTCCAGAAGAGCATTTGTGAGGTCTGGCACTGATGTCGGACTAGAAGGCCTGGCTCGCAGTCTCTGCTCTAATTCATCCCAAAGGTGTTCTATTGGGTTAAGGTGAGGACTGTACACTTGTGTACAGTCATGTTGGAACAGGAACGGGCCATCCCCAAACTGTTCCCACAAAGTTGAAAGCATGAAATTTTTCAAAATGTCTTGTTATGATGACACCTTAAGAGTTCCCTTCACTGGAATTAAGGGGCCAAGCCCAATCCCTGAATAACAACTTGACACCATAATCCTCCTTCCCCCAAACTTTACACTTGGCACAATGCAGTCAGGCAAGAACCATTCTCCTGGAAACTGCCAAACCCAGACACATCCATTGGACTGCCAAACAGAGAAACCTGATTCATCATGCCAGAGAACACATCTCCATTGCTCTAGAGTCCAGTGGCAGCGTATTTTACGCCACTGCATCTGACGCTTTACATTGTACTTGGTGATGAAAGGCTTGAATGCAGCTGCGCAACCATGGAAACCCATTCCATAAAGCTCTCTACGCACTGTTGTTGTGCTAATCTGAAGGCCACACAAAGTTTGGAGGTCTTTAGTTATTGACTCTGCAAACAGTTGGCAACTTCTGTGCATTGTGCACTTCAGCATGTGCTGACCCCGCTCTGTCATTTCACGAGGCCTTCCACTTCATGGCTGAGTTGCTGTTGTTCCCAGTTGCTTCCACTTTGTTATAATAGCAATAACAGTTGACCGTGGAATATTCAGGAAATTTCAAGGATGGACTTATTGCATAGGTGGCAACCTATCACAGTACCATGCTTTAATTCACTGAGCTCCAGAGAGTGACCCATTCTTTCACAAATGTTTGTAGAAGCAATCTGCATGCCTAGGTGCTGGGGTGTCCCAATACTTTTGGCAATATGATGTAACTTCCTATCTATTTACTAATGCTAGCAGCATAAGGATTACAAATAGTTCATGTTGATTGAGAGAATGAAGCTCCACGATAAGGTAAAAAAAACCTTACAATAGCAGTGCCCCACAGATTCCCTCTATGACACTTACCAGAGCCCTTTATCGATCCAGTGCTGTGCCAGACTTCTGTTCTCTCCCCTCTCTGTGCTCTCACAAGCTTGGCTGAGAGCAGCAGAAGTCATTGACTCATGCTGCTCTCAGTCAAACCAGAAAAGGAGAGAGCAGGAGATGGGGTCGTACCACGCTGTGTTTGACTATACTGTATATCATGTACCTGGTGTTAGAGGCCAATGAAGAGAGCGCTTCCCTTGCAGCTAAGTTCTAGACTCCCCTGGATATGAAACAGAAGGAGTCAGGCCCAAAGTAGCACGGGTGTAGGAGTGCTTGTCAGAGGTATACCCAGGAGCACAGCTGACGCACTGGAATGGTGTCTGCAGACAGGAGGCACCCGTGAGAGGTGTGCAGGCCTTCAGAGTAGCAGAGGACCACAGAGAAGTCAGTTCAAAGCCAAGGTCAGATGCCGGGTGGAGATTGGAGCAGGCATAGTCAATAGGATAGCCGGGGTCAGATCAAGAGAGCAAGTGAGAATATCTCTTAGCCAAGCTGGGGTCAGATCAGGAGAGCAGGTGAGAATATCCGTTAGCCAAGCCAGGGTCAGATCAGGAATCAGGCAGATTCAGCCAGGAACAAGCTAAATCGGTAACAGCAGATCACAGTAGCAAGGGAACACAGACAAAGGTACTGGGGAGCCAGAGATCAACCAGCAATTTGAGGGAATGATGGGCTTCCTTATAAAGGCTTTCTGGCACCAAACTGGGCTAATGCATGCATAACTATGCACCAGGGCACATGCGTTTTCAAGCTCGCGTCTGTGTGCCAATGCGCATAAGTTTGCGCCTGTGCTTTTCTGTGGCCATGCAAGGTACTTTTTAGGAATGCCAGGTCTCCGAGTACCTCTGCTGTGGACAGAGCCCTGACACTATAGATGCTCACAGCCTGGCTCTGGATGTGCCCCCATAGTACACAGTTTGCTAGTGGGGCACAGAGAAGAGAAGAGAAGGAGCCAAGAACACTGGCAGGGGACCCAAGAAGAGGAGGTTTGGGACTCTGCTGTACAAAACCATTGCACAGAGCATGTAAGTATAACATGTTTGTCATTAAAAAAAAACAAAACAAAACGAAAAAGAACATGTAAGCTGTCACAATCACTTTAAGCTTCAAAAATATTTTACAAAAAAGAAAAGGCTTACTTGAATAAAGTCATTCATATATGCTTTTCAGTGATTGTCTCTACGTCCTGTGAGCATTTTGTGACATGCAAAGGCCAGCCCCCTTCATTGCGGCATGCTGCCAGAATAATTTCCATGGCACTTACTCCTGTGGATGGTTCCAAGCTTGTTGACCCACTTTTATTAAAAAAAAAAGGAAAAGTTTAAATCCAGCACAATGAAAAGTTTACCTTCACATGGATGTTCAAAATTCCTCTTCAAAACTACACAGCAACATAAATGCTTCCTTCAGCTTCCAAGCTTGCTCTGGCAGTGCCAGTACTCTGGTCACACACTCCAGGCCTTGGTGTGGCCCTCCAGACTGGCTCACCAAAACTCTAGACTCTGCATTGGTCTCTCTTTCTCAGCTAACTTGCATCTCCCTGCTGCACTGGCTCACAACCTTCCTTCTGGGTGGAGCCTTGAATTACAAACAGACCCTTGATTTTAAAGACTGAACATGCCTTCACACTCAGCCTGCTGGTCTCCTGTAAGACATGAGCATAGGGTTAGAGACCTCATCCCTCCCAAGACTCTTCAAAGCTTCTTGACTCCAGAATGCAATCTGGGAATCACCAATCCTGGAGAGAACTGAAAGCCAGTTTTCTCTACTCAGAACCAACCTTCTGGAGCCCCTCAACCTACATTTGTGAGAACCTAGTTTGACATTCACTCCTTCTACCAATGTGGCAAGCTACAGCACTGACATATATATACATGCATACAGTCAGGTCCATAAATATTGGGACATCAGCACAATTCTAACATTTTTGGCTCTTTACACCACCACAATGGAATTGAAATGAAACGAACAAGATGCGCTTTAACTGCAGACTGTCAGCTTTAATTTGAGGGTATTTACATCCAAATCAGGTGAACGGTGTAGGAATTACAACAGTTTGCATATGTGCCTCCCACTTGTTAAGGGACCAAAAGTAATGGGACAATTGGCTTCTCAGCTGTTCCATGGCCAGGTGTGTGTTATTCCCTCATTATCCCAATTGATGGGAAGAGAAGAGTATGGAGAAGGAAAGGAAAGGAACTGCTCATGATCCTAAGCATACCACCTCATCAGTGAAGCATGGTGGTGGTAGTGTCATGGCGTGGGCATGTATGGCTGCCAATGGAACTGGTTCTCTTGTATTTATTGATGATGTGACTGCTGACAAAAGCAGCAGGATGAATTCTGAAGTGTTTCGGGCAATATTATCTGCTCATATTCAGCCAAATGCTTCAGAACTCATTGGACGCCGCTTCACAGTGCAGATGGACAATGACCCAAAGCATACTGAAAAAGCAACCAAAGAGTTTTTTAAGGGAAAGAAGTGGGATGTTATGCAATGGCCAAGTCAATCACCTGACCTGAATCCGATTGAGCATGCATTTCACTTGCTGAAGACAAAACAGAAGGGAAAATGCCCCAAGAACAAGCAGGAACTGAAGACAGTTGCAGTAGAGGCCTGGCAGAGCATCAGCAGGGATGAAACCCAGCGTCTGGTGATGTCTATGCGTTCCAGACTTCAGCCTGTAATTGACTACAAAGGATTTGCAACCAAGTATTAAAAAGTGAAATTTTGATTTATGATTATTATTCTGTCCCATTACTTTTGGTCCCTTACCAAGTGGGAGGCACATATGCAAACTGTTGTAATTCCTACACCGTTCACCTGATTTGGATGTAAATACCCTCAAATTAAAGCTGACAGTCTGCAGTTAAAGCACATCTTGTTTGTAGGTGTGTGTGTATATGGGATAGATATCTCACGTCACAGGTCATACAGCTGGGGCACAGAAAGGGGGATTTATTTGCACTGCATATTTACTGACTTGGGGCCCAGGCAGCAATGCTCTGGGCCCTCTAGACTGGTGAGCCTGGGACATCTACCCCTTTTTAGGTGTAGGTGTGTGTGTATGTGGGATAGATATCTCTTCTGCAACTTCTGGAACACTCAAAATCAGTTAAATGAGTATGCCTGTGTGATTTAAATTGAAGCCTCAGACATGCCATGGCTTAAAATGTTAAACTGTGAACATTTTGCCATATGGTGTCATCAGATGAAGTGGCCTCCCACTTAGACAAAGCAAAATGAAGACATTGGTGACCCTTTTGTACCAGCAAGACTTAATAAGCTTCCTTGGCCTTGTGGGATATTATAGAAGGTTCATTAAAGAGTCTTCAGTGGTGTCTAGATCATGCTGTGTGTGCTTCTACAAGTGGGTACTGTATATACAGAAGGTTTTCATCTGAAAAGAAAGTTCATCTAACCAGAACAGAAACATCATGCAGTGCTGGTAGCTAAGAAACTCAAATATACTTAAATCTGTGGGACCGCAGTGCAGTTTTGCTCCATATGCTTTTACCCCTGTTGTTATGCATTGCACCAGATGTCATGTAAGGTGAAAGAGATAGGAAATCAACAGGATTGAAGAAACTTACATTAAAGGTCCTTGGAAACCGGAAGGAGAACCCAGGCTGCTAACCTACTAAAGAATAAGCAAATGACAATGCAGACAGATCTTTTTGTGCCTCTGTTGGTGTCCTTCAGCTTTATTTTTTTCAAAAGCTTGTAATTGCACTCTGTTAGATTGTTTAGTGAAATGCCTAAAGAACTTTAATAAGTAGAATTGTGTTCTATGTTCAGCGCATGCCTTCTCTATGTGGGTGTGTGCGTGCATGTACATACATTAATACATTGTTTAATAATGATAAAAATGCAATGTCCTAATTTTGTCATTGTTTGAATGGAAATAACTAGTGGAAAAAAACACATATGGTACACATATGGTAGCAATAACATAGAAGCTTTTGTTTTTCTAAACACCAGGTGACATGCTTTTCTAACCCGCTGATCCAGTCTGTACAGCTGATATTTTTCCACTTCCTTTAACAGACCAAGCAGTCCAGTAAAAGAGGCAATTTCAGGGGCTGGAACAAACAATTTCATTGGGTGGGGATGTTTAGGATTTAAAACCCTTTTTTAGCAAAGAAAAGGTGCTGTAATTGCTTAAAAAATATTATCTGAAGCTGGGCTTTCATTTAATAGGAAGATTCAAGCACTCCAAAGAGAATGCATAAACATCTGATTTGGACTCAAACAACCACCATGACCTCACATCTTGACCCCTGGATCACGCTAGCCCATATGCTGCGGGCTGGTTGCGGGTGAAGGAATCAATGTGATTCCAGCACCCACAACCACCTGCAGCTGCATCACATTTCTCTTGAGAGACATTCTGAATAGCACCCCCACTCATCTCATTCCGCAGCGTGATCGCGGGTGTGGGAACAGCATGGAAACTGCATGGTCAAAAAGTCTATTTGGTTTCCCTGCAGATGCATTTTGGATAAGATGCATGCACCTTTTCCTTGCGTGAAACGCAGGCACAGCAGCCCATTCAAATGAATGAACTGCCATGCCCACAAAACGCAGGCCGCAGGGCCGGCACTAGTGTGAACCAGGCCCCATACTGTATACATAAAGCTTAATTTATTTACACATAAAATTGTATATACTGTATATATACAGTATACCACATATATATATATATATATATTAGATTGTAATCTCCTACATTGGGGAACTGGAGAAAGTACAGAGAAGGGCAACCAAACTGATAGGAGGCATGGAGGAGCTCAGCTATGAGGAAAGATTAGAGGAACTGAATTTATTCTCTTGGAAGAGGAGATTAAGGGGGGATATGATCAACATGTATAAATACATCAGTGGTTCATATAGTGAACTTGGTGTGGAGCTATTCACCCTGAGGTCATCACAGAGGACAAGGGGGCACTCTTTACATCTGGAGGAAAAGAAATTAAATCTCCAAACACGGAAAGGTTTCTTTACAGGGAAAGTTGTGAAAATGTGGAATAGACTCCCTCAAGAGTTGGTTCTGGCCAGCTCAGTGGATTACTTCAAAAAAGGCCTGGATTATTTCTTGGATACACAGAATATAACTGGATACTAACATTTATAGGTAAAGTTGATCCAGAGAATATTCGATTGCCTCTCGGGGGATCAGGAAGGATTTTTTTTCCCAGCAGGAGCAAATTGGATCATGCTTTGCTGGGTTTTTTTTTTGCCTTCCTCAGGATCAACTGTGGGTATAGGATTATAACTTTTTTTTTTCTATGGTTGAACTGGATGGACTTTTGTCTTTTTTCAGCCAGAGTAACTGTGTAACTATGAGCAGGGTCCCCTTAACTCTCTTGTATTTTATTGTATTGTAACTGTACTGTCTCCCTTTATATTGTAAAGTCCTGCACAAACTGTTGGCGCTATATAAATCCTGTATAATAATAATACATTTTCCAAGAATAATTAAAATACCTCCCCAGTATCTGCCCTATTTATCAGCATGCAATAGACTGTAACTACTAACCATTGCCTGACCAGTTTTGATGGTACTTGGCATCAGGGGCATGGAGATGCTGCTGTACACCCATGGTATGTTCAGAAAGTCTGCTGTGTCTTTTGTAGACTCCACAACACAGAATGGCAGAAGAGTTCTATTTGCTTTTGCTTGATTTCTAATGATTGAGGCTTAAGAAGACAACTTCAAGGATGTCATTGACTGATATTTACACTTTGGGGGGGATTTACTAAAGTTAGTGAACACAGAATCTGGTGCAGCTGTGCATAGTAACCAATCAGCCTCCAGGTTTTAGCCCTGGTTCACACTGATAGAATTTGTCATGTGATTCGACAGTGTCAAATCGCATGACAAGTAGCACCCTATGATCGGCAGTAGAACCATTCTGATCAGCAGTAGAACTGATTTGAAAAGTAGTTCCTTTACTACTTTTGCCAATTTCTGGTGTGACTTGGATTGATATCTGTGCATGAAGTCATACAGATGTCTGCCAGGTTGCACTGACATGTGAAGTGAAGTCTCACAATTTCAAAATTGGATCCAGTGTGAACCAGGGCTTAATGTCAAAGCTTAATTGCATAAGCTGAAAATAGAAGCTATCTGCACCAGAGTGTTCCAGTTTGAGTAAATCTCCCCCAGTGTGTTTTTATATGCCCCTGCTATATTCTATAGGCTGTATATAAGATCTTCTTACCCTTGTATGGAAGCACAAAGTGTATTGATATTAAAATATGGGAGCTGCTGACAACATTTGACCCCAGAGCTCATGGAAAATTATATTGGACATAATCCTTTGGTGGAATACTGCTTTATCACAACTTATAATAAAGGACTGTGCCCACCCTAGGAAAGATATCTGTTTTCAGTTCTCCTAAGATATTCCAGTATTGTTCACCCTCTAGATCAGGGGTGTCAAACTCCATTTCATCGTGGGCCGTATCAACATTATGGTTTCCCTCAGAAGGCCGGTTGTATGTGTTGTATGTGTAAGAGTAGACGTCCAGAGCACCCCGCCACCCATTACATCAAATGTCAAGAATCCTACACCCTCCCTAACATCACTGTGCACCCCTTTGCGGACAGAGCTGGAAAGCAGAAAGTGCAGGGTCTGGAGGTGGACCAGAGGAGGATTCGAATCAGTTGCCAGAGTCTGCTGAATGCCGAGACCAGGGGAGGCAGAGATGAAGGGGTGCTGCGGCTTCCCTGAGAGGTGCAGGATTTAGCAGAGGAGTTCTACTCTCCTCTCTGCTGCCGACTGCTGAGACAAGGTGTGGATGGAGACAAAGGGGTACCTGCAGGAGAGGTGCAAGGGCCACATGAATTGGCCTGGAGGGCCGGATTCAGCCCGCAGACCTTGTGTTTGACACTTGTGCTTTAGATTATTTGCAGATAATCATAAAAAAATTCTTTAAACATTTTTTGGACAACACACCTTGGGTGGACTATACATTTGCATATGTATATATGTACACAAAGCTATTGATGGAACATGTTTTTACTCCTGTTTTTGAGTCCAGTCAATTGCAAGCTGATAAATAGAGTAGATACTGGCACGTATAGTATTCATTCTTGTCCAAGGTTTATATGTACAGTATATGTTTATATATACAGTTATACTCAAAAGTTTGCATACCCTGGCAAAAATCATGAAATTTTGGCCTTGATATTAAAAATATGACTGATCATGCCAAAAATTGGTCTTTTAGTTAAGGATAGTGATCATATGAAGCCATGTATTTGTTTGACTCCTTTTTAAATCATAATGATAACAGAAATCACCCTAAAATGGCCCTCATCAAAATGTACATACCCTGAAATGTTTGGCCTTGGTACAGACACACAAGGTGACACACACAGGTTAAAATGGCAATTAAAGGTCATTTCCCACATCTGTGCTTTTTAAATTGCAATTAGTGTCTCTGTATAGTCAATGAGTTTGTTAGCTCTCACATGGATGCACTAAGCAAGCTAGATACTGAACCATGAAGAGCAGAAAAGAACTGTCAAAAGACCTGCGTAACAAGGTAAGTGAACTTTATAAAGATGGAAAAGGATATAAAAAATAATCTAAAGCCTTGAATATGTCAGTCAGTACTGTTCAATCACTTATTAAGAAATGGAAATTTCAGGGATCTCTTGATACCAAGCCAAGGTCAGGTAGACTAATAAAGATTGCAGCCACAACTGCCAGAAGAATTGTTCAAGATACAAAGAAAAACCCACAGGCATTCTCAGGAGAAATACATGCTGCTCTGGAAAAAGATGGTGTGATTGTTTCAAGGAGCACAGTATGACAATACTTGAACAAAAATTAGCTGTATGGTGAAAGAAGCTATTACTGCGCCAATGCCACAAAAAAGCCCGGTTACAATATGCCTGACAACACCTTAACACGCCTCACAGCTTTTGGCACACTGTAATCTGGAGTGACAAGATCAAAATAGTTCTTTATGGTTTAGAGAGGGGTTTCCATGGTCGAGCACCTGCATCCAAGCCTTACATCACCAAGCGCAATGCCAAGCGTTGGATGCAGTGGTGTAAAGTGGACTCTAGAGCAGTGGAGACGTGTTCTTTGGAGTGACAAATCACGCTTCTCTGTCTGGCAATCCAATGGATGTGTCTGGATTTGGTGGTTGCCAAGAGAACGGTACTTGCCTGACTGCATTGTGCCAAGTTTGGTGGAGGGGGGTTTATGATGTGGGGTTGTTTTTCAGGGGTTGGGCTTGGCCCCTTAGTTCCAGTAAAGGGAACTCTTAAGGTGTCAGCATAACAAGACATATTGGCCAATTTTATGTTCCCAACTTTGTGGGAACAGTTTGGGGATGTCCCCTTCCTGTTCCTACATGATTGCACACCAGTGCACAAACAAAGGTTCATAAAGACATGGATGAGCGAGTTTGTGGTGGAGGAACTTGACTGGCCTGACCTTAACCCGATAGAACACCTTTGGGATGAATTAGAACAGTGATTGCAAGCCAGGCTTTCTCGTCCGACATCAGTGCTCACCTCACAAATGCGCTTCTGGAAGAATGGTCAAACATTTCCCATAGACACACTCCTAAACCTTGTGGACAGCCTTCCTAGAAGAGTTGAAGCTGTTATAGCTGCAAAGGGTGGGCCAACTCAATATTGAACCCTATGGACTAAGCCTGGGATTTCATTAAAGTTCTTGTTCTTGGAAAGGCAGGTGTCCCAGTACTTTTGGCAATATAGTGTATATACAGTATATATAGATATAAATCCCTCCCCTCCCTTTTAGATTGTAAACTCTAACGGACAGGGCGCTCTGTTTCCTACTGTATTGAATTGTATTGTAATTGTACTGTCTGCCCTCATGTTGTAAAGTGCTGCACAAACTGTTGGCGCTATATAAATCCAGTATAATAAAAAGTAATAATTTAAAAATAATAATATTTATTGTCTGTATATCTAAATGAAAATGCTGAAATTCAGTAGTGACAACATTACTCCACTTAGCAGACAAATCTCTTTTGTGGTGGCATGTTCATTAAGCACTGCTGGCTTAATGACCATCATTAACTGTACCAATATGTTTAGCATGCCTTGCTACTATATAGCATGAAATGTTTAATGCAACAGGTTCTGACAGTGAAGAAAGCTGCCGTGGGCTTGTATATCAGCATTTTAATGTGTTCATACTTTAAGGTTTCTTAAATTAAATTTTTCTGGATGTGTTTAAAACGTGAACATGTGTTGACAGCATTTCAATTTCATGGTCACATTTACAACTATACCTAAACATAAAAAAATGGTAGATTCCAGTTAGACGGAATCATATGGCCTTGATGTTAATTGACCTTATTTACATTTTTAGGGCAAACCATGGTTAGAAAACAGTTGGGTTTGATATGCAGTTGAAATGATTTCTTTTACAATGTAAACATCATTCTTTTATCAGGATATGCATATTGCCTGATAAAAGAACATTTACATAGCCCTTTGACACCAGCAGTGTGCAGCCAATGTCACAAGATCCCTCTGCCACAATACATATTTATAAGGGCTAGGATAATCCTAATGACTTTTCATAATCCCAGGTGGGGTACAACTAGGGTCATGACTATAGATGAAACAGCTCAAGCATCGATCGCCATTATGCACAGAAAGTCACTACAGAAACAATGAAGCCTTTTAATGTGTACAGAATGCAACATATTCATTTTAACAGTTTTCACAAAAGGTGTTTGCTTTTTGACTAAGTGCACTTTATACTGAGCTGCTCTAAGTGGGGATAATAAAGCAGACAGCCAAACCTGGTTAAATGCATGGTGATTAAGTCTTCATCCGCACTGGACGTTTTTACAGCTGCTGTTTTTGGCTTTTGACATTTTTTTATACAGCTAGTAAACCCCCCAGCATGTTATCCTATGTGTCCATGCACACATAGACTGTAATCAACATTTTTTGGCAGGGATGTTTTTTGGCTGGAAAAAAAAACAGGACTAGTGGATTTCTAGAGGGATTTTTTAGCTGTAAAAATTCTGAAAAACGTGGCAAAATGCTGTAAAATGCAGTAAATTGTGGTAAACCACAGCAAACCGGCGTTTTTGGACTTTTTTTGACCCAAAAAAATTTTTGGGGTAAAAGAATGCCAAAAATTGCAAACGTGGAAAAACGCAGCTAAACGTTAATGCAAAAATGCTAAAAAAGCTGAAAAACTCATTTTTAATGTGACTTTACATAGCTAACATTACCAGTGTTCTCAAAACACCCAGAGTGCATGGAGCCTTGAGATTATCATGGATGAGAAGGTTGTATACGCTTCTATATGATCAGATGTCTTCTCCACCCAACCTACACATTCATTATTCAATGCAGGTTAAAACTCAATTTCAGCCTTACCTTCAGTCTTGTACAATCGGATCCTCCATGCCTCCCAACTTTATGAGATGGGAACGAGGGACACCTATTGGCAAATATATGTGGGCATAGGACACACACCCCTTAAAAGGGGAATTATACCAAAAAAGATTTATTTTTTTTACCACTACTATTCTTTTTTACTGGCTTTTGAAACTTGCAAATACAATTTTGAAACTGGATGAAAGGTTTAGCATTGTGAAACACTTTTTGAATGATAAATAGTGCATTTTATATACAACTATATAGATCAGACCAAAATGAGACACAAATGAGGAAGAAAGAGGGACAACAAAGGGACTTTGTACTGAATGTGGGACAGTCCCTGGAAATCAAGAAACAGTTGGGAAGTATGGATCCTCTCCTTTTTTTTAAAATTGCCTATTTTCAGGCTGGAGGTTGGCTAGCATCATCTAGTTCTTTCCTCCCAGGCCTACTGTACCTGACTTGCCCCTCTCATTCACTGGATTTCAGTTCTTTCAGTCATTAACCACTTGCCTACCCAGCATTTTGACCCCCTTCCTGACCAGGACAATTTTCAGCTTTGAGTACAATCGCACTTTGGATATTAATTGCTCAGCCATGCAGCACTGTACCTATATGAAATTGTTATCATTTTTTTTAGACAGATAGAGCTTTCTTTTGGTGGTATTTAATCACCACTCTGGTTTTTATTTTTTGCTAAACAAATGAAAAAACACAGAAATTAAAACAAATTTAAAAAACCTTTCTCTTCGTTTCTGTTATAAAATTTTGCAAATAAGTAATTTTTCTCCTTCACTGTTAAATGTTGATAGACTGCACTGATAGACTGCACTGATGGACACTGATAGGCTGCACTTATTGGCACTGATGGGGTGGCACTGTTGAGGCAGCACTGATGACCACTGATGAGGATTGCAGCACTGATGGGCAGTGAAATGCAGGACTAATGGGCACTGATGGGGCTGCACTGATTATCAGGGCACTGGTGATCAGTGCCCTAACTATCTGTGTACATGCCCCTGTCACACTTGCCGGTTGCTGGCTCTGCTCTCCTCACGCTGTGACAGCGTGTGAAGAAAGTACTGCCGATAACTGGTAAGTGCATTTACATTGTGATCAGCTGCAATGGGTCACAGCTGATCACATGATTAGGGCTGCTGTGATTGGCCCTTTACCTCAATATGTGATCAGCTGTGTCCAAAGGACACAGTGATCACAGAGCATGTTGGGAGCGCCCTACAGGGGGCATATGGGGGGGTATAGTTCCAGAAAGATGTCCATGGACTTCCTCCCATGAAAACAGAGCCATGCTGTAGCTGTTTTTCAGCTATAGCACAGTAACAAAGTGTTTTAAAGTGATTGTAAACCCTTACATATACCCAGTGAAGTGCCTGGCCTCAGGTGATACAGAGAGCTGAAACAAACCCTCCTATATAAGTTGTACCTGTCCATCTGCAACGTTCTCTTCTCTATGTCCAATGAAGTCCTGCTAGTTCACTTCAGGCTGGTCCCTTTTACAGGTATAGCTATAGCATTAAACAAAACACAAACATTTATTATATTGCAGCTTACCAATTCTTAGATGCATTGGCACCATTTAGGTGATATTCGCTACTTTTGACAGATGTATGACAATGTTTGACAATGCATACTAGCACATTATGAAATTACCTTGCAGGGGGAAACTTTTGTTTTTAAAGTGTTGTTTACTACCACATTAAAAATAAGTGCCTATAGTGTTTAAATTACAGCAATACACTTTCTCACCCTGCTCTGCAGATGTGCAGTTGTTCTACATTTTCAGTATTGTGCCTGAAAATCAGAGCCACTAGAGGCCAATCTACTGACAAACAGAAGATTTACTGCTGCTCAGGGGTTCTGAGCTTCAGCAAAATGGCAGCCTCCAGCAAGAAGAAAAAGGAACAATGCTGGAGGCAATTTACAGTCCATACCTTATTAGGTCTGGAGATAACTAGCTTGAACATGAGATTTTTGGGTTACACAAGAGTATCAACTTTTTCAGGTAAAGGAATATGATTCCACAGTACTGTTGTTGTATTAGTTATTTGCATTGTACACTGTATACTGTGCATACCTTATTTAATAAGACTGCATGTTCTGTCTCAACTGCCACATTATACATTGACATATCTCCATAATTTTTGATCAGTCAAGACAGTATGGTCAACTGCAGATTCCGGAGCATTCATAGATAGGTTAACTGTCATCTTGGTAGAGAATCTGGGCTTTCCTTCCTTTAAATGTTAGAGCTGCTCCCAAATGACTGGTGAACTGATGGGTGTTGTTGGGCATGATGTTCGAGTTGAACATAAATTTGACTTGAACACTGGCCGTTTGTGTGTTCAGCAAACATATAAATAGTAAGGGCGTTCGTAGGGCTATTCACTCAATGTTCCCCACAATGCACTGCGCCCACAGGTCAGGTGCAATTCTTTGGCCAATCACAGTGCATGATGTCACAAGGGGGCGGGTGACCCCACCCCCTTGTGACATCATCACAGTGTTAAAGAACTGTCAGCCTGGTGCAGCTGTCAGACGGCCGGGAGCCAGAGTCGAGAGCAGAGCATTTTTTTATTTTTTTTCGGGTCGGTGGTGGCAGCAGGCATCGTGATTGATGTTGGATCTACTTTGGGGGACATTTTTTAATTTTTGTTCTTAATAAAGAACTTGTCAAAGATTGTCTGCTGTCATTTTTTACACTACCCTTTTTTTTGTGAATGAGTAGCGGTACCGTGTACCCCATACTCATTCACATAGGGGGTGTGGAATCTGGGGGCCCCCTTGTTAAAAGGGCTTCCAGAGTCAAATAATCCCTCTGCCTGCAGTCCACCACAACCACCAGCCACAGTTGTGGGGAAGAGGCCCTTGTCCCTATCAACAAGGGGACAAGGTGCTTTGGGGGGAGCCCTCTTGCCCCAGAGCACCCCCCCATGTTGAGGGCATGTGGCCTGGTATGGTTCAAGAGGGGGGGTCCCCTCAAAATCTATACCAGATGTAAAGGGCTTGGCATAATTGGGAGGGACCCCCATTTTTTTTTTTTTAATTGTCGGGCAATGCTGGCAATTCTTTTTACATTCAGCTGCCAGCAGGGAACCACACTGTCCGCTGAAACATGAAAGAATGTTTTCACTACTTTAATACCGCATGACTTGATATTTTAGTAGCTGTGCGGTACCTTACTGCATACTCAGGTGAACTGTCCCCTCTGTTTGAAGTTCACAGTCGAACAGGTGGGTGGTCAGCCCATCACTACTTGTGTTCAATTATCAAGATGCAGTAGGAGTGACAGAAGAAGCTCGGATCCACAGAATGATATGTCAACACCATATGCTCAAGATGACCCCACAACGCACATATACAGCTAAATGGGCAGCACAGTGGCTAAATGGTTAGCATTTCCACCTGGCAGTGCTAGGGTCGCTGGCTCAAATCCCAACCATGGCACCACCTGCCTGGAGTTTGCATGTTCTCCCTGTGCTTGCGTGGGTTTCCTCTGGGTACTCCGGTTTCCTCCCACACTCCAAAGACATGCTGGTAGGTTAATTGGCTCCTGTCTAAATTGGCCCTAGTATGTGTATGTATGAATGTGAGTTATGGACCTTAGATTGTACGCCCCTTGAGGGTTAGGGACTGATGTGAATGTAAAATATATATGTAAAGCAGTGAGTAAATTGTCGGCGCTATATAAGTACCTGAAATAAATAAGAACTGCAGAATAGGGGTGCCTAGGCACTCATATCAGAAAGTGCACGGCTATTTTTCAGGAGGAATTCTTGGCAAAATGTAGATGTTTCAGGGTACTGCAAAATAAACTTCTCAATATACTCTCTGTAATATAGAAAATCTTCCCTTATTAAGTGTGTGTCCACATTAAAGGAGTTCCAAGGTGTTTTTCAACATCAAGTAACATATCCCTCATTTGTTTCTCTGCAGGATGTAGAATGGCAGACTGTGGCAATGCAGTAAGGAAAGTAAAGAACAAATATTACATTCTGGTTTTATATTTTCATAATTTTAATTACATATCACAGTTGGCAGTGAAAACAGCGGAAACTGTATCAAAGGGTATATCATACATGTGTGCTTAGTAATACTAAACACCGCCCTGATTACAGAAAAAAAGTGTAAAGTGCCTCTTAGGGCCTCTTCACACTTGTGAAGGTTTCTGCGTGATAATGCATTACATTTCCCACAGGCAGCCAAAGGAAAATGTTAAATGTAATTATTTTCTATAGGACCAATTCACATCACACCTGCAGTTATTAGTTATTGATGTGATTATGAGCAAATTACTTCAATAAAAACACTATTCATAAAAAAACCCTTGAATTGCTTTGTATTCTTTGGCCTCTGATCAGCTCTGTTTTTACCCCATAGGTGGTGGTCTAGTGGTCTGCAGATAGTTGGCAAGAGGTCCAATGGTAATTTTAATTTGACATACTGTAACTCTAAACCCAATTGATAAAATATGTAAATGTGAACATGTTAATGCTATTTTATTAGTTGGTCCGAACTGTTTTAAATTTGTAACTTGTATTAAAAGAATACCTGGTGATCCTGTCCTGTGATTACTAGGAGACCCATCCTTGTTTAGTCAGGTCCGTTTATAGGAGGACAATTGTCTCCCAATGGTGCTCATTTGTTATCACTGTGGGAACTACAACCAACCCTGCCAACACCATGTCACAGACAGGACGCACTCCTCTAACTATCAAGAAGTTAACTTTGAGCAGTGACTTGCAGTGAACACTGGAGTGAGTGCATGTAGACTGGAAGGGTGAAGGCAGTTTCTGAGATGCAAAAAAGAATTGAATATAGGAAGGTGGAAACAGTATTTCATTAAAGCAGAACTCTGGGCAAAAGCTTCTTTACATGCCCTTGTTGCTGCTTTTCATACCTTCACCGAATATGTCATCAATCTTCTGGTTCACAAAGTAGTTGCTCTGAAAAAGCTTATTCATTTTCAAATCAAACCATTAATTCTATTTGTTTTCCTGTTTGTAAAACCAGTGGTTGCTATGACTCCTCTTCCTACAGCCACTGGTCTTGGCACATCCCTTCTGTAGTTCGTTCTCCAGGAAGCATTGATGTAATTCAGTCCCACTTGCAAAGGTGGGCAGACCAAGACTCTCAGACAAATTCAACATGTACATGCCTAGTATTCCCGCACACATTCACTACAATTTCCTGTGGTTGATGGGAACTGTAGTTTCCTATTACTGCAGAGAGAGAGAGGAGAGGATATGATGTAATACCTGCTGTTACACCTCCTCCATGGCAGAGCAGATGATGTTATATTTTGAATTACAGAGATGAGGTCATGAAAATTCAATTAGACTTTTCTCCTAAATAGTAAGGATTTTCAAAATTGTATTAACTGTTTAGTGTTTTGTGTAGAGGGGTGTACTAATGGGTGATTTTTTTTTGCCTATCCCGGAGTTCTTCTTTAATACTAAATTGTCAATTGTTTATGATATAGAACGTTTAGTAAACTAAATGTCACCCAGTTAGGGTTTATATACAACAGATTTACAGTACATAACAATGTTTGGGAACCAACTAAAGAATCACAATCAATTTTTTTTAATAAAAAAACTACAGTATATAACTCAGAGAAATTTTAAACTATGTATATGCATGTATTTAAATTTGTATGATTTGTCAACTGCAGCCCACCCCCTGTAACATCGTACTAACTCTTCTGCAACATATTCGCATTCCTAAAACCCTGCTAAGAAACTAACCTGTCTATGTACTGCTTTTGTTACTCCCCTTTTTATGTCAATGGTTCACTCACAGTATGTGCAGAGATGTCAGTTTCTTTTAGTGCACACGTTCTGCAAAAGCACAAAGAAAACAATTGTTCTCTATATGCCCTGTTCACACCACAACACAGTATCATGTGCAAATTTGTATGTGCACTGGAATCTGCAACATGATGTGACATGAAAAACTGATGTGACATCAGCATTGTGATAAAACAATATATGTATCAATTCTGTATCATAAGTAATTACAAATTTAGACTCTTGAATAGCCACATAGCAGAAATTTGAAAATATGGTCTGACCATAGGGGGTAAACAGGTATGAGAGCTGAAGTGGTTAAGGGCTAACCTAGCCACCATGCCTGGTCTCCTGCCTGGGGATTGGGCAGGTTCCCCTAAGTATGCAGATCAGCTCCTCCTTACCTCTGCCCACTGACTTCTAGAAAATTCTCTAGAGCAGAGGGAGGTATCAGAGAACTTACCTGTCCGGCTCTAACCTGAAGTAACCTTGCTGACTCACACCCAAGCTTCTAGCAATACACAAAAAAAAACTATCTACACAGGAGGGCATTACATCTGAATATTTTAGAAAACAAAATCAGAAAGTTTTTTTTTGTCAACATTCTGTGCCTTAAAATAACAAATTATTTAAGTGATGATCAGAAAAATTAGTATTCAGGAGCTAGTTATACTTGTTGAACCATTCTGCTCCCTATCACTTATCGCCAAACTAAACTCTTCAAATTATCAAGCCACTGAAAAACCATATAAAATTACATATTTCATTATTCAAGCAGTCATTTATTTCCTTTGTATGTATCCAGTACTCTTCCTCCCATGCTGTTTATTTCTATAGTTATCTACTTGCATCCCGCTATCTCTGATTTTCAATGGTTTAAGTGTCTGGGGATTTGTAGTTCCATGTTTAATATAGACGGAGACAGAAGTACAAATCACTGGTAGCTTATGTTAATAGCCACAACCGACCCAAATCATTCTGGACTAAGTTGACAGGTATGAAATCATCCTATCTATGAGGTGGAGGTTGCTATCAACCAGTGGGAGATAAATGAAGCCACAAAACAGTACTTCATAGCTAGCATGTTCAATATAATGACACAAGCAGGCTTCCTGGCCAGACTTATCCCTGGCTTTAAATAACAGACAGCATGGCTGACGATACGCCAGAGTCTCAACTTCTCAGCCAACTGGAGAGATCAGAGAGAAGATCCAGGGGAATTACAGGGACCAAAATCAAACAGCAGCTTTGAAATAACCAACAACTGACTGAAGACTGATGAGGTCTATTAATCCAAATCATAAGGGCCAAGAGGAAATGTGCATCGATTAGCATCTCATTTGCCTGTATCTTTTCATCCAAAATCCATCATAATGACCAAAGTTCTAGGCACATTAAATAATGGAAGCATAGATTAACATTTATTTTGGTAAATTAGCAAGGTTTCAATGACTGCACTCCAAGAGAGCAGAGGGCTCCAATGCAGAATTTGCAAATGTATCTACATTCAGCAAAACTAAAATTTAGATGATATTCAATGATTACATCCCTAAAGTATAACTAATGGCAAAACTTTTCCTATTGTTGGAAAGAGTGGAGAAGAATGAGAACACCTGCTGTCTGTCCTCCCATTGGGGAGATTCACCCTCTCTATTTGTCCTGTTTACCAGTATCAGCGAATAAAGGAACAAGTGAAAGTAAAAGAAAATCACAAAGTTTGAGTTGTCGTCAGTACAGGAATAGAGGGGAAATCTTCCAATGGGAGCACTTGTTCTCGTGACCCTGGTGACAACCAGGAATTCCCTCACTTTAGAGAGATTTTGTCTTATTTCCTGTTTGGACTATGGGACAGAAATTGAAGGGACATTTTCTTAATGGGACACAGATGGCAAAAATAAAGCCAAAAGAAGTTATAATTTTCCCTTACTCTATCTGAAGATTAAAAAAAGTTTTAGCCTTTAGCTCCACTTAAAATGATACTTATAGTTTCAACTCATTCTCTGAAGAACAAGTGGTTACTGTTATAATACAGAAACAAATTTTTACAATACTCAGCCTGTCTGGGGCTGGTGATCAATAAACATGTGCACACCAGAAAATTCTATTTCATTTAATTTCGGATGCATTCATTAGGTATTCAATTTTATTTATTTGTTTTCATTGTTCTGGCCCAGGTTTGTTTTTGGGATTAATTTCATATATTTGTTATACCTGGTGAATTTGAAAGGTTTTCTAATCCACCCGGTATATCTTCGGACAGATATGAATTAATTGTGAATAGTTGTGGTTGTTAAGGAGCGAGCGGTCGCCTTGTCCTTAACAACCATGACTCATCTGCTGTCAGCAGGATGTAAACAAAAGAATCACTGTTAAAAAACAACAATGACACTCTTATCTCATTATTATTTATAATACTTGAGGATTAAAGTCCACTGTGCCCAATATTTAAAGTTAATGGATCTCCATTATGTCAGATTAGAGCAACAATAATATTGGATCTGACCAGCAGATGGAGTAAGAATGACAAAGGGATAAAACTCACATATATCTAATATAACATTCAATCTACTGTAGGTGACGTATGGTTTCAGTGTAGATTTCGAAGCACTACTGTATTAAAATCTAGCGAATATGGAAAAATCCTCCTGTGCTTCAATAGATAATCCCTAACCTAAGCTGCTCACACCCACTCCTTATACCAATAAGTGAAACACAAATAAATAACTAAATGGTGTAGCGCTAATAAATAACTACATAAATGTGCATAACACAAACATGACAAAATGAGATATATATGAAATAAATGAATCACACGTGGCACACAAAACAAGTGAATAATACCACAAAAACCTGTGAGGTGAATACACAGCCAAAACCCCCCTATCCCCAACTGGGGGATCAAAACACAAATAGGATAATCAGTGAATAGAAGTGACTCCCTTCTCTGGGGATATATATATAAAAAAGTCCCAATATGGCGCCCACCAACGCGTTACGTCACGGTAGTCATCAGGATATGAAGTCACGTGACTACCGTGACGTAACGCATTGGTACTCCATGACAGGACTTCCGGTGCGTGGTGACGTCATTTCCGGCATGGGCGCCATATTGGGACACCAGAAAATCATGCAGTACACCCATTACATGACGTGAAAGGCTGATTGGAATTCATTACTATGTGAGTGGGCATTCTTTGGCGTTGTTACTCTAATAAATTACTGAATTACCCTATGGAGGATCTTTTTTGTTTCTATTATGATCCTCTGATGTGAGCGGCATTGCAAGATTATCCATTAATTGGAGGGTGCTCAGGAGGAATATTAGTACTACTGATGTTATCCAGTGCGGTCATCTTTCTAGTGACGCGGTAGTTCCTGTGAGTAACGTGGTTGATCCATTAAGTGAGCTGGCCCGTGTGGTCACTGTGAGGAGGTGAGGGGGCACTCAGGCCATTTAAGGATTTTTCATCACGATTGCTGGCACGAGTTTCACTTTCATCACGTGCACGATTTGCGTTTTCATTCGTGTTCACATGAGATTGTCAGAGTGGACTTGTTTTATGGACTGAACATCATTTATTTATCACATTTTGTTTATTGTTTGTTTTGCTGTGGTCAAGTGTTTTTAACACACATCACTTTGTACTAGGTTTTCCCCATTAGGGGTTGCACTTTTTTATATATATATATATATATATATATATATATATATATGTTTCCCCAGAGAAGGGAGTCACTTCTATTCACTGATTATCCTATCTGTGTTTTGATCCCCCAGTTGGGGATAGGGAGGTTTTGCCTGTGTCCTCACAGGTTTTTGTGGTATTATTCACTTGTTTTGTGTGCCACGTGTGATTCATTTATTTCATATACAGTTGCAAGAAAAAGTATGTGAACCCCTTGGGATTACGTGGAGTTTTGCATGAATTGGGCATAAAATGTGCTCTGAATGTCATCTAAGTCACAACAATAGAAGAACACAGTCTGCTGAACATAATACTACACAAACATTAGATGTTGCCATGGTTTAATTGCACATAACGTGTAAACATTCACAGTGCAGGGAGGAAAAAGTATGTGAGGCCCTAGCTTAATGACTTCTCCCAGAGCTAATTGGAGCCAGGAGTGAGCCAACCTTGACTCCAATCAGTGTGATGATATTGGATGTGTTGCTGACAGCTGTCCTGCCCTTAAAAAACACACACCTGTTTTGGGTTTACTGGTTTCAAGAAGCACTGTCTGATGTGAACCATGCCTCGCAGAAAAGAGCTCTCAGAAGACCTATGATCAAGAATTGTTGACTTGCATGAAGCTGGAAAGGGTTACAAAAATATCTCTAAAAGCCTTGATGTTCATGTGTCCATGGTAAGACAGACTGTCTACAAATGGAGAAAGTTTAGCACTGTTGCTACTCTCCCTAGGCGTTGTCGTCCTGTAAAAATGACTGCAAGAGCACAGCGCAGAATGCTGCATGAGGTAAAGAAGAATCCCAGAGTGTCAGCTAAAGACCTACAGAAATCTCTGGCACATTCTAACATTTTTGTTGACACATCTACAATAAGGAAAAAATTAAACAAGAATGGAGTACATGGAAGGACACCACGGAGGAAGCCATCGCTGTCCAAAAAGAATATTGCAGCACGTTTGAAGTTTGCAAAAGAGCACCTGGATGTTCCACAGCACTACTGGCAAAATATACTGTGGACAGATGAAACCAAGATTGAGTTGTTTGGGAAGAACATACAACACTATGTGTGGAGAAAAAAAGGCACAGCACACCAACATCAAATCCTCATCCCCACTGTAAAACATGGCGGAGGGAGCATCATGGTTTGGGCCTGCTTTGCTGCCCCAGCGTCTGGACGGATTGTTGTCATTGATGGGAAAATGAATTCCAGAGTTTATCAAGACATTTTGCAGGAAAACGTACGACCATCTGTCCGCCAACTGAAGCTCCGCAGAGGATGGGTGATGCAACAGGACAATGACCCAAAGCATACAAGTAATTCAACAAAACAATGGCTGCAATAGCACAGAATAAGCCTTCTGGAGTGGCCCAGTCAGAGTCCTGACCTCAACCCGATTGACATGCTGTGGCATGACCTTAAGGGAACGATTCACACCAGACATCCCAAGAATATTGCTACACTGAAACAGTTTTGTGAAGAGGAGTGGTCCAAAATTACTCCAGATCGTTGTGCAGGTCTGATCTGCAACTACAGGAAACGTTTGGTTGAGGTTATTGCTGCCAAAGGAGGGTCAACCAGTTATTAAGTCCAAAGGTTCACATACTTTTTCCTCCCTGCACTGTGAATGTTTACATGTTATGTTCAATTAAACCATGGCAACATCTAATGTTTGTGTAGTATTATGTTCAGCAGACTGTGTTCTTCTATTGTTGTGACTTAGATGACGTTCAGAGCACATTTTCTGCCCAATTCATGCAAAACTCCACGTAATCCCAAGGGGTTCACATACTTTTTCTTGCAACTGTATATCTCATTTTCTAATGTTTGTGTTATGCACATTTCTGTACTTATTTATTAGCGCTACACCATTTAGTTATTTATTTGTATTAAAATCTAACATTTCAAGCAATGTTTTTTTCCTGAAAAGAGGAAAATATTTTTAAATAATATCTGCAGTAAAAATAGCATGTAGGCAGAAAAATCACTACTTTATTTTCTCCTGTCTATATTGGAGAGTCATTGGTTGGCCATAACCACTGCAAGCACTCAGGACTAATGTTTGCTAGAATGAATCCTTTTTTCTTAATAAATCATAAAAAATAAAATATTAGTATTGACAGTGCTGTCAGGTAGAGAAAGTTAGCACATGTTACTTAGCAATGGGAATTAAACAAGGAATGGATGCAATTACATATAGATTTCCAAAGCAAATTGTATATATGGATTAATAATATATAGTCCTTTATTCAGTGGCAAATCAGCTGTCACCTAAAAAAATCCAGTGGTTGCTGTTGCTACAATTCTTGACACTCACAAATCAATATGAACCTGTTTTCATTATTGTTTGTACTTTCTCCTAAAAGAACACTTTTTATGAGAGAAATACAAGGTTACCATTGTTGATCTCCTTCTCAAAATTGTAGTTGTTTGGTTCTCTCTGGCTTCATTTTTTCCCAGTCACTGATTTTGAGCACATACTGTATGTAGATCAGGAGAGGCAGAAAAAAGTAAAAAATCCTTATTTACCTGTTTGCTCTCGATACTCAAAAAAATATTGAAGCATGAGGATCAGCGTTACAGCCTGGCAATTAGCATTTTCAGAAGAAAGGACATTATTGTCAACTAGACATGTATGATTTGTTTTGTTACTCATTGAAACTTATAAAAGTTTTGTTATTCGGACATTAGAATGTACCCAAATCTCCGAATCACAATAGTAACTATTTTAACAAGTCCAAAGTAAATTATAATGAAACAATGAAATTCATTTGTTTCATTCATTTCATTTGGATGTCTGGAGCATTCAAAATAACATAACATAATGAATGGTCCAAATTGATTTCCATTAACTTTTTATGTTGCATTCATATTTTTCATTATTATAAAAAAATGCACTACATATGAAATAGAAACATATTGCAATAAATACAGTAAGGTATGAAAGCGAAATAAGTTGATGATTCCTTTTTATAGTGTTTGGGTTGGATGGAGGTGGATCCATCAGAATCTCCGAATCATAACATAACAACTGAATTCAAAATTAATTGCTTTCCATTTGTTATGATTCAGAGATTCTGATGGATCCACTGTCACAAAACCAAACAGAATGCATAAGTAATCTCCTGAAATAATGGATTAACACATTAAAATGAATATAGCCAATCTTCCAAAATAACTTCTTAATCCCAAATTATTTTCTTTCCATTTGTTATGATTCAGAGATTCTGATGGATCCACTGCCACCGAAACCAAACAGAATGCATAAGTAATCTCCTGAAATAACGGATTAACACATTAAAATGAATATAGCCAATCTTCTGAAATAACTTCTGAAGTACAAATCGATTCAGAACAATGCATATAAGAAATAAATCAGAATATACGAAACGATTATTAGCTCACATAAACACAACGTAACTTACAAAATTTCTGCTAAATTCCTGCTAAGGCCTCGTTCGCATGAGGCATTCTAAATATGGCCCTTTCTCCACTACCTTAGCTGCATTGCATATGAATGAATAGAAGCCTCTATACAGAGGTTTACTATTCATTCACAAATTAAAGCAGAGTGATGAATGAACACAGGAGTGATCAGTACCAATCATTCATTGTGTTCATTCAGGAAGGGCATGACATGTTTATCACACCTTCCCCCACTCTCCATCCTGACATTGAACTCCTGCCCCAGCAGCAGCAGCCGGCAGGAGGAGGAGGAGAGGAATCCAGCCAGCAGCACTGCAGGGAGGGGGCACCACCAGGGGATCAGTGAGTGGGATGCCAGTCTAGTATGGGGTTTTTTTTCAGAGCAGGGGTGAGGAATCTACCTGGACAGTTGAATTCCCTTGTGGCTCCCCTGCAGCACTCAAAGCTGCTGGAGAGGAGGAGAAGCTGGCATCTGCAAGGGAGCAATAGGAGGTCATTGTTGGGAGGGTGAATTGACGTGCTGCAGAGGATTGGTTGGGTAACGGGTTACTCCTTGTGTGCAGTGTGTGACAAGGCACAATGCCCCCTTCCCGTTCCTCGGGTCCAGTGTACCCCACACACACTTGCACACTGGATAATACACCATTGCTCTATAGCATTTTCTGTCTACTTCTACTTGTAAATGGTTTGGGCTACGATTGCATGAGTGCATTGCAGCAAATAAAACATCATTTATAGGTTATATTTGCAAAATTGCTAGGCATATCTGAACATATTGGAATTAACGTGTTTTATCCCTTTGAAATTGGAAAAGGCTATAAGTTGTACAACAGCAGGATGTACTTCATACAGGAGTGACAGTTGCAGAAAGCTGACATAGTTTAAGTGTGCAAAGTTCTGGGAGATTCTGGAAGATTTACTAAAACTGGAGCACTGGAGAATCTGGTGCAGCTGTGCATGGTAGCCAATCAGCTTCTAACTTCTGTTTGTTCAGTTTAGCTTGGACACTCTCCAGTTTTAGTAAATAACCCCCCATGTATGATTGCCAAGTGTAGAAGCACTACTAACGTTTTAGACAGAGCACTAGGTTGGTTCTACTATTTTTATAGTAAAAAAAATACACATGATGAAAAAAAAATTATTAATTTTTTGCATTCCAATGCTTAGAATTCATTTTACTGCTTTGTAAATGTGCATGGGCCTAATGATTAAGAAATGTACACTTCAAAATACAGTAGATCCATGAAACAACGATCTGAAGAACAAATTCTCATGCAATTAATGCCATCGCAAAAATTAATGATTAGCATTAAACTACATTTACAAGAAACTGAAAAGTCAATCTGACCAGCAATTAATGGGAAAAAAACTATTCTGTTTCTGGTTAATTATGATTAGAAAAGTATTTTCCTTTTCCCTCATTTGTCCTCTAGGAGATTCATTAGCAGGATTTGTGCTTTGTCTGATTTCTCTCCATTTGACCATATACATCAGACACGTGCAAAGAGGCATTCCTGCTCCAGACTTCTAGTTATGATTGGTACGCACAAGTCATTTTAATTAAATCTCCACAGTACAGCATAGTCGGTGTATAAACATTGTAACTTATCTTCCATGGGCTTTTAGATGTCCTTGAATGGCAGTTATGTTTATTAAAATCACTCTTTGAAAATAATGTTTATTATGATAACATTTGATTCACGCTCCAAATTCCTTGCAGTGATATTTATTACCTCTGATCCTGCTGCCAGGCTAAATGCAAGATTTTGTGTGCAGCATCCTGTCTTTTACAGAAGTGTCTATACCAGGGCTGTTGCTAGCACCCAGCACCCAGGATATTTCCACCCCTATCTCTTGCCTGGTGATCCTGGTCCTAATGCTGCCCATGCCATTTTTTTACTGCCTTTGGTTGTCCAACATGTTGCTTCATTTCAACCACATGTTGTTTATACAAAAAGACAAAAGACCATCCTAGTGTTTTAATCATGACACCATTTATTCAAAAGATAAAAGTAGATAATTATACTCACAAACAGACATTATTAATGGCTCATCACAAATATAAAAGGAAGAAATGATCAGAACCCCTGTGCATGCCTCCAGATGTACTGGGAAGATGCCACAAGGGCCTGCAAATGTTAACAAGTTTAGAGAGTACCCCTTCTTCTTCAAAGTTGAATGTCTACTGCACACTATGGGGGGGGTTTAATAAAACCGGTACACACAGAATATGGTACAGCTGTGCATAGTAACCAATCAGCTTCTAACTTTAGTTAGATCAATTAAGCTTTGACAATAAAACCTAGACGCTGATAGGTTACTATACACAGATTGCACCAGATTCTGTGTGCACCAGTTTTAGTAAGCCCTATGTGTTCTTATATAACATTGTGTTTTAGGGTTCTGACCACTATCTCCACCTTTAGGTGAGGGGACTGGGTTAGTAATGCTAACTAGGTGCATGTGATTAATATTATTATTCAGGACTTATATAGCGCCAACAGTTTACACAGCGCTTTACAATATAAAGGGAGACAGTACAGCTACAATACAATCAAAACAAGAGGATTAAGAGGGCCCTACTCATAAGTATTTACAATCTAATAGGGTGGGGCAAGTAGTACAAACGTTTATAACTGTGGGGGATGAGCAGATGGAAGTGATAAATGTCTGTTCAGAGGCATAATAGACTTCCCTGAAGAGATGAGCTTTCAAGGATCACCTAAAGGCAGCCAGAGTAGGGGATAGCCAGACAGATTCAGGTAGAGAGTTCCAGAGGATTGGAGAGGCTCTGGCAAAGTCCTGGAGAGGAGCATGGGAGGAGGAGACCGGGGAAGTTGAGAGCAGGAGTACATGAGAGCAGCGGAGGGGACGGTTTGGGTGATACTTGGAGACAAGATTGGTGATGTAGCTGGGGGCAGAGTTGTGGATGGCTTTGTATGTTGTTAGTATTTTTAATTTAATTGGCTGGGAAGGGGCACATTTTAGAGATGTTATGGAGGTGAAGTCTACAAGCCTTTGACAGTGATTGGATTTGGGGCCAAAAGGATAGGTCACAGTTTAGAATTACACCTAGTACCCTGGCTTGAGAGGAGAGACTGATAGTTGTAATATTGATCTTGATGGAAAGTCATTTAGGAGTACACAAAGGGGAGGGAATATTATCAGCTCAGTTTTAGAGAGATTTAGCTTAAGGAAGTGGTGCAACATCCATGCTGATAGGTCAGTTAGTAATGCGAGAGGAGATAGAAGGAATGAGGTGAGGAGTAGAGAGATAGATTTGGGTGTCATTGGCATAGAGGTGGTATGTGAAGCCATTGGAGGTGACCAAGAGAGGAGGTGTAGAAAGAGAAGAGAAGGAGTCCAAGAACAGAGCCTTGGAGCACTCTACAGAAAGAGGTAGTGGAGAGGAGGAGACAAGAGTTATAGGTTACACTGAAGAAGTGCTGTGACAGGTAGGAGAGGAACCAGGATAGAGCTAGATCTCGGAGACCAAGGCAGTGGAGTTTATTGAGAAGGAGTGGGTGGTCAAATAGTATCAAGTGTGTCCAGTTCGGATGAGAGTAAACTGTTGTAGAAAAAGATGGCCATGTTAGGACAGGGAAAGGAAACCCCTGCCTGGGGGTTGGCCAAGGTCCCATAAACATGCAGATCTTGGCCTCCTCCCCCCCTCCAAACCTCTTCCACAAAGTTCTCTAAGTTTCTGGAAGGGTGGGAGGGCTACAGAAGCCCTGGTCTGCAGAGCTTCCCAGCCTATCCTGAGGTGAACTCACTACCTCACTCCCAGGCTAACTCATACCAGGCTGCTACCCAGCTTCTGTCTAAAGAAAAACAATAAAGCCTGTATAGCTTACTTAGAGGGTGTTACATTAACTATATACTTTTTCTAATGCTGCCACTGTTACTAGACATGTATAAGGGAAAAACTTGCACATGTATTAAGAATGGTATCATTCATTGTACATTCTATTTAAGGAATGGAATTCATTGAACACATGTGAGCTCGTAGAGGTGGACTTATTTTTTTAAATACCATATTTTCCGGCGTATAAGACGCCTTTTTCACACTTGAAAATCTTCTCAAAAGTCAGGGGTCGTCTTATACGCCAGTATACGGCATGCTGACACTTGGTGTCAGGGCGGCACTTTTTAGGGGGGTGGCGCAGTGTCGCCGCCGCCCCCCCCTTCCAACAGAAGGGACACTAAGTACAGGGGTGGGCAGGGGGCTGCTGTTTCTTACCTGTCCCAGTCCCACGACGATCCAGTCCAGGAAGCGCGGCTGCTCCTTCATTCAGTTTGGCCGCTCGATGTTCGCGCGGCTGCTCGGCTCCGCCTCCACACCGGTGATTGGCCGCCAGAACTGTAGCTCAGGAAAGGCACACAGGCGGCCAATCACCAGCGAGGAAGCAGAGCGGAGCGGCCTCGCGAAAATCGAGTGAGGGAGCGGCAGGTAAGTGTGCCGTGCAGAGGTGCTGCTGCAACCACATATGCTGGCTGCAGCAGCACCATACTGGAACAGGGGTCAGCAAGTGTCATTGGTGTCAGTGGGAGGAATAGTGCCCCATCATTGGTGTCACTGATACTAATGATGGGGCATTATTCCTCCCACTGACACCAACGATGGGGCACTATTCCTCCCCCCATTGACACCAACGATGGGGCACTATTTCTCCCCCCCACTGACACCAACGATGGGGCACTATTCCTCCTCCCCACTGACACTAACGATGGGGCACTATTCCTCCCCCCCCCCCACTGACACCAACGATGGGGCACTATTCCACCCCCCACTGACACCAATGAGGGAACACTATTCCTTCCCCCCCCACTGACACCAATGATGGGGAACTATTACTCCCACTGACACCAATGTTGGGACACTATTTCTCCCACTGACACCAATGATGGGGCACTATTCCTCCCACTGACACCAATGACGGGGCACTATTCCTCCCACTGACACCAATGACGGGGCACAATTCCTCCCACTGACACCAAAGATGGGGCACTATTCCCCCCACTGATACTAATGATGGGGCACTATTCCTCCCACTGATACCAATGATGGGCCACTATTCCTCCCACTGATACCAATGACGGGGCACGATTCCTCCCACTGACACCAATGACGGGGCACGATTCCTCCCACTGACACCAAAGATGGGGCACTATTCCCCCCACTGATACTAATGATGGGGCACTATTCCTCCCACTGATACCAATGATGGGCCACTATTCCTCCCACCGACACCAATGACGGGGCATGATTCCTCCCACCGACACCAATGACGGGGCATGATTCCTCCCACCGACACCAATGACGGGGCACGATTCCTCCCACTGACACCAAAGATGGGGCACTATTCCCCCCACTGATACCAATGATGGGCCACTATTCCTCCCACTGATACCAATGATGGGGCACTATTCCTGCCACTGATACCAATGATGAGGCACGATTCCTCCCACTGACACCAATGATGGAGCGCTATTCTTCCCACTGATACCAACGATGGGGTGCTATTCCTCCCACTGACACCAATGATGGGGCGCGATTCGTCGCTCTGACACCAATGATGGGGCACGATTCCTCGCTCTGACACCAATGATGGGGCACTATTCCTCCCACTGACACCAATGATGGGACACTATTCCTCCCACTGACACCAATGATGGGGCACGATTCTTCCCACTGACACCAACGATGGGGCACTATTTCTCCCACTGACACTGATGGAGTAGTATTCCTCCCACTGACACTAATGATGGGGCACCATCATTAGTGTCAGATGCACAGCCTGGAAAGGGCATCTTGGCCCAGGGTTTGTTGGTCCTAAATTAGGAGTAGAGGGGAAGCTGGAAGTTCTTGGCTGATGCCATCAGATCCACGTCTGGTGTCACCCATGTTTCTTCCCCAAGAATTTCGAATTGTGGCCCCATTCGCTGCAATCTACAAAACTCCGACTCTGGTCCACCATAATGTTCTCTGTTCCTTGGAGGTATGAAGCGAGACTACATTCCCTACCACCCAAAGGCTATTCTCAGGAGAGGCAAGCTTCTGGTGCCCCCTTGACAGGCCAAGTAAGCCACTGTAGCCAGATTATCTGAGAGCTCCTTCACCACTTTTTCACATAACAGATACTGGAACCTTAGCAGAGTGAGTTGGGAAGCTACTAACTCTAGCAGATTGGAACTCTATGTAGTCTGCCTCTTCCAAAAATCGTGCACCTGGTGACCCAAGCAATGGACGCCCCCAACCCACCAGCATGGTTTTTTTTTATTGCACAAAACCTTTCACCGGGTTAATGAACAGGCTATCAGATCTGGTATGAGTATCTTCTGGTTCAATATGTGATAATCCCACTGGTGAAGGAAACTGAATTGAAACTTCCTTCTTCAGCATCTGACCCAAATAACAATTGGGATTGTGGATAACAGAAGGCCCAGGTGCTGCATACACTCGTTTGTCAATAAGCAAGGCCTACTCATTACTTCCCTCATCCGAGTCTGGATTTCTTGGACTTTCTTCTGGGGGAGAAAGATATTGAGGAACTGTGTTAGTTGAAACTGACTCTGATAGTTGACTATCCATCCAAAGCATTTGAGCGTGTTACAGATTAAGATACAGTACATGATCCATCAGAAGACTCCTCGAGGGGGCCAACAGAAGAATGTCATCGAGGTATTGAAATATCTGAAGACCCTTGAGTCTCAGAACAGCTATGATGGGCAACAACACTTTTGTAAAGGTTCTGAGTGGTGTAATGCCTGAATGGCAAAGAACAAACTGAAAAAGTGGCACTTGTACAGCAATCCTGAGAAAGAGATAATGAGACAGATCTATGGGGACATGCAGATTGGCACCTGCCAAATCCACTGAGGCCATCCAGTCTCTGACTTTTATTACTGAAATTATGGTCTCCAAGGAATCCATCTTGAAATCTGGGGCCTTCATAAAGGAATTCAGATATTTCAGGCCTAGAACTGGTCTGAAGGCGCCTGAGGACTTGGTTACCAGAAACAAAGAGGAATACACGTCTTCACCCCATTCTTGTTTTGGTACAGGAAAAATGGCTTAAGCTGTTAACAATTCCTTTATATATACTGCAAACAATTCAGTTTCTCTGGATACACCAGTACTTGAGTTTCCATGAGGGGGCCTTTCTGCGAATGCTAACAGATATCCACTTCGGATGATATCCAGAATCCAAGTATCTTACATTTCTTTTACCCAGACCTCCCTGAATAGAGCTAATTTTGCTCCCACTTGAGAGGGCTGGATGGAGGCACCTTCAGAAAGACTTAACTGGCTGGCTTGATTTAGACTTGGCTCACTTGGGAAATGCCACACTGACCTTCTTCCAATATCTGAAAAATGGGCCACCAGGCCTGTACTGCACTGGATTATTTGAAACTATCCTTAACTCTTCTGAAAGAGCGAAAGGACTGACGTTGCCAAGTCTTCTCCTGCGGGGTAAGACCTGACCTCCCACCAGATACCCGCTGAATGGCAGCTGTAAAGGTTTTGACTTAAAAAGAGCTTCCCATCAAATGGAATCAAGCAAAGGCTGTGTTTAGAGGCATTGTCAGCAGACCAATGTTTTAGCCATAAGGCTCTTTTGGCACTACTGTGTGAGCCATTAATTTTACTATCATCCTGACTAGATCCACTGCCGCTTCAGCACTGAAGTCCACATCCATCCTGAAAAACTGAAATTATCCTGAACCAGAGGAGTCCATTTCTGCCACCTAAACTCTGAGAGCCATATAGAGGCAAAGGCTGGCCTACAGGATGCTCCCGCCACAGTGGACATCCTTTTCAGATCAGTATCAATATTTCGGTCCATTTGTTTCCATAAAGAAAAAAATGAATCTTCAAGTGGAAGAGTTACAGTATGTGGTGGGCCAATCTCTGTAAAGAGGCATCTACTTTGGGAACTATATTCCATAATCCGCCATCCCTTTGACAAAATGGGTATAACTTTGAAACTCTGTTATGAACATTTAATTTTTTGTCAGGTTTTTGGCCATTCATCCTCAATTGTCTCCAAAGGACAAGAAGGAACTGTCTTTTTTTTTTTAAATCTGGGTAGTACTTTCTCTGTCTTTTGGGTGGAGAACACACTTCCTGCCACCTTATGGCTTCCTTTCTTGTCTCCACCAGGGAAGGCACCAGAGAAAAATGAAATGAACAAGATTCCAGTTCAATGTCCACATCAGAAAATTCAGGGCTTCCAACCTCTGGGGGCCCACGTTTTGAGGTATCTGTGGGACCTGAATCCTCCAAAGTAGACTGAGGAAGATGCTGCCTGTGAGATGTTTTCTTTGATGCACTCTGTAAGCCTTCTTTTACTGCATCTTTTAATGTACAATTTTACCTGCTGTGCGTCTGCAGCTTTGTCACATGCCCCCTACCTAAGATAGGAAATGCACACCAATTTTCCAGGCAATGCCTCAGCTGAACATCTCCAACAAGCCCTACTTTAGGGTGGGTTGGAGAAGAGACTCTGGAAGTGATAGAAGATCTTTTCCTGTGCTGGCCAGAGGATTTACTCTTCTTGGGAGCCTTTTGGTGACATGATTTTCCTCATCCCGTTTCTGCAAAAATGAGCAACTGGCAATGGTGTCCTAGAACAACCACTTGGTGGATGTTTAATCCACCCTGGATTGTTCTGGTGAAGTAACTTGTCCTGAACAACAGGAGACAGTGCTATGGACTGAGCTTTTGGGCTGATGCTTTATTCCACACTGGAGTGTTCTTTCTGCCAAAAAGGTACAAAAAATATAATTCCAGAAAGCAGGGAAAAAAGAGAAAAGAAATAACTAAATAACAAATAAAAATAAAAATACCTCTCCATTAGATCTTCAATGCTTGAAGCTGGAGATTTAGTAACAGTCTAAGAGGGGATATAACCTAACGCACATCTCAAAGTCATATTACATGTGCATGCAGCCACGGCAAACAGGCAAACAGCTGAGGTGACCTACAGAGAGCAGAGCATCAGAAGGACCCACGGTGGACACAGCAGCCTCTGCAGCAGACACAGAGCTGAAGCATGAGACAGAGAGACAGCCTCCCCATAAGGCAGCAGCTTCCTGAGCCACACAGCATCCCGGCAGCTCCATGGCAACCCGGAAGGTTCAGCACCCGCACCTATACCACCTAGCCTGCTCTGTAGCTGGAACAAATGCCACCGCCATGATGTGGGGATTACTAGCCCCAGGCAGATCCCAGATGTGCTGAAATGTGGGACTGCAAGTGCCAGCCAGCCCACAGACATGCTGAGATATGGGACTACAATTGCCAGCAAGCCCTGAGGTGTGGAACTATAAGCGCCATCTAACCTATGCACAAGTACAGTATGTAAACCCGCCTTCCTAGCAGTAATTTATACTGCCCCATGGAAATACCTGCTGTAGGGTGGCATAATCAACGTGCAGTCATTTACATTGCATGCATAAAAATACTCACGCCAAGGGAATACACTGCACAGGGAGGTTTACAGACCAAACGAGGGGCCTTACCCAGGAGAGACTGAACCTGGGATAGCCATAGTAGAGAAAAAGATGATTTTTTTTTTAAAGGTGTCCAGAGCAAGTATGAAAAAAGAACGCTGAGTGAGGAGAGACAGCTGCTCTTATGGGCTAAGAAAGAAGTTGTCCTGGAGGGGTCAGAGAGGGCGGAGCTGACCTATGGTAGGCTGACATGGGGAGGATCCAGGAAATACACTGCTCAAAAAAATTAAAACAACACTTTAATCAGAGTATAGCACCAAGTCTATTAAACTCCTGGGATATTGATCTGGCCAATTAAGTAGCAGAGGTGGTTCTTAGTCAGTTTCAGCTGCTTTGGTGTTAATGAAATTAACATGTGCACTAGATGGGCAACGGTGAGATGACTTCCATAACAGGAATGGTTTTACAGTGGAGGACACTGACATTTATTTCCTTACTCATCTTTTCTGACTGTTTTTCACTAGTTTTGCATTTGGCAGGGATCATTGCCACTACTGGTAGCATGAGGTGATACCTGGACCCTACAGAGTTTGCACAGGCAATCCAAATCCTCCAGGATGGCACATCAATGTGTGCCATTGCCAGAAGGTTTGCTGTGTCTTCCAGCATAGTCTCGAGAGCATGGAGGAGATTCCAGGAGAAAGGCAGTTACTCTAGGATAGCTGGACAGGGCCGTAGAAGGTCTTTAACCCATCAGCAGGACCAGTATCTGCTCCTTTGTGCAAGGAGGAACAGGATGAGCACTGCCAGAGCCCTGCAAAATGACCTCCAGCAGGCCACTGGTGTGAATGTCTCTGACCAAACAACCAGAAACAGACTTTATGAGGATGGCCTGACATCCTCTAGTGGGCCCTGTGCTCACTGCCCAGTACCATAGAGCTTGATTGCCATTGAACACCAGAACTGGCAGATCCACCACTGGTGCCCTGTGCTTTTCACAGATAAGAGCAGGTTCACCCTGAGCACATAGGACAGACGTGAAAGGGTCTGGAGAAGCCATGGAGAACGTTATGTAACATCATTCAGCTTGACCGTTTTGGTGGTGGGTCAGTGATGGTCTGGGGAGGCATATCCATGGAAGGACACACAGACATCTACAGACTAGACAATGGCACCTTGACTGCCATTAGGTATCGGGATGAAATCCTTGGACACATTGTCAGACCCTACGCTGGTGCAGTGGGTCCTGGGTTTCTCCGGGTGCATGACAATGCCTGGCCTCATGTAGCGAGAGTATGCAGGCAGTTCCTGGAGGATGAAGGAATTGATACCATTGAATGGTCCCCACACTCACCTTAACTTAATCCAATAGAACACCTCTGGGATATCATGTTTCGGTCCATCTGATGCTGCTAGACTGTTAAGGAGCTCAGTGATGCCCTGGTCCAGATCGGAGAGGAAATACCCCAGGACACCATCTGTCGTCTCATTAGGAACATGCTCCGACATTGTCAGGCATGCATACAAGCACGTGGGGGCCATACAAACTACTGAGTACCATTTTGAGTTGCTGATAAGGAAAATGGTGTAACGCTGTGTATACTTTGATATACTTAAAATATTTATACTATTTATTTGAATCATGGTACACTTCATACTCCATTTATATTTGAATTAAGTTGTTTTTATTCACATCTTTTTTATTGATCATACACAGTGTCACACCAATAATTGAACCAAGTTACTTTTATTTACATCTTGTATTGTTTTTCACCATTTATATTAAGTATATCACAGTATACACAGCGCTACACCATTTTCTTTATCAGTTTGTTATACATCATAGTAAAGCCAGGTGTTAGCAGCTACTTCATTTTCTGAGACTATTGTTGGCAGCGCATGATATATACACACACACTCTGGGCCGTCTTATTTACACAAAAATGCTGCAACGAGAAAGGTAAGGTAAAGCTATGAATTAAAGGTTGTTAGTACAACGTATTTCAAACTAAATATCTATTTCTGTGACTTCATTTCGCTTTTAAGGCTACTACCCATAAATATTTTGGGCTGTGGAAATACCAAAAAGAAGACTCACATATACAATACTCCCATACACTAATGCACACACAATTTAGCATAGCGCTCTTGGAAGAACCAACAGCCATAGAGCTAACCCCTTGATGAAAAAAAAAACAATTAATTAAGGTATGGTTCTAAAATGAACAGCTATTGAAATCACTAGAAACAACTAATTAACAGTAACACCTATTTTCTTTGCATAGGAAGAGTAACTAGTATGCAGTGAAGTGTCACTAGCCTCATTAACTGCATAGCTTATATATAGAAATGACCTTTTCTTAGTATAAATTCTGTTAATGTTTTTTTTTTTCAATTTGTAAACAGAATTTCAATTTTTACTTATTTGTTCATGGCTACCAGATTTCCAAAATTAAATCCAGAGGCATCCTATCAATTATGCTCACCTACAAAATCACACCCCATTTGTTGCCAAACCCCGCAGATAACAAAAAATCAGTATGACTGCATTTCAGGAAGGTCAGTACTCAAAGAAAAGTTAAGCAACTGACTCCAGCAGTGCCATAATGGGGTGGCACCTGTGTAACTAAAGGCTTTTTTTAATTTTGGTTAAAGTGGAGACAAATTAGAACACCTGTGAGGTTTGTATTGCTGTCTCTGCACCTGTTATGCCCAAACACCTTTCAAATCAGTGGGAGCCGATCTGTCAAAATATCTTATAACATCTTATGGGCTAATAGGCAAGTTGGTTTTAAATATAGCTAGGGGGTTGGGGGAGGCACATAGAACCCTCCAATGGTCTGCTATGTATTTTGAGGGACCTTTGGAGTCTGTGTGCTGGTTTTTGTTTTTTTTTGTTTTGCTTTTTTTTTTTGCTTTTTTTTTTAAATGCCACTTTTGCTGTAGTACATCCTACAGCAAAAATTAAAAGAAAAGTTTGCATAGAGTCCCTCCTAAAATACATACAGAACCCTTTGAGTCTGGTACGGATTTTAAGGGGAAACCTCAAAAAAAGGAAAAAATCCATCCCAGACCCTTAATCTGATAATCTAATTATGCAGCTCGGCCAGTCAGGAATCATACCAGGTCACATACCCACATACCCTCAACATGGGGGGTTCCTTGCCAGGGGCCTCCATGCCAAAGCACATTATCCTCATTTTGATATGAACAAGGGTGTCTTCCCCACAACCCTTGTCGTTGGTTATTGGGTGTGACAGGAGTCACTTTGGGTGGGGGCCCATGGAACCCAGCTTACTTTGGAGATGTGGTGAAACCCCTGTCTGGGCTCCCCATATCTCTCTTATGTGTAAATCACCCTGTACCTGTTAGGGGCACACGGTGATCTGTCCTAATATTGTATGAGCTTTGTCTCAGACTGTGTAGACATGTTTAGGTGATAGGTGGGGTGGGGGGTTGTTGATTGTTTAATGTCATGTGGCTGCATTCCATTGCTCTATTGTTTGTCTGGCTTGGGAGCAAACTATTATGGGATGTATGTGTTTATGTGTATTAGCTTAGTGGGGGGGGGGGGGTCTCCAGCAGCCCTCCCTCCTGATGGGACTGTCTGCTGGTGTGAAGTTTGAATGCCTGTGTGTCTCTTGTTACTAAATGTAGATTGCCCCGCCCTGTGTCATTATGCAGGGAGGGGGGATTGTCCCCTGAGTGTATATATCTTGTATCTGAGTTCAAATAAACTAGTCTACCTCTGGTTTACTTCAAATCTGGTGTTGTCTGGATCTTGAGGTAACAATAGCCAGATTCACTGGTCTCGTGTTCCAGAGCCTGAGAAGCAGCTTCTTGATGGAGATACCCAGTCGTGGGTGTCTGGGGTCCATTACATGGGGGTCTGTGGTCGGGGGCTTATCAGAATTTGGTGCATATATTACCCCTATTCATTCATAAAAAAAATATTTGACACGTCTTTGATTAAAAGACTGAAAAATACTAAAAAAATGTTGCCTGTTGTAAATCCATCGTCAATCATGATAACTGCTGCTTGCCAACTAGCCAGCAAAAAACCCCAGATGACCCAGCACACACGACTGATCCTATCAGTACCACTAGCCACATGACAGCTCCTTGAGCTATTAGTTATATAAGAGAAGGGGCGGGGGCAGTGATGTTACTGATATCCTCGTCCCTTTGCTTATGTTGCGAGGATTCTGAGTGTTATCAGCTGTTTCTAGGGACATGGTGGGTGCAAGCATCTGCTGCTTCCTTAGAAATCAAGGACAGTGGTAAGCTTTCATACAGTATATAGAAGCCATAGAAATACCATTCCTATATATGCTGCTCAGCTCCCACCATACAGGGGGCCTGAAGGGCAAAAGTTCCAACAGCTGAACCTTAGTTACAGTATGTCTCCCTTGCTCTATCCAAAATTTAAAAAATGCCTTTAGTTCTTCTTTAAGATAATTATGTATTTATGCATATACCTAAAAATTGAAAGAGCAACATGATATAGCTATAGTTTCTCTTTCAGACAACCTACCTTGTAAGGCACGTAATATTTTTAATGACCTGTTAGATGCTAGGTTATTGTTTCTCTGCTTCACATGAAATAGAACAAAGCCAGCATCAAATCTGGTATATCTGAGATGAAGCACTAAACAAGATTAAAAAAATAAAAATTATGTGCACAGAGACCAACCTCTGTGAGCGCTACAGGCCATAGCAGTTTAACCCTTCTGTGCAGGAGTCTTATAAACTTCACAAAGGCTGCACAGTACAGTGATCATTCCTAACTTCCGCAATCAGGGTTAAACCAAGGTGTAGTCATTCTGCAGGTTCATTCCCCTCCTCTTCATCCCCATTTTCCCTGCTATGCTTTGCCTGCTTGTCAGTTTGCACGACAACCTTCCTCACTGATGGATTGAGTGGATCTGACAGGTCACCAGCTAGGTCTGTTTATTCCTGAGACAAGTGCTTTGGGATCCGTGTCCTGGGCAGCCCCCTCCAAATGTTACATACTCACAGTACTTTCAATTTACAGTCATGTATTTATGAGACTTCATTTCATTGCTGGATTTCCTGACCCTTAATCCCAGTACACTAGCATTCACAAAGGCTTCACAAATCTAAGCACGATGGAGACTAGTAATGTAAAAGTCATTCTGCTTCCTTAGTAATTGTATAATCCAATCAACTGAGCAACAGAAAACAGATCTGGAAGGGATTGCATTTGCTGTACTAGATTTTTCTGGCTGGTTATAGAACAGATCAGTACTACAGACTCTATAAAGTATAAAATGCTGTTTAAAAGTTTAGATCAACCTAATTAGTTTTGAACCATTAATTTTTAAAGGGGACCTTGGCTTAGACAACCTATTCCCTAAAACAGTTCATGATATTTCCTTTGTAAATCATAGAGCCCTTATGGTGAGAATTCTGTAGCCGCCTCTAGGCCCATTTCTTGATCCATTTCGTGGTGCCGTCCAGCCATCTGATGACAACATTAATGTAATTCCAAAGAACAACAAGGGAGAACAACCTTCAAAATGAAGGGACTTTAAAGGTCCTATATTTAAACCATAACATTGTTACTTTTCTTGTTCTTGTTCTTTTGATATATTTGGATGTGGCACTGTACGCCCACTCCCTGAGATGTGGCAAATTTGAGCTGTGCAACACTGATATAATTCCAGAATTCAGGAGCAGGAGTAAGTTGCATACAGCATGTCTCTTATGATGCTAGTCTTAGTCGTTACCTGTGCGGCTAGAAGAACAGAGTGTGTCTAGGCACTGTCATATATGTGAGAGAGCTCTGCTGCTTCTAATTGGGAATGGTAAACAAATACTATTTTTACTTATTTGTTAAATAAAACTGTGCTGGTGAATCTATGATAAGGACAAACTTAAAGTATGGCTAAACCAAAGCTTTTGATAGAGATGGGAAAGGTTAGTAATAGTAGGCTGTGGTTGCTGCTGCACAAAAAGTTGATAGTCAACAGATCAAGAAACTGACACACTTCATGAATGGAAGGCTTATGACTATTATTGAAAAGAAGGGTGCTATATTTGTCACTAATTTTTTATTTATTTTTTTTTATTGTCAGAAATGTTTCTTTGTAAATTTTGAGTTATTTGTTTATTATTCTCACTTTAAGAGATGAAAATAAGCAAGTGAGATGGAAACATTTTCATTTTTCATTTAGTTGTATAGCACTACCCCATTAGGAGTTGCTGAGTTTTGGGTTCCTCTGTAGTCCTGCACAGCCAGGCAACATGCATTTTCTTCAGACATTGGAAACAGGAGACAGTAAACAGTCAGTGAGCTTGTGTTTTTGGATTTTATTTATAAGGGGTATAGAACTTGGATGGGGTTGAGGGGCGTACAGGATGCCAAAGGAACTGTGAACTGAGGACAAACTCCTTAGCAACTACGTACAAGTCCGTTAGACAACAAAGTCTCTTAGCTGAAGGGGCTCTTCAGCTCTCCAGGTGTACCATGTCAGACCCCTGATGAATTCTCCTCTTCACCCAGCTGCCTGAGGAAATTCCTGGGCAAGGGGACCCAGAATCTGCCACTTTTATATCAGCAATCCCAGAAGGGGGCTAGTCAGGTTTCCCACCAGAATGCTATCTCTCCTTATCTCTCCCAGGGGGTGTGGGATTACTCACAGTCCTCTCCTGCAAGCTTGTGGAGTTAGTAGCTGCCTTCAGGCCATGTGCTGGGCTTGCTCCTTTCCTGCTTCCCAGGCTTCCTCTCTAATGGGACGGCTGAGGCTGAGAGATCCTCCCTTCCAGCTCCTGCCTGCAGCCTTCTCACTTCATCTTCCACCCAAGCTCTTCTGCTACTGAGCAGGCTTAATCACTCTTAAGGGCTGTCCTGAACCAATGCTAAGCCTCCTGCCTGGGGATTGGCCAGGATCCCTCAAGAGTGCAGACCAGCTCCTCCTCACCTCCATTCACTGAGTTCTAGAGACTTCTCCAAATCCCTAGATCAATGGGAGGTATCAGAGAGCTAATCTGCAAAGCCTCTCAACCTTGACCAAAATTTGACTCTCTGACTATCACCTCTGCTATTCAGCTTCCTAGCTGAAAAAAAATGATTTGTTAGCTCCCCCTAGCTAACTAGGAGGGTACTACATTTGCATAATTCTGCACACTAATAGTTGCCAAATGATTGTGCACACATAGATATTCTCCAAAGAAAGCCAAAACCTCACTTTTACTTTCTTAAATATTCAGGTTTGAGGTTTATTAACATTTTGGATTGACCGAGAGCACTGTAGTTGTTCAATAATGAAATTAATCCTCAAAAATAAAACTTGCCTAATAATTGTGTACACAGTGTATGTCTGACTGGGAAAATTTCCATTTACTTGATGTCCCATAGAGAAAAGAAGTAAGAAATCTCACCAAAGTGAGAGAAATTGCCTCTTAGACAGTTGTTATCAGAACAAGTTTCCACTTGGAATGATTTCCCTTTTATTTATGTTCCAGTGACAGCTACAAAATTTGCAATTTCTCTTAATCAGTCCATAGATGAGTTCTGATTCCCCCATCTACACATTTGAGGTAGATGAGGGAATTCTCCCCACTCTGCTATTGTACAGTATTCCGGCAGTAGGAAGAGTTTCCCACAGTCAGAATACACTGATCAGCATTGCAGGCTATAACCTGCAGCACTGATCAAGCAGAGATAATCTGATAGTTTTACAGAAGTAGATCAGAAGGTAAAACCACAGTGCTCATAGAAGGAATGAAACTCGACCAGTCCCTGTTGCACTGGACAAATTTTGGTCCATGTACCACTGACTTTACTTTCAACTAGTTAATTGACAATAGTTGCTAAGACAAATAGAGAGTAAATCTCTCCAGACAGACATGGACAACAATAATATTTACATATGCATGTATGCTTATAGACTCCATTATGTAGTTCCATTTAATGGGTGTACCAACATGCCAGAGAAATTTATACAAGTAGAGAAAGAATAGATTGTATAGGGCTTTAGGGTACATACAGTATAATATCGTGTCAGTCAACAATGCTAACATTTCATAATTGAAATTGTTAAATCTGAAGATTTAACAGTCATGAATACCTCCCTCTTATACCCATCGTACATAAACATACAGTATATGCACAGTGTTCCAAATAATCAAAACAGAATATCCACTTGATCTCAGTATAAAGCATCAAAGTATGAAGTAAGGAAAAAATACTGGGAACCAGAAAATTCTCAAAAGAATGAGAGCTTCCCCATAGTCACTTCATACATTCATAATGTATATTGAGATCAAGCGGACATTCTATTTTGATGAATTGGAGCTATGCATATATGTTTATGTATGATGGGTATAAGAAGGTATTCATGAATGATATGTCTTAGAAAGTACTTTTAATGGAATTTAAATTCATGTATTAGCAAAATTATACATTTTTGTCTGACAAGATTATTGTCTGTAACCATAAAGCTTCATAAAATATTTTCTTTCTATACGTGGACAACAATAAAAACCTGACAGGACTGCTAACCCTTCCCCACTCAATTCAAAAGCAATCACTTAAAACTTTTAAGTATAGATCCACTTTAACTTTTTCCTTAACTGGTTTACTGAATCCCGGTTAACTGAAGATTATTTTGTGGAACCTAGTTTCCCTTCCTTTGGGGCTTGGTGAATTAGACCCAGTGGAGTTCTTTTGTCTCTCTCATAGGCCAATGAACAATATCCACTTCTCCAGAAATCAGAACCTGCTGGAGCCACTTGGCTGGGCACTTTTGCAGAATTCTCTTGAAGCGATTTTCAAGAAATAAAAAATGTTTAACAAATATCTAACAAGAAAATTTAATATAACGCTAATCCTATATCCCTACCTAATATGGACAGAAAGACAGAAAGTATATATATATATATATATATATATATATATATATATATACATATATATATGCATGGGATATAAAAAGTCTACAGACCCCTGTTAATGTGTCAGGTTTCTGTGATGTAAAAATATATATCCACTTTACAGATATATTGCTTTTGCAATATATATTCTGTAATGTAAAGATCAATTTTTTTTAAATCTGTGGTGCTCCTTCATGTAAAAGAAGCACTGTCAACCAAGTGATAATTAGCTTTTCACATGTGTCTACCATCTGTAAAGCTAAAGCAATCATAGCACAAAATTAGTTTTTTCAACTAGTGAAAAGGGTTCCTAACTCAGAGAAGATCCTCAAGGGAAACATTTCAGCCTTATTAATGCATGCATCTCTGCCCTCAAAAAGTGCCAGGCTCTAAAACTGCTTGTTTCCTATAAATGAATAACATTTTATATAAATACTTTATATACCACTCTTAGCATGAGATATGTGATACTGCAGCTTGGCCCATTGGGGCAAATATTGTATATTACATGTCTATTATTTGAGGACAACAATGTAATTTAATTGTGACAAACATATGCAACAAGGTATAGCATAACCCATAACCACACTTACAGTGTATATTGTAAAATCAAGATAATGAAGTTTATTCCTTGGATTGTTTTTGTTTCACTGATGTCCTCACACATCCACTTTTTTTCAAAGAGGACATAGGGTTTGCCCATTTATTGAGTACAGGACTACAAAGCATTGCTTTTGTACAGAGGAAACTGCTTTTGCACATTTCTCTGGATTTTGGAATTTTCGGATGGGGCTCTGTAGTTTGGAGATTTTAAAATAGCTTGGGAGAGAAGAAATCCCTAATCCAGTATCCGGGCATTGAGGACAACCAACAGTGTATGTGTACAGGAACACACAGCACTTATAATAATGTTCTGGTGAGGGTTGCAAGTGAAGTGAGATTTGGATTTGCAGTTGTTGCCATGTGGACACAGACCCCTGTCAGCAGAGTTATTGGTACCTTTCAGAGACTACATTCCCTTGTCAGGGACTTCTTTCCAAAGGACTGAGAAAGGTAGGTGGGCTTTGGAGACCATTAGAGGGTCTGGGAAGCTGAGAAAACTGAGGCAGTTAGGGGGTACAGATAGTCTGGCAATTTGTCTTACGTTGGACTTTTGCTTTACTTGTTTGCCTTTTTAATAAAAGTGGGCTACCAGGTCCTTAACTAAACTATGGACATACATGAACTCACTTGGAAAATGCATCTACCACTAGAGCTGAACACCCACCGGACAAAAAAAAAAAAAGTATATATATATATAAATATATATAAACACTATATTGCCAAAAGTATTGGGACACCTGCCTTTGCATGCACATGAACTTTAATGGCATCCCAGTCTTAGTTCATAGTGTTCAATACTGAGTTGGCTCACTCTTTGCAGCTACAACAGCTTCAACTCTTCTGAGAAGGCTGTCCTTAAGATTTAGGAGTGGGTCTATGGGAATGTTTTACCATTCTTCCAGAAGCACATTTGTGAGGTCAGGCACTGATGTCAGACGAGAAGGCCTGGCTTGCAGTCTCTGTTCAATTCATCCTTTACACCACTACATACAACGCTTTGCATTGCACTTGGTGATGTATGGCTTGGATGCAGCTGCTCGGCCATGGAAACCCATTCCATGAAGCTCTTTATGCACTGTTGTTGTGCTAATCTGAAGGCCACATGACTTTGAAGGTCTTTAGCTATTGACTCTGCAGACAGTTGGCGACTTCTACGCACTATGTGCTTCAGCATGTGCTGACCCCGCTCTGTTATTTTACATGGCATACTACTTCATGGAAGAGTTGCTGTTGTTGCCAGTTGCTTCCACTTTGTTATAATACCACTAACAGTTGACTGTGGAATATTTAGTAGCAAGGAAATTTCACGGATGGATTTATTGCACAGGTGGCATCCTATCACAGAACCATGCTTGAATTCACTGAGCTCCTGAGAGCAACCCTTTCTTTCACAAATGTTTGTAGAAGCAGTCTGCATGCCTAGGTGCTTGATTTTATACATCTGTCGCCATGGAGGTGATTAGAGCACCTGAATCCAATGATTTGGAAGGGTGTCTCAATACTTTTTACACTGAAGATAGGTCCTAATGACATTAGCTGCATATTTAGGGTCATTGTCCTGATGCAGAATAAAGTTGTGGCCATTCACATGTCTCCCTGATGGTGTGGCATGATGGATTAATATCTGCCTGTATTTCTCAGCGTTGAGGACACCATTGTTCCTGAATCTCCAACTTCATCTGCAGAAATGCACCCCCAAACTTTCAAGAAGCCTCTACCATGCTTCACTGTTGACTGAAGGCACTCATTATTGTACCGCTCTCCAGCCCTTCATTAACAAACTGCCTCCTGCTACAGCCAAATATTTAAAATTTTGACTCATCAGCCCAGAGCACCTGCTGTCAATTTTCTGCACCCCAGTTCTTGTGTTTTCATGCATAGTTGAAGCTCTTAGCCTTGTTAATATGTTGGAGGTATTGCTTTTTGTCTGCAATTCTTCCATGAAGACCACTTTTGTCAGGAGATGGGTGTACCTGGGTCCCACTGGTTTCCACCAGTTCAGTGCTGATGGCACTGCTGGACATCTCCCAATATCAAAGTGAAGTAAGCACAATGTGCCTTTCATCTGCTACATTACATTTCCTTAGCTGACCACTGCATCTATGATCCTCAATGTTTCTTTGTGCTTTTTTAAAAGAACTTGAACAGCACATCTTGAAACCCCGGTCTGCTTTGAAATCTTTGCCTGAGAGAGTCTTTGCTGAGACAGTATAACTACCTTGTGTCTTGTTGCTGTATTCATTCTTGCCCTGGTATATGACCTGTGACATGAAACTGTCTTCCACAACTTCACTTTAGTAGCAGAGTTTGAATGTTCCTTGCCCAGTTTAAGCCTCCTACACAGCTGTTTCTGTTTCATTTAATGACTGTGTTTTATCTTAGATACGAAATTGATGAACAAAATCCCTTACTTTGTGCAAATTTCCAAAGTGTGCAAGTGTCAGAATTCATGCCGGTTTGAAGCCAAAGGGTAGTTACACAAAATATTAAATGGATTTAAATCTTTCATTTGCTCATGTTGCATTTTGATAATTTGATAATTTTGCAATTGATAAAAATAATTAAAATATCAATTTTAAAAGCATTCTTACTTCATTTCTTCACACCTGCCTAAACTTTTGCACAGATACACACAGTACATGAGAGATAGATAGATAGATAGATAGATAGATAGATAGATAGATAGATAGATAGATAGATAGATAGATAGAGTATATGTATTAATTAATATGTGTCAGACATGTGATAATTATAATAATGATACCTACATCCCAAGAGAACAGCAGAAAAAAGACTAATGAGGAGTGTGAATTTTCTAGGTAACGTCATGAACATGAAAACATAGAAAATATTTATTACAACAATTTCAATTAAAAAAATAAATCAGCAATTGAGGAAGTCATGCTAAAATTAAGGCTCCCAGCAGGCTGTCCAGCTGTTCCTGTAGTAGCTAACAATTAACAATGTTATAACGTATCACAGGTATCTAAGGTAACATTATTCAGGAACATATGGACAGCCAGCAGATCAAATCTCTATGCATAAGTATGGAGAGCAGACGAGTTCTATAAAAGTAAAGAAAGACAAGCAAATCATAAACATGTACACACCAACATTACAATAGGCATCGGCAGTAAAATATTTCTTAGGGCTGCATAGGCGAAGAGGATTCCCCATCTCACCCAGGGTTGTTGAGAAGTGACGTAGACCACCGGGGAGGACTCAAGGGCCAAAACCCTCACCAGGCTGACATGGGACCGGCAACGACCAAGTAAAAACTGTAGAATCAAACATAAGTGTCCCATTAAAGAAAAATGGCTGCAAAATATTAACCACTTCAATAACAGTATTGTCATGTTCGTGTTGCCCAGTGTGTCGGTTGCCAGGCATAAGTATTTTCCCATTACCGAAGTAGCAATTGTGATCACCAATTCTTTAACCATATTTGTCTATGGTCTTGCAGCTGCGTGGTCCAAGTAGCATAAAAGATCATAGATTATGTCACCTGGTGAGACTGTTTGGTGGGTTCTTTACTGTAGATGAAACAGTTGATCTTCGCTAGTAGTAATAGTTTAGCAAATATTGCCTTGTGGTATATAGCTTGGGGTCGTTTTGTTCCCTCCATGTCTACCTCTCCATTTGTGTTCCCTTTCGTAGCACTTGTTGGAATCCCCTATTACAGACCGTGGGGGGATTTGTATTACATTATTGGATCTTGACGTCTTTCTGCGAAGCTTCGAGGGACACCCTCGGTACATATACTGACATCTTTTGAAGAAATCCTCTATGGCCCATGAGCCCACTGCCGTGTACTCCATAAAAAGCTGTCTTGGTCCCACTTTTTGTCTATCGGTAGGTATACTGGTCAAGCATAGACTGTTTCTTTAGCTGCTTCTCTACCGGTCTATAGTCAAATGACAGAAAAGTGGGAGCTGAAATGTTCTGGGTGGACATTATATGATGTCCTGCCAAGATTGGGTCACACTGCAGCATGATCTGTCACCCGCTGTGTCCACCAGGCATAGCAGTGTATCGGGCTGGTGCGGGTACCATGTGATCGTTGTGACCAATAATAGCAGATCTCATGTCAATTGTATACAATGGATGACTTCCATTCATAGCCATGCATTGTGCACTACTGTGTTGCTCACTGTGATTTGTCACAGTGATCACATGGTACAGATAGGGCCAATAACAACCCATCTGTACCATGTTATTAGTTGTGGCCATTCACAGCTAATCACAACAATACATGCTGGATGAATCGATTCGGTTGTTAATCAGTTTCAGCTGCTTTGGTGTTCATGAAATTAACAACAGGTGCACTAGATGGGCAACAATAAGACAACCCCCAAAACAGGAATGGTTTTACAGGTGGAGGCCACTGAAATTTTTTTCCCTACTCATCTTTTCTGACTGCTTTTCACTAGTTTTACATTTGGCTAGGGTCAGATATTTTTCCCCATTGAGATCTGATGTGTTTTCAAAGTGTTCCTTATATACAGTGCTCAGCATGAGTACACCCCTTTTGAAAAGTAAGATTTTAATCAATATCTCAATGAATACAAGGACAATTTCCAAAATTTTGACAAAAGTTTTATAGAACATTTGTTTAGCTCATTACATGAAAGTAGTGTTAATATAACTTAGATTACAAAATCTTCAGTTTTACTCAAATTAGTTGATGCAAAAATAAATACACCCTACAACTAAAACTACTGCATCTAGTATGTTGTATGACCTCCATGATTTGTAAGGAAAACACAAAGTCTTCTAGGCATAGAATGAACAAGTTGGCAACATATTGCAACATTTTTTTTTTTTCCATTCTTCAAGAACTACCTCTTTTGGAGCCTGGATGCTGGATGGAGATTGATGCTCAACTTGTCTCTTCAGAATTCCCCATAGGTGTTTGATTGGGTTCAGATCAGGAGACATACTTGGCCACTGAATCACTTTCACCCTGTTATTCTTCAGAAATGCAACAGTGGCTTTAGATGTATGTTTTGGATCATTGTCATGTTGGAAAAGTGCACGATGACCAAGGGTACGGAGTGATGGTAATATCTTCTCTTTCAATGTCGAGCAGTACATCTGTGAATTCATGATACCATCAATGAAATGCAGCTCCCCGACACCAGCAGCACTCATGCTGCATCACAGAAGGATACTGCCACCACCATGTTTCACTGTAGCAGCCATGCATTTTCCTTTGTACTCCTCACCTTTGCAACGCCATACAGTTTTGAAGCCATCACTTACAAAAACATTTTTCTTGATCTCATAGTACATAGTCCCAGTAGTCTTCTTCTTTTTCAGCATGGGCCCTGGCGAATCCTAGGTGGGATTTTTTGTACATGGGCTTTAGGAGAGACTTCCTTCATGGACGACACCCATGCATGCCATTTCTCTGCATTGTATGCCATATTGTGTTACAGGAAACAATCACCCCAGTTTGGCTTTCTACTTCTATATCTGACTGCAGTGAACTTGCATGGCAATTTTCTTCAACCCTTCTCATCAGAAGACACTCCTGTCAAGGTTTTAACTTCTATGGAAGGCCTGGACGTCTCCGGGAGCTGGTTACTGTTCCATCTTTGTTAAATGTTTGTATCACTGTTGCTACAGTATTCTGACTGATAAGTAAACCTTTGCCAATCTTCTTGCAGTCTTCACCTTTCCTGTGTAAGGAAATTATTTTCTTTCTCAGGCCTTGTGACATTTGTCTTCCATGTGGTGCCATTGCTGACAGCATGAAATGGGAGGGATTTTCTTTGTTAAGTAATGCCCTTTTATAGTCAACTGTCTGCTGGACACCTGTTTAATTAATAATAGACTCACCTGTAGTTGAATTCATGTTAATTAGGATTTTATTGTCTAAAATTTAGCTTTGCTCCTAAGACTTTCATGGGGGTGTATTCATTTTTGCAACATGGCCTTGAATGAATTTATTAGGAAAAATACTTTTTTTGTGTGTGCAAATTAACAATCTTGTTTGCAATCAATGGCCCTTGAGTATTTTGTAGTATAATGTCCCATAGAAAATGTTGATTCTGAAAAGAAAGTAAAGGTTTTCTGAGAAATCTGTTGGGGTGTACTCATTTATGCTGAGCACTGTATAAATATATATATATATATATATATATATATATATATATATATATAAGGAATGTATATAGATAGATAGATAGATAGTGTCTTGGAAATTCGCTTTAACGAATTTCTCCTTACCGTGAGTACTCGCAGTTGGATGCGCAGAAATCCCCCATAAAGCTGTGCGAATCTTGCTTACCACGACTGCAGCTAAACTACACAATTCCTGCCCATCCAACTACTTTTAGCTTCTGTTGAGATGCGGGGGGTGGAGCTCCCTATACCTGGAAATGATCACACGGCACTTTCAGATTGCTGTTGGAATTCACATAGAGACTGGCTTCAGACTCAGCCCCCGGTTTTATTACAAGCAGACACATGCCCCCCACATGAATAAAGTCAATCCCCTCCCATCGATCAATGCAATGGGGAGTGCCTATACACAGGATATACATTCCGATTGGAGCATAGCCTTTCCTATTATCTATCACTGGTCCTCCCCCATGAGCCTTCTGAGGTCAGCAGACTTCCTCCCCTTCCCCCCATGAGCCCTCTATGGAGAGCATATCTCCTCCCCTTCCCCCCATGACCCTTCTATGGAGAGCATATTTCCCAGCTTCTAGCAGTATGTCCATTCCCTGTACAAGCATCCCCTAGGAACATCAGTCTGTACCTGGATGGGCCCGATACGATCTTTATTAAAACACATCCATCCAGATACAGTTCAGATTGGTAATTGGTTGTAAGATATGCATAAGCCTACACGTGGAGTTCGTACCGCTTGGCGCCTTGCGTTATGAAGTCCATGTGGTACTATGCTGCTGATATGTGCATACAGGCCCGCGGTCTACTGCCAGCGGCATTCGCATCGAATGCCGTGGTGGTATACACGCCGGTCTCTAAGCGCAGATCCACCATCTCATCCATTACCGAGCTGAGTACTGTAATACATACATTGTACATGCGCATGGCCCAATTGCAGCCTTCAGAGCTTTAATTAAGCCACACGAGAGACATATGAATAACACTAATATATGACACATTTAAAGTTCAACCAACAATACAAAATTTCCATGACATTCCCTCCTGTTTTATCATATTCTCCTCGTGTCCCTTCTTGATCTTCTTCAGCTTGATGGGTGTAGTGTCAAAAACCTCAAAGAGTTCCTGTAGTTGTCCCTGAGAATAAAGCTCCACGGGGTACCTGAAACAACAAGACCCGACGCAGACTCGACGCAAACAGGCTTGATTAAAGCAATGATCCTCAAGAGCGTTGGAACCTTCACTACAGGAAGGCTCTTGCAAAAACCACAAACAGACTTGTGGTATGAATAAGGCTTGTGATCCCACGGTGGTCTGGGGAGATCCAGCAACAGATTCTCAAATTGCCCCTGCAGACGGGGTCACACAAGGCTGGTCTCAACCCAGACAGTTTTCCAAATCGCAGACACAAACCATGATGAGGCTTGAAGCTTGCTTGGAGGTCTTGGAGAATGTGGTCTTCAGGGAGATAAATTATAGGGAAGCCAGGATGTAATCTGTAGAGAAGGTGGTTGGTTGGTGAGGTCTTCCTCCGATCAGTGGTTGGAGTGGGATCCCAGGAGCGGGCATGGAGATGTGGTTGTCTGCCCGAGCTTGGCTTACACGGTCAATGAGGCAATAGGAACATCTCACCGCGGCATATAAGAGGCAGAGGAAAAAGAGAAGCATCAGGATATACACTCTCACTTCCTTCAACCAAGATCCAATGGAGAACAGGAAATCTCCTAATCCTCCCAAACCCTTGAACGGATTCCAACCCTCACTAGCTATAGCTCTAGCTTTTCCCTGTAGTTCACTAACTTTGTCCATATGGGCCTGGACCTTGTCATCGGTGTCTTCTATCCAAGTACAACAATCCTCTCCGATGAACTCACAGAATCCCCCTTTGGCGGCTAAAAGGTAATCAAGGGCCATCTTCTCCTGAAGCACTAAAATTCCCATCTGCCGTTGTTCTTGGGCAATTTCTCTGACAGCCTCTACGGTCTCATTAAACATACTATCCACGATGACAGAAAAATTGTTCAGGCGCTTCATAAGTTCTATTCCCCAACCTGTCCATGAGGGGAACCAAGCCCATGCCTGGTCGCCCTCAGAGAACAGTTCCCTGCGAACTCTCCCTGCCATCCTTACCTTCTTGTGGACCATCAACTCTTCATGATCCATCACTACATAGGATGCTGGGATTAGCTTTATGAGGGCACACGAACCTTTCGCGTTCTGGGGAAATGTTCTATAGGCTGCCGAACCACACAGAAAATAGTACGGACCTGTCAGAGCAGAGCAGGAGGAGTTCCTCATTCGGCCTCTGGTACTGAGCAACAGTTGCACAGACTGGGGGATTGCTCCCTCAGTCTGCACATCACATCCGTCCTTCCAACAAACGTGGTCTGGTCGGTCAGTGTGGTTACTCAGAAGGGAAGTCTGGTTAGTCAGATTGACAGTTATACCTCCCTCACAGGTGGTAGTCCCAACAAACTTGTTACCTGTGCCAAAGCTGATGTTAAAGCACACCTGATGGCTGCCTAGCTGTCCAGTTACCCATAATGGACTGACGAGGGTCCTACAGGAGCTAGAGCTAATATTGGTGCTAAAACTGATGCTACCTAAAAATGTGTCATTAAGTTCTACCGACAAATGTCTACGTGGGGGCTGACCAGGGGTCCCTTGCTTTATCATGCCGACGCGGATGTCATATAGGGCATGAACAGCGGCCATTGCAGACATGTGATGACTGGGTGGGGGCTTAGAGCATACCCAACAGTTGGTTTTGTTGGCGGTTCTGGCTAAACGCAGATGCATTTTAAATAAAAGGTTGGGGTATCTGCCGTCTTTTCCTCCGTTCACACACATGTAAGACATACAAACAAAAAGAAAAAGGAAAAATGACACCCCTCATTCTCTGGTGTAGCTGAAAAGCTTCTTGCAGTGGCTTGCGTGCACCCAGTTGTCTCGTCCCTCGAGCTTGAGTGAGGTAGGTGTCGTCAGCTGGACTTGGTATGGTCCGGTGAACCGTGGCTCAAGTCTGGTTCTTTGATGTTTCTTTAGGACGACCCAATCACCTGGCTCAATAGAAAAAACACCTGTTATTGCATTTGGATCGGGGAGCGATTTGCGAACCCGATGGTGTATCTTCTGCAGCTCCCGTTGCAGAGATTGCACGTAACCTGTAAGCTGTGAATGCAAAGACGACAACTGTTGAGGAAAGTACAACCCTGTTTTGGGAGGTCCCCCAAGCAACACCTCGTAGGGTGACAGCCCATGTGGTTGCCGAGGGGCATTCCGGATGGAATAGGGGGCAATGGGGAGACACTCAGGCCAAGGTTTTTGGGTATCGGCCATGATGTTGGAGATCCTGTTTTTAAGGATTCCGTTAAGACGTTCAACCTTACCGCTACTCTCGGGGTGATATGGGGTGTGTAGCCGCTGACTCCAGTTCCACGAAAGAAATGCAGTCGTGTCCTTTGGAAGAGAGGTTAGTAGTGGACAAAGAAGACATGTTAGCAGAAGAGGTGTTAGTATTGTTAGTCGTGTTGCAAAATTCAGCACTGTCGTTGCTGTCCCCCCCCCCCCTTCTCATCTTCCAACACAGGAAGAAGAGAAGCTGGGTTAAGAATAGTGCATCGTTTGATAGTGAGGTTAGTAGGGGTTAGGAGGGCTTTCCCCTGAGAGGGGTACCTTGCCTTGGATGTCCTGTTTTTGCAAGACCGTTCTTGCTGCACTGGTGTCGGTGAGGCAAGGGAGGGGATATTTTAATTCCTCTAGAAAAAGATGGATCTGGGCCGACACCGATTTGTCAACTTCCTATGAGAATTCATAGGAGTTACTTACCATGGTGGTCACAGGGGCGGAGGACTCATCAGGAATGAACTGCCACCGACCTTTAGGTAATTGGGGACAGCTCCTCCTCATGTGCCCCGTTTGGTGGCACTGGAAGCACCTGGGTGGGGGCCTATCCTTCCTGTGACCCAGATCCCTTGGTTTTTCGTGTGGGGTCTGGGACATAAGAACTTTGGCCTTGTCCTGTTTTCTTCTATCCATTTCCCTCTCTATTGCCGCAAGAGTGGAAAGGATAGCAGGGATAGACATCTCATTATATTCGGGTCGGGCCAGAACCAGCCTTTCCCGAATTTTAGTATCGATGCCTTCCAAAAATTTGGCCCGCAACAGAATGTGCGTCGTGGTCACCTTTACCCCTTCAGTTGGAGCATCAGGTCCAACTTCCAGATCCGCATCCAGTGCCGTCTGCTTGAGACGGCGCCAGAAGCAGGCGCTTTCCTCATTAGGACCCTGGGTGAGCTTCATCATGTCCGTAGTAGAGGTAGCACCATACATTTCTGGAAGCTTTGCCTTTAGCTGTGTACAGAACTCTTTGCCCCCTGAAGTCATCTCCTCATGAGTGGTTATAGAGCACCCTGCAATCACTGTACTGGCCACTTCCATGCCCACCTTTGCCCGCAGGATCTGCGCACAATCTGACCCGCTCATACCATAGCTGAACTGGTTTTGTCCAAACATTCGAGCAAATCCTCTCGGATTGACTCGATAGTCCGGGAGCTCAGCCAGAATAGTGCGGATCTCTGCCGGGGTGAAGGGGACATGCCAAACTACCCGTTCCCCTAAAGTCCGTTCCCCCTGTGCATTGGGAGGACCTTCAAATTGCTGCACCCTGACTGGATAGGCCTCGGTCCGGAAAGAGTGCAAGGGCTGGCCCAGCTTCATCGGTGGGCTTAGATTAACCACCTCGCTTACTGCACCTTCAGGTTTGAGGTCCCTCAGATCAGGGTATAGCTGGGGGGGCAGGGGTCTGATCAGTGGTTCGTAGCGCTTTGATGCAATCTGCCCTGTTTCTTAACCGGGTGTCTATTCCCCTTGATTCACAGATAGTCTGCAAATCGGTTGTTGAGAAGGCTTCATAGTTGGAAACAGAAGGAGCTGGGGTGAAGCAGGGAGAAGGGAGAGGTAGACGCTGAGGCATAGATACAGAAGACACGGAAGGTACGTCAAGAGTGACGTCACTAACAGAAGAGACAGGTGCAGTTATACTTATCTCAGCCACTGTTGGTTGTTCGGGAACCCCAGCAGACCCTGATCCTGCCTGCCTTAGTAGAGTCAGCCCTGAAAGAGCTTCCTCCACCTCTGACACTGGATCCTCCTGTTTTATTCCCTCTGGAGGCCAGGTATACATCACCTGGTTCTTCCGGACAGACACCAGTTTATGTATGCCCTGCTTCCCTAATTGGATTGACCTGTGAAGCCATAGCTGTGCGATCTCTAGTTCTGACGCCTGCATCCGTGGTTCAAATTCAGAGATGAATTTTTCCCACCTCCATGCGTCAAATGTACCTTCCCGGGGAATTTCCCATCTGGTACCCTTCGACCATTTATTCCACCTTTTGAGGGGTTCTGTAGACTTCCCCCCCAAACTCACCTTCATCAGTTGTGCAGCTGTCCTTACCCTGAAGAGGGCTGGTTCCCCCTCTCTCTTCATGGACTGACTACTGCCCATCGTGACTAGTCACTGGTATATATCCCGCGTCCGGGTACCTGTTTACCCCCTGGAGCACTCGGTGGGATCCTACCGAGAGGCCTGATCCCACCACTTTCCCAGCACAGCGTAATTTATGTGATACTTATCGATCACCCGAAGCACATCAAGTGGCGGTCAGACTGAGAGCAAACCTCCCACTCCCACAGCGCAATTTATGTGATCCTGACCACCCGAAGTGTTTGTGGTAACCAGGCTAAGCGTTACACTTCCCTGGACCGCCCACTCGCACAGCGCAATTTATGTGGTTCTCATCACCCACTGTGTTTGGCAGGCCACACCGCACAATGATGAAAGTGGCTTTTCTCTCCCTGCACACAGTAGCTAACACAAGTCAAAACAAAAAGAGGGGTTCTTGGATGTTACTTAGGGGTCACTGGTTGGCCGGAAACCTGCTAACTGACCTTTAGGAAATTTGTGTAAAGAAAAAAACTTTCCTAATACACACAGAAAAACCCCTTTTCAACCTGAAAAACCGTTAAAAAGGACAAAGTGGATCCTTATGAAAAACACGGGACGTTTCGCAGTAAAACAATTACACAGAGGTAAACTGAAAAACTGCGCCAAAAATAACCTTGTTGCTGACGCAAAAATCGCTCCTACCAGCACCGCTAAACGATCCACGTTACACACGCAATCTTCGCTGCAACCACCTAAAACCGTTTACACAAAAAGTCTGCTGGACGCGAAACACGTAATGCAGCAGCTTAAAACAAACCCGCTTTACAATAAGGAACTACTTTTAACAAGAAAAACACAAGAAAAACATAATCACTATACAAGAAATCTATGTGCAAAAACTCAGACTTCACCACGCTCACTAAATGTGGAACACGTGAGGGGAAAAATCGCTTAACACACTTTAAATTGGCCGGCAATACGCAAATTTAAAGCTAAAAGCAAACAACTTAAACTGTAAAAATTTGGATTAAAAACACAAAATGGGTCAAATGCATATAGGAAACTTCATGCACATTGCATAGAGATTACTGCACATGTGGTAGTCAACAAAATGGCCACCAACAGGGAAAGCACATGGGAACACTAGCCTCATAAATTGCCTCTAACCTCTTACATAAAACAGACTTTAGGACAGAACATACACTGGACAATTACACAACAATATACAGCACACATACAACACAATTTGGCACGATCACAGAACAGACATAAAACACCAACATATCACACTAACATGCACATGTAACAGAAAGGACCCCCTGCTGCATGCTTGCTGGGAGCAGTAGTACCACAAAACATTGCACAGACTATATACACACAAAGATCTTACAACAGTTAACAATTAACCTAAACCTTTCAGCACTGTAATAATTACCTCACGTGGAGGGGGGTAAAGCAATTACCACAGTACCTACAACCCGCAAATACTTACCTAACATTATGCAACAACTTTTACCCGCTAAAACATATACCCGTTTAATTTTTGGTTGGAAGATTTTTAAACTTGACCAAATCCAGCCAATCAAACCCACCCCTCTGCTGCTCTCCGCAGAGACAAACCCTTGTCTTTCACCCACAAATCAAGATTTTAGGACGCAACTTATAAGAACTTTATTTAGAACTTTTGTAATTTTGCAGCTATGTTCTGGATTTTTGCTTCATTAGCTGACCTGACTCTTGTAAATCAGTTAATGATATTGGATCTATATTGCAATAGCTTGCACTTGCTGCTTATTTTTATATATTTGTCTAATTAGGACAGATGGAGTGTCCCATGTTTGCAGCTGCTTGCTTGTCATACATACAGAAGTATAGTAGCTGACTCAGCTGAGATGCTGAGATCCTATGCCATTTGCCATTTATAGGCATGTTCCTGTACTAAATGTATTTTCTTTGCCTGTGAGATTACACATGTTATTACTTTTCTTAAAGTGGTAGTAAACCGCATCCAAAAAAAAAAAAAGCCCCTGCAAGGAAAAGGCATAATGTGCTAGTATGCATTGTACTAGCACATTATGAAGTACTTACGTTGAAACTAAGCCCTCCAGTGGAGCGCTGTCACGTCTCCCCAGGGCTAACTGGGCGAGCCGCAATTACATCATTCCCGGGTATGCCGCTCCTTCAGATCGCATGCACCGGCTATCAGAGAGGTCTAATATCTCCTAAACAGTTCATGTTTAGCAGATATTATTTTTACCTACAGGTAAGCTTTATATAAGCTTACCTGTAGGTAAAATTATTAAAGAAGAGTTTACTACCACTTTAACCACCTCCTGTCCACCATATAAGGAAATTATGGGTCTGCGGGGGCTATCTCATTCTGGGAAGACATCATATGGCGTCTTTCCACTCTAGTCACACATGCGCGCCCCTGGGACAAAGCCCATCATCGATCAAGGTGAAGAGCCATTGGCTGTGGCTTTTTACTACATGATCGGCTGTGTCTATTCTCTGAAAACCAGGCAGCCTCCAGCAGCGCCATACACCCCACTGGTCATTCGGCAAAAGCCAATGGCGCTAGACCCATGGATGAAAGACCCAGCACTGGAATATTCCATCAACGCCCAAGAATCAGGGCCCAAACATACCTCCCAGATGCACTTGCCAACCCATTATGGCTGCCATCCAACTCAGGATCAGCAAGCATGCCCTCTTTCACTGCATAGCCAGATGTGCAGGCCAACACTGAGGATTTTTCAAAAATTGATTTTTTGCCCGACACTTTACTTCAGTTTATTGTGGACCAGACAAACCGTTATGCCACACAATTCATTACTAACAACCCCAGTTCTTCCTATGCCCATCCATTTGAATGGAGACCTCTTACATTGGAGGAATGTAAGTTATTTTTGGGTCTCACCCTTAACATGGGGCTTACAAAAAAAAAAGGACATGCGCACTAGTCCACACACCCATTCCACCACATGCCATTTTATTCTGCTGAAATGCCCTGTGTCACGGACGCGGTGTCAGACCCCAGACCTTCTCACCAAACTCGTGACAGAAGGAGCGGCCGATCTAAAACTGCAGTGTGACGTGCGTAACAATGCCACACTCAACTGCGCCCTGCACAACGATTGTCCAGCTAATGTTCTACAATCTGTGCCTGCAGCCTGAATGCGTTTGTTACTGGGTCGGGTTAATTACACAACTAACCCTTCACTGCCACCACCCCTTTTTGTACAGAGAAAGGGGAAACTCTCCTTATCAATTAATACACTATAATGATTGAAATAATGATCTATATAACACAGTCCGCAGCCCCGTTATACAGAGATTAAAACAAACAGTAGCTTCTCTTCAAAGGCAGGGATTCGTAAATTGCAATTAAGAACTATAGGAACAGTTCAACACTTTCAGAAAGAAAGATTTATTACTAAAAGAGTCAAACAGGTGCAATAAAAGAAATATTTACAAAGAAGATGTAACTAAGATGTATCTATACATGTACAGAAAACAGCATAGCACAGCAAGAGATATCAGAGAGAGGTGAAAGGGTTAAAGTTACTTGCCAATTAAGCCTTAGCCGTAAGCAGATCCAAGTTTCAGAGCCACGGGGTCTCCCTAAGTTACGATGGGATGATAGGAGAACTTTTTAGCTTAGCCTCAGGCCTACAACCTGTGCTTTTTTAAAGTCCCCCAGCAGGGGGGGTGCCTTTGAGTAACTGGCCAATACTCTGTTTAGGGAGGGATCTCGGGCGGACTCTGAATTAAAACCAATATCTTCATAACCCATGATATGAAACGCAGGGGTCAAACTGACTTGAGGAATGTTCATTTAATTCTGTCACCTTAAACTGTTAGGTTTTACGAGGTTACAATCTCTTTCAATTCCTGGGAGAAGCTGCCTTATCTGTTTTATGATGTGTGAGCCTACACAGGTCCTTGGGTCAGTGCTTCCCAATTCTCTGAGGAACACTGGCCTTATCATGACTTAGGTGAGTAAGGCTACACTTTTGCAGACTGCTCGGCACCGAACTAAGGATGCCTTAACCTGCTGTTGACCCATAACCAGCACACACACATCTGTCACTGTGCCTCTCAGGAAGGGAGGGGGAAGGAGAATAAGGTGTAAATGAATACTTTTTAATAAAGGGGGGAATCTGTGTCAGTCTCTGTTGCGCACGTTCTGCTACACCCTGTAATGCCCAGGTCACGCTATGAGATAATCATGCATTTCCATAAAGTGGAGTTCCAGCTGAAAAAAAAAAATTAGCTACAAAAACTGTAGCTGCTGAATTTTAATATACAGCCACTTACCTGTCCCTTGGTCAGGTGTCCTCACCACCGCTGGTTTCACCGGCCATCTTCTCTCCCTGGCGCCGGCATCTTTAGTGTGGGCACCCGGCTGTGACAGCTTGCGGCTTCACAGCCGGGTGTTTGTTTCCCATGTGCCCTGTTTCCTGTATCCTGTCTCCTGCCTGCTCGACTCTGCTGCTTGACTCTGATTCTGATAGAATTCCCCCTGCACTGATCCCGGCTATTCCTGACCATTCTTTTGCCTGCTCCCGTTGTACCTTTCTGCCTGATTGTTCCTCACCTGGCCTGCCTGACCACTCCACCTCTCCAGCCCTAACTGCACCTGTACCTATTAGTTTAAGGTTTGTTTTGTTTTGCACCGTGTTTGTTTATTTTGTGCAGCTCATAATAAATATTATTATTATTTAATCATTTCTGAAGACCATATTTCTACCTACTGCCTGTACTGACCCAGGACTTTTTATGGGCCATGTTCCTCCTTGCTGCCTGGACAAAAACTTTGGCTGTGCTAACAATATCTCTTCCTGCCGCCTGTAATGACCCAGGACATTTTATGTACCATATTCCTACCTGCTGCCTGGACAAATACCTTGGCTGTGCTGACCATATCTCTGCCTGCTGCCTGTAATGATCCAGGACATTTTATGGACCATGTTCCTGCCTGCTGCCTTAACCATACTTTGGCTGTGCTGACCATATCTCTGCCTGCTGCCTGTACTAACCCAAGACTTTTTATGGACTTTGTTCCTGCCTGCTGCCTGGTTGTCTACCTGCCGCCTGTACTGATCTGGAACAATGTTCTCGTCAAACCACTTGTAATCTTTTGTTTATATTGTTTTTTGTATAATGCTTGCTGATTTTTGTGTTACACTTGTTGCAATGTTGGCACATAATCTGTACAGATATTGAAAAGGTCTTACACATGTGGGATCCCCATAATCAGGAGGAGAAGCAGAATGTATTTTGGGGTGTAATTATTGGTATCTTCATGCTGTTTGTTATAAATATCTTATTGATTGACAACTTTGTGCTAAAAAAATACATTTTCCATTTATGTGGAAAAAATGACATGTTCCAAAACTCATTATGCCTCACAAATAAATACATTTGAGTGTCTTCTTTCCAACATGGGGTAATTTTGTGGGTGTTTCCACCTTCCTGGTGCTCCAGGGCCTTCAAAAATATGACAGGTTGTCAAGAAAGTAGATGTATACTTTTTGCCCCCAGAAGGCCTAAGGGAGCTACTTGGATGTTGGGGTTCTCTATGTGGCCAGGCTGAGGAAAAGTCTCACACACATGGTATCCCCATACTCAGGAGGAGTAGCTGAATATATTTTGGTGTGTAATTTTCATATGTACGCACTATGTGTTAAAAATATATTATAAATGGACAACATTGTATCAAAAAATATGTTTTCATTTTCTTTCCACATTTTCTGAAAACTTGTGGAAAAACATGACATGTTAAAAGACTCATTGTACCTCATAGAATATACGTTGGGGTGTTTGCTTCTCAAAATGGGGTCATTTTGTGAATTATTCCATTGTCCTGGTGCTCCAGGGCCTTCAAAAGTGTAATAGGTTGTCAGGAAATTAAATGTGTAATTGATACCCATAGGACACCTGACGGTGCTCCTTGGATGTTGGTCCTCTCTGTGTGGCTAGGTTGTGAAAAAAGTCTCACACATGTGGTATCCCATACTCAGGAGGAGTAGCAGAATGTGTTTTTGGGATGTAGTTGCAAGTATGCATATGCTGTGTAAGAGAAATAACCTGTTAATATGACAATTTTGTGGAACAAAAAAAAACCGTAATTTTTAGCAGAATTGTAGGAAAAAGTTACAACTTCAAAAAACTCACTATGCCTCTTACTAAATACCTTGGACTGTCTACTTTCCAAAAAGGGTTTCATTTGGAGGGTATTGTACTGTCCTGGCTTGTTAGTATCTCAAGAAGGCTGCATTCACACCTGAGTGTTTTGGAGCGTGAAGCTCGACGCTCCAAAACATTCAGGGGGAAAAAAAAAATCAATGTTTCTCTATTGAGATGGTTCACATCTCCACTCCAAGTTGCCTGAAGCACAACACCTGAAGCTCAAAAAAGTTTTGGAGCAACTTTTGTAGCTGAAATTGGGCAGATTTGCACATTTCTGGCAAGTTTACCTAGCAACAAATGATGCAATAGATGATGTTGGTCACAATTCACTAAGCGGTATCTTACCACATCCGAGTATGCGGTAGGATACCGTATAGCTTTTTTTAACAAAAAGTTTGAATGCACTAAAAAATGCTACTAAAATACAGCATCAAGTCATGCGGAATTTTAAAATACCGGCATGAAAACCATGCGTTAATGTTTCAGCTGTCAGCGGGGTTCCCCACTGCTGACTGCAAGGATTTTTGAATAATGTCAGGATGAGTCTGTCCCAATTCTGTCCTCAATAACATATAATGCAAGAAGCCCAGCTGCTACACCTTTAACCAGTGGTGTATTTTGGTTTTGTGCTGCCCTAGGCAAGACTAAGATTGGACGTCCCCCGTATAAATTTATCCTAACCCTTCTGTTTGAGATCCACCCCTTCAGGACAGGACAGGAGGGGGGCAGCATGATGGGTGGGTGGGACAGGTAGGAAGCAGCATGATGGGGGCACAGAATAAGAGGGGGGCAGTGGGACAGGAAGTGAACAGTGTGACAGGGGGGCCATAGGACAGGTGGGGGGCAGCAGAACAGGTGGGGGGCAGAGAGACAGGAGGTGGGCAGCTGGACAGGAGGGGGCAGCGGGACAGGTGGGGGGCAGCGTGATGGGTGGCAGTGGTGTATTTTGGTTTTGTGCTGCCCTAGACAAGACTAAAATCTAAATTTGTCCTACCCCTACCTGTTTAAAATCCACCCCTTCAGGACAAGACAGGAGGGAACAGCATGACGGGGGCACAAGAAAGGTGGGGGGCAGTAGGACAAGAGGGGGACTGTGGGATGGGGAGGAAGCATGATGGGTGTGCGGTCACGGGACAACAGGGGAGGCAGTGGGACATGTGGGGGCCAGCAGAACAGGTGTGGGGCAGTGGGAAAAGATGCGGGACACTAGGATCTCCGGTAGCAGCTGCAGAAGAGCCGGGGGGGGCTCCTCCACCCTGACCTTGGCCTCCACTGGCACCTCCTAGCCTCCCTGCACATCCCTGAACACGCTGACAGTGGGCTCCGGCCCTTGAGTGCTCCCTGGTGGAATCTGCCCACCGCTCTGCCCTCCTCTGCAGCAGGTCCATTTGCCCATGTGGCCCTACTTGTGAGTCGGCTCGGCTGTCCCCCCACTGATGGCGGCCCTGCCGCTGACACCCACGGTGCCCCTTCTGCCTGGGGGGCGCCGCCGAGCCCCTGTGAAATGCTGCCCAAGGCAAATGCCTTATTTGTCTAATGGCAGATTGGCCCCTGCCTTTAACCCTTTGTTAGAACAGTGTTCAAATATAGTTGCAACTAATAATGATGATCTTCCTGCACAACACAAACAGTGTTAAAGCAGTAGTAAACTCCACTTTTTATCTTGTACCTACAGGTAAGCCTGTAATAAGGCATTCCTGTAGATACAGTGAATACCTCCATTTAGGAGATATTTACATGTGTAGCAGATTGTGATGTCACCGGCTCAAGTGCACTGTGCTCTCAATGGACACCATGCCATCCACTGAGAGAGCTGTGCCATGACTCCCGCTTGCATATCCACCTCATCGTCTCATTCAATTGGCTGAAGCCCAGGACCTCGAAAGGCAGACTGGGTGAAAATTGAATCCCTGTCAGCGGTGAGTCTGTCATACTAGTACATTATGGCATGAGTCTGCAGGGGGACCATTTTTTAATGGGATTTACAACAGCTTTAATTATAGTAAATACAGCTGCCCAGCCCCCTCATAAACAAAAAGAGCTATGTAGGATTTTTCCTTGCTGGACGGTCTAGAACAGAACATCTATAAGGGATAAGCTGCATTTTTTAACCACTTGCCTACCAGGCACTTATACCCCCTTCCTTACCAGGCCAATTTTCAGCTTTCAGTGCTGCCGCACTTTGATTGACAATTGCGCGGTCATGCAACATTGTACCTATATGAAATTTTGATCATTTTTTTCTCACAAATAGAGCTTTCTTTTGGTGGTATTTAATCGCCACTGGGCACTTTACTTTTTGCACTATAAATAAAAAAAGTGCAAAAAATTTGAAAAAAAAAAAAAGTTTATTTGTTTCTTTTATAAAATTTTTCAAACAGGTATTTTTTCTCCTTCACTGATGTGCGTTGATGAGGCAGCACTGATGGGCACTGATAGGCGGCACTGATGGGCACTGATAGGCAGCACTAAAGGGCACTGATAGGCAGTACTAATGAGGTGGCACGGATAGGCGGCACTGATAGACAGCACTAATTAGGGGTCACGGATAGGCGGCACTAATATGCAGCACTGATAGGCGGCACTGATAGGTGACACTGATGATGGGTACTGATAGACGGCACTGACTGGCATCACTGCTGGGCACTGACTGGCAGCACTGACTGGCACAACCCCTGGGCACTGACTGGTGGCACTGACTGGCAGCACTGCTGGGCTGCACTGGTGGGTGGCACTGGTGGGCAGCACTGGTGGGTGGGCACAGGTGGGTGGCACTGGTGGGCACAGGTGGGTGGGCACAGGTGGGTGGCACTGCTGGGCACATGTAGGTGGCACTTCTGGGCACAGGTAGGTGGCACTGCAGAGTGGCACAGGTGGGTGCACTGCTGGGCACAGGTGGGTGTACTGATGGGCACAGGTGGGTGCACTGATGGGCACGGGTGAGCGGAGCTAGTGGGCGCACTGCTGGGCGGAACTTGCGGGTGGCACTGCTGGGCACCGATCATCAGGGCACTGATCATCAGTGCCCTGATGATCGGTGCCGATCCCCGCTCTGACAACTACCGGTTCTCGGCAGTACTTTCCTCACGATCTGACAGTGTGAGGAAAGTGCAGCCGAGAACCGGCACTTGCATTTCCTTCTGATCAGCGTGTCATTGGACACCGCTGATCAGGTGGTAAAAGGCCGCTGTGATTGGCCTTTTACCACATCACGTGATCAGCTGTGTCCGTAGGACACAGCGATCACGGAGATCGCCGAATGCGCGCCCCCTGGGGCGCGCAGGAGAGCGCGTTCTGGGAGGACGTCATATGACGTCCACTCAGAACTGGCCGGCCGCAGTGAAGCCGTCATTCGGCTATCTGTGGTCGGCAGCTGGTTAAACTATTTTATAAAGTTATGCTATGTGAATGGGGAAATGTAACAGATATAAAGTAGAAGTTATCCCAATTTGGCTGCAAAAGTTGAAATATGCCTTAATTATCAATATTACTACCACTGCTATGTCACAGCTTTCTGTTCAGGACCCCTGGTTTTTACGGAGCTGGCACACACATTTGTCATAACAATCAGTGACTCATATATACCTGGCACATTCAGATGTCAGCTGGGGATTCCCAGATGACAGGGAAATGCAGAAAAAAGGGCAGGAATAATGCGATAATGTCCCACCCAAAATTCATACTAGACCATTTTGGTTTGATATGGAATTTAAGGAGGAACCTAACTCCAAAAAAAACCACAAGAAAAAAAAAGGTGGGCTTCCCCCTCCAAAAACCACACCAGACCCTTGTCTGTATCATACCAATCAGTGACTCACCCCCACCCAACACATTCAGCTGTCAGCTGGGGATTCCTGTCTTACAGGTGATTGTAAACAAACGGGCAAGGACAGTGTGAAAAAACAGTGTGGGGTCACCACCATCTTGAAATATTTTTAACCACTTCAAGTCTAGACACTTCTACCCCCTTCCAGTCCAGGCCAATTTTCAGCTTTCAGCACTTTGTTACAATTACGCATAAGAAAGTTTATCCTTTTTTAAGACAGATAGAGCTTTCTTTTGGTCATATTTGATCACCAATGGGTTTTTTATTTTTTGCTATATAAATGAAAAAATACTGAAATGTTGAAAAAAAATTTTTTGCTTAATTTTTGTTATAAAATTTTGCAAATAAATTATTTTTCTTCATAAATGTAGGCCAAAATGTATTCTGCTAAATTGTGGGGGTACAAATAACCCAAAACAGTGTATAATATTTAGTCTGTGTGAAAGCTATAGAGTCTACAAACTATGGGATTTGAAAATTGATCAGTTGAGACCCTAAAATGCCGGATGCTTGTATGACATATGGCAGTGATCAGGACGTTGGTATGCGGTATGGTGTGATCGGGATGTTAACATGAGATATGGTGGTGAACAGGACACTGGTATGGCGGTAGTCAGGATGCTAATATGGGGCAGGGGTGGACTGACAACTCATGGGGCCCCCGGGCAATAGGGGATCATGGGGCCCCTGTGTCCTTGCCCAAACTCAGAAAAACCTATGAAAAAGGTACCAGGGGCATCTCATGGGGCCCCCTACTAACCCTGGGCCCTCAGGCAGTGCCCGAGTTTCCAAATGGTCAGTCTGCCCCTGGTATTGGGTGATCAGCATGCTGGTAGGGGGTATGGCGGTGAACAGGATGCTGGTATGGGGTATACCGGTGAACAATACGCTGGTATGGCATATGGGGTGATCAGATGCTGGTATGGTGGTGATGAGGATGCTAGTATGGGATATGACGGTGATCAGGGACACAGGGGCACTAAACTGGGACACTGGGTTGGCTGGCACTGCAGTGCGTGAGTGCACATGCAGCCTGACAGGCTGCTATATACTCACAAGCTGCAGGATCGCTAGTCTCTCTGCTATCACACTGAGAGCAGAGAGAAGCCATCTTTAGTTTCACTTTAAAGTGTTTACAATGTGAGTGCTCTGATTGGCCATGATGTGATCACCCGGACACAGTGGTAATGTGATCTGCTGTGTCTGGGCGATATAGTAATTGCAGGGCTCCCGGGTGCGCGCTCTGATCCACTGATGCGGGCTGACATATAGGTACATTAGCCTGCATCGGCAAAGCTTCCCGTCCTCCGTCTATATGCAATGGGTGGACGGGAAGAGGTTAAATATTCTAAAGTTATGCTCTATATATGGGGAAAATGTAACAAATATGAAGTGGGTGTTATTCCAGTTTAGAAACATAGTGACATAGAAAAGTGACAGCAGAAAAAGACTGAGTGGTCCATTGAGTCAATTCAAAATTCAAAATAACCCTGTACATACTGTTACTATTCTTTGGCAAAAATAAGTGGTCTGTGTATAGGGGGATCCCTGTGACATCACTGAACAAATATGGTCATGTCCATATATGATCAATGAAGTCAGCTGAGAGACCCTGTCCTTTGGAGTGGTGGGGAATGGCTTTTTGTTTCTTTTGAAGAGGTGACTTTAACCAATCTTCATGATTGATGTGGATCTGAAAACATTTGTACTACAGTAGATACCCTTACACATTCAAGTAGGGGGAGGGGCGGTATCTAGGAGCCCCCTTATTTTTAAAGGGGGTTTCTAGATTCCAATATGCACACTTACACATCTACTGGACCAGGGTTGGGGGAAGAGGCTCTTTTTCTCATCAACAATGGGGCAAGGTGGTTTGTCAGGGGGATCTCTCCTGGCAAGGCACCTCCATGGTATGGTTCAGGGTCTGCACACTCGTTTCACCCTGCCAAGTTGCATGCTCAGATAAAGTTCTGATATTCATTGGGGGGGAGGGGGCATGCTTTCTTTTCTTTTTTTGCATGGGGTAGAGGTGTGCACGACAAAAAATGTGTTTAGTTTCAGATTAATTTGTTAAGTCAATCATTTTGTTTCATCATATTTGTATGTTAGAATGATTAATTTTTGGAATTTGTTTTGTATATTCAAAAGAATTTCAGAAGATTCAGATTCATTCATTGAGCCCATATGTTATTTCCGCGGCTTTTTTGCTTGTGATTTCAATGCCCTTGCAACCTGCTTGCAACTTGCTTGCAACTTTTATGTTTTGCTTGACTTTGGCCAATCATAACAATACAGAGTGTGACACATATTATTGACCTTGCAAAACCCTCTGAAGTTACAAACAAATGAAACAAATAAATACAAATTAATTCATTTTTTTTCTGTTATAATTTATTTCAGATTCATTGAAATGTGTTACTGTTGTGATTCAGAGATTCTAATACATCCAAATCTCTGATTAACAAAAATTTTGTCTGAATTTCTTTTCCCCCCATTAAAATCCAAACCAAATTCTCATCAAGGTTAAGTGTTTTAGAATGAATTTTGGGGGGACTTTTTTTGCTATAGGATATGCTATAGCAAAATAAAATTTAAAAAGAAAATTACCTGGCTAGCTTTTTTGTGAAAAAAATGGAATGGAGATCACCCCAAAAGTCCCCCAAAATATATAAAGGTCTGGTATGTATTTTGAAGGAGTCACCGTGTCATTTTTTACATTTACAAAATGCTCTGCCAGGTTTTTATTGCTGTTTTTGTCCAAATTCTGGGGAACCACTGCTATGACTGGGGAAGAAACTGTGAAAATAATGCCTTTTTTTTTTTAAATCGGTGGCAGTAAGGGGACAGCTTCAGAGTGGGTAAACACATGGCAAGAAAAAACAGAAAAATCTTCTAGCAGTCTGCATTCTAGCCGAAACTTAAAAAAAAAGTTTTTGCTGGAGTTCAGCTTTGACAACAGAGATATAATATTGTGACATTATGAAAAAGAACAGTAAAGAACAACCAATAACAGTGTACCTGTACAGGGGCGGACTGACAGCTCATAGGGCCCCCAGGCAATTTGGGATCATGGGGCCCCTGTGTCCTTGCCCAAACTAAAAAAAGCCTATGAAAAAGGTACCAGGGGCATCTCATGGGGCCCCCTACTGACCCTGGGCCCTCAGGCAGTGCCTGATTTTCCAAATGGTCAGTCCGCCCCTGTACCTGTATAAGTACAGTCATACATACAAAGTGTGTAAAACATTAACACTTATTAATAAGATTATTAACATCAAACTGATTGAATTTACATGTTTATAAAGGACCTGAAGACTTTACATTCCCCTAAAAAGTTAATAAAATACCTTCAGCTAAAAAAAGAAAACTGACTGACAGACCCTAGAGTTAAGGAATGAGTTATGCAACCTAAAAAAGATGTTGAAGGACAGATTTATTCCATGCTACAGTTACTTATTTTGAATATATGCCTTAGCATCAATCATCTAAATTAATTCTGTTAATATTTTTTCAAGCCACTGGCTGGCTCATACTTTATGGTTAAAGGCATGTGCAGGCACTTTTGCCTGTGACAAACACTGGAAAGCATTTCCTAAGTTTGCAGTGAGTTAATGCCAAAATCTCAGTGATACATAGACCCCCACGGTGAATCTTTCAGAGCCTTTTTTATGCCAATATGGTCTTTGTGGGAGTTTGATTCACACGGCTGATGGAGTCATGGAATGGATATTCTGCTAGAAGTCATGATTCAAAACAGAGCACAATCTGCTGTTCACCAAGGAGAGCTCTCATGAATAACTAATAGGTGCAGGGAATCTCCAAGAGTAACTGAGTATTAATTTATTTTATGGAGTGCTGGCAGTCAGGAGCAGAGTAGAATAACAAAGATGCAATATAAGAAGGTCTACATATAAAAGCAAAGAAATATGGTCTGTGCCTCACAGCAAACTTTGCTTTGATGCACTCCGGTGTTTCATTTTTATTTCATCGCTTTTACAGTGTACAAGCACAGAAGATGTTTAATCAACATTTCATTAAGTACAACATTAATTTAACATCTGACAAGATATTAAATCGTTAGTTTACTGCATCTCTAGCCCAGTGGTTTTCTTCTCTCCTTCTAGATCAGTGATGCTCATCTCTTTATGCTGTCTAACGTCCCTAATTCAATTTAAGAACACCAGTGTTTTGGAACATTACAAAATGAGCATGAGAAATGTACAAACAGAATTTACAAGTAAGGAAATCAAAGCCAAACTAAATAGTATTTGTTTGTCTATTTAACCAATTTGTCACACATGACCAGAAGAATAAGTTGTTCTCTAGAAAAAAAAAAAGCAGCAGATATTGTTATAGAGCAAATCTCATTAAAAGCACATGCCGTGTATGACTAATTAAAATGTGATGGTTATTGTGAAAAGTGATGATTTGATATATTTGATGGCAGTTTTAAGGCAAATCAAGGAGATTTTATACCCAGATGCACAGTAGTGCTGCATTTTAATCAGACAGGCAGGGGCATTGGTAACATAAAAAGAAAATCACTTCAGTAAAAGTTTCTGGTGATAAAAATAAAGCAGTAGATAGCAGTGTATGTCATGTCATGTGCACTAATGCTCATAGTTTAGGTAACAAGCTCTGTGAACTGGCAGCTCTTATGTCTAGGGACAACTTGGACATTGTTGCAATTACAGAGACATGGTTCAAGGATTCAAATAACTGGGAAATAACTATACCAGATTATACACTATACAGGAAAGACAGAATGGGGAAGAGGGGAGGTGGAGTTGCCATATACACTATATTGCCAAAATTATTGGCCCACCCTTCCAGATCATTGGATTCAGGTGTTCCAATCACCTCCATGGCCAAAGTGTATACAATCAAGCACCTGGGCATGCAGACTGCTTCTACAAACATTTGTGAAAGAATGGGTCACTCTCAGGAGCTCAGTGAATTCAAGTGTGGTACCATGATAGGTTGCCAGCTGTACAATTAATCCATTTGTGAAATTTCCTTGCTACTAAATATTCCAACAGCAACTCAGCTACTAAGTGGTAGGTCATGTAAAATTATAGAGCGGGGTCAGCGCATGCTGAAGCGCACAGTGTGCAGAAGTAACCAACTGTCTGCAGAGTCAGTAGCTAAAGACATGTAAACTTCGTGTGGCCTTCAGATTAGCACAACAACAGTGTGTAGAGAGCTTCATGGAATGGGATTCAATGGCCGAACAGCTGCATCCAAGCCTTACATCACCAAGTGCAATGCAAAAACTCTGTATGCAGTGGTGTAAAGCACCACTGGACACTAGAACAATGGACATGTTCTCTGGAGTGACGAATCACACTTCTATGTCTGGCAAGCTGATGGACGTGGCTGGGTTTGGTGGTTGCCAGGAGAACAGTACTTGCCTGACTGCATTGTGCCAAGTGTAAAGTTTGGTGGAGGAGAGATTATGGTGTGGGGTTGTTTTTCAGGGGTTGGGCTTGGCCACTTAGTTCCAGTGAAGGGAACTCTTAAGGTATCAGTATAGCAAGACATTTTGGACAATTTCATGCTCTCAACTTCGTGGGAACAGTTTGAGGATGGCCCTCAACCTCAACCCGATAGAACACATTTGGGATGAATTAGAGCAGAGACTGCAAGCCAGGTCTTCTCATCCGACATCAGTGCCTGACCTAACAAATGTGCTTCTAGAAGAATGGTCAAACATTCCCATAGACACACTCCTAAACCTTGTGGACAGCCTTTCCAGAAACGTTGAAGCTGTTATAGCTGCAATAGGTGGACCAACTCAATATTGAACCCTACGGACTAAGACTGGGATGCCATTAAAGTTTGGGTGCATGTAAAGGTGGACGTCCCTACACTTTTGGCAATATAGTGTATGTCAACAATGGCATAAAGCTAACAATAATTCAAAAAAAAAATGAAATACTCAAAACCCTCTGGGTCTGCCTTCCAACCAAATAGGAATCTTCCCTCAGAATTGGTGCAATATACAGATCCCCAGGACAGACTAAAGATTATGATTACTATCTAAGAGAAAATTTGGGTTCCAGTGATCACCAATATCTTTGGTTTGATATTAAAATAAGAATTGAAAAATCATACACAAAAACAAAAGTTATAGATTTCAAAAAGACTAATTTTGCTGTAATGGGTGAATTTCTAAAAAAATTAGTTGAAAGGTTGGAGTAAAATGACAGGAGTAAGTGATCAGTTGGCACTGTTAAAGTCTACCATCCTGGAGAAAACTAGATTATATGCCAAGCAAGTTAGTAAGAATAAACAGAAGAAAAAAACAATGTGGTTATCTAGAGATACTGTAAGTAGGATAGTAAAGGAAAAAAAAATCAGCATATAGGAGATTCAAGGAAACAGGAGGTGTAGCTGACAGAAAAGAGCATAATGGCTCATGTACACTGCAGATGCTAAACTGACGTTCAATGGCTGTTCAGCATATTTTTCAGCAGCCCCTGAACTCTCCTTTATGTTTTCCTATGTGTCCATGTACACATCGTCGTTTACAGTCATTTACAGGCAGTTGAGTTTACAATAGTTTATTTGAACGCACCAAACCTGCGTTCAGGAGTAGATTTTACTGGCGTTTCAAACGCCAAATGCTTGTAAACGCATGTAAATGCTTGTAAATGCGGTTAACCTTGTTTATAAGCGTTTTTTAATTATTCCATATTCAGATGCTGTCCAGAGCCTTTTTTCATAATCAGAAATGCATGCAAAGCATTTTCCATGCATTCAAATGGACCGGGCACACCAGCGCAGTCAGTTCCAGGTTTCACGTTAAGGAAAAAATGGTAAAACGTGCTACATTATGCTCATGATGGGATCCATAGTGAATACAACCAGAAAAGACAGGTAACCTCAACACATACTGCTCTCTCTGCTTCTGCTCTCTCTATCGCACTCAAAATGTCTGAAATAGTTAATTATTTACTATTTTTCAGTGCATTCTGAGCATTTGGGAAGGTCTCCTGAGGTTATCTTTTAAAAACGCTTCTAAACGCAAACGCGCATAAGCGCTGCTAAACGAGCATAAACGCGGTATGCAAACGCGGCTAAACTGCCGTTTTTTAACCTACGTTTTCCAGCAGTCAGTTTCCATCGTTCAGAAGAGTTTTCCAAATGCCCTGTGTACATGAGCCCTAAGAATAGACAAAAGGAGGCCAAACACATTATCAGTGCTGCCAAAGCACAGAAAGAGGAGGAAATTGCTAAATTTGTTAAGAAAGGAGATAAAACCTTTTTTAGGCACATTAGTGATAGAAAGAAAAAAATACAATGGGAGCACTAAAATGAAAACTGGGCACAACCGTTATGTTAAGGGAAATCTGGATGCCACTTAAACAATCCAAAGCAGCATGGCTTTACTGAGGGTAGATCATGTCAGACTAATCTGATTGGATTTTTTTTACTATATTACCAATGTTTTGGACCAGGGTGGTGCTGTGTACCTAGCATATTTTGATTTCAGCAAGGCATTTGATACAGTTCCACATAATTATCTAATACAAAAGTTGTACAAGTTAGGACTTAGCCTTTGGGTGGTTTAGTGGATATGTAGCTGGATAAAGGATAGGTACCAGAGTGTGGTTGTAAATGGGGTTCAGTCTGAACAGAGACCAGTCACTAGTGGTGTACCACAAGGCTCTGTACTAGGTCCTGTTCTATTTAATCTGTATTTAAGTGATATAACTAAAGGTTTGTTAGGTAAGGTATGTCTTTTTGATGATGACACAAAGGTGTGTAATAGGATTGATATCCCTGGAGGTGTCTGTAACATGGAACATGATTTGGCATTGCTGGAAGATTGGTCAGAAAAGTGGAAATTGCAGTTTAATGTTTTTAAATGTAAAATAATGCACCTAGGGAAAAAGAATCCCTTGAGAGAGTACAACATTGGGAGTACAGTGTTGGCTAGCATTTCAGAGGAAAAGGACTTGGGGGTACTTATTTCAAATGACTGCAAAATGAGCAGTGTGGCTAGGCAGCGGGGAAAGCAAATAGAATTCTAGGATGCATCACTAGAGGGATCACCAGCAGGAGGAAGGATGTCCTCATTCCCCTATATAGATCTTTAGTAAGACCTCATTTAGAATACTGTGTCCATTTCTGGAGACCTCACTTGCAAAAAGATATTGATAAGATAGAACGAGTCCAGAGATGGGTAACAAAAATGTTGAAAGGTCTGGGGGATAAAACATCAAGAGCAACTGCAGGAACTTAACATGTACAATAGCTAAATGGTTAGCACTTCTACCTGGCAGTACTAAGGCCGTTGGTTTATATCCCAATAATAGCACCACCTGCCTAGAATTTGCATGTTCTCCCTGTGCCTGCGTGGGTTTCCTCTGGGTACTCTGGTTTCCTCCCACACTCCAGAGACATGCTGTTAGGTTAATTGGATCCTGTCTAAATTGTCCCTAATATGTGTATGTATGAATGTAAGTTAGGAACTTTGCACATAGATGTGTTGGTGAAATTTGTGCATCCTTAGGATGTCCATGCTGGGTGAGAGAAGGATATCAGCATTTCGGACAGTGAGAGGCAGGTGCATGAGTAGGGATATATTTGGAATGCAGTTGCACTTGACTAGAGTGAGCAACGGTATTTCTACACTGCTGTTCTACTACTAGTTCTAGTACTAGTAGTGTTCTAGTACTGTTGTACTGCTACTACTAAACCACTGGCTACCCTACAATCTACCTAAGATATTCAGAGTGCCAGCACAGGTGCCAAGGGTGTAAGGGAGGGTATCTCCTGTTATATTTATTAAGTTAAAAAAAACTTTGATCTTGCAAGAAATTAGTTATTCTGATCATCTAAAATAGTATACAGTCTTTTTTCAGGTTGACCCTTGGGGTATACACGAAATCAAGCATGCCTTGGCAAAGGATTTGTTATAGAGTCCCTCTCAGCAGACATCAGTAAATGTAGAGAATCCTGGGGTAGGTGGTGCTGTTTGATTTGTGTTCTCCCCAACTTAATTTGTCACAGGAGTGTTATCTTTGGACCAAGTGGGTGTTGAAGTGGATGAAACATTTGTATGTGTGCATCACTGTTGCATTCTATGCACTTAATAGTAGCTTTAGAGTCATTAGCAAGGTGTTTTGTGAATGCACAGCATTTGAAACAAGTCACAAATTTTCTTAAAAGTTCTTTACATTCTTGCAGAGTGATTTCTTCCTAAAGCCGATAGATTTCTTATGCAGGAGTGGTTTGGTATGTATGGGAAATTCGGATTTTCAATTTTCTTGCTTTGATCGGTCTTTTTAGAGACTGTAGTGGGTGCAAGTAGACCATTAGCCCTTTTTACTGACAATAGAACTCTGTAGTCATGTGTAAGTTTGTGAGCTTTTGAGAAATTTGACCAAGAGTGTTGGGTCAACCTTGGTGTCTGCTATTCTCCTGACAAACTCACAGAAGTAGGAAAAATAGGATAGGAAAAATATTTTTTTTTTCCTTGTACTTTGATCCAAATGATGCTCCTTCTTCCTGAATGCATATGAAAGCTTAGAGACTACCCAAGAGACTCCATGGACAGTATCCACATAAATGAGGTGATTGTTAGGTTTGGCAAGCTGGAGGTCTAAGAGCAGGTCACTGAGCTTTTGAAACATTAGATTGCGTCTGATAAAAATTTCTTTCACATGGTTTGCAGCCTTTTGAATAAAGTATCCTCAATGACTTCTTGGCAGCCAAAGCCAACCTCAAGTCTGTCTCAAGCAGAGTTAAGACCTGTGTCAGGGTTGTGAAATTGAACTTCCTTGAGTCTCTTCCATAGGTTCAGTGGATTGATAACCGATGTAGTTCTTCTGTAGCTCCAATATCTAGTTTACTCTTTGTGGTCTTAAAGGTGGATTTCTAGCCTCTCTTCGAACCATGTATATAGCAAACTGTGACATATCTGTGTTTTAAGGTCTTGGATGTATGGCTGCAGGTAGAAAAGTTAACAGTGATGGCTGGTACACTGAAGTTGAGTGATTTTGTTTGATATGGTGGTGTAAATGTGTTCAACCTTGACAATGCCTTTGAGTTTTTTGGCAAGTTGACCTGCAGCTGTGGGTCAGTATGACTGATAGGCAGTAAGGGCCTAGTCCCATCGCAAGGCAGATTGTCTGTTATCTGCATACCAGTGTTTATAGCTTGCTGAGGCCTGATTTACTGGGCCATAAGTAACCAAATTATCTTGAAAGGTGGTACAACCTCCTTGACCCCCTACAGTCCGGCTTCCGTCCCCTACACTCCACCGAAACTGCCTTACTCAAACTCTCCAAGGACCTGCTAACTGCCAAAGCTAATGGCCACTATTCAGTGCTCCTACTCCTTGACCTCTCTGCGGCCTTCGACACAGTCGACCACCCCCTCCTCCTCAAAAAACTACACTCACTCGGCCTCAGAGATTCTGCTCTCTCCTGGCTCTCATCCTACCTGTCACAACGCTCTTTCAGCGTTACCTATAATGCTACCACCTCCCCCTCACTCCCCCTCTCTGTTGGGGTCCCTCAAGGCTCCGTCCTTGGGCCCCTTCTCTTCTCCATCTACACCTCCTCCCTTGGCCAACTCATATACTCTCACATCTTCAACTACCACCTATATGCCGACAACACACAAATCTATCTCTCAACCCCCACCTCACCCTCTCAGTCTCTGCCCGAATCACACACCTACTGAGCGACATATCTGACTGGATGTCGCTCCACTTCCTTAAACTGAACCTCTCCAAGACCGAGTTTCTTGTCTTCCCCCCAGCCCGGACACCACCCCCAATTGACTTCTCCATCATGTCCAACAACGCCACCATCAAACTCGCCCCACAGGCCAGAGTACTTGGTGTCATTCTGGACTCCAACCTATCCTTCCAGCCCCAAGTCCAATCTTTAACAAGCTTGTGCAGACTCCACCTCCGCAACATCGCCAAAATACGCACGTTCCTAACCCCAGAAACCACTAAACAGCTCATCCACTCCCTCATCATATCACGACTCGATTACTGCAACTCCCTCCTCACTGGCCTGCCTCGCCGCTGGCTATCCCTGCTTCAGTCGATCCTGAATACGGCAGCCAGACTCATTCACCTTTCCAACCGCTCCATCTCCGCCACCCCCCTCTGCCAATCCCTCCACTGGCTTCCGATTGCGCAACGGATCAAATTCAAAATACTAACACTGACGTACAAAGCCATCCACCACACTGCCCTGAACTACATCACTGACCTAATATCCAAGTACCAACCAGCACGCACACTCCGCTCCTCACAAGACCTCCTTCTCTCTAGTTCCCTGGTCTCCTCCTCCCATTCCCACCTCCAGGACTTCTCCAAGGTGTCACCCATGCTCTGGAACTCCCTGCCCCAACCAATCAGATTATCACCTACTCTCCTCTCCTCTAGGCGCACCCTGAAAACCCATCTCTTCAGGGAAGCCTACCCCACCCCCTGCTAACTTGCCGACCTCCTCCACTCTTCCTACCACTCCATCCCCCACAGCTATCTCCTCCTGTGCCACCATCCCCTCCCTCCTTGATTGTAAGCTCGAAAGAGCAGGGCCCTCGATCCCCTCATGTTCTGCATTGTATTGTTATTGTTCTGTCACATGTTCTGTCCCCCTTTGTAATGTACAGTGCTGAGCAAACTATCGGCGCTTTATAAATACTGTATAATAATAATAATATGTGAGAAATTGAATGCATGAGATGTAACTAAGGGCCTGCTGCTCTTTTCTCACTGGCAGTTTGTTCTAAAACTTTCAACCTCACCACAGCTGTTACTTGCTCACACTGTTTCTCCAAAGCATGCAGAATCTGCTTCCACCTCTGTATTCTTTTGGGCAAAGCCTGTCGGAATTTGAGCAGCTTCTGCATTAGCACAGACCTTAATATGTTGCTGGCTAATAGTGGTAGATCTTGATTGTAGAGACTTGGAGGATTCTTTAGATATAAAGTGTATTTACATAGATATGGATTAATGAAATTGTATGATCTTCACTTCCTCCTTTGTCTTTGTAGTACTAAGCTCTCCCTCTAGATTAAGCCCATCAAACTCTTTTAGTTCTTCTTGTCATTCTTCAGTGTTGTGACACTTTAAGAGATTGGTATATTTACAAAAACGCAGGGGTTGATTCACTAAAAATCTGGTGCAGCTCTGCAAAGAAGCTCTGCAGCTTCTAGGTTTTTTGTCTGTCAAAGCTTAATTAAACAAGCTGAAGTTAGAAGTCCATTGGCTATCATGCACAGCCACACCAGATTTTGCACTCTCCGGTTTTAGTAAATTAGCCCCACAGTCTTTGGTAATTCTCTTAGGTAGCAATTAGGGATGAGCTCAGGCATATTCAGATCCTATTCTGAACCCACTTGAGTTATTCTGCTAGGAAGCTGTCACTGCATAAAGCCAATAATAAGTGGCCAAGACAATTCCTGTCCCACATGCCTTTTGTATCCTCGTGGCTGTGGAGCAGGGAATGCCTCAGTTGTTTATGACTGGCTTTGTGCAGTATGAAAGAATATCAGTGCATGATTGGAGTGCTGCTGATATTCGTTCATATTTTCAATGGAGAGTGGAGACGGACTATAATGGCCAGCACCCAGGTTGTCCATGTATAAGAGAGACCAGTCTTGAGCAGAGCTATGGATCTGTGTGTGTTTGTGACTGTGCAGTGACAGCTTCCTGGTGAGATAGCTCAGGTGGGTTTTGATTAGGATCTGAACACGCTTGAGCTCATCCCTAGGAGCGATGTATTGTTTAAGGGCACCCTCTAGCTCCAGTGACTCATAAACAAACTGAAAGAAAGCAGACATGCGGTTAATATTCTCAGACCATAAAACATTAATATTGGACAACAGTGCCTCTTTGTCAGCCTCTTAATTCTGTTGAACCTTCCAATTTGGTTTAGTTGGGTGTTTTGCTTTTGTGTCTGGTCCAAAGGTCCATTAGGTTTAAAACCTAATCTAGAAGGAATTCTGATTCTTATTGTGGATCAGCTTCCCCAGAATGTGTAATGCCTTACTGAGAAATGTATCAGTCTTAAATCAGCTGGGAGTTTGCAGAACCTGTGTTTTGCAAGGCAATGCAGACAGATTTTACTTTTACTTGCTTAGTTGGATTTTGTAGGCAGGTATCAGAATGGCATGTGGTAATCGCCGTACTCTGTGGTGTTGTCTGGGTTCGTAAAGCATTCTGTAAAAAATGAATTCAAAATTCCAGAAACAGTTAGCATACCAGTTAGTAAATCATGGGTGATGTGTTTTTTTTTCCCAGCGTCATTGAATGGTTGTTTTGGTTCACCATAACAACCAATGACTCTCATCATTATTCTGTGTCCTTGCAACCAATGATGTCGATGGCCTGTACAGCATCCTTGGTTGCTCCTTCTTACGCCAGGGTCAGCATGTTGTGTGAACCAACTGTGTGTGCTGTACTACCCCAGTCAGGAGAGCCTGAGAAGGATGATTAATCAAGAATCAGGTATTCTGAAGAATAGGCAACCCCAGCAGAAGTTCACCCCTCTCCCTCCCTACCCACAACCTTCTGGGTCACATCACAGATCCCAGGAGGCCGAGGGACCATTCACAATGTGCAGCTTGGCTTAAGCATGCACAATGGAGAGCTGGCTGTGAAGCTGCAGGGAGTAACATCTGGCTTTCCACAGTTAACCCAAAGACCAGTGAAAAACCAGCCCGAGTGAGGACAGCGTTCGATCCCTGGACAGGTAAGTGTTTGTTTATTAAAAGTCAGCAGCTACAGTATTATAGCTGCTGACTTTTAATTTTTTAAAAATGACCAAGAGTCCTTTTTGATTTTTAAAATGTATGATTGATTGGAACTAATAAGACAGGGCCAATAATTTTGTTCTCCGATAAAGAACATCTTCACTCAGACTTACCTAGGACATCACAAGTCTTAAATGCAGCTCTGATATTTACACAAACATTCATAATGTAGTGTAGTGCTTACCCCAAAGGAGCTGCTAATGTATGGCTACCCTAATTCTGGATGACAATGACCCTTCCAGCAATGACACACTAAAGTTGAATAAAAAAAGATTTTTGGGGCCTTAACACTTCTTGAAGCAGCAGAAACAATAAAAACAGAAACAGCAATAAACAGTAACAGAATAAATTGAATATGTATGATACAAAAAACAAGGCAAGGACCAAATATTTCTGTACCTGAATTCTAGCTCTGGAGGGATTCCTAACTAAAGCCAGTACAAGAAACTTAAAGGTCCTTGAATCTCTCCAAAACCCCTCTCATATGCCAGTACTGGCAATAAATATTGGGACCCAGAGTCCTGCTTTGGAACGCTCAAGTATATTTGCATCTCATAGTAAATAACGTAAGCCTCCAAACTAAGTCCCAAATTAGGATAGCAGTGTCCCTTTAAGAGAAAGCTTACATTGCTGTGCTGACCCTTGCTCCAGCCCGGGCTTCCTCCCTCTCCCATCCACATCCACAATACCTGGCTGCAGCAGCACCATCTGCTCTGTCCAGATCCCGGCCGCACAACACAGACACTTATCGATCAGCTGTCTTCTTTCTCTGGCCGCTCTCCTCCTCTTCACCAGCTGGTGCCTCACTCGATCTTCTTTGATCTTCGCACTGCCGCTCGGCTCCTCCTCTCCAAGTTCCGCCTCCTCGCCGGTGATTGGCCATCTGTGTGCATTTCCTGAGCTACAGATTCGGCGGCCAATCACCGGCAAAGAGGTGGAGCTTGCAGAGGGAGGGACAGGCTGCCATATGCTGCCCAGTGATCCCGCGAGTGTGGCCAGATGAGAGGGGCAGCATGTCATCCTGCCCACATCACGATCAAGATCCAGGGAAATGAAGACACCAGAAGGATGCCCTCTCCACTCCTCCTCCAGCAGCACCTCGTGGACCGGATCGAAGTGGGACACAGAGTCATGGAGACAGGTAAGACACAGCAGCCCCTGTCCCTTTCCCACAGAACCGTCATTTCCGTGGGAAAGGGGGGGGCAGCCCCCCTGAAAAGTGCCACCCTAGACAAATGCCTTGTTTGCCTCGTGGCAAATACGCCACTGGGTTAGGGTGCAGGCAGATTAGGAGTGGGGCTTAACAAATACAAGACGAAAAGTCAAGCCCAGGGGCGGACTGACCATTCGAGCACTTGGGCACTGCCCGGGGTCAGTAGGGGGCCCCATGAGATGCCCCTGGTACGTTTTCATTGGCTTTTTCATAGGCTTTTTTGGGTGTGGGTGAGGACACAAGGGTCCCATGATCCACTATTGCCCGGGGGCCCCATGAGTTGTCAGTCCGCCTCTGGTCAAGCCCCTAGTGCCCATTCACTTACCCACTTAATTGGCAGCTACAAATATGCAATGGTGTCGTTTCTGTCTCTAAAATGCCTGCCTTTTGTCTATCAGTGTGACCCACCACAATTTCTGCTTTGAGCAGATTGGTTCACTTATTTAACAATATACTTTTTCTATGTGTGGATACCTTAGACTATTTCCTATTTTATGAGTGACATTAAATAAACCAACATATTTTTGTTTACATTTGATTTTATAATTCGGTCCTTAGATAATATTTGGTGATTTCTAAATCTACCACCCAACAATAAAGACAGATAGATTTACTTTATTACCTAATATTCAGTGCTTTCATTTAATTTTTTTTTTCTGCCCTTCCACAACATAGGATAAACTTAATACAATGATTGAAAGATATACCAAAACTTCTGCATAGATTCAGCTACATAATGACAAGACAAGTCACATCAAGACAATGACAAGTCATATCAATCACTTGAAAAATATGTTTAACTGCAGAGCACACAAATCTGAAACTGAAGGAGCAAAGCTTACATCTTCCTCTGTGCTGGATCAGATATGACTAGCTTACTAAAACTGGTATCACAAAGCACAAAACGTGAGAGAGACACAAATAACCTCTAAAACTTTGGAAGGACACATTACCACAAATTTTTAAATGAAAGATATGTTTCTCTTTGAGTAAATTTTTATTAAAGATTTACAAGGATACAGAGCATGGCCTCGTGCAAATATATAGATGAGATCAATATATCAATGATTTTCAAAACAGTATCCATCAAACATCACATGAAAGAGGAGTAACTGAAGAACAAAACAATAGGCATACCAAAATGCATGTAAGTAAAACAATAAAGGTTAAGCAATGTATGAAAAAATATGGAGAGCCAATAACAATACAAGGGCATTCATGGGTTTGGGGTGAAAACTGAGAATGCCATACAGAAAACAAAGATATATATAAAAACAGAGGCCTCCACAGCAGAAGAGATGAAAAGAATGGGGGGGGCGTGGAAGATTAGAAAAAGACTTTAGAAAAAAGAAGGATGGACATCAGGGACACCCTAGCCAGAGCCAAGGGGCCTTGATGCCTATAACAGTGTATAACCGGCTGTAGGCATAGAAGGGTGGTCGTATTGAATCCATGGGGTCCATGTTTTTGGAATTTCTTGTGCATGTCTAGGAGGTGAGCTTTTCATTGATAAATAAAGAATCTAAGCAGTGTTGGACTTCTGCAAAGGGAAGAGATTGTTGTTTCCATGCTCTTGCTATAGTTTTTTTCAAACACTAGTTGGTCTGTGCAGATCCATTTACAATGACTCAGTAAGACTTAATAGTTAATTACCAGTAATGAAAATTGCTTAAAAATAACTTTAGCTCCCTAACCCAGTAATGTAATTTTTTTTTGTTTATTTAAAATCTTGCAAACATACAGCTTCCTAACCCAGTAATGTAGATACCTATGCAGTAGTTGCCCCTGCTTTGTCCCAATCTTGTTGGCTTACAATTATACCAGATCCAGACATAAATGAAAAGCATATAATAAATACAGGAAATTAAAATAGACAGGTACAGCCAATGTTGAATCACACAGTATGTTTTTCATTGCGCTTATTTGCCTTTCGGACTGGCTTTTTTCTAAATTAGGAGTTTTTTAAAATTTGTTTAAACAATAGCAAGTTCAATGGGAGAAAAAATTGCCCCAGCATCAATGAAGGTAAAAAATGTGTTGGTGGTCCATGGAAGGAGAAAAAATATATAAGTTTGGTGCAAGTGAGAGTAAAAAATGCTGCAAGGTCTGAGGTCAGTGGAAGAAGGAATTGTGCCATACCATTGGTGTCAGTGGGAAGAATAGTGCCCCATCACTGGAAGAAATAGTGTGCTATTGTTAATGTCAGTGGGATTTTGAGAGTCCTCCCAGGATTGGGGTTCAATTGTCACTTATTTTTGCATGTGCTCCACAGCTCTTTTTTGTGGCCAGCCAACCTACAACTGGAACTATGCTGGCATTATCAGCAGGAGATAAGAAATAAGGACTGATGACCATTGTGACAGCCAATCACAGTGATCACATGATCAGGAAGCCCTCCTAGTTTTTAAAATCTCTTTGGCAATTGGGCAGTGGTGGCAAAGTTCAAATGTATGATTTTGGCAATGCACACACATTAATGCATGTTTATTCACTCATGAATGTGCGTTACATTGAGGTTAACTCATTAATGGGGCTACCCAATCCATATGAATTGCACCATGCATCTGTCTCAGCATTTATGAATGAACACTGGGTGATCAACAGTGATCACCTTAGCATTCATTCAAAACAGGCAAAGGAATCATAAATATAACACCCACGTTTACCAATCATTCACTTGGCATTCTGAAGAAGAATGGGTGTCGGCAGTCATCTCCCCTGCACAGCCCTCTGTCTCTGTTGCTACAAGCAAAGGGAGAGCAACAGGGGGATCTGAGGGCACAGCAGAGACATCGGGCTGTGCAGGGGACACAGAATGAAGCTGTGTGCTGGTGCCTGCCTGTCACTGCATTCTCCCCACTAGATGTTGACTGATTCTTCCATGCACAGCCTGATGTCTCCCCGCTACAGAAGGTGGAGAAAAGGGGAGGGGTCAGAGAACACAAAGGAGGGTTCAGGCTGTGCAAGGAATGCAGAATTTAGTTGGGACCCAGCAGGTGGGATGCAGGGTGGTAGAGCAGCAGTTCTTGGCGGGTGTTGGCAGTAATGGCAAATGGGGGTCATTTTTTAATAAATTGCAATGATCAGCAACTTGTCATCCACATATCGTACCTATTCATTTAATTAGCAGAGTCAGGAGTACATTTCTAATATAAGTTTATGGTCACTGGAGTGACTGTTAACTTATAGCAGAGAGGGAAATTCAGCCAACATAATGCATACTGATTTGGCCAGCTGGAAGCTGCTGTATGCCCTATGTTGGTGGCAACAAAAGGGTTAAAGGTTATGCAAACCCAATCAATAAAGTTCAAATAAACATGAAAGTTGTACTACAGGTATAAAAACTCTAATTCAAAAATACTCCTCAACAGCCACAGACGATATCAATCCACTTCATGAGCACCAAATGTTTTTGCAGTAATTAATTGTGCCGTACATAGAAAGTGCAAAGGGCAGAGCTGTGGGAGGAACTAGTGCGTCCATCCTCTACAGCACAGGTGCCAAACTGGCAGCCCTCCAGCTATTGCCAAACTACAAGTCCCATGAGGCATTGCAAGATTGACAGTTACAAGCATGACTCCCAAAGGCAGAGGCATGATGGGACTTGTAGTTTCGCAACAGCTGGAGGGCTGCTAGTTTGACACCCCTGCTCTACAGGCTGCTTGCAGAAAACTGCAGGAGGGAACAGATACATGACCAATCACTGTGCACAAAGAGAAAGAGCCGCAGTGGCTGGCTTTTATGACAAACAGCTCCTGCACAAAGGAAACATTTTATACTAGATTGCTGCACAGATCTGGAAGAAACATACACAAAGCAAACCAAGTTTCAAGTAAAAATGCACATGCCCCTTGTATTTAGATAATATTTGCTTATCCTAGAGTTCAAATTTAACATGTTCATATAATTATTACAGTAATTTTGCAAATTTAAATCCGAAGCTTTTATTAAAATAGTAACTCATGATCCTATAAAAGGTCCTTGCTCGGGTACTTCCAGTAATAGGGTAACGACACTCTGTTCGTGTCTACCAACTGTGATCCTGCATGAGCTTCCAATGGAGATTACTAATGGCCATTTCAACACATATTATGAAGGCACAATTTTTATTTATTTATTTATTACAGGTACCTAGATAGTGCCGTCAATTTATACAGCGCTTTACATATACAGTATAATGTACATTCACATCAGTTCCTGCCCTCAAGAAGCTTGCAAACTAAGGTCCCTATCTGTCATTTATGTGCATACTAGGGCCAATTTAGACAGGAGCCAATTAACCTACTGGAATGTCTTTAGAGTGTGGAAGGAAACCGGAGGACCCAGAGGAAACCCACACAGGAACAGGGAAAACATGCAAACTCCAGACATGTAGTGCCGTGGCTGGGATTCAAACCGACGACCCTAATGCTGCTAGGAGGAAGTGCTAACCACTTTCACCATAAGAAAACCTGCCTTGAGAAATGCGATCCTGCCATCACTGAAGTGTGCGTATGTAGACTTCAAAATAGCAAATGTAAGAAAGTTTCTCATGTAAAGAATAAAGTATTCAAGCTAATGCACCAGAATACAAGTGTGCCTGAAAAAAGACGACGTGAGGTTAAGACATTCCATCAAAGAAAGATAAAAAATATGAATGTTGAGGGATATAAAGCAGTTGAAGAGAAATAAACAGACATTCATGTTTTACACAATTGTGAACAAACTGAGGCCTGAATTTTAAGTCCAGGCTCACCATGTGTAAAACGAAAGAAAGGGGTTTTGCAGCAGATCAAAGGGGATTCTAGACAGAAGACAGACTGTTGCAAAGAGCTCTTAAATGAAAATGATACTGAGGCTATATGATCCTACAGTTCCGAGCAACCAGTAGAGCATTAGTGAAGAGGTGTAACCCTCTAAGGAAGAGTTTACAGATGCTCTAGACTGACAAATAACAAAGCACAAGGGAAAGATAACATTCAAGCTGAAATCGTTAATGCAGGAAGTGAAAACTTTCATAACAAGACCATGCACTTATTAAGATGATATGGGTGAAAAAAATATTGCCAGTGGAATTGAATGTTAGCAATTTCTTTAAAAAGCCCCATGGATTGTGCAGATTACAAAAAAAAACAAGCTAAACTCTGCATATAAAATTCTATCTGGCATTATAGCCCAATCTTTATATAAATCTTTAAATAAAAAATATATATATACTGTATATATATATATGGTAATGGTGCTAGAAGACTACTAAGCAGGTCTACGGCTGGAAGGTCAATGATAGCCCAAATGGTTCTAGAAGACTACTAAGCAGGCTTAGGGCTGGAAGGTCAATGACAGCCAAAATGATGCTTGAAGACTACTAAGCAGGTTTAGGGCTGGAAGGTCAATGACAGCCAAAATGATGCTTGAAGACTACTAAGCAGGCTTAGGGCTGGAAGGTCAATGACAGCCAAAATGATGCTTGAAGACTACTAAGCAGGTTTAGGGCTGGAAGGTCAATGGCAGCCAAAATGATGCTTGAAGACTACTAAGCAGGCTTAGGGCTGGAAGGTCAATGACAGCCAAAATGATGCTTGAAGACTACTAAGCAGGTTTAGGGCTGGAAGGTCAATGACAGCCAAAATGATGCTTGAAGACTACTAAGCAGGCTTAGGGCTGGAAGGTCAATGACAGCCAAAATGATGCTTGAAGACTACTAAGCAGGCTTAGGGCTGGAAGGTCAATGACAGCCAAAATTATGCTTGAAGACTACTAAGCAGGCTTAGGGCTGGAAGGTCAATTACAGCCAAAATGATGCTTGAAGACTACTAAGCAGGTTTAGGGCTGGAAGGTCAATGACAGCCAAAATGATGCTTGAAGACTACTAAGCAGGTTTAGGTCTGGAAGGTCAATGACAGCCCAAATGGTGCTAGAAGACTACTAAGCAGGTTAAGGGCTGGAAGGTCAATGACAGCCTAAATTCTTTTTATGGCAAATGTTTGAACATACCTAAGAAAGTGGAATAGAAATATGTCACCTGTTTGTTGATTTTAGTGAAGCAAATTATTTTTTCATGAGAAAATGTTTGGAGTATTTGGCTTATCAGAAAACTTTGTTATGATGGCAAGGGCCTGTATCAATGGGCTTTGTTTCATTTTAGATGGACTTTGCATTTCCTTACTATTCTATCGGAATGTAAAAATTGCTTTGAAGCAGGCAGGGCCAATGCTTCCACTAGTCAAACAAGGCAGCTGCCTAGGGTGTACTGCCACCTAGGGGCACCAGGGCACAGCACAGGTCAGCATTCTCTTTGTGTGGCCTATGGACCTGTTGTACGAAGTCTTAATTTCTCTGCAGAGACCCCCTTTCCACACAGGAAATGATCTTTACTCTGCACAATTGTCTCACAGCCTGTCCACACACTGGCACACACGGTCCTCCAGATGTAACAAGGAGCATGCTAGTGACCGAATGGGGCATATCCAGCATTGGCTCTGCCTTCTTCTACACAGCTGGAGCCAATCAATAGGTGGGGGTGTGCTCTGGTTGCAGGGTTAGCTTTATAGTGCTGGGAGGCCGCCTGTCCTCACTGAGAGTCACAGCCTGGACTCCACAACCTGGCAGGAACCATGAGAGGTGAGCCAAGCCTAGGAGGATTGCGGGTCATGGAGATGACAGGAGGAGGAGGGGGACAGACAATGGTCGGGGTAAGTTGAGTGGATTCTGATTGATCGTGTAGGACACCACCATGTCATGAATGATCCTTCAGCTGATTGGAGGGGCAGCAGAGGGGGTGGAAGAAAGGACAAAGGAAGATGCCTGTGTTGGAACCAGTGTGCCACTCCTTCCAGTGTTCTTCTCAGACTCAGTCCCTTACTGCAAGTTTTGTAACTCTCTTTTTTTTTTGTTTCTCTGTCTGATTGGGCAATACAGTTCATTTATATTTGGTTACTATATATATTTTGTCTTTAATACTGGTGTTGGTGGCATCTTATGGCACTTATTTTTGCAAATTAAAAGAAATTTAGCAGTTTAATGTTTTGTTAATTTAATATTTTCCACTGTCTTTAAACATTTTTTTTGGGGGGGGGTGCACGAATAACTGGTCTTGCCTAGGGCACAAAATAGTCTAGCACCAGTCCTGGAAGCAGGTCAACTGTAGGCTGAATGCAACTGTTAATGAATTCTCAAGGATCATAGAAGTGACTCAAAGTGATGTGAAACAGATGCCATTGACATCCCAAAAAATTTATATTATATAGGGCACACTTGTTGAGGCCCAAGCTCTGTAGCTGTAGGATAAAGGTGCCAGATGGATATCAGGGATGGATGGATGGATGGATGGGAGCAGTAACACTGAGGCAGATCTTCTTAGAGTGGAAGCAAGGCTCTAATGCAGTAACAAGAAAAAGAGAGGAAGGCGCCTCTAAGTGCAGTATTGACAATTTATTTAGTAAACAATGGATAAATTGCACTTACAAGAAAAATAGTTAAAAAGACTCATCATGTGGTAATTAGATCCAGGTGGGACATCCAACTGTCCAGCAGCAAACTCTGTCTATAGGATCAGGAAGTAGAGTCCAGGATGTGCCTGTGAATCAAAATGAAGCTAGGAGAGCAGAGTCGGATGTAGGAGGTGAAGGGGGCAGTAATGCATTTTGGAGCATGCTCAATAGGCTCCTTCTTCAGACCTGAGCCCCAGTAGAATTCCTTTAAATATTATGCCTGGAGGTTCGCCAGGCACTTGCCGCGCACTCACTACAATCTGACATTTACTGGTCAGATGTAAACAATTGGGCAGAGCTAGCAGTGACATCACCACTAGCTTTGCCCAATTGTGCTTTGGTCAATCACAATGCACTGTGAAAGGCGCGAACAGCCCACCAAACTCACTTACCGCTCGTGTGTTCGCCAAACTCTTGAACAGCCGATGTTCGAGTTGAACTTATGTTCGACGGACAATCCTCGTCATTAATTTTTTTTTGAAGGTGGCAGATAATGTGACAAAAGTTTTGCATATTCACAGGGATTATGATACTATAAAAATGTATTAGTATATATGAAATGAATGCACCTCTGTTTAAATCTACAACAGAAGGTAGCAATGCTGGTTTGTGTATGAGTGCTTGTATAATTGATAGTTGACGGGACAGAGAGAGAGAGAAGTTATCCAGGAGTTTTAGCCTTTACCACAGCTTTGGTGCCATAATTGCCATAGGTCTCACTACTAAGATGAGATGCAAACCCACTCACTTATTAACCTCTCATTCTAGTCTAATGTATTCCCATAGCCCTCAAGAAGTAATTAAAATAGTGTACACTGATCTGTACAAAATAAAAAAAACATTGATATCAGGATACACATAATTTGCTATATATTGCAAATGCAAATGCAAAGAAATAATGCTGTCTTGACCAGGATCCCTTGGGTTATATGCTCGTGTGGAAGAGCTATTAATTTGTTTATCCAATTATTTTTTCAATTAACCTATAATAGCATGTCAGAAGTAAGGATCATTGTGTTTGGCCTCCAAACACAGATAACAAAGGTCATCCATTTACAGTCTTAGTGCTATACAGCAGCCGTGGTACATAATTTAGCCATAATGGTTACAAAATGGTTACTGTTCTTTAACAAGGAGTCAATTTATCTTATTTTCCATGGTGTGCCATTTACTAGACTATGTGCCCCTCACTAATGTTTCTAAAAGGGTCTCAGGTTACAATTTCAGTTTGTCTACAAAAATTACATTTAATACTAAACTCCCACATGTAACAAGGTATATGTACAGACAGTAAAAATTTTATACATGTGCATTAGGGTCAGAAAGGTTACATTCCATCAAGCTGTTTGTCTTTTTTTTTTCATTCTCACTGCCAGCCAAAACAATTAGGGCCCATTCACCCCAGCGGGAGTGTGCTATGGCTCCCATAATGTGAGCCTGCGGGTGTGCAGAGTGCATGTGTGTTGTGGTACATTATACAATGCATGCTGATTGAAAATATCACCAGCACACCATGCTCAACAAAAAGACATGACCCTTTATGGTCGCCAACGAAAAAGTCAAGTTTCAAGGCTGGTCTGATTGCTGTATAGAGTGCACTGGCCTTTTTGCATTAATGGAGTTATACAATGAATTGCAGTGATTGCTCTTTTTATTTCAACATTATTAAACCTGACAACCTGACAGCTCATGTAAAGTGGAAGTCTACTGTAAAGAAAAGATGCTTATACTTGCCTATTCTGTGCGCTTTGGTCCAGTCACATGATCGGTTTCCTATGCCAGCTTCAATGTAGAGGAGGGACAGCCTAAAATGGATGCCTATAGTAAGCCTATGGGTTATGTCATCGCCCCAAGCTTTGAAGCCATTGTCAGCAATTTTTCCTCTACGCTGGAGAGGTCATGTGAATGGACTGGAGCGTCCTCAGGATAGGTAAGTATACACATCTTTCCTTTACAGGGTAGTTAGAATAGGCTTAGAACTGGGGTGGGGGCAAGTTTAAGTATAGTTAGGATTTGACTGAACTTCTTTTTTAACTCTATGCCCGGCAGCATGTTGCAGTGTTTTGGAGTATATTGCTATGCACTGTGCTGCTTAAAAATGCTACATCCTCTAAATTCTTTCAGTGTATACCAATGCAGAGTAGTGTGAACTGCATAAATAGGAAATAAGGCGAAAGGGGTTATTCATTAAAACTGCAGAGTGCAAAATCTGGTGCAACTCTGCATAAAAACCAATCAGCTTCCAGGTTTTTTTGTAAAAGCTTAATTGAACAAGCTGAAGTTAGAAGCTGATTGGCTACCATGCACAGCTGCCCCATACTCTGAGTACACCAGTTTTAGTACATCTACCCCAAAGTGTCTAGTCAATGCATTGGTATTGTTTGGGCAATGTTGCCCAATCAGCCTGGTGTGAATGACCCCTTGGAAAGCCTAACTCACCTATATTTCTGTTTTTATTTTTGTTTATGACCCCATTGGGGGAATTTCCTCCCTTTTCTTAGTCCCTTGCTTAATACTTGCCCACTATGTTAAATATATTATGTCTATGTTATTTCTCCTTTACCCTCACTACCTGTTCTAAAACCCAAATAAGGATGGAGATAGAAATAAAATTGGAGCTTTTATTACATCTCTGCTGTAGCCATTTCATTGCTTTGAAATCCTGAAACACTAAGTGCATTTGTAAAGCAATTTGCTATACATCATAAATGTACCTTTGTAATTCTTTAGATCCCATCCACACTGGGTGTTTAGCCTTGGTGCATGGGGTTCTGGTGTGTAACCACAATCGAGGGCATAGGTGTGTCATTCAGGCCAATTGCCAGGAACCTGTCAAATTCTATGAAAATCCGACAGCTGCTATGACTGGATGTTGCACTTAGTGCTACTTCTGTTTAAGGCAGTATGCAGCCATTAATAAATGCCCCAAACTTCATACCGCTACGTGCACTGTCCAGCAATTGTCTGACTTTCTTAGCATTTGACAGACTGCCAGCAGCAGGGCTAAATGATGCATCTGTGCTCTCCATCCGCATAAACTCTGGAATCCCATGCATCGGGGCTAAATGCCCAGTGGGAATGGGGCCTTAAGCAGCGTTATGGCTGTGTAAAAACATATAGTTGGCTTAGGCCACTATAGCAGTCTGGAAGGATTGTTCTGGATCTCCAGTTAGAATTATCTTTATCCTTTTATTATCCTTTCATACAGACAATTGTTGTATTGCAAGAGGAAGAGGAACAGCAAACAAAACATGTATATGACACAGAAATTCATGTCTTGTAAAAAAAAGCTCTCTTCTGCAAGCCTCATTAACCACTTCAGCACTTAATGAGCCATCAATGGATCGCAAAGTACCAAGAGAACCGAGTATGTTGGAGATTGCTGTATTTGATGAGTATTGACTCCCAGTCCATACGACTCTCACCTAAGAAGACTTTGCCTCCTGAAGTATTTCTGCCAAGCTCTTTTGTGATTGACATTGCTCTATTAAAGGTTTCTCTGCTTATGCCCAAGGCGTTGCTGTGGTTACGCTCCTCTGTTCGCCTCTCACTGCCTACAGCAAAATGCTCATTAACTGAATATAGTTTTGGGGTCTTCGAAATACCCCACAAAAGCTTTTCCTGAAAAAATATACACTTCAAAAACACTTTTTAACCTTCTCATAGCTAAACATCATTCGTGTTGTAAGATATTGGATTCATGGTGTCCCAGTACACTTTATGACAATAAAAAAAATCTATTTTACAATGCAGTTATGATACGTTATGCATATATATCAGAGTCTATTCAACCACTATTCGGTAAATTGTAAGAAAGTTTTTCATGTTCTGTAATTAAAACCCAGGTGGCCTCTGATATGCTAACAGCTTTTTCACACATTTTAGATTTTATATACAGGTGGCTAGCTCTATCACTTAATTGCACTGCACCTGGTTTAGGGAGGGCCTTGGCCTTGGGCAATCACAGTACACAAGAATACCTAATATGTTCACATTTTCATTTTTCTAAATGTTCCTAAACCACAAAACAGAGCTTAGACTTGCATACCAAGTATGTAGTTTATTCTTCAATTTTAAATGCCAAATACTAATATTTTAAGCTTTTCTCCATGCAGCAATTCTTCAGAGCTATCTTAGGCAGATCATTTAGCAATTGGAAATTTTGATTACCAATCCTGGTGGTGCCCCTTCCTCTAACATAAAAAACACTGTGTCCTGGATAGCTGTCCTATCTATCCCAGTCTCATCCCAGCCCTGCTTCTGAGACAAACCATTTAACACTGGCTGCAGTGCTTACAATTGTCAGCTTTTGGGTTTAGATTTGGCACCCAAACTTTAGTATTGTTTGCCAAATCTGCTATGAAACCTGACCGTGGTACAATCAGCTCATTCCTAATTAGGGGAAGGGGTTGCTAAAGGTGACGTTACACTCACCTACTATTTACCTTGATGGGGGTGTTTGCTTTTGGACCTTTACTCAGGGCACATCCCCAGGAAACAAAAATTTTTTTGATATATTCTGCAGTAGAAAAAATGATTTCAAACGCAAAGAATAAAGCTGCCACTGTGCAAATTGTGATACCGTTTGTGTATAGAATACTATACACAGTCAAGTTCTCCTAAAGTGTAGTTGCAACATTAATTATGACAATACATTAAATAAAGTAACACAAGTGAAACCACAATCCATATGTAAATAAAGTGCAAAGTGTTTAAAATGGTGAGTCAAATACAAATTAAAATACAAAGTGCAACCAATCAATCATATATTCAGTTCATAAAATGACCACCAAGTGAATATGATTAATAAATTAAAATGGCAAAAGTTCATATGTTGACTCGATGTATATCTGAATGTGTGATGACATTATGGGGTAGCTTCACTCTACATCAAGAAGTGCCGTCGTCGGGGGACTGACTGGGCCCCGGAAGATGTTATTGCTTGACGAAACATGTGGGGCGTTGTGACATCATCACGCATGCAAGCAGGCCAGAGACCAGCGTTGAGAATCAGCTTGCTTCATAGAACTATGTGATTACGGAGATGCAATTTTCAGCTGTACTTTAGAACTTTTAAAATAAAGGGAAAGTTTTTAAATACTTCACTATATACTTTTACCATTTTTCTTTTTGATGGTGACATCTGGATGTTGACAGAGGTGGTCCAAATCGGTGATGGAATTTGCACTTTTGGAGATCATTGGGAAAGCATTGATTTTGAGCTCTTTTGACCATTTATAGTGTAATGGTCCACATTGTTTTTTAATGGTGGTGCAGGGTGGTGGAGGCACTTATATACACTTTGCGATGAAGTTTGGATGTACATCTAGTCAATTGAGCTTCGTTTCATATATATGCGAATTCGGATGCGTTTTGAACCATACCGATTTGCTTGACATGTGAAATGAAACACTATTCTGCGGAGCCTGTTCACAAACATGCAGGCCGGTCACAGTGCAATTTTAAAAAAGGTCCTGTTTGATTCTCAGTGCAGTGTGGGTGCGATTTCCAATATGATACTTATGAACTGTTGTCATTTTAATTTTTTGATCATATTCACTTGGTGGTCATTTCATGAACTGATTTTATGATTATTTGGTTGCACTTTGTATTGTAAATGGTATTTGACTCATTGTTTTAAGCACTTTGCACTTTATTTATATTTGAAGTTATTGTCCTAATTAAGGTTGTAGCTATGCTTTAGGAGAATTTAGCACTACTTTGACTGTTTTATAGTATGATATGTCCAGGAATGCTGCAGCAGCAAGCTAGTGGAGGACTCTACCAGGCAAGCAGTTGATTCCAGTGGACGTTACAATTCAACACCAACTCTGGGCCCTCAAAACATCCCTCTTTTGAACCAAGGGGAGGAACCTTTGAGAATCACTGCTTCTCCTGTAAGCAGAACAAGGCTACTGATGGAAGCATTTATTGGCCACTGGAACAGATTGCAGGGGAGCTTGTACTCCCAGACTTTTTCAGCCATGAGGATAAGGATCTGAGAGGAAGTTTGCCATAAGAGTTAATGCAGTGAGCCAATTGTCACACACCATAAACAGTGTAGGTTGGGCTAGGCCATGAGGCCATACAGACTGGTTCATATTCACCTAGGTCCCTGCAATGACTATGGGACTACAAAAAATGTGGTTTTCCCTCATTGGGCCAGAAACATGGAGTGTGTTGCATTAAGGTGATGATACAAATGACTGACAACCCTGTAAGAAACAAACACAGGGAAGCTTTTATTCTCTGGATTCTTTTCTGTATTCTCTCTGATCATGACCTAATTGAATCTTGCTTAATTTGTGTGGAGCCATATTAAGATTAATGTTTTAAATCATCATGCTTTTCCAACTGCTTTTAATTTTATTTGTACCCAGACAGCTCTGAATCATGTCAGACTCCTGGTGGCCTCAGGGCAGAGGAGCATCTTTCTGACGACATGTTGACGACGCATGCTCATGCAGACATCAATTGCCCTCCTGGTGAGGGCAAAATTTTTTTCTTATTCACATTATATTCACATGATGATATTCACTGCACAAGAGAGCCTCACAAAGCTTTAACTTGAATTCCAGCACAACATTGAAAGGAAGAGAATCCTAGAGGAGAATATGAGTATATGGATGATGATGTGTTTAATTCTTCTAAATATTTGCCACATAGTCAAATTGAACAACGAATTCCTTCATAAATATGTAGAAGGTCAACTCCCACTAGATCCTGCTGCTGATGCTATGCCTGCCCCTGCATCCAGTGCTGGGGGTATGAAAATTTGCTTTAACCCTTTCACTGGCACTTGAAGTAAGGTTTACGTCGCGAGCAACAGTGGGGTTTTACACAATCCCAATTTCTACAACAGCCAGTAATGTGTGTACACACGCTGACTGTTGGCTTTCAGATCGAAGTGATCTTGTATAACTATTGGATTGCTTCCCCACCCTCCAGAATAAGTGCCCCTCAGTCCGAACCCTTGACATAATTCCCAGTCTTCGCTATCCAACTTGCAGGTTTTGGACTGGCATTGTGGGTTTTGGGGGAAAGATCAGTGAATGTCCTTTTGCTGATCTCCTCTAGTTAGTAAGAACCTAGAAGGGACAAACAATTTGTCACTTCTAGTTTCAACTGTCAATTTCCCCAGCTGCTGCAATGAGGAAAAAAACAAATGCAGCATGATATGCACTCCATTAGCTTCAGTGGAGGGCAAAGGTGACATTTGAGGTCTAATAGATCCCTGATATATAAATATATAATGTTTGGGAGTTTAACTACTCTTCAAGCCTAAAATGTGCACTGTAAATGTATGCAAAAACACAAAAACGTCAGTGAAAGGGTTAAACTATAAAGATTTCCTTTTTAATGTTGCACATAACTCTTTGTGCTGATTGTATTAATTTCTTTTTTTGTTTGTTTTTTTGTTTTTTGTTCAGGGACCTTTAGGTGGTCTACAGTTCCAAACAACAACACAAGAACTTGACCTGCCTGAAAGTACTTTCTAACTACTTTCTGATTTCTGTCACCCATTACAAAACACAAGCATTTACTGTCTGAACCATTTTGCCATAAAACTACCCATCCTCACTATTCCCAATTACCTTTGGACATTTTTACTCCACCCATGCTGACCAACACACCTGATTCCCTTTTTGCCTCCCCCCCATTATTCTCAACCTGACATAGCCCATTTACAGCTTCACTATTCCCTCTTCTCCTTTGCAACTCACCCACCGTCTGCCCCTTCTCGCAATCATCCACCTTTCTCCTTCTCCTGTTGCCTCAAACCTCCTCTAACCCTTACCACAATCTTCCATCCTTCTCCTATCCCTGTCACACCCACTGCCATGCCAGACAGGGATTAAACCGAGTTTAAAATATTGTTTTAGTGAAAGGAAAAGAAGGACAGTACAAGAAATATATTTACAGAAAGATATTTATCATGTTACACATGTATTGTAGTTTGTTGGTCTTTAAAAAAAGTTGCCCCTTTCTAACTCGAAGCTAGGATATGCTAGTCCCACTCTCTTTTCAGTGTGTCCTCAGTTTCAGTTCTGAGCACACGTAACTGCTGGAGCTAAACATACCATGACTTTTTTTTACCTATCTCATGTTCACTTGTAAAGATTTGCACACATTTTTTAAATAAAGCTTTCTATGATCTTCAAGATGTCATTTGGATCAAGTCACTGTCTGCCAAGCTACAGAGACTGTAAGTTATAGATCTCTGACCACAACTGGATCAGTTATAGAGACCATCCTTCAATGCTTAGATTCAGCTCCAGTCAAAAAAAATGTATAGCTCCAGTCAAAAAATCTTCTATAGCTGATATGGCCTTGAGTATACAGCAACTACAGTGCTGCATACCCAGTATACAGTACAGTATTATATAGTGTTGTCATTGACATACAAGCCTGTACATGCATTCAAGCTGATGTACCCTGGAGGGGCCATTGAGAATAGCCAGGTTTTCCCAAATACTAGAGACTTACAGTCACATAAGTTCGGTATCACACACACTGACAATTCAGGCTCAGTCTAGGGGATATCTTTTTAGTATTTATTGCTGCTTCATCATAGGGTTTATGGTCACAGGATACTCTGGCAGTGCAGTTAGGCATGAGTGCCTGTAAGTCTTGCTAGCAGTACAGTAGGTGTTCTCACTGGGCAGGTGAACTTGTCAGTGGTCTATAGTAAGGCAGGCAGACTGGCAGGCAGCTGTGCAGCAGACTGAAGAAGAATGGTACTAGCAACAGCAGGCAGATGAGACATCAGCTGGTAGCAGACTGTAGAAAGCAAGGAACAGCAGAGTGGAAGGCAGATGGCAGTGGCAGCAGGCAAGTAGCAGAGTCAGACAGGACGGTTCACACACAGGCAGGATGGATCAGGTACAGGGCACAGGCAGAACCGTGGTCTAGGAACAAGCTGGATCTGGAAGCCAAACAGTGAAGCAGAAACCAATGGAACAGATACAGGCAGAGTTCAGGGGTAGTCAGGGCAATCTGGGATCAGAATACAGGATCACAGGGACACAGGATACAGAGGCGGCTGAAGACAAAACAGCACTGATCCTAACCATTAACCCAGCTTAAATAGCCCGTTTGGTGCCAACATCTGTCACAAGTGCACGTGAGCGCCAGCGCGCACGAGTATGCACGAGAATGCACGATTGCACAGGTGCGCACATGAGAATATACATTAGTTCATTTCTGCAAGTACGAAAGGGAGTACGCATTAGCCTGTGCACAGAGGTTTGTGTAGAGGAGCCAGCTTGTCTAGTGGCATGCCTTTCCTGATACAAAGCCAGCTCAAGTGCAGCAGTGAGCAGTAGAAGAGTTTAATCTACTGAGGGCTGGAACTATACTGCCAGAGTGCACTTATGGCAGGGATGCTAGTCCTAGACTGACTGGAAATGCACTCTCTAAAAGTAAGGGTGGATTGAAGTGGAGGTGTCAGGGGGACAAAGGGGGTTTGCTGAATACTTAATATGGGAGGGACAGTCCTTTGAGGTGCTCTTCTGCCGACTATCGTTGGAGTCCTTTAAAAGCGTCAGCGCACTTAAAGACAGTCCCAGTTAGCCTGCGTGTAGCATAAGTACAGTATGGGTAGGTATAATCCTGGCACAGGTGCAAGAGTGGATGTGGTTTGAATGCAGTAAAGGTTTGGTATAATGAGGTATAGGGTTGGAATAGGTGCAGTCTAGGTCAGAAATAAGTGCAATATAGAGTGCAACATGGATGCAGTGTGTAGCTGCAGTGACCTCTCATTGTAAAAGGGGGGCCCATCAGTCTCCATCCAAAAGGCTCTGGTGATCAGCAGTGGGAAAGAAAGGGTGAGTGAATGCTCCAGTCTTCCTGTGGCATCGGTGCACATGCTATGATGTGATGCTGGCAGTGCTTTGCTGCAGTGCTTCGCTGTCCCTCACTCCCAGTCTTTTTATTATTAATATTATACAGGATTTATATAGCACCAACAGTTTGTGCAGCGCTTTACAACATGACAGTCTTAGTGCAGTCTTAGGCTCGGATCTCATCTGATATGGTCTACAGCTAGCAGGCAAATATTCAGACAGATGTGCTCTCTCTCTAACTCCCTCAATGCCAACAGAGAGAACTTTTCCAGGCAGTTTACAAAAAATTGTCTCTCCACCATTTTTAATTTTGACTTCAAATCTTGTCATAGTCTTTTGACTAAAATGCCATTTTAGTCTTAGTCGTATTTTAGTCATCTGAATTGTTTTAGTTTTAGTCATATCTTAGTCAACTTAAATCTCCAGTACATTTTAGTTGACTAAAATCTCCAGTACATTCCAGTAATCTCCAGGTAGCAGGCAGACAGAGGAATCTTGCGTCTCTCAGCCACTACAGCTAGCCGACAGATTCATGAGACTGGTGCTTTAAAAGGCACGAGGAGGTCCAAGGAAAGCAGAAATTCAGGTGGGTAAGAGTCCCTCCCTCACATTTTCATTCCATTTTCATTCATTGGTGAAAATTGGAATTGATTTTCATCATAGTTTTCCTCAATTCTAATTTTATTTTTGTTTAGTTTTCATCACTGAAAACATGCAACTGATGAAAACTATGATGAAAATATTTTCATAGATGACACTAACACTGGTCTTTAGCTTGCCCCCTGCTGACCGGAGGAGGATAGTGCAGCATAACACCAGTATCACAGTGGAAGTAGAGAATTAAAAAGGGCAGTGTCTCCATATACATATTGCTATAGCCCAGCTCCAGGCTATATAAACAACCTCCATACAGGGCTAGGCAATTTATTTGTGAGACACTGACAGCTAACTCTTTCATTGTCAGAACAATGTCTCAGCAAAACATTACATTTTCTGTGGAGGCAGAAACACAGCAAGAACCAAATTTTTTTTCATATCACGAACTAAGCAAACAATAAAAATATTTGAAAAATGGGCATTGAACAACAGTAAAATAAATGATATAAAAATTGAGAAATACTTAAAGCAGTATAAACCCCCAAACAAAATATTATTGTATTGCAGCTTACCATTTTTTAGATGTGATGGCTGCATTGGCTGTTTTTTTTAGGCTTTTTTCCCTTTATTTTCACTTGGTGATCCAGCCAGGGACACTGTTCATTTTCAACTTCCTTTCACAAACCAAGTTGTTCAGCAAAAGTTGACTGAAAGAACAACCTATCCAGTGCCTCAAAGAGGTCAATGTCAGGAAACAAGCAGGGAATCAGATGTGTTTGTGGCCTTGGAGTGAAATCTTGGTGATGCAGCCCTCCTCTGACTGGGAGATGATCAAACCAAAACTGGAAAAAGGATCCAAGGTTTATTAAAAATATATAAAAAGAGAAAACATACTCACAAAATGAGGTGCATATACAAGACAATAAAACCACTGGAATGGCCCAACGTGATGGTAGAGTGTCCGACTGCTGGTGAGGTTGGCCTGATCTCACTCGTAGGTGTCACGGTCTTCAAGTAATCTCATTGCTTCTTTGAGATAGTCCTGTCTGCTCTGTATTACCAGACCTCCCCATTTATCTGCTTGTTTGATCACAATCTGACAGTTGTTCTTTAAACCCTCTAATGTTTATGTCTCTAATTGGGACATCTCTGATGTATGGTCCTGTCTTTCTGAGTTCCGAATACACAACTTCATAAAATAATGAAATGGGGATAAAAAATTTGATTTAGCATTTATTATTTATTTATTATTTGTTATTTTTAATAAACTTTGGATAATGCTCTAGGTGTTTGCGCCACCTGTGTGTTCCTGTTGCACACTGACAGGAGAGGAGTGCTACAATTCAGCATTATTTATTTATATGTAAAACTTTTATCTTAAAGAAAAAAATGGTTACTCTAATTGTTAAAAAAGTGTTAGCTTGAGTTTGGCTTTAATTTGTTAGTCAACTTCATCTAAATCCGTTAGCGCACCTAACACTAGCCTTCCCCCAGACTGACAATGCTGCTGTCCAAAGGTATCTTTGTTGCTCCTTTATCCAGAGTGGAGACACTCTAAGACAGAAAGTATTTTACTGGTCAGATCACCAAGTGAAAATAAAGGAAAAAAATAAAAGCAATGCGATCACCACATTTACAGATTGGGAAAAAAAGGAGAGAGGGGCGCCAAACTAAGTGCAGTGTGGAACCGGGAGACCAAGTCCCCACAACAGCTTTGGCTCCTATTCTGCCCTCTCCACCAGCCTCCGGGACCTTTGAAGGACGACGTCTATCCTGAGATACAGTTGCAAGAAAAAGTATGTGAATCCCTTGGGATTACGTGGAGTTTTGCATGAATTGGGCATAAAATGTGCTCTGAACGTCATCTAAGTCACAACAATAGAAGAACACAGTCTGCTGAACATAATACTACACAAACATTAGATGTTGCCATGGTTTAATTGCACATAACATGTAAACATTCACAGTGCAGGGAGGAAAAAGTATGTGAGGCCCTAGCTTAATGACTTCTCCCAGAGCTAATTGGAGCCAGGAGTGAGCCAACCTTGACTCCAATCAGTGTGATGATATTGGATGTGTTGCTGACAGCTGTCCTGCCCTTAAAAAACACACACCTGTTTTGGGTTTAGTGGTTTCAAGAAGCACTGTCTGATGTGAACCATGCCTCGCAGAAAAGAGTTCTCAGAAGACCTATGATCAAGAATTCTATTGTTGTGACTTAGATGATGTTCAGAGCACATTTTATGCCCAATTCATGCAAAACTCCAAGTAATCCCAAGGGGTTCACATACTTTTTCTTGCAACTGTACATGCCTTTTCTCTATTGCTATCTAGTGAGTTACCTCAGTTACCTTGCTTAATAAAAATAACCTTTTAATACTGCACTTAGTTTGACGCCACTCTCTCCTTTTCTTCTCTGTGCACAGAGTTCAGCTTTACTCTAAGGGTGCTGCCTCCTGATGTTGCTGATTACACTATACTCCTCATTGGAACACTGTACAATACGGACTACTCCCCCACAATTTTGGACTTTCAGTTCTTCTTTTCTCTCCAACACCAATTTTATTAATTTTTGTTATACTTGCAGGAATGACTCTTAGCATTTGAGCATAGTTTCAATGGAAAACCAAGAGCTCCGGCTGGAAATTCCCACAGCTTTTTGTGGACATTTTGAGGTTGAATGATGGGGGGTAGGAGGTCCTAAGTGTTCAATATTACTTCAGAGGAAACTCCTTTAACTTCACTTTTCAAATTATATCCAAATTTCTGGATGACCATGTTTTACAGTCAGATAGTCAGCATATTGTTCAGAATGAAATCACTGATTTGATAAACATCCAGCATGATAATTGATTCTGTTCAAAAGATGACTTCTCCAATAGGGTAATGTAGTTAAGGAGTGGGACAATGTCTGTCCTAAAAAGAGGTCAAGATTTCAGGGCTTGTGTTTTGCATTGTAGGTTAATAAAATCTGTCCCTACATTGTCAGTGGGGACAGCTTTAGTATCCTCCGGCTTTCAAATTGTTCAAAATAATTTCAAAATATACTCTAATAGACAGTGCCAGTGGATATAAATCGAGTGTTAGCTGGAAACCAAAAAACAAAACAAAACTAAACAAATTAACACTGTGAAAGAAGAGGAGCTGCTGTCTATTCTCTGGAATCCAAAGACATATAATAGTGATTGTTTATTGCAGCACTCCTCCACTCCCTCTCTATTATCTTCTCTGTGCATGCAACAAACATGAACACATAACTTCTCATATGTGAACCTGTTACCAATATTATGTGTATCACACAAATATGCAAATCTTCACATGTGTAAATATTAAACAAAAAATATATACCACCTTGAACAAAAATTATGTGCTATACTAATACAAAAAATCTTAAAATCAAAAAAAATTTTTCACCCAACAGATGTCTATACATAATCAAAAGGAAAGTCCATGCATGAAATAAAACAAAGAAAAAGAAGATTTTTCATCCATATAGCGATTGTTCAATTCATGTGTAAAAACACCACCACACTGTGCTGATCCACCACCCAGATGAATTGAATAAACTCACCAGAGCTCCAAGCTGGTCAAATGATAAACCAGCTAACACGCAGTGGCTCTGGGAGCAATGAGCTGCAGCAATATCTCTCAATCCTACCTGACTGGTCAATCCTCATGAAAATGGATGGAATATCATAGGAAATATCATATCAAAGGAAGAGGAAACTCCATAGTGTAAAACCATTAAAAAAAATATATTCCATGAAAAGGAATGAATCTCACTCACAATGTGCAGTGTCTACACCGACACTGGAATGACAGCATGTGCAAAAGTGAACGGGTGACCTCCAATATCACAAACGCCGACAGCTCACCCTTGCTAAGTGGTACATCACCTCCAAAGCTCCACCCTTTGCGTTTCTTCATCCAACGTGCTCCAGGAGTCGTCCCGTCGTCCCCGTTCTTCAGGATAAATTAGAGTCTGTTGAGTACTCTGCTAGAAGTTTTATGCAAAGTCTATATTTGATAGAGCTTACAAGTCAGTTGAGCCTTCTTGCAGACCCCCTAAGTTTATTTAACCTGATCTGTTGATCCATAAAAACTACAGTTTGTGGCTCATGTAACCTCAACATAAAGCAGACTAATGTCTATTATCCCACAATCAGGGGCGGACTGACCATTTGGAAACTCGGGCACTGCCCGAAGGCCCGGGGTCAGTAGGGGGCCCCATGAGATTCCCCTGGTACCTTTTTCATAGGCTTTTTTGAGTTTGGGCAAGGACACAGGGGCCCCATGATCCCCTATTGCCCAGGGCCCCCATGAGTTGTCAGTCCGCCCCTACCCACAATTAACATTTTGCCATTTGTGAAATTCGTGTTTTATAAAAAGATGCATCTATTCTAACCCAAATTGCAGACTTAATCTATTTGAGTTAGGAGACTATGTGCTACTTGATTGTACTAAGTGCTCCTCTTTGCAGATTATTTGGAAAGCACTGGCATTCCAGATTTTACTGTTGTGTAGTGACATAACCCCCATCACTTAAAAATGTAAAAAGTGAATTTATGTTTTCTGGTTTCAGCCTCCTCCTCCTCCATCTCTGACCCATGTGAGGCTGTTGTATGTCTAGGCCACAGATGGGGTTTCTGAAGAGGATTGGAACAACATTACCTAATTGACCTACTTAGTAATATAATTATGTGTAGGGCTTCTGTATGCACACAAAGGACTACAATAAACAAAAATGTTATAGTGTGAAGGCCTCTATTCCCATATCTTATTAACTCTAAATTCTATCAGGCCCTACAAATGAACAGCATTGTTCTGCCAAGATGTGCATTGCATTAAATAATGGTTGCGGAAAAAGAACTAAGGGTAAAAAAAGGTGGAAGAGAGCACAGTAGTTTGACCCGTCAGTAGACCAATTCCTCTTATACAGCACTCTCTGGGCTTCTTTGAAGAATATGTAAATTCAACATTTCATATTCCTGATATGTGCCTGCTCTACCATGTACTTGTATGAAAAACTATCCTGTTCTCTTTGTATTGCTTCCTTTTACGACATAATAGTGTACCTGCTTTCCTATGCTATCCCTCTGCCTTCCTATTAAAAACTGACCACACTAGACACAGCCTGGGCACAGATATGGAAGAGTTAACTAAGTCATGCATGGTGTCCAGTTTATTTGTTGAAGTGAACATGGTGCTCGGCACGATTAAAGGTACCCCATGTGCCAGGCAAGTGAGCCTATTCCAGGTGCCCATCATACTCTCCCCCTCACACACACACACATGGCTACAGGGACATATTTGAAAGTCCTGCTCTTGAAACCACATTTCACTACACAAAACAAAAAGTGAGAGAGAATCTTCAACAGGGAGCAGCACAGTGGCTTAGTGGTTAGCACTTCTGCCTTGCAGGGCTAGTTCCTTGGCTGAGATCCCAACTGGAACACTATCTGCATGGTGTCCTCATGATTTCCCAGTGCTTGTGTGGATTTCTTCCTACACTCCAAAGACATGCTGGTAGGTTAATTGGCTCAGCTGAGTGCACCCAAAATGGCTGCCTCACCTCTTAGATGCTTTGAATCCCCAGGGAGAAATGCACTATAAAAAATACAAATTAAAAAAAACAGACAACAGTAAAAAGCTGATAGGCATTTCAACATTCCCCAAGTTAACGTCAAAAGCATTTTTGCTTCTTTTGGTGTTGCTGTTTGAGAGTTACCCTAATGTCCTGTCTTTCCTGTGAAAAGGTTCTACACAAAATAGTGCATCAAGAAAATATTTCTAAAATAGTCCAGAAAAGTGATAGGTGAACCTGGTTGGGGTCAGTTTGCAGGAATGTTCAGCAAACATGCCCAAAACTCCTAAATTTGTGACCTTTATTGTGAATCCTATTGAAGTCAAAGGGAGGTGAATCTTGAAAATCAATTTTCTCTATATTTAAGGCCACTAGGCAAGGGATCGTCAGGAAACAGGCTTGGGGAGTTGGGTATTATCAGAGGGGACATGTACCAATGCAAAAAATTTTTTTTTTTCAAAATATTGTCCTGTGGGGTACAGCTCACTTAATGGGGCTTAAAGGTAAATATTAAAAATGCACAATCCTTTAAATAACATGCTTGGAGGATGATCTTAACCCTGCATTGGTGTAAAATTTAACAGTGGAAATAGAGACCCATATATCATTACACACACCCAAAATGATACATTATATGTTAAAGCCCAAAAAGAGACATTTAAAAATGCAAATATTAGTTGTTTGTGATATATTACAGATGTTTCAAAAGAGAAATACAGTAGGTAAACCTTAAGGAGGCAAGCATTGGTTTAACAGCTCTTATATGGTACAACTTAAAGAGGTATATATGGTGCAACTTAAACCATGGCCTTTTTTTTTTTAAACCTGCAAGACAATGGCATGATGTGCTAGTATGCATTATATACTAGCACATTATGACGTACTTACCTTAGAACGAAGCCCTCCAGTGACGCGTTGTCAGTGCTGACAGGACTTCCATCTTCACCCGGTCTTCCTTCCAAGTTCGCATGCTCCGGCCTTCTGACTGGCCAAGCCGCAATGATGTTACTCCTGCGCTCGCGTGCGGGAGATTCAGCTGCAGCACGGAGCTCTGAAGGGACAGCACAGGTATGCCCTTCCTTCAGAGTGCATGCATTTAAGATGTCAGGTTTAGGAGATATTCACTGTACCTACAGAGAACCCTTATTATAGTCTTACCTGTAGGTACAAGTTTAAAAAAAGACTTTACTACCACTTTAAGAAGAAAAAATGAAAAATTTTCTGATGAATATCCAACATCCCCATATTGTAGGATAAAATGAATGAATTGGGACTTTGAAGGCATAAATATGTAAAGATCATAGTGTAACATCATCATCAAAATTGTTTGTTTAGTAAACTTTATATGGTCATACATAGTTAGCCATATTTAAAAACCATATTGTGACATCACCATCAAAACATACAGTTCCAGAGACTCTGTCTCCTCTTACTACCACTTTAAGAACAATATTCCAAACAAAGTAAAGCTGGGTATACATGTATCAAAATGCGGCCACTTCAGCAGGAACCGGCTGAATTTCGGTAGGTGTGTACCCCTGTCTATTCAACAGAAGCCATTCGTTAGACCAGCTTCTGTCAAAGGGTCCAGCTGGAAAATCAACATTTGATGATCGCTTGCAGCCCGCTGTCAGAATACAATAATGAGGCAGGGAAGATCCAGGCATCTACATCACTTGTGTGGATGCAGCAATCTGTCATTATTTTTTTCCTTCAACCCCCTGGTTGAACGAAAAACAACTGTCCGTGTATACTCTGCTTTACTTATATCCTAAAAGTACATACAATTCAAATGACATAATCTGGAGCCATGCAAATGTACAGCCAATAAACATTTGTAGCTACTTGAGAGCAATATTCAACTCATGTATAGTCTAGGTTCACTAGTGCTGCTGCATGATGCATTTTTCAATGCATTTTTGTAGTGCGACTTTACACATTTTTCATACTTCATGGGGGTTTGTTTTATAAAAGGAGTTTGGATTTTATACCCAAAACTATACTAAAAACTCATGTACATGCAATGTACACACTCTAACACTGAAATCTCGGCACAAAAAAAGCACTGCAACTGCACCAAAGAAGAGCCTGGAATATTTCAAAAACTTGCTGCAGCTGTGCTGCATTGATGTGAACAGGCACCATAGAGAATAATTTCATTTCCATTGTCGTGCAGTACAATAGCAAATGTAGGAAAAAAAACACTAGTGTGAACAGGGGTTAATCTTGTGAAAAAAGCACAAACAGAAACCTACCAATCATTTAAATTAGCACCTGTCATAGTCTATCTAAAAAAGAATAAATCATTACACTCCTTTAAATAAGATGTCTTTGGGTATGCTGTACAGCATTTGGCACAAAATCACCGTGACAGGAGGCAGAATGATGGTAATGCATCACTAACACGTCTTAGTGAAGCTGATGCATGCGTTTGGGAATAACTAAGCTAGATTCTTTTTGTGTGGTCACACCTTGCATATGGACCATCAAACTACAGACATGGGGACCTGTGTACCAAGAAGGACATGTGTACCCAGAAAGTATATTGTGTACCCAGAAAGTACCCAGAAAGTATAACTAAAAGTCCAATTTTTTTTATATCTTTTATTTTTCCATCACAGGAAAATCCACTCTCTATTTTTCATGATCACCAGTGTTACCAAGAATATAAGTGAAGGCAAAACCTGTATTTAGATTTGTCACCAGAATTGGAATGGGAATCTTCTAATGGATGCCTTGTCCTGCCTCTCTGCTCAGACAGGCAGGGAGACCTGAGCAGGGGCGGACTGACAACTCATGGGGCCCCTGGGCAATAGGGGATCATGGGGCCCCTGTGTCCTTGCCCAAACTCAAAAAAGTCTATGAAAAAGGTACCAGGGGCATCTCATGGGGCCCCCTACTGACCCCGGGCCCTCGGGCAGGGACCGAGTTTCCAAATGGTCAGTCCGCCCCTGGACCTGAGCAATCAGCGGCGTTTGATTGCTCAGTTCTCACCCTTATTACCAGCATGGGACAGATGCAGGATCGATGCTGCATTCACCTAGGTAAGTATAATTTAAAATACTCCCATACATCTCTTTTCAGTCTAAAGGAAAGGAAGTGAAGAAGATCTCCCAAATGAGATAGAGATATTAAAAACATTAAAACAAAAACACATGGGTTCTAACCATCCCATTTTTTATCCAAAGAAAGAAAAAAATGGTTTGAGAAATACTTGAATATTATTTTTAGCACTCATGAGTGGGCAGGGTCTATCTATATACTGCCATGAAGTGCTCATGATAGGCTTGTCCACACAAAAAAAAATAATTCACAAAAAATATTGGAAGCCATCTTACACAGTACACTCCTTATTTTAGTGATATAATCACTGTGTCTCTATGCTTCTCTGAGCAATGCAGGGATAACTTCCAGAAAACACTGCACCACACTGCCTATAATTAAATCATTTTGAATAATAAGTTAGGAATCTGGACAGTCTGTCAAAAATATTGTGTATAAGGCAATATTTATATGCACCAGAGTATGTTGGCTGATATATGCGTGAGATTGTGCTTGTCTGGAACTGTTTGGTCAGAAAAATAACCCAAATACCATGACAGCTCAGATTGGCCCTAGTGACTCTTTCATGAAGAAATTATGGGTGCTGCCATTGTATGTCTCCCTAAATTGGTTTTACATTTGTTACAGATCATTAATTATACAATATTGCTGCCAAAGCATTAGAAGAACAGTCAAAGATTCCACTCATGCAGTGGGCAAAAAGCTAACATGAGATTGCTGCCTGGCTACAACGCATGCGTGTGGCCCCCATTCCATCTCGCTTTTGTTAGATTCAGGTCTGTTAATCATGTTTGCACACTGAAAAGTGCTATGCATTCAAATAATATTCTGCTGTCAAAGTAACCAGTCCACATACAAAATCAGTTTCAAAAAGTAACCTGCTAATACCGAACTCCAGAAGCCAGAAGGTACACTCTGTCATTAAACTGGTATGTGGGATTAGCAACTGTCATCTAAAACTTCATAAATACACATCCATTTAGGTATTCTTGAGTTAGTCCAACCCTGATGGATTTCCAACAACAATAGTAAATAAATCCTAGTGAATCCAACCTGGGATATTGAGATTCTGTTTGCAAACTTTTCGACATCACAATCTACCTAGAAGCAATAGTATCAATTTGGAATATGAGAAATACTTTTAAAGTGTTGTATATTTCCATGGAGAAGTATATTGATTTATAGCAATTACTATTGATTAATAGTATTTTATTTATTTCTGAGTAGTAGGTTTTGTGTAGCAGGTATATATATTGCTCAATGAAAAATGGTTGAGGGTCTCTGCAATGTAGCAATAAATTTGTGGTATTTGTTCAAATCTGATGTTAAGTTACTGATAATCTATTTGTAGCTACTGTAGCTGACAGTTCAAGACAAAGTGCAAATAAAAAAACATGACAGCTACAGTAAAGTACAGTTCATGGACAGCTGCATACATTAAACATTATGAAATGTCAATACAGCAAAGTGCTGAAAGAAGAACTTGTCCAAGATTTTTTAAGCGTTAGATGGAGTGGAGAAGTAATACAAATTCTGGCAGATTTTTTTAACCACTTCCCCTCCAGAGGATTTACCCCCCCTCCTGACCAGGCCATTTTTTGCGATACGGCGCTGCGTTACTTTAACTGACAATCATGCGGTCCTGTAATGCTGTACATAAATAAAATTTATGTCCTTTTTTCCCACAAATAGAGCTTTCTTTCCCACAAATAGAACTTTCTTTCAGTGGTATTTGTTCACCTGTGCGTTTTTTATTTTTTGCGCTATAAACAAAAAAAGACTGACAATTTTGAAAAAAAATAAATATTTTTGACTTTTTGCTATAAAATATGTCCAGTAAAAAAATAAAAAAAATCTAATTTCATCATAAATTTAGGCCAAAAATGTATTCTGCTCCATGTCTTTGCTAAAAAAAATCCCTATACATGCAAATTAATTGGTTTACGTGAAAGTTATAGCGTCTACAAATGGCGGCATATATACTGGAATTTTTTTCATACTAGTAATGTTGGCGATCAGCAACTTATAGCGGCACTGCAGGACTCGGCGGGCATTCTGACACTAGGTGGGAACTGACTAACTGCCGCTGACATCCCAATGACACTAAAACAGTGATCACTGCTAATAAAAAGCACTGACCAGGGGCGGACTGACCATTTGGAAACTAGGGCACTGCCCGAGGGCCCGGGGTCAGGAGGGGGCCCCATGAGATGCCCCTGGTACCTTTTTCATAGGCTTTTTTCAGTTTGCGCAAGGACACAGGGGCCCATGATCCCCTATTGCCCTGGGGCCCCATGAGTTGTCAGTCAGCCCTTGGCACTGACACTGTACTAATGACACTGGACAGGCAGGCGTTAACATCTGGGGCGCTCAAAGGGTTAACTGTGTGCTGTTTTACATCATGTGCTGTGTGTGTTTTACTAGGGAAACATGCTGCTGTGTATTTCTTTGCTGTGCAGAGAAATACACAGCAGCATGTTCTTGCTGGCAAGAGAGAGACCTGTATTGTTTACACACAGGTCTCTCCCCTGTCAGTGTTAATCGTCGATCACCGGGTGCCGGCGGGAAATCTCTGTCCAGCACACAGAGATTGACATCTGTAGCCACCAATGGCGGTGCGGGTAGGGTGGCACTCCTGCACTCTAACTGGAAATGCAAATCACGTGTATATATACGTGATTTTGCGTAGCCCTGTTGCCCTTTAGAAGTATTTCTGCTATAAGGCAAGTGGTTAATGTGGTCAGTATTTCTCCAAGGACAATCATTTCCTGTCTGGGTGACCATACTGGAAGGCAAGGTGAACCAACCCAACAGGACAGAATCACAGACCAAAACAAAATATTAATGATCACCACACCATTCTATGCACAAAAAAAAATTTTGCATAGCACAAAAAATACCCCACTTGAGTGACCTTCTTACTGTGGCTTGCAGAAGAACATAACATAGGCTTGATTTTTGTTATTGGGTGATCATCAAAAGCATGCCCAGTATTTTTGAGTCGGATTCCCCTATGCATGACCATACTGCAATGTAGCAACAGCAGCACTTCTTTTCAGCTTCTACAAGATGCTAAAAAGCAGCTGATAGAAATGGTGTTGCTCCTTTAAAGTGAACCTGTACTTTATCTTAAACTTTTAGACAGGTAAAGGCAGGACATTTTTTCAGTGGGAACTCGGGGGAACTCAGTTCCGGCACCTCCAGCACTTAATGTATATAATGGCAAGGAGTCTTGGAGTGTTGATGCTGGCTGCTGGGGGATCTAATGTTGCTGGAGATTATCTATTTTTGCCAGGGGGTCTATTGTTTCTGGGGAGGTCTATTGCTAGTGGTGGATCTATTGTTTCTAGGGGTAGGTCTTGTGTTGCTGGGGGGTCAGCCATTGCAGGGAGGGATCTACTGTTGAGGGATGAGTCTATGGTTGCTGGCTGCTGAAGGATCTATTGATGCTGGCTGTTGGGAGTCTATTGTTCTGGGGTGGATCTATTTTTGCTAGCTACAGGGGATCTATTTTACTGCCTTTCTTGTTATCACAGGTAAATTCAATACAAATTACTTAGCACCACAAAATGATATTTGTTTCTGTATTCTCTAAAAAAGAGAGAAGAGATAGAGAGAGGGTGTGAGGGAGAGAGAGAGAGAGGGAGAGAGAGAGAGAGAGACTCACTCACCTTTACAGCTCAGCTCTGGACATCCCTGGGAATGACAGTAGGGCTTTGCATACACCATCAAGCAGCCCATAGCCTATCTCAGATCCCACCTTTTCCCATACTGCATATGTCCCTTCTTCCAGAGGGCAGTGCTGCCCCCCTAAAAAATTCTGCCCTAGGCAAATGCTTTGTTTGCCTTGTGGTAAATAAACCCCTAACTATGGGGACTCGGGTACTGCCCTGAGGGACATGATACTGAGAAAAAATGTTTTTCAAAAAGTACAGTTTTTAAAGGGCAGTCATTTTTCATTGCTTAAAGTAAAAAAAATGAAATCAGATGAAATTCCTTTAAATATAATCCTAGCACAGTCATAACAGGGCAGGAAAGGGAGGGGAGGAATGAGAGCTCAACCTCTCCCTGCGGCTTACCAGGCCATGCGTCCTTGGCATTGGGATGGTGCCCCATGCTGATGGGGACAAGGGCCTCTTCCCAACAATCCTGGCCTGGTGGTTGTGGGGGTTTGTGGGCAGGAGAGGTCATTAGCATCAGGGAACTCCTTTAAATAAGGGGGCACCCTGATGCTGCCCCCCCTTGTGAATGAGTAGGGGGTACTTGTAACCCTACCTATTCACTAAAGGATTAAATTTAGTAAAAAATAAAGACGCCAGACTTTTAAAAAATTCCGTTAGTGAACAAAAAACAAAACAGTTTTTGACCAGTTCTTTATTTAAAAACAAAACAAAACATGGTTTCATCATTGTAATCCATCGTCAGTCATGGTGATCAGTGTTGTCACATCGACGACGACATTTTAAAAAACCTGACGCTTGCTGACCAATCCACACCCTCTGCAATCTGACATTTGCCAGTCAGATGCTAACAATTGGGTGGTGCTAGCGGTGACGTCACTGCTAGCTCCGTCCAATTGTGCTGGGATTTGCCAAGGCATTGCACCTGACCTGTGGTCAGGTGCATTGCTTTGGCCAATCGCAATGCTCTGTGAGAGCGCACTGCATTGTGGCGCACGACAGGCAAATAGCTTACTTATATTGGACTCAAACATCAAGCCCATCCCTATTTTGTATACTTACTTGTAGCAAAATAGTGTTCACATAGTCCTCCCCCGGACATGTATACCTTCCCAGCCATGCATACTTTTCTCCTCCCATCTGCAGCATTCCTGCCTGGTGTCACTGCATGGGGGAGCAAAGTTAACATCATTGTGCACTCTAATGTGACCATGCTAATGCCTGGTGATAGATTGATCAGGCCTAAGCCCCATCACATTGCAGATGTCATGAGCCCTACTATAACCAGAAGTCTCTTAGCAAGGCCTCTGGCAGTGCAGTTTGTACATACCTGGGAGGGTACCTATCTACAGACACTAGAAATTCTGAAGGACCCTCTGCACACTGGTATATACCCTTTCAAGCAAACTATGCAACAAATAGGGATATTTGGTTCACACATATTGCAATACATGTTTAAGCTGGCCAACTGCGTCAAAGTAATCCCTCTATGGCCAGTCCTACTCTGCCCTGCCTACGCAAGTGCTACTGTGGACACAATGCTAGCATAGGGGAAAAGACACAATGGGGAGAGCTACAAGGTTCAGGTCTGGCTACTGGGATACTGGGGCACAGGGATCTCTTGTTTGTTGTATCTACAGACACTGTCACTTTTCCCTGAATGAGAAAGTGACCATGTCTCTTCAAAGATCTCTAAAGTGCCCAAGCTATAGACAATCAAATATATACATATTCTCAAGAAGAAGTAAAAGAGCTTTAACCCTAGGTTCACATCTGTGCGGGTGGTGCCACTGCGGATCTGCACAAAAATGCGTGCAGCCACACTACCCGCACAGAGAAATGCAGACCCGCGGGCGGCTGCGATTAGTTTTAATGGCACGCTGCCCGCACTGGAAATCGCAACCGTACTGGGAACCGAGGTTCCTGTGCGGGCTGCATTTTCAAAAGAAGTGCAGGGACTTCTTCCCTGTGTGTCACGGGCATGGGAGTCTATTCAAATGAATGGGCTCTCGTGCCCATGCAAAACGTGACCCACGCAGCTGCATATATGTGAACCGGGGGTAAATAAGTGACCATTTACCTCTGTACCTTTATCCTTAAAAAGGTACAATAGAGGTAATGAAGTCAAGTTGGGTATCAATACTTTTCTCTCTCCCCTGGGACTGAGATCTTTCTGCTACAGACTTTGACGATTAATTACTCCACACTTTATGCAGCTTCAGAGGTCAGTGAAGGGCTTGTTTTAAAGTTGTTAACCACTTGTGTCCCCAGCCATTTTTCTCCCTAGACAGTTGCGACCAGATCCTTTCCCATGCTGCTGTGCAGCAGCAGATCATGCCTAATGATTACTAATGCTGTCTGCAATCAGCTAATGATGGAACACTCAAGCAGTAATCTACTGCTGTATAGAGAGGCTGGACTGAGTTACAACAGATGTGCTTAAGCCTCCATACCAACAGGACAAGACAGGTGCTGGGCATTCAAGTGGTTAGGAATATGTAAACATTTTCATGTCCATTATCTGGCAGCCACAGTTCTAATTTAAAGTGTAATTCTCTGATATCACTATCTAATCTTAAAACTGCTCCCACTCTCCTTCTAACACTTATGCTAACTAAGCTGTAGAAGAAAGATGCATATACTTACCTATTTTCTGGTTGCTCTGGTCCGGACACATGATTGGCCCTCTTGTGTCAGCTAGCAGCAGCTTCAGGGGAGAGGAGGGTGCAATGACAATGGATGGCCCATAGTAAGCCTATGGGTGACATCATCACTCCAGTCGTGTGATCTCTCCTCTCCCTGACGCCCGTTGACACAGGGGAGATCATGTGACAGGACTGACGCAAACCCGAAAATAGGTAAGTATATGCATTTTTCTTCTACAAATTAGTTAAAGGTGTTAATCCCACAATTTTACTTTAACCTCTTGCCCTGCTGAGGATTTACCCCCTTCCTGACCAGGCCATTTTTTGCGTTACGTTGCTGCGTTATTTTAACTGACAATTGTGCTGTCATGCAACACTACACCCAAAAAAACTTACGTCCTCACGAATTGAGCTTTGTTTCTGCGGCATTTGATCGCCTGTGAGGTTTTTATTTTTTGCGCTATAAAAATAAAAAGACCGACAATTTTGAGAAAAAACAATATTTTGGACTTTTTGCTATTAAACATATACAGTAAAAAAAAATTAAAAAATCAAATTCCGTCATAAATTTAGGCCAAAATGTATTCTGCTGCATGTCTTTGCTATAAAAAAAATCCTAATACGTGTAAATTAATAGGTTTATGTGAAAGTTATAGCCTTTACAAATGGCGGAGATCAGCGACTTATAGCGGGACTGTGATGGGCATTCTGACACTGGGGGGAACTGACTTTGTGTCACTGACATCCCAAGTGACACCAATACAGTGATCAGTGCTAAAAAAAGCACTGATTTTTGTACTAATGGCAGTGGGCAGGAAGGGGATAACATGTGGGGCAATCAAAGGGTTAGCTGTTGCTGTTTCACAGTAAGCTCTGAGTGTGTGCATCACTGTAATCATTCAAAGTACTGTATACAAGCTAACAGGGAGAACTGTATTGTTTACATACAGTTCTCCCCGTCGGAGATGCTCGGCAGTTATCGGGCTTTGGAGAGTAATCACCGGCCGGGACCCGATGATTGACAGCTGCAGCCACGAATGGCGGCGCAGGTAGGTCGTGCGCGCGCCCCCTACCCGGAAATGCAAAATTACCTATATATACGTGATTTTGCGCACCCGTGCCACCCTGTAATAGTATATCTGCTATAGGGCGGTTGGGAAAAGTGAAAGTTCTTTTACTTGACAGCCAATGAGCTTAAAAAATACTACAGAAAGGTTTACTGTAAATTCCTTTATTTTAAAATGGAAACAGGACAGTCTGATTTTGCACTAGCATTCACACAAATCTGATGAGTAGGGGGACTGTATTTAAAGTTATTCTAAAGGCTTACATTTATTTTTTAAATAACAAACATGTCTATACTTACCTGCTGTGTACAGTTGTTTTGCGCAGAGCAGCCCGGATCCTCCTCTTCTTGGGGTCCCCCGCCGGTACTCCTGGCCCCTCTCTCCTGCCGTGTGCCCCCACAGCAAGCAGCTTCCTATGGGAGTACCTGCTGCTCCGTGTGTCCATTCACACACGAAGCACCAGCTCGACCCCACTCCTCTCTCTTCTCATTGACTCACTGGCTGTGCTTGACAGCAGTGGGAACCAATGGCCCCTGCTGATTTCTCAGCCAATGAGGAGAGGGAGTCCCGGGATAGACGAGACTCCAGTGCACATCGCTGGATCAAGATGAGGCATAGTTAAGTATAAGGGGGGCTGGGGGAGGATGCTGCACAGAGAAGGTTTTTTACCTTCATGCATAGAATGCATGAAGGTAAAAAACCTTGAACCTTTACAACCACTTTAATACATGTGTTGCACAAATGCCAGAAGCATTCATGCAAGTTGAACAAAATGTCCTGTATTTTTTCTAGGAGATTAAAGTAGCTGTGAACATACAATGTCATAGACACTTTCTAATAGTTATTACTATGCAGGCACTAAAATTGCATTTGCTTAGTTTCAGAAATGATCTTTCTTACTTTTTTAATAAGATAAAAACCATGCCTGTCACGTGACCATGTATCACTTTTTCCTGATAGTAGGGGGCAAGGCTACAGGATACCGTACAGACACACGGCATGCCTGTATTTCATAGTCTGTTCAGTCTGAGGCAAGAGTCAGGATTTGGATGATTTGGAGGGGATGTGTACCAGAGGCAGGCCATGATTACAGGGGGACGTGGTGGCTAAGCAAACTCCCAATACAGGCATGCTATGAGTCTGCACATTGTCCTGTACCTCTGAATTGGCCAGGCAAAAAGATGAAAACTGACTACACTAACACAGATCAGCTTCTGTGCTCTGTGTTGCTGGTTTAGAACAAGGAAGAACACATCGGCTGTTGCAAACTAAAGACTAACACTAGAAAAACCAAAAAAAATCCCACATCACCTTCCTAGAGTTTCTGGTAAAGAGCAGATGCTCCATTGAATCTGTGCCTTTGGAAAGTCCACTGCTAGTGAAGGTTCATTTTATACAGTATCTGCCACTAAGGACAAGTGGTTGGATCTTTATTCGCACCTTGCTCTTTAAATAAGGATCGCTTTGTTTTTGTATTGTGTATTAACCAGCTAGACAATAAGTGAGTTGCTGAACTATTTCTAAGAATCTTTTTTGAACTTTTGCTTCTGTTAGTTTTAAACAATGCTGCATATATCTCTACAGATTTTACTTCATGCATTCTACCAACTCACCCTCAACAGGAGGGTTTTCTTCTGCTTACGGTGACTGGACATATGATGGATAGTAGGAACACACACTGAACAATAAAGGTCTTTATTCTGGAAACCTTAATCTATCTCCTATTGAGGAGGCTGACAGTGCCGCAGCATTAGCCAATTAAAATCAACACAAGAGAGCATGTTTCTGCCTCAGTCTTTTACTGCACAGATGATGATGTAGCCATTTGAGAGTCAGAAAAAAGTTGCAGTACCACTTAAATTACCATTTCTATTAATACAACTCTTTATGTATTTTAAGCTTTCCTACAATAGCTTTCCATTGTAAACTGAAAGTAGACTGCTGCCTGAGGCCAGCTCTGTGTAGCAACACAGTGGGGCCTCCTTCTCCAAAATCTGTCCTTTTCCTGAAACTGGAAATTGTTATATTCACTTTAGATTCTGATCAATTGCCTTATTCGTGAAAGCAGAGCAAGGTCGATGTCTAAACTGCAGCACAACCAGCATGTACATTTTCACAATTAATCTTACAGTCAAGCAAAAAAAAAACAAGGGAATGAAACTGCTTTATTTTACTAACATTTTGTTGAACAAATTAGGACAAGCCATGATTCTTGAAGTGTGGGGTATGTAAGCCATTTTCCTTGCAGCAGCAAAGTTTCTTTGTCAGTTACATAAGTGTAGTCTGGACAGCAGCTACTAGCAGTTGCAAAACTTTACTCTATTTTGACATGTGTCACGCCATGCATGTGGTATAGACCGGGGTAAGTAAAGGTACCCATAATTCAGACCTGAAGTGGCAATCTTGCTGAAGGCCAAGTGCTGGGGCCAATTTGAAGGAGAACCATGAACAATGCTCAGCTATAGAGTGTCTCCAACCCTTGTAGTGGCAATCTTGCATGAGTTTCAATGGATGAAGATGGACTGTGCTTGGCATCATGAAGTGGCCAGAGTTGTGGGAAGTGAAGAGAAAAGGGCCTGTAGAAAGCACATGTGAAGAGAGACAGAGGAGGACAAAGATGGTGAGTGGTTGCTGCACCTGTCACTGACTACCAGTTCTAAAGTGGATATACCCTCTGTGACATTATTGACACATATTTGATAAATTCCTGCTGCTTTTAATTACTATTACACTGACCTCCATTGGGAAAGTGGGACTACAAGCTCCAGCTTGCCCAGCACTGCATAGCTGCTTCATAACACTCCCAGAAGGAAAATAGCACCAAATTTCATAATCTTGAATTGAGAGCCTCTGTCTGTACATGACCCTAATGTTTCACCCTAGAGATAAAACTGAAAAAGCAAACTGAGTGTTGGTGTCTGGCACAGTACCCCTGCACTCAGATATTGTTAAAAACAGAGACTATAGGCTTCCAGAATCCAATGGAGGACTGAGGATGTGTGTATTTCAGGATCCAATTTGATAGTCTGAAGACCCATTTATCACATTGGAGATACGTCTTCAGGAGTGGAGAGAGGCCACCAGAATATTTTGTGTTGGTTATTCAGCACTCCAGCCGACACCCAGGTCCCAGTGCTGGCCAAATACACATTCTCTCTTGGCCAGTTAGACATTTTCAGAACTAGTGTAGGTGAGCATCTAGTGTAAATACTGTCTTGCAGTATTCTAATGTGTACTATGCCTCTGTATTCAGTTAGTATAGCCATCTAGGACAAAGGCTACCCAAACATCCTATTTGTGTTAACTGTGCAGCTCTACTCATCTTATTGAGTTAACCCTTTATAACGGTCTTACTTCATGCCCCATATGTGCTTTACTGGCCCAAGCTCTTTTAAACACCAGGAGTCATCATGCACCCCTTTAGAGTAACTTCAGACCAGACTTTAGAACAGTTGATGCAACATTTACTAATGACTTTGCAACACAGCCCAACATAGACAGTTTAACATAACATTCCATGACTATCCCAACTAGATGGTCCATGCATACCTCACAAGGTGTTATTCCATTTCTGGCATTTACCATAGCTTTGCAGCTCCCTGGATCCCTGGTATCTTCCGGTGGACTGCAGGGTGCAGTAGGCCCCCTAGATACTGTAGCTCCACAGCTTTAAGGCATCTTGCTCTTGAGTAGGGAAGAGAGGCCCCTGGATCTGGCAATCCTCCTGTTGGTCCCTGGATCTGGTAACCCTCCTACAGATGTAAAATGAAGGGGAAAAAATACAAGGTAAAGACACATTGCACCGGGGACCTGGTGATCACTCCCAATCGTGAAAGCCCCCCACTCCTAGAATGGAGGGAACCTCACACAACAGACACTCACTGATGGTACCCAAATGTCCCCTGTGTGCCCACAGTACCCGCACTTCCCCAATGGAGACCCAACCCACCCTCCCACCACCCCCAAAAACCGCAACCACCCCTCAACATTCCCCCCAAACCCCCAAAACAAAACAAAAAAACCCCTAGAGCACCTCCCAAGGTACTCCAATGCTCCTCCCACAGTGATCCTCCCAAACCCTGGTCACACACATCGAGGTTGCTGTGGCAGATACTAATATTTCACCGCTGATTTACTCCCACTGGCTGCATTACTACCCATGTCCTCATGTTCACATGCTGACTGGATTTCACCCTGGAGGCTTATTCTCACTGAGCACTGTGGTCTGTCTATGCCTGGCCATCAGCCTGTTTTCATTACCTCAGGCTGTTTGTGGAACATTTGATTTAGTGCCCACTCGTAGTCTACAAGTAGACATATCCTGTTGAGTATTATTACAGACATATCTTTTTCCTTATGGATTGGCCAAACCAGACTACATTTTTTTCTAGTGCACTAGTTACCTGATTGTCTAATTGGCCTCTAGAGGCTATAGCCCTTCATACTCAATAATTTCTTTCAGGTTTCTTACTGCGTTATCATATTGCTCATGTATTGAGGTTGACTAGTATTGCAGGTCATTATTATCCATAGGAATATCATATTGTCCTGTTATAGGTGTGTTGGGGGACAGGACATTCGATCTAGTGGGGTCTGGGGGGTAGGAGGGCAATAGTGGGTAGGTGATTTACCTCAGTTCCCTTCTTCCCTTTTTAAGGGGGAGGGGGGTGGTTGGTTGGGTGGGTTTGGGAGGATCATTGTCGGAGGAGCATTGGAGTACCTTGGGAGGTGCTCTCTGGGTTTTTTGTTTTGTTTTCGGGAGTTGGAGGGATTGTTGAGGGGTGGTTAGGGCTCTTGGGTGTGGGGATGGGGGGGGGGGTTGGGTCCCCATTGGGAAGGTGCAGGTACTGTGGGCACACAGGGGACATTTGGGTACCATCAGTGAGTGTCTGTTGTGGGATACTTCCTCCATGCCAGGGGTGGGGGGCTTTGACGATTGGGAGTGATCACCAGGTCCTTGATGCAATGTGTCTTTACCTTGTATGTTTTTTACGAATAAATGTTTTTGAGGTTAGCCTTTTAGGTGTGTAGACTATTTTCTCTTTTCTTTGGTTTTTGAACCCTCCTACAGAAGCATAACCTTCTAAGGCTTCATGTACATGAGCTACCCTGACCACCGGCCACTGGAAAATGCAAATCGCAGTAAAGCTGCGACAAAATGCGGCAACTGCTGTAACGTGTTTTGCATTTTCCTGTGGTCGGCGGTCAAAACGTAACTATCCTGAACGTGATTCTTTCGTGTTCAGGAGAGGGAGGTTTAACCTCAGCTAAACGCAGCAGCTCCTAAACTTTGCTAAAAGCCTATGTGTACATGGACACATAGGCTTTTACGGAGTTGAGTTTAGGAGCTTTGGCAAGAAAATGCCAAAGCTCCTAAACTTGAATTTAGGAACTGCTCGTGTACACGAAGTCTAACCCCTTCCCCAGCCTTGCCCAGACAACTGTCTAGCTTATCGACTGTAGGCAGCCTATCTACAAAGTAAACCTATATAGTACAATCACCTTTGGAGCTGTTAGTTATAATAGGATCTTCTATCCTCTAAAAGGCAACATGTTTTGGTTGCTTGAAACTCACTGACACACCTTGGAGTTGTTTCAACGTTTTAATGGGCAACACTGTCTGGCTAAAAATACAGATATACTATAACTAGGCAAAAATGATGCCGAGAAGTAAATACATTTTTGTGTCTTTTCTTCATTTTCCAAACAATTGTGACAACAAATACTTACCATGCCCCTTAGCAAATACCTTGGAGTGTCTACTTTTCAAAAAGGGGTCATTTGGATGGGGGGGGGGGGGGGGGGGGAGTGTGCTTCTACTATCCTGGCATTTCAGGGCCATCATTAAAAGGTTGTCACACATCACCCACTCTTCTACCCACTTGAGAAACAAGCCTTTTCTGACACTTTTTTTTGCTAGAAAATTACTTTGAACCCCCAAACATTATATAGCTTTTTAAAGCAATAGCACCTAGAGAATAAAATGGTGGGTGCTGCAATTTTGTATGTCACAGTATTTTTCAAACGCTAATTTTTTAGAAAAAATACAGTTTTTTAAATCCTAATGCACAAAAACACAAATATATTGTCCAATTGTTTGCTAAAATATACAAAACATGACATGCTTTAAAATTGCAAATGCCCGTGCAATGGCGACAAACTACGTAAATTTTTAATATCAATAGGTGATGCTTTAAAAATCTTTACAGGTCTCCTTTTCATATTTACACAGGAGGTCTAGTGCTAGAAATACTACCCTTCGATCTGCCATACATGAGCACAGGAAGGGGGGAGGGAGCGTGGATGATTTTTTTTGTGTTTTGTTTTTGCTTTTGTTTTTATTTCTACACTGTCCTTTTTTTTTTGAGTATTTCTATTGTTATCACAGGGAATGTAAATATCCTCTGTGATATCCTTTACAGGTCACTACTTTAGAGTTACACAGGAGGTCTAGTGCTAGAATTACTGCCTTTGATCTGATGTTTGCGGTGATACCTCACATGTATGGTGCAATTTCTGTTTACATACCGCCATGGGACCGCCGATTGCGTTCACCATTTTGTGCGAGCATGGGGATGGGGGTGAATTTTTTAATGTAAATGTCCTCTGTGATAGAAATAGGCAGTGACATGTACTCTTTTCTGAGAAATCTGGGGTGTATTAGATTCTAGATCTCTCCTTTGCCCTTAAAACATCTGATCACACCAAGATCAGTGTAATCAGATGCTTTCCCAATTTAAAAATGGCGCTGTTTATATCCGGAGAAATGGAAATGATGAACTGCTCATAGCTTCCGAACGGGAATATTGCAGGCAGATGGTCAGCAAGTAGTTAAAAAAAATCCCTTAAAAAAATAAAAATTCTTAATACAGTATTTTTTTTTTAAACTTTTTTTATTATTTCCTCTAAAAATATTTTTATCAGACTAGTACAATATTACCATAGTAACATTGTACTACTCTGAGGGGGTGATCAGGGATTTTTTTTTTTTTACACTTTGCTTTGCAGAAGCAATAAAGATTATTGTTCCTGAAATGCAAAGCTTGCTTTGAGCTGTCATGAATGGGTTAAGTCAGTGGTCGGCAAGCCGCGGCTTGCGAGCCACATGCGGCTCTTTACAAACTTAAATGCGGCTCTTCTGTGTGCCGGGCGCCCGCTCCCCTCCCTCCTCTCGAGCGGCCGCCCGCTCCCCTCCCCTCCCTCCTCTCGGGCGGCCGCCCCAAAAGTCAGGACTCTGCAGCTGTCAGGATGTAGGCGGGGCAGCCAGGATGTAGGCGGGGCAGTGTGACAAACTCCTCTCACAGTCCGCCCTGAAGACCAGAACGGCGCGGGAACACGGCGAGAGGAACGCGCGGAGCAAAGGTAAGTGAATTGACACAGGGGGGACTTACTATATGGGGGATGAATTACTATGGGGGATGAATTACTATATGGGGGATGAATTACTATAGGGGGGATGAATTACTATAGGGGGGATGAATTACTATATGGGGGGATGAATTACTATATGGGGGGATGAATTACTATATGGGGGGATGAATTACTATGTGGGGGGATGAATTACTATGTGGGGGGATGAATTACTATATGGGGGATGAATTACTATATGGGGGGATGAATTACTATGTGGGGGGATGAATTACTATAGGGGGGATGAATTACTATATGGGGGATGAATTACTATATGGGGGATGAATTACTATAGGGGGGATGAATTACTATGGGGGATGAATTACTATATGGGGGATGAATTACTATATGGGGGATGAATTACTATATGGGGGATGAATTACTATATGGGAGATGTATTTTCAGTTTTAAAAATGTGGCTCTCAAAATAAATTTCAATCGTGGTTTTGGCGAGATTTGGCTCAGTTGAAAAAAAAGGTTGCCCACCACTGGGTTAAGTTAATGACAGTTCAAAATAATAGTGATCTGGGATTGGCTTTCAGGTTTCAGCGCTCTCACACTTTGAATGACAATTGCGTGGTCATACAACATTGTACCCAAACTAAAATTTTATCATTTTCTTCACACAACTAGAGCTTTCTTTTGGTGGTATTTAATCGCCGCTGGGGTTTTTATTTTTTGCTAAATTAACAAAAAAAGACCAAAAATTTTGAAAAAAACCACACGTTTTTCTTTGTTTCTGTTATAAAAGTTTGCAAATAAATAATTGTTCTTCATAAATTTAGGCCAAGATGTATTCTAGTACATGTCTTTGGTGAAAATACCGCAAATTAGGATGTATTTTTTTGGTTTGTAGGAAAGTTATAGAGTTCACAAACTGGTATAGATCTGAATATTGATCAATCCTGAAGTACTGACGACCAATCTAATTTCTTGAGGTCCAAGAATGTCAGAACAGTACAGATATCCCCCAAATGACCCCTTTTTGCAAAGTAGACAGTCCGTCGTACTTCATAAGAGGCATGGCAAGTTTTTTGAAGTTGTATTTTTTTTGTCATAATTTTTCGGAAAATTAAAAAAATTAGTTTACTATTTTTTTTTTTTACATATTGTCACCAGTGCAGTACAGAGTCATCATATAACTGGCATGGCGGTGATCAGGGACACTGACTGGTGACAGTATGAAAAAAAAATATTTTTTTTCTTTATTATTTTTTTTTTCTTTTTTTTAAGATTTTTTTTTCATATTTCACTATGACCAAAGTAGTACAATGTTACCATAGTAACATTGTACTACTTTGGGGAAGTGATCAGTATTTTTTTTTTTTTTTTTTTTTTTTTTTTTTTACACAATTTGCTTATAGCAAAGAATTACTTTGCTATAAGCAAGCATTTACCTGAATGCCATCGATTCATTCAGGGTTTTTTTTTTTTGTTTTTTTTTTTGCTTAGCTGTGATTTGGCCACAGCCAATCACATGACATGTGCATGTAATTAGCTGTGACCATTCACAGCTAGACACTAGTATACAATGGATGGCATGAATGAAGCCATCCATTGTATACAACTGTCATGTGACCTGCTGTGATTGGTCACAGCAGGTCACATGGTACTGGCAACGGGTGCCGATACTCAGATCTGTCATCGGCCATGTCCGAGGTACACGGCCGGTGACAGATCGCGCCGCTGCGCAGCTCTGCAGGAGTGCGATCTGCACATGTGTGGAAGGACGCCATATTGCGTCCACCCGGAACGCTGATTACATTTGCCGGCCACCATTCAGCCATAGGGCGGGCGGCAAATGGTTAAACACCCCTCTTTCTTTCCTTCCACCTGTGATCACGCCTTCCTCTTCTGCAGAGAGAGGATTTAATTAACAGAGTAATTTGTTGAATCCTCCTATACTTTCTCTGCTATAAGGGTATAGGGAGAGTTCGGTAATGTAAACAGTCCGAATGCTCAAAGTGAAACTAAAAGGACATGCAGGTCCTCCTGCCTAGAAAGGGTGCTGTCCAGCCATGTAATTACAACTAGAAAAGCTACAATTTCTGGGGAAATTGTGGGAAGTGTTCTTGCCTCCACCAGTAGTCTAGGGCTTGAAAATGAGGGAGTGGTGGCAGTTTAGAAATCATGTCCTGATTTTTCAGCTCACACTGTAGCTTTTGTCACTCTGCTGCCTGCTTACACACCTGGGTTCATATGGCAACTCACTCTACAGCAAGGGCAGAGAAGAGTGGTTAAAAACAAACTGCTCCAACTTGCTCACTTCACTGGTGGTTGCCATCTTCAAACGGTTGTAGTTTAAACATTATAAATTCTATTCCGAAGAGCTTTATATTGTGAGAATCACAAGACCCAGACCTATATTTTGATGCATAGTATGTCTCAGAAATATTAAAAATGAAGGCACAGTCGCAGTTTAGAAATTGCCCTTCAAATTTGAGGTGGCTAGAGTGGAGTTTCAATGAATGTCAATGGGCGGCGTGAGTTGCAAACAAATAGTCATATTGTGAAAACTATTAGGACTATGGCTTAGCCGTGGACATTTTTAGTGGCAGCAGGGATAGCTGAACGTTTTGATATAAGATTTGTGTAGGTGGGCTTGAAAATGAGGGAGTGGTGGCAGTTTAGAAATCATGTCCTGATTTTTCAGCTCACACTCTAGCTTTTTTCAGCTCCCACTCTAGTTTTGAACATTCCGCCATTCATTCCTATGGGATGAATTGCACCACAAAAATGCCGATATATCGTGAACCATTCGGCAAAACGTTCCACAAAGTAATAGCACACCAATCGGGAACAATCCGCACGTTTCCGTATATTACGGTCTATGTAGTGTAAAAACTGTGGGAGGAGTTAGGGTGGTAAATTTGGCTATAATAATAAGAATATATATGTGAGATAACAGTGAGTGGTCTTGCCATGCAAGAACACTTAATGACAGAGTGCAGGGAGGAAATTAGCACTAGGGTGTGTAAGCTAGCACTGTGGAAGGAAACTATAAATCTATGATTCATTAGGATGAAATGAAACCATGGTTATGGGGGATTCACATGTCGTCCTTCAGCGAACAATATACATTTCAATATGCCTGAATAAGGTTTACCAGCTCGAAAGAACACTGCGGTGTGTTAGTACATGGATGTTAACATGCTTTATGGAGTGAAGAGGCCCTAACTTATGTTTAAATAACTATTTTATGTCTACTAGGTTAGAAATAACCTTTAGACATAAATGAGCTTTCTGATGCAGTAGAATATCCTCAATTTGGCCAGTTTTAAAGTGAATACAAAGCACCGTGTACTCATTTCTTGTACTATGTATGTAATATATCTCCCAGCCAACTGTAATTCACTTGCACATTTCAAGTTATTTCCAGCTCTTAAACAGCATATTCTCAGAATTGTTTTGATACTACAAATTTGTTCAGAAATGCTCTTTCATACACTTAGAGATCATCAAGAGTTACAATTAGGTGGGTTGAAAAAAATAATTAGTCATTTTGTTCAGAATTTGATTTTTAAAACCCGGTTTCATCCAAAGGAAGGAGAAAATACATAAAATGTGGTATAATTAGCTTTAAGAGGAAAAATGTCCCTTCTTGCTTCCTTGTCTGCAGGTAGACAACTCTATAGATTAACATGCTATTGCATTTATACTGTAAATGTACTGTAAGTGGCACATATAATATTTTTAAAGAATTCCAGGGCTTTATATTTATCTAAAGTATTTGTTAGTCTTGAATCATGTGAATATATGATTAGCAGATTTCAGGTTTTTAAATAAGCCTTCTTTTGTAGTTGAAGACTAAGGCCTGGTTCACATTAGTGAGATTTCAGATGCAACTTGAGTAGCATAGAATCGTACAACAAAGGAAATCACATTACTCTTTACGGTGTTCATTCACATCAAAGCAAAACAGCATGGCGCATTTTTGCAAAATGGTTGGTGTGATTGCAGTGCAATTGTGAACCCCAAAGAATTCAGTGGAAACGTACCAGAAATGCACATATATGTGTCTTTTAAGCCTTTTTTAGAGGTTGGTAAGGAGCCAGCACACGTCAGCATCCTAACAACCAGTGGTTCATTCCCACTGTCAGAAGGGATGAGTCATTGATTGTTAAGGAGTCATTACCCACCGGCATCCTAATAACCAATGACTTATCCCTGAATGTAAAGAAAGTATCAGTAAAAAATGTTTAAAAATAAAACAGTGTGGGATTCCCCCCACAACCTATACCAGGTCATTCAGGTCTGGTATGGATTTTATGGGGGGCCCACACTAAAAAAAAATTTACAATGGTGTGGGGTCCCCTCAGAATCCATACCAGGCCTTTTGGGTCTGGTATGGATTTTAAGGTGGACCCTATGCCAAAAAAACAAAAAAAATTATGTGAGGTCAAAATCCATACTAGACCCTTATTCAAGTGTGATGCCTGGCAGGGTAGAAAAGGTGGGATGAGACTGCCCCCCCCAAAAAAAAAAAAAAAAACTGGGTCGACAGCAGTAGTTCATCATGATTGAAATGGACCTAAATCAATGGACTGTGTGATTGACGATCCCCGCTGGCAAAGTGACCCCCCATGTTGAGGGCATGTGGCCTGGTATGTTTTGGGAGGGGCACACGCTCACCCCCATTTTCCCAGCCTGCCAGCCTGCATGGGGGTCTGGTATGGATATTGGGGGGGGTGCATGAAATATTTTTTTTTTTGGTGTGTGGTCCTTTTAAAATCCATACCACACCCAAAGGGACTGATATGGATTTGGGGTGGACCAACAAGCCTTTTTTTACTTTTACCTGACAAGCCCCTTTGTGCAAGTGCCAGCTTCTTAACAACCAATGACTCATGCTTGCTGTCATCCAGGAACCCCCAAATGACAGAAGGGATAAATCACTGGTTGTTGGATGCCAGCAGGTGTAGTCCCTTTTCCCTATCAAAAGACATACTAGTATCAAAAAAGTGTCAAAAATGCATCACAATGCAACCAAGTCTAACTAAATAATAGCACTGAAAAATGGATGAAATCGCAGTTGCATTAGTGTGAACTAGCCTAAAGAGGAACACCACTCCTCGTCAGTTCAGTTCATATGTCCTTTACCTTTTCTGTTGTTTCTATTCTGGATAAATATACTGTACTTACAAGCCCAGAGGATCCAACATTTTCCTCTTCTCCCTCACTGCTCTCCTCCTAGAGGTCTCAACCAGTGCTGGGATCTTCTTGCTGTACATCACCAGGGGGCCAGCTGTCTCTTCCAGGTTCTTGCAGTTGATGAATCTTCTTGCTGTAGGGAAGCATGCAGCCTCCTTGAATGTGTGACAATGAGATGTCATCCTTATGATATACTGGACATATGAGGATGACAGGTCCTTATGATATATACAATATACTGTATTCTATATATAAATTCATGTTTACTAAATGAAAAAGAAGAACATTTTACTGAGAATTTTTTTACCAATTTGTAAAATCTCCCTGGAATTACTTTTACAGCAATAGTAAACTGGCATCGATGGAGGCAAGGAGGATGGCTGACAATAAGTGACAAATGAAAAGGTATAAAAAACCAAAAACTCTGTACTAATGAAATATATACCTATCTTCAGTGGGATACAACTCAACGATATCAGTGCAATGAATAAAAATTATGTCAGTGCAATAAACACAAATTAATATAGGAGAGGAAAATCACCTACATAAATGCCCACATGCAGATAAGATATTTCAAAACATGACAAATCTCCTCATGTAAAGCGCTATCCTCAGTATTCATGAATTATAAAGATTAATACAGTCCCTTTAAATATATAAAACACACCATGTGTTAATTTCATAAAATAAAGTTCCAAAAAAATGTCCATGAGAAATGCAATGAATAAAAAAGTCCACATTCTCCAATGCCAAAACACCAGTGAACTGATCCAGTCACTACCACCAGAAAGGATAGACAAAATCCTTACCATGTAGTTTGACACGTATAGTAATGGAGGTCAAACAGCGCTTGTTGTTTTTTAACCACTCTGCTCCAGACCCATTCAGATAACTCCCAAGGATCCCACGGACAGCACACAGGATTCGCATGGATGGCTTCCAGGGTGTATCAGGATGATGCACATAAATCCCACAAATGAACCACAGGAGCTCACTCCGAACTAGCATCTCAAGACACCAGTATAGACCATAAGATCAAAAGGAAGCACACTGCACATAGCGTAACACTGTCTAAAATCTTCCTATAAAACTAATATATATATACACTATATTGCCAAAAGTATTGGGACACCTGCCTTTACACGCACATGAACTTTAATGGCATACCAGCCTTATTCCGTAGGGTTCGATATTGAGTTGGCCCACCATTTGCAACTATATCAGCTTCAACTCTTCTGGGAAAGCTGTCCACAAGGTTTAGGAGTGTGTCTATGGGAATGTTTGACCATTCTTCCAGAAGCGCATTTGTGAGATCAGGCACTGATATCGGACGAGAAGGCCTGGCTCGCAGTCTCCGCTCTAATGCATCTCTAAGGTGTTCTATTGGGTTGAGGTCAGGACTCTGTACAGGCCAGTCAAGTTCCTCCACCCCAAACTCACTTATCCATGTCTTTATGGACCTTGCTTTTTGCACTGGTGTGCAGTCATGTTGGAACAGGAAGGGCCATCCCCAAACTGTTCCCACAAAGTTGGGAGCACGAAATTGTCCAAAATGTCTTGGTATGATGACGCCTTAAGAGCTCCCTTCACTAGAACTAAAGGGCCAAGCCCAACTCCTGAAAAACCACCCCACACCATAATCTCCCCTCCACCAAACTTTACACTTGGAACATTGCAGTCAGGCAAGTACCATTCTCCTGGCAACCTCCAAACACAGACACGTCCATTGCCAGACAAAGAAGTGTGATTTGTCACTCGAGAGAATACGTATCCACTGCTCTAGAGTCCAGTGGAAGCGTGCTTTACACCATTGCATCAGACGCTTTGCTTTGGACTTGGTGATATAAGGCTTGGATGCAGCTGCTTGGCCATGGAAACCCATTCCACAAAGATCTCTATGCACTGTGTTTGTGCTGATCTGAAAGCCACATGAAGTTTGGAGGTCTTTAGCTATTGACTCTGCAGACAGTTGGCAACTTCTGCGCACTGCGTGCTTCAGTATGCACAGACTGCGCTCTGTTATTTTATGTGACCCACCACTGTGGCTGAGTTCCTGTTGTTCCCAGTTGCTTTCACTTTGTTATAATACTACTAACAGTTGACCGTGGAATATTTAGCAGCAAGGAAATTTTGCAGATGGACTTATTGCACAGGGGGCAACCTATCATGGTACCAAGCTTGAATTCACTGAGCTCCTGAGAGTGACCCATTCTTTCACAAATGTTTGTAGAAGAAGTCTGCATGCCTAGGTGCTTGATTTTATACACCTGTGGCCATGGATGTAATTGGAACACCTGAATCCAATGATTTGGAGGGATACCTTAATATTTTTGGCATTATAGTTTATATATAGTGGATATAGTGGGGGTTAGCTCAGGTGGGGGATCACCTTTCCTGGGAAAAAGGTAGTCCAGGCAGCAGGTCTTTCTTAAAAAAATCTGATTTGTAGCCAGTTTTATTTAAAACCTTGCATGCATAATAAACAAAACAGATCAGAAAATAAATCCTTGCCATCCAGGCACTAACTAAACAGAAGAGAATCCTATCTCACAGGTGAAGGGCTTCTCCCTGTCTTCAACAAAACATTGTGCAAACCTTTTCCTTTCTTGTACAAAGCAAACTTTCTCATCCACAGCTCTCTCGGATAAGGCTTCCTGAGTCCCAGTCCAAGAGCAACCTATTGCTCCAGTCCTGCTTTATTTATACCACCTGCTGGTGGACACAAGTGAAAAGAAAAATCCTGAACCGGATTTTGCTTTAGTTTCCTACATATGAAAGCAGGCAAGGTGAAACATAGCGTGCCTCAATCACCTCACCTTTCATAATGTCACATATCTCCACCCCCCGCTGAAGCCACTGCAGCTGAGCTACTGTCCCAACAAGGCAATGGACATGGGAAAGGGCATCAGCATTATCCTGAAGTTTCCCAGCTCTATGCTCCACTGTGAATTTAAGTGCTTGTAGTGCAAGAAACCATCATGTCACTCGACTATTTTTCTCCTTGTTATTGCACATCCACTTGAGAGGGGCATGATCAGTGACCAATTTGAATGGTCTCCCCACAGGTAATACTTCAGTGTCTCCAAGGCCCATTTTATAGCCAAACATTCCTTCTCAACAATTGCATAGTTTTATCATGTTTATTAAGCTTTCTGCTCAGGAAGACCAAAGGGTGCTTCTCCCCATCTCTGATTTGGGACAGTACAGCACCGATTCCCACATCAGAGGCACCCGCCTGTACCACAAAGTCTTTTGTGAAATCTGGGATCACGAGCACAGGCTGTGCACAGAAAACTTGTTTCAACATTTGAAATGCTGTCTCAGTCTTAGGATTCCACTCAATCATAACCGACCTTCTACCTTTCATCAGATCTGTCAGTGGGCCTGCAATGGTGGCAAAATTGGGTATAAAAAACCTATAGTAGCCTGTGCTCCCCTGAAATGCCAAGACTTGCTTTTTACTTATAACTTGGGGCCACTTTTGAATTGCCTCAATTTTATTGATCTGAGGCCTAATCAGTCCTCGACCAATAATGTAGCCAAGGTATTTGGCCTCCTCCAAGCCTATGGCACACTTTTTGGGGTTGCCGGCAAGACCTTCTTTCCTAAGCGAATCTACTACTGCTTGCACCCTGGGCAAATAAGACTCCCAATTTGGGCTGTGAATGACTACATTGTCCAAATAGGCAGCTGCGTACTGGCGATGTGGTCTTAACATCCTGTCCATCATTCTCTGGAATGTGGCAGGAGCACCATGCAAACCAAACAGCATCCGCTTATATAGGAAGGACCCCTCAGGTTTAGCGAATACTGTCTTTTCTTTTGCAGATTCCATTAGGGGTATCTGCCAATAGCCTTTAGTCAGATCTAAGGTAGTTATGTATCGGGCCGTTCCCAACCTGTCAATGAGCTCATCCACCCGAAGCATCAGGTAAGCATCGAACTTAGACACACTGTTCAATTTTCTGAAATCATTATAAAATCTGATGGTTCCACACTATGGGACTTGACCAATCACTGTAAGATTCCTCGATCACTCCCAACTCTAACATGTACTTTATGTTTGCCACTGCTCCCCACCTGGCCTCTGGTATTCTATAGGGCTTTACATTTACACGGACACCCGGCTGTGTAACTACTGTATGTCATGCTGTATTATTGTGGTCAGTCCAGGTAAGTGAGAGAAAGTCTCCATTCTTTCTCACAAACTCCTTAATGTCATTCTGTCAGGCCAAGGTTTCAGTTATGAGTACCTGAGGTGTCATGTGGGCCATGTCCTTTTGGGGGTTGGTACGGACAGTAAAGTATGTCCTTCCAAGGTTTTAAGAGATTAATGTGATATTTTTGCTCATGTTTCCTTTTCCCTGGCTGGTAAACTTTATAGTTTACTTCACCTACTTTCTCCAGAATTTCAAAAGGACCTTTCCACTTTGCTAAGAATTTACTTTCCACTCTGGGAACTAGTACCAGCACTCTATTGCAAGGGTTGAAGGTACAGATCTTGGCACCCTGGTTATAAACCCTTCTCTAGGCTTCCTGGGCTTGCTCCATATGTTCCCGTACAAGTGGCATGATGGCTGCAATTCTATTCTGCATCTGTGAGATATGCTCAATGACGCTTCTCTCGCGTCCCGCATTTCTTTTTGCGACATCTAGCAACCCCCTGGGATGTCTACCATACAGTAGTTAAAAAGGCGAGTACCCTGTAGATGCCTGAGATACCTCTCGTATAGCAAACATGAGGTACGGTAACAAAAAATCCCAATTTCTCTCATCTTTGTCCACCACCTTTTTTAACATGTTCTTGAGTGTCTTGTTAAATCTCTCCACAAGACCATCAGTTTGTGGGTGGTAGATCGAGGTACAAAGATGGGAGGTTTTGAACAACTTACACAATTCTTTCATGACTCTGGATATAAATGGTGTGCCCTGATCCATTAATAACTCTTTTGGAATACCAACAGGACTATATACTTGAAGAAGCTCTCTGGCAATAGTCTTAGCAGAGGTATTACGCAAGGGAATGGCTTCAGGATACCGTGTGGCATAGTCCAGTATAACCAGTACATACTGATGGCCCCAGGCAGACCTTACGACTGGTCTCACTAGATCCATGCTCATTCTTTCAAAAGGCACTTAAATTATCGGTAAAGGTACCAGTGGACTGCGAAAATGCGGCGAGGGTGCAGAATACTGACACTCTGGGCATGACTCACACTATTCTTTGACATCTGCATGTAAACCAGGCCAAAAGAATCTCTGGGTTATTCTCTCCTTAGTTTTCTCTATACCCAGGTGGCCACCCATTATATGACCATGGGCTAAATCTAGTACCATCCGGCGATAAGGTTTGGTGACCACTAGGTGCTCCACCACCTCCTCCCCTTGCTTTATCACTTGATACAGCAAGCTATTTTTAAGAGCCATGTAGGGAAAAGACACCCGTACATCAGTTTTAACCAGTTCCCATCAATTATTTTAATGTTTCTTGAGCTCTATTAAGTGTGGAGTTTTCAGTTGTTCCACACAAAAATCCTCTTTTCTGACATGTAGGTCAGGCACCACATTCTGTTTACCCTCATTAGAGCCAGAGATAATCTCTTGTCCAGTATTCTCAACCTTTGAGTTGGAATCCAGCTCCTCCTGCTCCCCAGCAATTATTATTATTATTATTATTATTATACAGGATATATATAGCGCCAATAGTTTTCTCAGCGCTTTACATTATAATGGGAGACAATACACGAGACAGTACAGTAACAATACGATTCAATACACGAGGGGTTCGAGGGCCCTGCTCCTTGGGGCTTACAATCTAGGAGGGAGGGGTTAGTGGTACAGGAGGAAACAACTGTGGGGGATGAAGTGGTAGGAAGAGTGGAGGAGTTCTGTAATTAGCTGAGGGTGGGGTAGGCTTCCCTGAAGAGATAGGTTTTCAGGCTGCGCCTAAAGGTGAGGAGAGTAGGTGATAGCCTGATGGATTGGGGTAGGGAGTTCCATAGGATGGGGTAGCCCTGGAGAAGTCCTGGAGGCGGGCATGGGAGAAGGAGACCAGGGAACTAGAGAGTAGGAGGTCTTGTGAGGAGCGGAGAGTACGTTTTGGGTTGTATTTGTATACCAGATCGGTGATGTAGTTTGGGGCAGTATTATGAACAGCTTTGTACATCAATGTTAGCATTTTGAATTGTATCCGTTGGGCAATCGGAAGCCAGTGGAGGGATTGGCAGAGGGGGGTGGTGGATACGGAGCGGTTTGTGAGGTGGATGAGTCTGGCCGCAGCATTCAAGATGGACTGAAGTGGGGATAGCCTGCGGTGAGGTAAGCCGATGAGGAGGAAGTTACAGTAGTCAAGTCGTGAAATAATAAGGCAGTGAATGAGTTGCTTAGTGGTTTCCGGGGTTAGAAACGGACGTATTTTGGAGATGTTGCGGAGGTGAAGTCTACATGAGTTAGTCAGCGATTGGACTTGGGACTGGAAGGACAGATTGAAGTCTTGGATGACACCTAGTACTCTGGCTTGAGGGGAGGGACTGATGGTGGAGTTGTTGGTCTTGATGGAGAAGTCGGGGGGGTTCAGGTGGAAGTAGGCCCGCTTCGGTTCTTTCGGTTGTGGGTAGGGATGTGGGCGTGAGGTTCCGTTAGGCTGGAGGCTCACTGCTAGTCGGTCGGGAGACATGGGGATGTGCCGAGGTGGGCAGCGATGGTTCTTTTAGGCTACGATGGTTCTTTTAGGCTGCAGGCTGGGGGTTCGTAGCTACTTGAACATAAGGGGGAGTGTGCTGTGGTAGGTTGCAGGCTCAGTGTTGCTTGGGCTTCAGGGGGAGTGTGCTGTTGCAGGTTGGAGGCTCAGTGTCGCTTGGGCTTCAGGGGGAGTGTGCTGTGGTAGGTTGCAGGCTCAGTGTTGCTCAGGGTTCAGGGGGAGTGTGCTGTGGTAGTCCGCAGCAGGCCCTGCCAGGCCGGGTGCTGGAGTGGTAGGCCGCATCAGGCCCTACCAGGCCGGGGGCTGGAGTTGCCATGGAGGGGGGCCTAGACAGCTCCCTTCCTCCAGGTATAGGTGGGGTTGTTGAGGCCGCTGTTGTGTTGGTGGGAGTGGGCTGACAGGCGGTTGTATGGCCATGTGGAGCTGGGGCCCTGTGCTTACTTGCTTGTTGTAGGCCTCAGCAGGCCCTGTCAGTGTTGGGCACCGTGGCGGAGCTTCAAAGCGTGCTGCTGGTGGGTCAGGGAGGTCCCGAGCTGCTGGTGGGTCAGGGAGGTCATGGAGGCCGTCAGTGCCCGCCCTCATCCACTGCTCGGCAAGCCGGCCACGATCCAGGGCCTGGCGAACTTCGATGCCGCCGCAGGCAACTCTTGTCAGGGGCCATGATGGAGCTTCGGATAGCGTGGCGGGGGGGCTCCAGCGGCACCGCTCCCCCCTCTCCAGGTGCAGGGAGGGTCAGGGGGATTACCGGTGGCCGGCATCCACCCGCTGGTCTGGGTGAGTGGCGCGGGGGATGTAGGCGGCCGGATCTCAGGACCACACCACTAGTCAGGCGCCGCGGCGGAGCTCCGGATAGCACAGCGGGGGGACTCCGGCGGCACCGTTCCCCCCTCCAGGTGCAGGGAGGGTCGGGGGGATCCCCGGTGGCCGTCTTCCGCCCGCTGGTCACGGCAGGTGGCGTGGGGGATGTAGATGACCGGAGCTCAGGACACTCAAACAATTACAGAGAAAGGGAAAGATTCTACCCCTTCCTTGGACCCACCAACAGTTTCCCCTTCAACTTTGCAGTCAAAAGGGTAAGGCGTGAGTTCAGGTGTTTCCCCAGCAGCGGGAGCTCGGTCTTCCTGACTTCTCTTCTTTTCCCGCATCCTCCAGAAATGTGGAAAATGTCTCCACACTATGGCTTCATAAAGTAGTCAGGGTATCACTCCCACTGATTGTGTCACAGAGCGCTAGGGAGTATTAATCTAAACCATAGCAGTCTGGTAGTCACGTGTATCACCATTTTTACAAATAACCACAATAGTGCTGGGGTATAACCTTGCAGGTTTTACAAAATCACCTTTGACTAAGGTCACAACACTATCAGAGTCTAGCAGAGCAGTTACTGGCGTTTCATCTATTAAAATGACACACATTTGCTTTTCCATGCTTTCCTGACATGCTGCAGTACATACCACCTGTGCAAAATGAGGCATGCGTTTTTCTAAATAAGCATTATCATATTGCATTGGTTCATCATTTAGGGATCAGTCAGCAGCAATATGACTTAATGCATGGCAATGATAACACTTTATAGGTTCTGCACCCAGACCTCTAAACAACCTCAGGGACCTTCCTGACCTATTTGGCCAGTCTCCAGGTCCTGAGCCCACAGTCTCATTATCTGAAGCAACAGTCCTGTAATTTTTTCCTGAGCTGTTGAACCCTGGAAAAGTCTTACCTGATCCTCTGGGCAGTTTTTCACCCCTAGCAGCATTGGGGTGAGACACGGATGAATGCAACAATTCCTCGGCGGCAGTATATCTCTCCACCAGGTCCACAAGCTGGTTTGCAGTCTTGGGGTCTCCATGGCTGACCCACTTCCTCAAAGTGTCAGGGAGCTCAGGTAGATACGGGTCCATGACCACAAGCTCCACAACCTAAGGGGCTGACAATGTCTCTAGCTAGAGCCATGTCCTGGTGAGATGTATTAAGTAAAACATCAGGGAGCGGGGTGGCTTGTCAGTACTGTACGACCACTGATGCACCCGTTGAGCCCGGACCACAATGGTGATGCCCTTGCGTGCCAGGATCTCAGCCTTCAGCTTCTCATAATCCTGGGCAGCATCTGGTTCCAGGTCATAATAGGCCTTTTGGGGTTCACCTGTCAGAAATGGTGCAAGCAGTCTCGCCCATTTCTCTTTTTGCCATCCTTCCCGAACAGAAACTCTCTCAAAAGTTGTGAGGTAGGCTTCCACATCATCTGCAGGTGTCACCTTTTGCAAGTAATAGCTGGCACACACCATTTTCTGTTCCACTGGCAGTGGACCTGCGGACTCCTTCTTTAATTTCACCAGGTATTGGGCCACCTCCTTAAGGAGCTCTCGGTCTGCTTGTTGGGCCTCCACAAACTGGTGATTCGCCTCTTGCTGTGCTGCAGTGGCCTTTGCGAACTGGCGGTTGGTTTCCCATTGGGTTGCAGTGGCTTGCAGCAAGGCTCTTATCACCACCTCCATCTTCCCACTTGCTCAGGAAGTTGCCCACCAAATCCACTATATGTGGGGGTTAGCTCAGGTGGTGGATCACCTTCCCTGGGAAAAAAAGGTAGTCCAGACAGCAGGTCTTTCTTACAAAATCTGACTTGTAGCCAGTTTTATTTAAAAGGTTGCAAGCATAATAAACAAAACAGAACAGAAAATAAACCCTTGCCATCCAGGCACTAACTAAACAGAAGAGAATCCTATCTCACAGGTGAAAGGCTTCTCCCTGTCACCAACAATACATGTACAAACCTTTTCCTTTCTTGTACAAAGCAAACTTTCTCATCCACAGCTCTCTCGGGAATGGCTTCCTGAGTCCCAGTCCAAGAGCAACCTATTGCTCCAGTCCTGCTTTATTTTACCACCTGCTGGTGGACTCATGTGAAACGAAAAATTCTGTTCGGAACCAAGACAGTCAAAGTGGCCTGGAAAACCTGGACTGGATTCTGCCTTAGTTTCCTACATATGAAAGCATGCAAAATGAAATATAGCATCCCTCAATCACCTTGCCTTTCATAGTGTCACAATATAAATATACACTATATTGCCAAAAGTACTGGGATGCCTGCCTTTACATGCACATGACATTTAATGGCTTCCCAGTCTTAGTCCGTAGGGTCCAATATTGAGTTTGGCCCACCATTTACAGCTATAACAGCTTCAACTCTTCTGGGAAGGCTGTCCACAAGGTTTCAGAATGTGACTATGGGAATGTTTGACCATTCTTCCACGAGCACATTTGTGGGGTCAGGCACTGATGTCAGATGAGAAAGCCTGGCTCACAGTCTCTGCTTTAATTCACCCCAAAGGTGTTCTATCGGGTTGAGGTCAGAAATCTGTGCAGGCCAGTCAAGTTCCTCCACCCCAAACTCGCTCATCCATGTCTTTATGGACCTTACTTTGTGCACTGGTGTGCAGTCATGTAGGAACAGGAAGGGGCTATCTCCAAACTGTTCCCACAAATTTGGGAGCATGAAATTGTCCAAAATGTCCTGGCATGCTGATGTCTTAAGAGTTCCCTTCACTGAAACTTAGTGGCCAAGCCAAACCCCTGGAAAAAAACAAAACCATAATCCCCCCTCTACCAAACCTTACAGTTGGCACAACGCAGTCAGGCAAGTACCATTTTCCTGGCAACCGCCAAACCCAGACACACCTGTGGTGATGGAGGTGATTGGAACACCTGTGACCCAATACTTTTGGCAACATAGTGTATATATATATATATATATATATATATAAATGATTAAGCGCACGGGTGAAAATTTATTCACATCAGACTCAGTTCCTCACGCGGCATGATTCATTACATTTAATGTCTTCAGGGGACATGGAAGCACCAAACTTTTATACTATATATAAAAGTTTTTATACTATACAATAACTTTTTTTTTTATATTTTGCTTTTTCATCATTCGTTCTAGAGAGGAAATGGGAGAGTGGAAAGTGAATTAAGTGAAGTTCTGCTTTAGAGTGCTTCTTGCCACAAGTGGTAACATTGTCACTAAGTTCTGAGTAATAAATTTGTAAATATTAGGGGAATTTACTACGGTGGTACATTTCATTCTTGCCAATGTGAACCTATCCAGAAGATGTTACAACTTTTTTCAAAGCACATGACTGACTGTTAAAAATTAGCACAGGTCTGCTTCAACAAACTGTGGAAATTACTCCTTTAAGAAATTAGAAAACTGTGACTATATAATCCCCTTGGACATGTAAAATAAATGTTGCTCAATTAGTCTAAACCCATACGCAAGGTCCCAAGCATCTTATTAAGTTTTAATGCCTATAGCAATTTCTATATTGCCTGTTCTCTGTTTATATGTTATTATATAGCATACTGCTTATGATATATAAAATATATTCTATCATATATAAATCCATATCTACCAAATAAAAAAGATTGAAGATTTTTCCAAGATTTTCCAAATTCATAAAATCAACCTGGAAATATTTCTACTGCAGCATTGAACAGGAATGAGACACAGTTGAAATTGTTGGAAACTGCAAATAGCAGTCCTTCTGACTCAGGAAAGGTCTAGATTCAACATTGGTGCTAATGGTTACTATTCTAAATATAATTTACAATGCAATGTTGAGGAATGCATTCAAACTGCTTTAAAGGGATGAAGGAGCTTAAGAGTTTTTAAAATTTTTATTACCTATTATGGCATAACTATTGCAATTTATCGTATTTGGGGTAAAGATTCATTTACCAATAGGCTGACTTTAAAAGAGTCTAAAAATTTAACCAGCACTTCAGTAAAGGCAAGTAGGAGCCTTGAAGAACTTGTCTGAGAATTAGTATAAAAAAAGGGGCTGTCTCAAGGTAGGCAGACTCAGACTCAGAGAAGACAACAAGAAGTTCAAAATTTAGAAGCAATGTATTAGGAGCAAATTCAACAGACTGGGACTTGAAGAGGTCAACTGACTGAAAAACAGGGGACAAAAGCAAATTTCCTGCCCAGTAGGTACCGAGTAAAACTTTGACTCAGGGGTGCAGAGGCACAGACTTCATAGTTGATCATGTTTAAGATAACATGCAGAGGTACTAAAAGTGAAGGAAAAACCTCAGGCGTCAGGATCAGACACCAGGGAAGGGATATCATAACTAGATGAAACCTCAGGTGTGGAGGCCAGGGCAGAGATAAGTCTGGCATTGGCATGGTGTCTTTCAGCAGAAATCTCAGGAAGATGAATATCAGTAGGGATCTCAAGAAGCTTGGTTTTGGCAAGAATTTTAAGGAAGGTGGGTCTTGGCATGGCTTTCAAGATACTGGGATGTGGCTTCTGAAGTATTAGAAATTTGGCTTAAATCATCAAAGATCTCTAAGAATCTAGATAAACTGGATTGTATCTTTGGAACTCTTATGAAGTCACTGAAGCACAAGGTAGAATACACAAATGTTGGAATACAGTGTTCATGTATTTTGTACAACAACTACATCAGTATTCAGTAGACATGCATTGCCAAAAGTATTGGGACACCACTCCAAATCATTGGATTCAGGTATTCCAATCACCTCTATGGCCATTAAAGGAGCAGCCATTAAAACACATATCCTGACATGAAATCCAGACAGGATGTTCCCTTTCTGGACCAACATTTCCCATCTCTCATTAGAGTGTTTTATACATTCTGCAAATGTACAGGAGGACTTGAGGAATGTTTTACAGCATGTCTCAGTAGCATGAGAGAAGCATTGTTGTGACAACACTTTACAGCATCTATAGAAGAAAATTACTAAGATTAACAATCAAACCAGGAAAAAGTTAATACATTTTTAACAATTTTTTTTTCTTTCAAAAAGTGTCCATCTGACCTTAAAATAAGCGGGTTTTTCATTATCACTGGGAAAAGTGGGGTTAATTACAGTAACAATGTTTTCATGTCCCTTTGATTGAAACTGTGTTAATTTTTTTTTATTTATTTTACCAGGGGATGATTGCCTTTTAAGAAGACATGCAAGTTTTTGTTCAATATGTTCCGAATAAACATTACATTTGTATTCCAATATGAAAATAGCCCTCAGTACAATTTCTTTCTTCCTCGGAGATCTACACAAAATAACTCTTAGAAGAGCAAATCATATACTCAAAGTGCAATATTCTTTTTACTAAATTGCCTAGTGTCAACTACAGAAAAGTATAATCTGAAATCATGACAAGAGTATGTGCAAGGAAAAAACAGAAATACTGTACTTACTATTTGCATAATAATTTTAAGTGGGTTTAAAAAAAATGTTGAGTCTATTACATAGCTGTGTTCCACAAGAGAGAGAATAGCAGTTTCCACAAAGCAGCATAATGTATCTGTGTGTGATGCTAATTGAATACAAATACACATGTGCATCTGAATGTGCTAATTTGCATATTAGAGATGTGGGAGACAATTGTAGAGCAGGAGACCCGACAATTAGCATGCATTTTGCCTATTTTTTCACTAAGCACTCCATTTTTTCTCAACATCAGTTTCAATTACACATTTAAATTTCATGTTAGAACGGCTTCTTTGTAATTGCTAACTAATTAATAACATACTTACATTCCATATGTACCTGAATTATCCTACCAACAGACAAGAAATAGTATTTCAGTTATGAATAAAAATACATTGAGGATGACTTATGAAAATTAAAGTAGATTAGCTCTGTTAACATATAGAAGCCAATCAGATTTTTTTTTCCATAATGTTTATTATGAAAGTTCAAGACAACAAAATATACACGTAGTGCATAATAATACAGTGTGGTAAAGAAAAGAGTGCACGCAGTATATCACCATGGGCAAAATACATACGTAGAGAGATGATTGGGTAGACAAACATGTACAAAGGTTGCATGTCATACGTGCTAATATTGTGGTTATTATAGGGCACGTAGGCAAGGCAACAAACAATAATGGCAGGGGTAAAGGCACAGAATACCCAAATCCAAAATAGGGCAATGGGGAGCACAATACGTGTAAGTTCAAGCATTGATCCCCCATGGGTCTAAAAACGTATGAGAGGCGAGGTAAGGGAGCAGGGAAAATACGTAATGATTGAGTATATCCCATAAAGGGAATAAGAGAATGCGAGCACTAGGTGGACAAAAAAAAAGGGGGGGGGGGCTACGAAGTGGGTCTCATGTATTTGTGTTTGGGACGAGATCCTCATGGATCAGGCGGCACGCGTATTGCCAGATGCAAATATGTGTGGGTGTTTGTCACCTCTGGGCTGGGAAAGCAAGACGATGGGGCATATGGAGAAGAAAAAACGAGGACATGCAAGATAAAAAGGAAAAAAGAGAAAGAAGCAAAATAGGATAAAAAGGAGTCTAACAGGAAGAGGTAGGGAGGAGGGATAAAGAAGGAGAAAAAAAAAAAAAGGGGGGGATGGGGGGGCTGAGGGAAGGGAGGGAAAGAGAGGAGCAGAGAGGGAGGGGAGGGAACTAGGGAAGGGGCAGGGTAGGCAAGCTTATCATTGATGTAAAAACTCTAAGGACACATCAGCTAACATCATTCCCATAGAGGGTAGAAACAAGTGTCAGACAATCGGGAGGCCCATTATGGAACGGAAGTCCGGTGTTGTTTGAAAATGAGTCCAGCAAGACCAGGTGTGAGAGAATTTGGTTGGGTTATCTTGTGATGAAGCAATCAGCTCTTCCATCTCTGCAACTTTTCCCAAACGGGTGAACCAGTCGAGAATGGAAGGGGGGGCCCATAGAACAGGCAGACAGAGTCTAGCCGCGTTGAGCATATGCATAGCCAGTGATTTAAAATAAAGATGTCTGGGAAGGGAGGAAAAGTGGAGGAGGAATTGGGCCGGAGAGAAATTGAGAGATAAAGTAGAAACCATCGAAGTTATCCGGTGAACTTCCTGCCAGAAAGGCTGGATACTTGGGCATGACCAGCAGATATGGAGGAAAGACCCGTCTGGTGTTCCGCATCTCCAAAACTTGTTAGGCAGAGAGGGGTTGAAGCGACGGATTCTAGAAGAGGTACGGTACCAACGGGAAGCCAGTTTGTAGCCGTTTTCTTGCTTTGATACATTCAACAAGTATTTGTGGGAGTAGGTAAAGATTTGATCCCAGTTTGAAGAGAAGTCTGTTTCCAGGTGTTAGAACCCGCCAGGTGGTGCCCCTGGCTGCCCACTTGACAGACCTACCCAAAGCGTGGAGTCTAAGTCCCGGTCTGTGCTTTCACCAGGGCCCCTGATGGTGGGGATGGACTTGAAACAGACCGGGACCAGGTCACGATCTCCGAGCAGGCCCACCAGTGGCAGGGGCAACCTCCGGGGATGTATTGGTACCGGGAGAGCCAGATGTGAGGAGGACGGCAGGACCTAGCAGGATGGATCACGAGCGGGGGTCCCGTGGGGTAGGCGAGGTACAGAATCGGCAGGCGGAGAGTAGTCAGGTCACACGCAGGGTCAGCAGGATAAGTCAGTCCGTAGAGAGGTCAAAACAAGCCGAGGGTCAGGATGGGAGAAGGCAGAGTAGTCAGGACAATCCGGGTCAACACAGGAGTAGGCAGCATAGTCAGGGTCAATCAGGGTCAAAAACACAGGTACAGGACTCAGGAACTCAGATAGACCTTGCGGCGATTACTGACAGTGCAGGGCATCTTTAAATATTGCGCCCTGCACTGTCATTGGCCGCTCGGGACGCGCCCCCGGGCTGTCATTGGCCGCCTGAGGCGCGCCCGCGGGTCCCACTGCGCATGCGCGGCATCCTGTCATCCACGGCTTGCCGGGACCTAGTGCCTGTGTCCCGGCGTGAGCCGTCGCCAGCGCGCATGCGCCGGCCGACAGGACGCCGCGATCCCTGACACCAGGTCTCTGCTCCAAGCTCTGCAGGCGGGTATTTGTAGCTGCTGACTTTTTTCTTTTTGGGGGGAGTGTCACGATCGCGGCGTCAGACCCCAGACCTTCTCACCCAAACTCGTGACTGAAGGATTAGCCGATCTAAAACCGCGATGTGCCGTGCGTAACAATGCCACACCCAGCTGCAACCTGCACAACGATTTTCCAGCTAATGGGCCACAATCAATGTACCGGCAGCCTGGGCGATTGTTACTGGGTCAGGTTAATTACGCAATTAACCCTTCACACTGCCACCACCTCCTTTTTGTACAGAGAAAGAGGAAACTTGGTGTTATCAGCTATAACACTATAATGATTGAAATAATCGACTGCATAACACGGTCATAACACAGGCCTGTTATACAGAGGGTTAAACAAACAGTAGCGTTCTCTTTAGAGGCAGGGATTCGTAAATTGCAATACAGAGCTATAGAAACAGTTCAACACTTTCAGAAAGAAAGATTTATTACTAAAAAGGTCAAACGGGTGCAATAAAAATATTTACAGAAACAAGATGTAACTAAGATATATATATAAATATACAAAGAACCATAGCATAGCAAAGAGATATCAGAGAGAGGTGAAAGGGTTAAGGTACTTGCCAAAATCCTGGGTTACCAGATCCAAGTTTCAGAGCAAGAGGGCACATGTCTCCCCAGGTGGTATTGATGTTAAAAATGGGAGATGTCTTCAACTTCTTACACTCTTAGGTCTGACAGCCCTTTTTTGTAGTCCCCAGCAGGGGGTGTCTCTTAAGTCAATGCCCAGGGCGTGTAGTTATGGGCGAATGCCTCAACTAGAGCAAAAATCTCCTGTAACTCATATTTTGACCCATAACTGTCCATCTGCACAAGGGACAGTCCACCCACGGGTAGATTATTATGCAGACATGTCTGAGGATTGATTAGATATGGATTATGAAATTATATACTGCACGGTTCACGAGATCTATGTTTCTGCGTTCCTATGTGTCCGAGACAAGGCGAGTGACCCATCAAACTGTTCGCCTGCTCATTGGCCATCTGACGATATGTCTGGTTTTTATGTAAGTCTCTCACATTCCAAGATATGAGACATAGGGGAGACATGGATTTTAACAAAGGTTATCTGATTCTGTCACCTACAATAAGTTAGGTTTATGAGGTCGGAATCTCTTTCAACTCTTGGGAAAGCTTGCCTTATCTCTTCCGAGGTGTGAAATGGCACAGGTTCTTGGGACAGTGAGGCACCTCGTGGCTCCCTGCTGGGATCTGGCCTGTGACACTTTTAACACATGCACATCTGTCACTGTGCCTCTCAGAGTGAGAGGGGGGGGGGGGGGGAGAATGAGGGAATAACATGGCTACTCTTAACAAAATGGCGGACTGCGTCAGTCTCTGGTGCGCACGTTTGCGACACCATCTGCATATTATAAAATGGTAAAGGATATCCGATGGTAGATTCTTGTCTGAATGTTCTCTGTGAGAGATCTTTGGTGAACAGTTCAAGGCACGTTGAGTGCAGTGCAGGAAAGAGGGGCAGGGAACCCCTCTAGTAGATGAGCAAACCTCAGGAGTTTCATGGCCGAATCCTGGATTGAGGGAAAAGGGGATGTAATGGAGAACATCCGGTGAGTCAAGGTATATATGGACTTGACCAGGGCCTCCTGACAGCAGCTTAGCTAAGATGGAGAGGCAGATGGGAGTCAGGTGGTTGCAGTCTAAAGCAACAGTGGCGGTGCCACAAGGAGGCTTGCAAAGGAGGGAGGCAGAGTGAGATGTACTGTGGCAGATGGTTGAGGAATTAGATGGCAGGGAGTTGCAGAATGAGATCCAGGGAGCCTCCAGAGGCGTGCGGGTGATCGTATGTCGATGTAACAGGAAGTTCAAGCTGGAGCAGTTGTGGGAGGGCTTTCAGGGTGGGGATTCTGAGGCCCCTAAAGGTAACATCCAAGAAACGGGAGTTGTCCGGATAAGCTGTGGGGGTGAAGTGTGAAGGTCAGAAGCCGATAGAAGGTTGGCAACGTGTTCTGGATGAGAGGGGCAGGAGCGAGAGAAGATGCAGAGTTCCTAAGCCTCACGGCGGGGCCTTCTGTGAGCAGGCGAAGCCGTCGGGCTGGATGTGGTAGTATGCCCCCTGTCATAAGGTCTCGAGGGGGTCCAGGGAGCAGAGCGGCGTCGACGAGAGAGGTGTCCTTGCCACTTCATTGCACTGGTTTCTGAATTAGTTGTTGGGGCAAAAGGGATCCGCATATTCCTGTACCAGTCAGGAAGGTCGAGTAGTGGTATTTCTAGAGCTTCGCAGAAGTTGGGCAAATCCTCTGGGAACCGTAGATTAGCAGTGCGCCCGTGTGCTTGTGCGGAAAGGCAGAAGGGAAACCGCCATCTGTAGGGTATGTTGTGGGATCGGAGCGAGTCCAGTATTGGGCGGAGTTCCCTCCTTTGTTGTAGGGTCATAGTGGAGAGATCTTGGAACAGATGTATTTCTGACCCCTATACAAAAGGCGTCTTCTTTCTCTGGCGCATCTGAGGATATCCTCTTTATGTGGAAAACTAACTAGACAACATACTATGTCTCTGGGGGGGGTCTGTATCTCTGCCCCTAGGTCGGAGTGATCTATGGGCATGATCCATGTCAATAGGCGTTGCAGGTGGGCGGCCCAGCAAGTCATTAAAGATCGTCACGACTGTTCTGGAGATTTTGTTCGGTTCTACAGATTCTGGTATGCCACAGATTCTGATGTTATGTCTGCGTCCATGATTGTCTAAATCCTCAATGTGTCTATAGTATTCACATATGCTGGAGGCGTGGGAGGCAGTCATCTGCTGAATTTCCACTATTGCGTCCACATTTTGTTTGGCAGAGAGTTCTACCCCTTCTAATCTGGTGCCCAGGGAATGGAGGTCATCACGTAGGTCAGTAAGGGCAGTAGAAAACGTTATTTTAATGTCAGCAGCCACAGCATGTAGGTCTCTCAATGATAGGGCATGGGATTCAGAGGAGAGATCATGCTGTGGGGCAGAATCTGATATTGTGTCAGAGGCTGTGCTCTGTGGAATGGCTGCGGCTGCAGAGGGAGGGAGGGAGGTAGAGGGAACAGGAGAGGGTGATGACTGCGGCCTGTCCCTCTGCTGGGAGCGGAATAGCCCCAGAATATGACATGCTGGCTGCTGATTAGGGACCCATGGGGAGCAGGACTGGGATCCGGTCCGCTTTCCCCATGTTTGCCTGTCCTATGCTCACCCGATCCGCAGTGTAAGGGAGCAGGATGTCTCCGGCCGACGGAAGCTCCCAGCTTAAGCGGCCATCTCAGATCACGGCAGACCACGCCCCTCCAGATTTTATCATTTGTTTTGTAATTTCGACATTGAAGATTTAAAGAATACCTTCTTCTGAACATATTCAGCGTGTAACATGTAACATGTAGCTAAATTTGGAGACCAGGTGAGGATGAATACAATTTCTCTTTATTTCGTCCAAGTAGTACACGTTTCAAACAGAGCCAACACTAATTTTTAAGAGACAGTGTAAAAAATAATGACATAAAATACATTTTAAAAAGAGTAAAGTGCGCTATCTCCCCCTTTGCTTGTGCGCAAAGGCAAACACATACGTAGGTCGCTCAAACATAAGTAAACATTGTTCACACCTCACACGTGAGGTATCAGCGCGGACATTATAATGAGAGCAATAATGAAAGTGCCTGACCTCCTGTATAACTCTAAACTGGTAAAGGGTTTAGAGCTTTGCCTATGGAGATTTTTAAGTACTGTTGTTTGTGACCGTTCCACTAGCATGCGCTATTCTAAATTGATATGTTAGGTATCTATTTATTCAGCGTAACATCATCTTTTATGTTTTAACAAGAAAATGGGTATTATATTGTGTTTTTGTGCATTAAAACTCATCAACTGCGTTGACTCCACCCTGTAGCAGGTATACTGCTACAGGGTGGACTCCCTGCGCAAAATCACGCTGGTGTCAGGCCCGACTGATCAGCCAACAGACTCAGGCCAGTGATGTTTGGCCTGGATCTTCTGATTGATCCCTGGCCTATCACACATCATCCTGTACCTGTGTTTACATTTACACAGGTACAGGAAATGATGCAATCTTCTCTCTCTGGGCACATTCTGTCCCAGAGAGAGAAGAAAGCAGATCCACGTGAGTAAAAACAGCACACATTTACAGTAAAAACACAGCTAGGTCACATTTAACCCCCTGATCACCCCCCCCCCCCCCCATTAACCTCTTCACTGCCATTTTATTAGTACAGTGTACAGATTTTTTTTACTGATCACTGTATTAGTGCCACCGATAGCGTTAGCGTCAGTTAGCGTCCCTCTCAGATAGTGTCCGATTGCCCTCCACTACACCAGTCATCACATATAACCCCTTGATTGCCAGGAACACGGTCACGTACAGTATACAATAAACCTCCATTGCTAGTATAGTATCTGAACGGATCAATATCTTTGATCAGATCAGCACTATACCAGCGTTTACATTAGTATAATGTCCCCCAAAATGCAGCATTAGTGGGATCAGCCCCGGCACCTGCCAGCACCTGCATGTAGCCCCTTAACCTCCCTCCCACTTTCTGCCCCAGCAAGTGCAGTCTCAGTAGGTCACTGCCACTTGATACATTGCCCATAAAACCGCAGTTTTCGCAGAATCAGGTCTGATCTCTGTTAGCACTTGCAGGTAATTTTTTTTGTAGCGGTTCAAGCAGTCCCTGACATCCAGGTGCTCTTTTTTCCCATGAGTCACACTAGGTACCTATAAATTTAGTGGCCAAAATGTCCAGTACTCTAATGAAGAGGCCTACAGGATTCTGAGTATGTCAGATGAAAGCGAAGGGCCTCACTGACAGATTCAGATTGTAGACAGCAGCAGCACCCTGACAGATAGCTCAAATGATGGAGAAGTGGTCCCTGCTAAGGTCAGGCATATCCGACCCTGTTCCCAGGTTGCTAAGATGTTACAATCGCATGATGATTCTCATATGCAGCAGAGTGCCATTAATAGTGCCGCTCTACCTTTTGGTGAACTGGCGAGCACCAGCGGCCTAGTACATCCTGGTCTTATGTATACCAGCATTGCAGTATCACTTGGTGACATGGCGAGTCCCATTAGTGCAGTACAAGCTGGTGCAGTGGCTAGCACAAGTAGTGTCCCGCAGCCACCAAGAATTCGCACACAGGCCCGTAGAGCCTCTAGTGTACTCTCGGATGTGATTGCAAATCCTGCTTGGCAGCCCACAAATTCTGCAGCACCTGTACTTCCCCCATTCACTGCCCAACCTGGAATTCAGGTGGAAACAGCAAATTTAACTACTCCCCTTGATTTTTTGGAGCCGTTTTTCGTGGAAAATCTGTATTGATTGTGGATCAAAGCAATTTATATGCACAACAGTTTATTGCCGCCAACCCAAATTCAAACCTTGCCAGGCCATTTGCATGGAAACCTTTTATGAATTTAAAGTTATTTTGGGTCTAACCCTCAACATGGACATTACTAAAAAAAAATTAATTGTGGTTGTATTGGTCCACAGACTCGTGTTCTCTGCTGCCATGGCCAGGCATAGATATGAGAATACACTCGTTCTCAGGGTGTTCCTTAATTTGACTGGCTCCACAAAATTCTGCCCTCATAAATCCCCTCAACCAAAAAATTTCAGATGTCTATACTCCCCAGCAAAACATCTGTGATAGATAGTTAGTTTTTCTGTCTACCTTGCATTCAAACAATTTCTCATCAGCAAGTGTGACAGATATGGGATCAAGATGTATAACATCTGTGAGATGGCAACAGGCTATACATGTAAGTTTTGGTTTTACAAGAGAAAAGATGATGTGGAGCCCCCCAGATGCTCAGACTACATGAGGAGCAGTGGCAAGATAGTTTGGGACTTGGTGTCATCTTTTTCCCATATGGGGTACCACTTATACATGGATAATTTTTTCAAGTGTGCCACGATTTAGACATTTGTACAATCTTGGCGCATGTGACACCGTGTGACCTAATCGCCGGGGGTTCTCCCAATGGCTTGTAAATACTCATCTTAGAAAGAGAGAAAAAGCCTGCTTGAGAAATAATGAATTGCTTGCAGTGAAGTGGGAGGGCCAACGGGATGTTTTCATTCACGCAAATATGACCATTCAAATTTCCACGGCAGCTGGTGTTGTTGAGAAGCCCCTCTGTGTCCATGACTATAACCTTAACATAGGAGGGGTGGACTTCAATGACCAGATGATGAAGCTGTACTTAGTTTCCCGAAAATCTAGACGCTGGTACAAAAAAGTGTCTGTTTGTTTATTTCAAATGTTTATATTACACTTTTGTGCTTTACCAAGCAACCACCTGGATCCTTCCTAAAATTCCATGAAGAGATCATCACGGCTCTTTTGTATCCAGAAGGTGCTATGCCCCATACCCCCAACACAGATGCAGTTATCCGACTGTATGAGAGGCATTTCCCGATGCCATTCCTGGTACCCCAACCCAAAGGACACCCCAAAAAAGGTGTTGTGTCTGTAGCAGACATGGAATTAGGCTTGACACCAGTTTTTTTTTGTCTCTTCTGTCCTGGCCAACCTTGTCTCTGCCTCAAGGACTGCTTCCATCGCTACCATACATTAGTGGACTATTAGTTTAGGGTACAGCATGGCACAGTTGAGGGCACATATTTGCACAGGGTCTCGAAAGATGTTAGGTAGTCAGGAAACTGACCATCACATTTTGAGAGACACTACAATCTGGTTAAAGTTAAAGTGAAAAAAAGTAAAAAAAAAAACATTTTTTTAATTTTAAAAACCAAAAATAGTTGTCTTTTTTTGTTGTTGAGTTTTTATTTTACCATTATGGTTTTACTGTTACTGTTTTATTGTTAAACATTGCTGTTTTCTTTGCAGGCATGCCATGCAGCTGCAGTACCGATCTGTTTATTCTGACAGTAATAGGGGGTCTTGCTCTCACAATATACGTAAATGTGTGCAGCACTGTTGGATGAGATTTTTCATCCGTAGTTAAAAAAAGAATATACAGTTGCAAGAAAAAGTATGTGAACCCCTTGGGATTACTTTTCCTCCCTGCACTGTGAATGTTTACATGTTATGTGCAATTAAACCATGGCAACATCTAATGTTTGTGTAGTATTATGTTCAGCAGACTGTGTTCTTCTATTGTTGTGACTTAGATGACGTTCAGAGCACATTTTATGCCCAATTCATGCAAAAATCCCAAGGGGTTCACATACTTTTTCTTGCAACTGTATGGCAAAGAATGGGAGCCTGGGGTGGCCAGTGGGTGGATAGCTCCTATGCTTCAGCATATATATGTTATAATATTTTTTGGCACTTTTTTTTATAAAAAAGTTGTTTTATTGAGTTACTGTTTTATTGTTTCTGTTTTATTGTAAACCATTGCTGTTTTCTTTGCAGGAATGCCATTCAGCTGCAACACTGATCTGTTTATTCTGACAGCAACGGGGGGGGGGGGGGGGTCTTGCTCTCAGAAAATACGTGAGTGTGTGCAGCACTGTTGGATGAAATTTTTCATTCGCAGTTAAAAAATAGCATATATGCCCAAGCATGGGGGCCTGGGGTGGCCAGTGGGTGGATAGCCCCTATGCTTCAGCATATATATATTCTATAATATTTTTGGCACACATTTCAATAAAAAAAGTTGTTTTATTGAGTTACTATTTTATTGTTAACCATTGCCGTTTTCTTTGCAGGAATACCATTCAGCTGCAACAAAGATATATTTATTCTGATAACAACATGGTCTTGCTCTGAGAATATGCATAAGTAAGTGTGTGCAGCACTGTTGGATGAGATTTTTCATTTGCAGTTAAAAAAGAGCATATATGCCCAAGCATGGGGGCCTGGGGTGGCCAGTTTGTGGATGGCCCCTATGCTTTGGCATATATTTTTTAAATTTTTTTCAGCAGAGATTTCTTCATCCACATTGATCGATGTGAATAGAGAAATCTGTTAGGTTCTTTTTTTTTCTGAACAACAAAAATAAGAACATTTCATGTGTGCCCCCCATTAGAAGTGGGTGAATGCAGGGCGGTATATTCTAATGGTGGGCATGCCACACACTTTTTCTGGCAGAGATTTCTTCTCTTTTTTTCATTCAGCCTACATAAATAAAAAGACCATAGCATGTACACCCAACAAGGACAAGCGATGTACTGGTACATCACTGGACTTTTAATGGTTATAACAGGATGATGCCTGCAGCTGCAGGGACTGTGATGTGTTATATCGCTAACAAGATTCGGACCTCTGCTGGAAGGAAATTTTGCTGACCGGACCTCCGTAAATTTTAATTTAAGACCCCTGATCTATACCATAGTTTGTAGACGCTAGAACTTTCACACAAAGCAATTAATATAAACTTATTGGGATTTTTCTTACCAAAGACATGTAGCAGAATACATTTTGGCCTAAATTTAAAAAAGAAAGCTCTATTTGTGTGCAAAAAAAGAACATAAATTTTGTTTGGGTACATCATTGCATGACTGCGCAGTTACCAGTTGAACTAGTTCAACGTGGTAACACAAAAAAAATGCCTGGTCAGGAAGGGGGGTACATCCTCTGGAGGCCAAGTAGTTAAAGTGTATTTTTTCCAAATAACCTGAGTTTGAAAAACTGCTGTGCAAATACCGGTAATGTTACATACAAATTTGCAACAACCACCATTTTACTCTCTAGGGCATTTACTAAAAAAAAATATTTATAATATTTGAGAGTTCCAAGTAATTTTCTACCAAAAAAAGATGATTCTTACATTTATGCAAGTGCCAGAATGGGTTTGAGAAGCAAGTGGCTAACTATAGTCAAGAGCCAGCCCCTTCACTTTAAAAGTTAGGGCCCCCTTCCATGCCCCATGTTCACAGTGCTGTATTGTGTTATATTACTGAATGCAGTGTGGTGGGTTACATATTATGCATCCCAACCATGCTCACAGGGTAAAGATCAAACAGTCATTTTATTTGTACTACTGCCTTTCTGTGTGTGCCGTTATTTGGGTGTTTCATTGGGGTTTTTACTTATATTTGATCTTTTTATACTTCTTTTTTACTTTCAGCTGGGGTTAAAAAAATATAGGGTTGGGGCTTAGTGTTTTGGGATGGGGTTTCATTTGTAGATTTTATGGTAGATATAGGGTAGATTTTATGGTAGATATATATTTTCTATAATTTTGCTAGTGATTTTTCTTATTTCAAAGTCAGCAGTGTGACTGACACTATATTTATGTATTCATAATCTCAGATAGGCTTGGAGAGAGAGAGAGAGAGAGAGAGGGGGGGAGGGGGGGAGAGGGAGAGGGAGAGGGAGAGGGAGAGGGGGGGGAGAGAGGGGGGGGAGAGAGGGGGGGGAGAGAGAGGGGGGGGGAGAGAGAGAAAGAGAGAGGGGGGGGGAGAGAGAGGGGGGGAGAGAGAGAAAGAGAGAGAGGGGGGGGAGAGGGGGAGAGAGGGGGAGAGAGAGGGGGAGAGAGAGGGGGAGAGAGAGGGGGAGAGAGAGGGGGAGAGAGAGGGGGAGAGAGAGGGGGAGAGAGAGGGGGAGAGAGAGGGGGAGAGAGAGGGGGAGAGAGAGGGGGAGAGAGAGGGGGAGAGAGAGGGGGAGAGAGAGGGGGAGAGAGAGGGGGAGAGAGAGAGAGGGGGGGAGAGAGAGAGAGGGGGGGAGAGAGAGAGAGGGGGGGGAGAGAGAGAGAGGGGGGGGAGAGAGAGAGGGGGGGGGAGAGAGAGAGGGGGGGGAGAGAGAGAGAAGGGGGGAGAGAGAGAGAGGGGGGGGAGAGAGGGGGAGGGGGGGAGAGAGAGGGGGAGAGAGAGAGAGAGAGAGAGAGAGAGGGAGGTTCTACACATGTAGTTGGTAGGGTGAGAACAGTTTCTACACCAGCAACACAAATCAGTATTCCTTTGAGAGTCAGGGCAGGTCTACTTTTTCTTTCTGGGAATGAAAATGCTATACAGCCAGAGCATGTTCAGTAGGTTATTGAGGGCCTTCCCCATCTTCCTTCAGCAAGACAAAGAGCTACCAGTTTTCTTATAACAACTGCCCTCTTCCTCCACTGCTAATCCCACCCTAGCCCCAAAAACAAGCACAGAGAAATGGCCTAAATTTTTTTAGCACACCATCAGTAACCTGCTGCAGCAGAATGCTAGGAGCATGCAAGTAGGCTAGATAAGGCAGGGAGCAATTGACTGTAATGTTCCTGAAGCTGCAGCTTATTGACAAATGGGCTCAAGTGATGAGGGTGGTCATGATGAGGTGGCAGACCATACCTGAGTGCAAGAAACGGTAAAGTAGAAAGCGAGGTACAGGCAGAACAGCCGTGAGGCAGGATTTTGTCCAGGGACAGGGGCAGTTTGCAGAAGATTGACAGGAGCAGTCATCCTATTTCACCAGATAGCACTGTCCCATGAGTATGGGCCATTGCTATCTCTAGGGCCACTCCACTTACCTCAGCAGTCTGGGCCTTTTTCACACACCTGCTGCTGACAGCAGCATTTTGGTCAGCAGACTCTTCCTGCAGTATATCTTGTTGTGGTAAAACTACCAGTTATTAAGAAAACACCACAATCTGCACCATAACATTTGGTGGGAGCAGAACATCAATGATATCAGTCAGCAGCCAATTCCTATTCTTCACTTTTTACCTTTGCTCCACTCCACAAAACTCTCTATCTGCATCTGCTGCAACATCTGGGGCCACAAAGAATGGGGAAGGAAATGTGCCAAGGTGTTTTAGAGGCCTGTCTTATAGAATATCAAGTAGAGATGGGAGTAACCATGGGGACACGCCAAGTAGCGCCAAGCATAGGTTTGAACTTTTCTGTAAATTTCCAAACCCCACCTTGGTGTTTCCTGCAACATTCTTGACCAGGAAAGAGTCTCTTCCACAGCTGCTTGAGCAGAATCCCCCATGCCCAATGTCTCAGTACAAGTTTGGCAAGCTGTTGGTTTACATCTGCTCCCATTCCAGCTCCTGGAGTCAGCCCCCTTTTTCGAATTTATGATCTGTGCTACACCACAGTGGTGGATGCCATTTTTCTGCCCAGAGGGCCAACCTTGCCCTCCATAAGCATGCGAAAGGTAATGTCACCCGACTACACAGTAAGTGACAGGGTACATGTAATCAAAAATACATGGTCCAGCAAGTATGGACAGGGATGTTACATTTTTTTACCCACTGGGTAAATTTCATGGCAGCTGGGAAGGATGCAGGACAGGGCACACTGCTGGTTGTTCCACCCCATGTTTGGCAGCTTGGTAATGGTGACAGCACAGTAATCTTTACCCTCCTCTTCCTCAATGGCCTCATCTGGTGACTTCCCAGACCCATAAGTATTCCTCAAAGCCTATGGAACCACAAGGACAAAATGCTGCCAAGCTATTTTGAAGCTGGTATGCCTGGGAAACAGCAGCCACACTGGGCCAGAGATTCTGGCAGCTCCTCAGGGGCAGGCCTAAGATGTGGTTGACCCTACATCATCATTTGCCAGTCAAGCTCATGTGTGACAACAGCACCAACCTGCTGATCCATAACACAACACACAGCTTAAAGGAAACTCACAAACACGTATTAAAAAGAATTGGTGTTTTTCCCATGTTGCCATTGAAATCACAATACCTTGCTTACTAGCCTTGATTATAACAACACTTCATTTTTTTAAATGTACTCCTATAGACTTCAATGGAGTTTGGATTATATTCACTTTAGCCTAGTAGTCTGGATTATGTTCACTTTAGCCTAGCATTGTACAGTATAGTGTAGGTATAAGCGTATGCAATATGGAGGAGCATTTTATATACCAGAAAGAATTAGTTCCATTATATCCCTGCATCATTACATTAGTGAATATACAGTATGACTTCTTTCACAGAGACAAACTGTGCAAGGAATTATGAAAGATCATTTGGCTAAACCCATTCCTATGTCAAGGGGCTTGTAAGAGGGAATTTGGTAATGACTTTATACTATTGCCTTTTTTTGCAGTGTGCATTAAACTTGTGCCTGTTAGATGTTTTCCCTGTAGACAATGTCAACAAAGTGGCAAAGTGAGGTTGGGACTATCCAGCAAAGTACTGGTGTGCCCTCTGCTATGTTCTCCTGGTGCCATCTTGGGGAAGCCTGGGCCTGATTGCACACATCATTCCTGCATGATCTTAGGGTATAGGCTATAAACAGTACAATCTGCTTCATAACAGGTTCACTGAATGAGAAGTGAAAATAGGGAGAGAGGCCTATTATGATCAGGGAGAGATAAGTGCTGTGGATGAGCCCCTTTTTCTGGGAACAGGATGAAGATAGGTTCAAAGTAGTAAGAAAAGTAGTAAGCAATCCTTTGAAAGATCTATCTGCTCAGTATCCTGCTTTAAGAGAACATTATACTTCGTGCTGTGCTCTCCCTCCTTGGTAAAACAAAACATCTTGGTTAATAACACAAAAGAAACCCAGATTGATTGTTTAAGGGAATTAAAAGGGAGTTGGAGCTTAAGCACTCTGTCACGGTGTAAGGTCAGGTTCAGAGATCAGTTGCTATAGCAGTAAAAGGCTTACCTGGAACCAGCAGGATAGGTACACCAGCGGATACCCCTGGGAATGACGCAGGCGGGGTCTAAGTATTAACCGGTATTCACCAGAGCTCCTAATGGTGGAGATGGATTGGGCTGCGTGTTAATACCAGGTCGCAGATCTCAGGATCACCCCACCAAGGAATGAGCAGACTGGGAACCAATAGCGGATCAACAGGTTAGGGATCAGACGAAAGCAGAGTCGGTCACAAGCCAAGGGTCGGTCACAAATGGTAGCAGATCAATCGTGGTCAGGAACAAGCCAAAGGTCAGTAGCGGAGGTGTAGACGACAGCAGCAGGAACAGCAGCAGGATATTGGCTGGAAAGGCACAATAATCTGGCAAGGAGGAAGTCCAAGGACATGGCTTATATAGGAAGTTCATGGGAGGAGCAAGGAGTTCAAGGTTCAAGAGCAAACAAGGCACAAGGCAGGATTATCCAATAGATGAGGCAAAGTGTTGTCCAGCATCCTAGGTAGCTCAGTGAGTAGAGTTACTGCCTGACACAGTAGAAGTCCCAGGTTCAAGTCCAGGCCCTGACAGTACTCCCCTCCTCCCAGGACGTCCACTGGACGTCTTAGGACTAGGCTTGTGTGGAAACCTCTGGTGGAATTCTCTTGTTAGTCTAGGAGCATGAACATTCTCCTCAGGCTCCCAAGAATTTTCTTCTGGTCCATATCCTTCCCATTGAACCAGATACTGTAACTTATTCCTAAAGATCCTGGAATCAAAGGATTTTCTCCACCACAAATTCTTCTTCACCCTGTACCTCAACAGGTGGAGGAGGTGGAAAAATTCTTCCAGGGAAAGGATTTTCCTGAAACGGTTTGAGTAGTGATATATGAAAAACAGGGCGAATCCTCATACTATTCGGAAGCTGTAAGCGAAAGGTGACTGGGTTGATTTGGGCAGAAATCTGAAAAGGACCCACAAACTTTTGACCCAACTTAGCAGATGGCACCTGGACCTTCAAATTCTTTGTTGATAACCAAACTTTTTCACCCACATGAAACGTAGGAAGAGTTCTCCGGTGTCTGTCTGCAGACTTTTTGTAATACTCCTGAGCTTCCCTCAAAGTCTCAATCAATTTCTCTTGAATCTCCTGCAATGTAGTTAGTCTATTGGTAACAGCAGGGATTGGAGTTGTGATAGGGAGATCAGGAATAAAAACTGGATGGTAACCGGCGTTTAAGTAAAAAGGACTTTGAGAGGTGGAACTATGTTTAGAATTGTTGTATGCAAACTCTGCAGTGGGAAGACAGTCCACCCAGTCATCCTGAAGATAAGTGACAAAGCATCGAAGATACTGTTCCATTGTTTGATTAGTTCTCTCAGTCTGACCATTAGACTGGGGATGAAAAGCAGAGGACAGATTAATTGTAACACCTAAGGCTGAGAAAAAACTTCTCCAGAATTTCGAAGTAAACTGCACACCTCTGTCAGACACCACATCATCAGGGATTCCATGCAGTTTAAAGATTTCTCGAACCATCAGTTCAGCAGTCTGTTCAGCAGTGGGCACCCCCTTAACTGGAACAAAATGGGCCATTTTAGTGAGACGGTCAACCACTACCAAAATGATGGTCATTCCTTTTGAGGGAGGTAAATCCACCACAAAATCCATAGAAATAGACCCCCATGGTCTTGATGGAACAGGGAGTGGCTGAAGCAACCCCAAAGGGGAGGCTCGGGGAATCTTATTGCGTGCACAGGTCAAGCATGAGGTCACATAGCGTTTGACATCTTTCTTGTACCCCGGCCACCAAAAGGAACGTGATAATAGTTCTTCGGTCTTAGCGACTCCAAAATGCCTAGCAAGTTTGGAATCATGAACCAACTTGAGAGCTTCCACCCGAACAGATTCAGGTACATAAATATGATGTCCTTGAATCCAAAAGCCATTCTTATAAGTCAGGTTAATGTCCGTAGGTGGATGATTGAGAAGTGGATCATTCTCATACCCCTCTTTAAGAAGATTCAAGAATGCCTTAGGACTTGTGGCCCCTAGAAAGTTCTTTTGAGGCAGGATTGTGCATTCAGAAGTGTTCTCCTGGAGAGGCCCAGGCGACATTCGTGATAAGGCATCAGCCTTTCCGTTTCTTGACCCAGGTCGATATGAGATAATAAAATTGAACCTGGAAAAGAACAGTGACCAACGTGCTTGTCTAGAAGACAATCTCTTGGCAGAACGGATGAATTCTAGATTTTTATGATCCGTGAAGACAGTCACAGGATGCTTAGCCCCTTCCAAAAGATGCCTCCATTCGGAAAAGGCTTCCCTAATTGCCAGCAACTCCTTATTCCCAATGTCATAATTCCTTTCAGCAGATGACATCAAACGAGAAAAATAAGCACAGGGATGAAGCTGCATTTTTTCTCCTCGTCGCTGAGAAATGATAGCTCCCACGGCGGAGTCTGAGGCATCCACTTCCACAATAAAAGGTAGCTCAGGATCAGGATGTACCAATATTGGTGCAGATGTGAAGAGAGTCTTTAGCTTACTAAAAGCAGTTTGTGCCTCAGTTGACCATGCAAAGGGCACTCCTTTCTTTGTCAGCTGTGTAATTGGTGCTATTACCTTAGAGAAGTTTCTTATGAATTTCCTATAAAAGTTTGCAAATCCAATAAATCGTTGTATTTCCTTAACGTTTCCCGGGGCAGTCCAATCCACCACTGCTCACTCCTTCTGAAGAAACGATATATCCCAAGAACTGGATCTGGGCTCGTTCAAACTCACACTTCTCCAGTTTGATGTAAAGTCGGTTCATCCTTAACCTTTTGAATACAGTGCAGACATGCTTGCGATGCTCCACCAGGTTGTCCGAAAAGATGAGGATATTGTCCAGATAAGCAATAACAAACTTGTCCAACAAATCTCGAAACACATCATTTATGAAGTGCTGAAAAGTCGCGGGAGCATTACATAGGCCAAAAGGCATAACTAGGGACTCAAAGTGTCCATATCTGGTTCTAAAGGCAGTCTTCCATTCGTCGCCTTGACGCATGCGTACCAGGTTATATGCCCCCCGTAAGTCAAGTTTTGTGAAGACTTTGGCAGAGCGGAGTCTTTCCAACATCTCTGCGATTAAAGGGAGTGGGTAACGGTTTTTAACAGTGATTTTATTCAAGCCCCTAAAATCAATGCATGGACGCAAGGTGGAGTCCTTTTTCTCAACAAAGAACAGGGCTGCTCCTGCAGGAGATGTTGAGGGTCTGATAAAGCCCTTCTCCAAATTCTCATCAAGCCACTCCCTTAGCACCTTTAACTCAGGTTCTGATAAATTGAAAATGCGGCTGAATGGTATTTCTGCTCCTCGAAGCAGTTCAATGGGACAATCATATGGACGATGAGGAGGTAGTTGATCCGCATTTTTCTTATCACAGACGTCTCGAAACTCATGGTATTGTGGAGGCATACTGTCATATGACTGTGTAGTTACCATATCAGCCTGTGATTTCCTGATTGGTAGACAACTTGTAGCACATGGTTTCCTACAATGTTCCTCACAATGGGGGGGATGTAAAATTTATGGTCCATGCTCCCCAGTTGATGAAGGGATTATGGGTAGTAAACCAAGGGATGCCCAGGATGACAGGAAATTTAGGTGATGTAATCAGCTGAAAGCTGATGGTCTCAAAATGGTCAGCCTGAAATTGGAGTACTAGAGGAACTGTTTCATGAGTAACTGGTCCTGATGATAAAGGTGAACCATCAACTGTCTCCATATCAATAGGGGCAGATTTGTTTCTCCTGAGAATATTATTATTGTGGGCAAACTCTATGTCCATAAAGTTTCCCCCAGCGCCAGAGTCCAGCATAGCAGAACAAGGAATTTCATGGCCCTCAGTAAAAAGTTTGATAGGGACAACAAAATGAGACTGTTTAGGACCAACTTTATTTTCTTCATCGATCAATGGGGAGATAGACTGGGTAATTGAATTTATGCGTTCAGGCAGGATAACATCAGTCACAGCAATTGTTCTTTTGACTTTATTAGGACAATTGACTGCGTAATGCCCAGAGTACCCACAGTATAAACATAAATTCTCCAAACGTCTTCTCTCCTTCTCTTGAGTAGAAATTGCTCTTTTAACAGTATCTACTTGCATAGGTTCAGGTGTGTTATAATCTGAAGAAATGTTTAAATCCTTCTGACTGAACTGATTAGCAGAAAAACGCATGCCACCATTACTTCCCAATCTCTCCTTTCTTCTTTCTGTCAGTCTCTGGTCAATCCGAATGCATAATTGGATGAACTCCTCAAGATCGTTAGGAGTCTCTACTCTGGCGAGCTCATCCTTCACCTGTTCAGAGAGCCCCTGCCGGAACTGACTCTTTTGCGCTGCTGGGTTCCGGGTGGTGTCTGAGATCCAGCGTCGAAATTCAGTTGTATACTCCGCAACAGGGCGTCTACCCTGCCTCAAACTATGCAGCTTTGCTTCAGCGGTAGCGCAGCGGTTGGGATCATCAAAGACCTGGTTCATTGCAGTCACAAAACTGTTTAACATTGCATTGTTTTGCTCTATATAAGGAGAGGCCCAAGCTAGGGCTTCCTCAGTCAGGAGGTTTATAACAAACAATACCTTCTGCCTCTCAGTATTAAATGCAGCAGGTTGCATCTGGAAATAAATGCGGCATTGGTTAAGGAAACCCCTGTAGTGGCGGCGGTCTCCATTGAACTTGAGTGGCAGAGGCATGCGTGTATTAGCAACATCGCGGGAGCACATGTCCAGCAATCGTGTCTGCAGAGCATGGATCTCTTCCTGTTGCCCCTCTACTATACTTTGCAGTTCAGCAAATTTCTTTTGGTAGGTAACACCAAACTCTTGTAGCTCTGAAATTTGCTGCCTGACAGGAGCCATGGCATTTGCTATAGCGGCCTCCATGTGTGGGCCAGATTATTCTGTCACGGTGTAAGGTCAGGTTCAGAGATCAGTTGCTATAGCAGTAAAAGGCTTACCTGGAACCAGCAGGATAGGTACACCAGCGGATCCCCCTGGGAATGACGCAGGCTCACCTGAGGTGCGGGGTCTAAGTATTAACCGGTATTCACCAGAGCTCCTAATGGTGGAGATGGATTGGGCTGCGTGTTAATACCAGGTCGCAGATCTCAGGATCACCCCACCAGGGAATGAGCAGACTGGGAACCAATAGCGGATCAACAGGTTAGGGATCAGGCGAAAGCAGAGTCGGTCACAAGCCAAGGGTTGGTCACAAATGGTAGCAGATCAATCGTGGCCAGGAACAAGCCAAAGGTCAGTAGCGGAGGTGTAGACAGCAGCAGGAACAGTAGCAGGATATTGGCTGGAAAGGCACAATAATCTGGCAAGGAGGAAGTCCAAGGACATGGCTTATATAGGAAGTTCATGGGAGGAGCAAGGAGTTCAAGGTTCAAGCGCAAACAAGGCACAAGGCAGGATTATCCAATAGATGAGGCAAAGTGTTGTCCAGCATCCTAGGTAGCTCAGTGAGTAGAGTTACTGCCTGACACAGTAGAAGTCCCAGGTTCAAGTCCAGGCCCTGACACACTCTCCTATAAATTTGGTTCTGTAAAAAGTGAAGGCTTGTATTCAAAACCTGTATGTACTGTCAACTTATTTCTTTTTTTTTGGTGGTTAATCCGTTGGAATCCCTAAACAAGGAACACAGCTGAAAGAAAAGTATTTATTTCCCGCTGTTTACTACATTTACTTACAAAAGATTATTTGCTAAGAACTATTCTGTTATGTACCATTTTATCTACTGGTGATGTCCCTAAACATCTATGTGTCACAGGCTATCTCAGGGGAATTACCTATTTTTTAAAGGGTTCTAGCTCATAGACTTAAAAGGCATTGGGTAGTCCCTGATCTTTTCAGACAGGTCTATTTACCCACCTATTCCCTATCCAACGCATGGATCTTTACAATATTTAATGCTTTGGCGGATAGAAAGGGAAATGGTTAGGTCCTCTGTTGTCTTTAATGTGTCTTTGTTTTCATTGGAAAGGTTTCTCATTATCAACTGACCTGAAGAAAAGCTGTCATCAGGACAAGTGCCCAATGCCAACATTAAAACATTTCCCTTTACCTGTACCAACAACTGCCAACGGTGAACATCAGGACAGGCTGTAAAGCAAAAAACTCCACAAAGAGGACACAGAGAGCAATAAAAACCTTAATGCTGTTACAATCTATCCTAAACTTTAACCACATTACCTGTGCTGTAAATGTCAGAAAAGATTAATCTTTGCCTTGTAAGTATTATGCATTTATTTTGTGTAATTGGAACAGGCAATCACTTTGTATGCAAAATTTAGTACAGTTGGTAGCAGTTTCTGAAAATAATTCAAGCATATACCCCAAATGAACTATTAAGCATGGATCAGCAATCAATTCACTTATTTCTGGAGATGTACCTGCAGTTCTGTGCCAAACACTATTGTGAGAGAAGGATCTCCTGAAAGACAATCTCTTGTATTGTTATAGCTCACTTACTAAATCTGTTAGGACTATTTAGTAAACATGCCTTTGATATAAAACCTAATTTGATGAGCTCATCTTCATACAGATGAGCTGTGCCTCCATTATCCATAATATATCCACAGTAGCGTACCTTACGGAGCCATCCCACATCGTACACATGCCGCAAAATGTCATAGGCAGAAATTTGCATATTTTTATTAAAATGTGGTCGTTTATGCAGCTATATACTTCCAGAAATGTCTTCTGCCTTGCTAAACAACTGCTACAAGGGTCCCAGCACTGGCATCAAGAACCCACTTTAGATTAGTCTTGATAGGATTTCTACCAGAGCACAAGTATCTTAGGGATAGACTAGTATTATTAGATGGTTCCACTCATACAATGTTTCCTATAGATGTAGAGAGGGGTTGTTGCATGTTGCAAACCCTTTGTCTAAACATTCTTTCTTATTACAATACATAGGGTAATGTTTCTAAGCTGTTCAATAAATGTTCCCCTGGGAGTGGGCTGATAACTGTCTGCTCCACCCCAACAGGCATAAAACTGTTGCTTGATCCAATAAAAAATGGGCAGAATTAGTGATTGTAATTTCATGTTAGTGGAAACTGAAGTCTGAGAACATCATGAGCCTTGGTGTGTGTGTGTTGTAGTCTGTACCAGCACCCCTTTATGGCAAACTGCAGGGCATAATAGCGTGCTAATCAAGCCAGTGCAAATATTGAGCAGGGCCAATGAATTGTTAGGGGCATGGTTTGCTTGCAGAAATAGAATTGACTTTGCACAAATTACAGTTTTTAAGAATATGATTTTATAGTGACAGTTCTGCCAGTAATTACATTTTTTTTTAAATTTGTACAGTAAACACACAGTGCTGATTTGGTTACACACATAGAAAATACCATAGAAGTAAACAGTGTTCTTCAAAACATGGGTCCATCAGCACAATATGCTGGCACAAAATGTCTAATCTGCATAATACTCTGAGAACGAATAGGCATTTATTACAATATATAGGCAATATGTAAGCAAATGTAACAATACATAGAAAAAGTCTTGTCAGTGTCCAGAGGTAGGTGATGGAAGGGAAGAATGTACAACCCACACTTTCTTCCAGCTCTCTCATCTTCAGTGTCAGCTCACCACTCTCACCACTGGGTGATTGGAGTATTGATGGTGATTTAATTACTCCACTAAGCTAATTAGTGGCTGGGCAGTGTATAATTTTTATCAAGAGGCAAATCTGTAGTGTTCCCAGTTATAAGCACAATTCACATGAACAAAGCCCAATACATCCACATGCTGCGTATATGTAAAAAAGTTCAAATTGTATGTTAACCATAAAAATGAGCTTCCCTTATTTGCTCCCTTTTGATCTTGTAAATAAGCTATTAAAGGGTTTAGTTATATCTGGTCAATAAGTACAAGTCCAGTGACTTCCTGAAATGGGCTGGCAATGCTGCACTGAAATCTTCTCCAATGTTATCAGCCCTGTCTCAGTTCTCTTGGTAACTATAAAATATCTCTTTGTTATGTTATAGAAGAGAAGGGGAGGCATTCTGTAGTCAAAACAGAATTCCTCCCTTCATACAGTACAGTGAGTGAGCAATGCCACATAGTAAGTGTGTTTCTGGCAGCATCCAAAGGTGAAAATAAAGGAAAAGAAGCCAAAAAAATGAATGTAGTCACCACATCAAATAAATGGTAAGCTGCAATCAAATAAATTATTATTTTTGGATTGAAATGTTTTAATTTTGTTTCCCTTCCCTACAATGCACTTGTAGGCAGGTGCAGTACTGTTTCCTCCACTGTAGGTGGTGCTCAACCAAAGTGGTACTGCAGCTGAAGAGGAGGGCAGGAGAAACCTGGTTTCTCTATGGTTTCCTAGGCCCCTAGGACAATGTTCTGGTTGTCTACACTGCATTCATGTGACCTTTGGTGGCCATCCTGGGTCAACATAGCCTTTTTAGGTCCTTGCCCCCAGGTTTTTGAAGGGAATTTGTGAAGTGGAGACTGTAGGGAAAGAGCAGCCATCTGTTAGAGAATGTGAATAGCGGTAGGGAGAGATTCCAGACAAGTAGGGACATGCTAGGGCACTCCATCCTTTTTGGAAGCCTCCCTTTTGGGGCCCAACCAGACCACATCTGAGACAGACGCTGTTGGTACTTCTGAACTTGTTGTTTTCCCAAACTGCACAGAACTGAGTGCTTTCTGGCATGATATTCTCCTGCTAGGCTGTTGGTAAAGTTGGGCTTTTCCTTCGATACAATTTTTGTTACCTGCAACTGGACTCTGTATAATTACTACATAGCACCACGCTGCACCTTCCATACACACTACTGAAATTAACACTAAACGGTCAAGAGGAACTCTAGAGTTTGAAGAAAGCAATCTAACATACTTCTAAACAGCCATGCACAGTTTATGACTTGACGGATTACAGTAAACTAAAATACTGCAAGAAAATGACAGTAGGAATATAATGTAAGTTAAAAAAAAGAAAGAAGCATGCATTTGTATAGTTGAACCACTGTTTTTTTCCCAGTACATCATGTTTTTCTTAAGAGAATGTTGAATTATAAATCATCCTATCTGATATTAAAAGACACAGCTGATAACAAAATCTGTTCTGCAGGGTCAATTCTATTCCCACAAACAATGCATCTCTCCAATTAGCTTGTTCAGAAGTGCTCTATCTCCAGTAAAGTAATTGTCCTACTTTTGGTATCATTCCATAATAATCAATATGGCTGGCATTCCTCTCTTCACAACAAAATACATCAGTGATCATACTTACAGCTATAGTCATTTTAAAGACTCTTGTTTATCCTGGCTTATCCTCTTGTGCGCACATTTCCATATTCCTCTTATTTAATAGGGCAAAGATCTAATTTGCTACATGGGTGTTCTGGCTGGCTCAGTGATCTCCTCACCTCATTTAAACATCTTAGAAAATCACACATTATAATCTTACAGTACTGTTTATCTGTGACATCAAATTGCTGCATAGTGGTTTGCACCATGAGGCAAGGTGAGAACCTCGGCTCAAATAACAGCCGTTAGGGGCTGGTAGCAACTTCATAAAACATTTTTGGCTTGACAGGGGTGCATGAACCTGTTTCTGCCTTTAACTCCTTCCTGCTGGCTACAATGCAGACAGGAGATTTCAAATGATCAGACTTGTTTAAAAAAAATTGCTGGCAGAAGTATAGAAATGCCCAGTTTCATATTCCAAAATATGTAAACATAAAGAATTTATGGGGTACACAGTGACTGAAAGATAAATTGTCAAACCACTTTCTCCTGAGTTATAAATAACACAATGCAACAGGCGTCATTTCTGGGTTTGGTGAGAACTTCATATGAAGCAGAAGTCAGTTAAAGTGTTACTAAACCCAGGACCCCGCATTTACTATATCTGGTCTCCCAAAGTACACAGAACATGGAAATGCAGTTATTTTAGAAAATATAAACTGCAAAATACCTTTTCTCATCAGCAGTTAGAGCAGTCTTGTGACTTTTATATCAGTGTTCAGCAGAGCACTGGTTAAAGCTTGTAGAAGTAGTTTTCATTCTCCTCTAGCTGCCCTATGAGAATGCAGAACCCCTGACCCTCTGTCAGGACAGTACTGATTGGCCATGTGCTGATCACATGCACTCTCCCAAGAAAAAGAAAAAAACTCTCAAGCAGTACACACCAAACTGAGCATGTGTAGAGTGTTTCCAGAGGCTGTGCTCTATCAGGAGATGAAATGGGGACAGTAGAAGAAGTGGAGGATCAGAGAAGACAGGCTCAAACATCCTTTTTACACAATGCAGTGGATTAACGCCTTAGGTCTCACAGTGAGCATAGCAAGCATGTTTTGCTGCATATACAGACTGATTTTATTATTGTAGGTTTAGTAATACAAAATTAGGGTTTGACAATTAGTTGCATTAACACTATGTGACATAAAATTGCAACTTTGACCATTTTATTCTCTAGGATCTCTGCTTTTAGTAACACTTTAAAGTGTAACTCTGGTTTTGCTTAGAGAATAAAAACTCCATGTGAACATAACCGCTGCCGTGCCACAATATAGCAGAAATACTGCTACAGGGCGGCACAGGTGCGCAAAATCACATATATATACGTGATTTTGCAGTAGGGAACCTATCAATCATTGGGTCCTGGCAGGTGATTCTCCGCCGGCACCCAATGATCTCCGAGGATTTCTGACGGGGGAGAGACCTGTATGTAAAAAAAAAAAATACAGATCTCTCCCCTGTCAGCTCCTGCACACTGCTTTGTAGGGCTCTGCATATGTGCACAAACAGCACAGCCCACATAGTAAAACAGCACACAGTTAGCCTTTTGATCACCCCACATGTTAACCCCTTCCTGCCCAGTCCCATTAGAACAGTGTCAGTGCTTTTTATTAGCACTTTGATCTGTGTATTGTTGGCACTAGGGATGTCAGTGACACCAAGTCATTTCCCCCCAGTGTCAGAATGCCCTCTGCAGTCCTGCTATAAGTCGCTGATTGCCGCCATTACAAGTAAAAAAAAAAGAAATACAGTATATATATCACCATTTGTAGACGCTATAACATTCACGTAAACCAATTAATTTACACATATTGGGATTTTGTTTAGCAAAGACATGGAGCAGAATACATTTTGGCCTAAATTTATGACTAAATTTGATTTTTTAAATTTTTTTGCTGGACATGTTTAACCACCTCCCGCCCGCCATATAAGGCAATGACGGGCGCAAGGCAGTTCTCTCGTTCTGGGAGGTGATCGGTGGTGCGCTGTGTCCATCGGACACAGCGGATCACCAATCAATGGAAAGAGCCAAAGATGGCAGCTCGGTCATGTGATCAGCTGTGTCCAATCATAGCTGATCACATGTAAACAGGGAAATGCCGGTTATTGGCATTTCTCTCCTCACGAGCTGTCATGCTGACAGCTCGAGAGGAGAGGAGAGCCGGTAATCGGCATTCCTCGGAGGACATGTACACTGATCATCAGGGCACTGATGATCAGTGTGCCCTGATGATCAGTGTAGCCCCAGCAGTGCCACCTGTCAGTGCTCATCATAGCCAGCTGTCAGTGCTCATCAATGCCACCTATCAGTGCCCCTCAGTGCCTCATCAATGCCACATATCAGTACCTTCCAGTGCACATCAATGCCACATATCAGTGCCCATCTGAGCTACCTTTCAGTGTCACCTATCAGTGTCAGTCAGTGTCACTTATCAATGCCAGTCAGTGGCACCTATCAGTGCTGCCAATCTGTGTCACCTATCAGTGCCAGTCAGTGCTGCCTGTCATTGTGCATCAGTGCCGCCTATCAGTGCTTGTCAGTGCTACCTAACAGTGCCAGTCAGTGCCCCCTATCAGTGCCAGTCAGTGCTGCCTATTAGTGCCACCTATCAGTGCTACCTATCAGTGCCATATATGAGTGCTGCCTTTCAGTGCCCATCAGTGATGTCTGTCAATGCCCATCAGTGCCACGTACTAGTGCCTCCTCATCAGTGCCTGTCAGTCCCAAAATTCTTTTTGTTTATAGCGCAAAAAATAAAAAATGCACAGGCGATCAAATACCACCAAAAGAAAGCTCTATTTGTGGGGGAAAAAAGGACGTAAATATCATTTGGGTGCAGCGTTGCATGACCGCACAATTGTCAGTTAAAGTAACACAACAACGTATTGCAAAAAATGGCCTGGTCATGAATCGAAGGGGGGGGGGGAGGGTAAATCCTCTGGAAGGTAAGTGGTTAAAGGCTAAGTTTACATTTAAAAAAATAATAATAAATGCACATTTTTTTGCAGGTAAAAAATTTATTATTTTTTTAATCTACAGCCTATAAGGCATTGCACCCACGATTAGCAGATAAATATGGGTGGAACATGTAACATGTTTCAAAGGTGAACTTATCCTTTAATTCTGTTAGCAAACTTATGTATATACTTACCATGCCTTCCCTTTCTCAATTTGACTACAAAGCATGAAGCTCTGCCTTTATTATGACTATCTGAGAAGCCTCAGTGTTGTGAAGAAAATAATCTGCATATCTTTATGTGTGCAAGCTCTCTGAAAGTATCTTGCCAAGGATGAAGCTCTTAATGCAAGGGATGTCTGTCTGGGATTTGAAGGGTGTTCAGGCTGTGTGGAAACATATGGGGAAATGAGTCAATAATGTAAGCATAAAGTGAGAATTCTGGGAGTGTTCTATACACAGTGTAGATAGCAAGGCTTTATAAAATGATAGTGATGCAAACTTTGTCTAAAGTTAAATTAAATGGGCAGTACAGTGGCTAAGTGGTTAGCACTTCTGTCTAGAAGCACTAGGGTTGTCGGTTTGTATCCCAACCAGGGCACTACCTGCCTGGAGTTTGCATGTTTCTCCTTATGCTTTTGTGGGTTTCCTCTGGGTACTCTGTCTTTCTCCCACACTCCAAAGACATGCTGGTAGGTTAATTGGTTCCTGTTTAAATTGGCCCTAGTATGTATAAATGTGAGTTAGGGGCCCTGAGATTGTAAGTTCCTTAAGGGCAGAGACTAACAGGCCTATATAAGTACCTGAAATAAATTACAAAAAGGACCGTCTACCAATTGTATAGAACGGGATCTTACAAAAGTGGAGCTTATCTTTCAGCTACTAGAAATCTCCTGCCCTTTTCAGCTTAATCCTGCACTCCATATCAGTGTTCTCTCCCACTCTCTCAAACGGGTCTAGCAGTGGAGGCTTTTGAAAATGGACAGTAGCTTTATTCAGCTACATTCTTAACTCCTGCTGTCTCTTGGACTGAAATGACCATAAGCAGCTTAGGCAAACTACCAGTTGCACAAATCCCTCCTCTACGGTTGTTGAAACAAATGGATTAGCATTGTTTGCTACAAACTATACCTGGAAGATACCTGCTTCTACTAATGGATACAACATTTATATATGGTCAACAAAGTTAAAAGACTACATTTTGTGCATCTCTGGAAGCTTCCACGCTAATACTGATTTCCATAAACAGCTATAGAGACTGAATTCAGATACAAAAAAGATATAAGTCATAATGAATTATGCTCTACACTCACCAGTATTAGGTACACTTGTTCAATTGCTTGGTAACACACATTGTTAACCAACCAATCACATGGCAGTAGTTCAATGCATTTAGGCATCTAGAAGTGGTGAAGACGACTTGCTGTTGTTTAAATTGAGAATCAGAATGGGGAAGAATGGGATTTAAGTTACTTTGAACGTGGCACGGTTGTTGGAGTCAGACAGGCTGGTCTGAGTATTTCAAAAACTGCTAATCTATTGGGATTTTCACGGTTGTTGGAGTCAGACAGGCTGGTCTGAGTATTTCAAAAACTGCTGATCTATTGGGATTTTCACGCACAACCATTTCTAGGGTTTACAAAGAATGGTCTGAAAAGGAGAAAATACCCAGTGAGTGGCAGTTATGTGCATGCAAAAATGCATGGCTGATGTCAGAGGTTAGAGGAGAATGGGCGGACTGGTTCGAGATTAAAACCAAGGTATGCAGAATACCATCTCTGAATGCACAACACATTGAACCTTGAAGACCACACCAAGTGCCACTTTGCACAGGCTCACTAAAATTGGACAATAGAAGATTGGAAAAACATTGCCTGGTCTGATGAGCTTGGATTTTAGCTGCGACATTCAGACAGTAGGATCAGAATTTGGTGTAAACAACATGAAAGCATGGATCTATCCTGCCTTGTATCAACGGTTCAGGTTGGTAGTGGTGCAATGTTGATGGGGGATATTTTCTTGGCACACTTTAGTACCAACTGAGCATCATTTAAACGCCAGTATTGTTGCTGATGATGTCCGTCCCTTTATGACTACAGTGTACCCATCTTTTGATGGCTACTTCCAGCAGGACAATGCACCATGTCACACAGCTCAAATCATCTCAAACTGGTTTCTTGAACATGACAGTGAATTCACTGTACTCCAATGGCCTCCACAATCACCAGATCTCAATCCAATAGAGCATCTTTGGGATGTGGTGGAACGGGAGATTCACCTCATGGATATGCAGCCGAGAAATCTGCAGCAACTGCGTGATCCTGTCAAATCTCTGAGGAATGTTTTAACACCTTGTCGAATCTATGCCATGAAGAATTAAAGCAGTTCTGAAGGCAAAAGGGGATCCAACCCGGTACTGGCAAGACATACCTAATGAAGTGGCCAGTGAGTGTATATGTTGAAAGTTACTTGGGGCTTCATCAAGATACATTTTAAGAACCTCTGGTCTAAGGTCGAAACCTTGTCTGGTGCTCAGCCCAAATCTCAAAGTTTGGATTTTGGCTTAGACACCACTTTAACGCTAAAATTGAAGTGTATGTATAATCAAAACTTTTTTGAAGGACTCAAACCTCTATCCAGTTATTTTTGGCTGTCTGTGTCTTTCAGGGGAGTTTTTTGTACCTTCTGTTTTGGAGACGCAACAGAAAATGGAAGGAAATCCCTTGGATAGTTGTCATCAGAACATTTGTCTCCACTGAAAGATTTCTATCACATCTCGTTCTCATGACAACTCTAAAAATGTGTTTTTGCACTTACCACCTGTCTCAGTCACAATGGTCACCTGGATAAATAAAGTAGACCTTCCCAGCAAGGGCACAAACCACAATAAATGCTTTGCATTTGTTCTAGCCTTTTAAAACTACAACTGATACTAAAAAAAAGTTTGCCTTTATATATACTCTACAATGCAAAGCCTTAGACCTATTTCTTAATAGACCTGAAATTGCTTGACAATATCCCTTACAGTTTTGCCACTTGTTGAGCTATTCTGGGCAATTTCTCTAGTAATATTTCCATTATTTGAAATAATGTGAATTTGATAATTTGACCAATTTATAACCGCTTTTAAACTTTTTTGCTCTTTTGACATTTCTTGACACCTTACCAATCTCAACTGTTAAAGTCAACTGAAAAATTAGGTTTACAAAAGATGAATATTTTCTTTTTAATTTTGCTATTTAGTTCAACAATGTTTCCAGTTTTGCTGTTTTTACAATATGTCTGCATTTCCTAATTTTCCCACTTGACTTTGACATCACAAATTTCTTTTTTAAATGTTCATGAACTAAAAACATGCATTGGTAAAAAGAGAAAATGAACTCAAACCAAAGCTTGTTCTTTATAAAAAGGCTTCATAGACTAACACATGTTGTAAGACAATGTAAAATATAATCTGTCAGCTTTCTCATGTTGTCAGCTACCATTGGAATTTATATACCAGGATATCTGGAAGCTGTGGTAGAGTGCATAGATGCCTTAATAAATCATTTAACCAATGATTGTCTACTGGAGCATGTTTTTAAATTTTTTTCACATGCATGGTAAAATAGAAAAAGTGCTTAGAACCCCCAAACATTATATGTTTTCTGGAAACAAAAGCCTTGGAGAATAAAATGGTGGCTGTTGCAATTTTTTAGTGTCACACTATAGTTGCAAAGTCGTTTTTTAAAAGCAAACTTGCAGGAATAAACACACTTAAACACATTTTAGTGCACCCAAACACAATGCAATACACACTTTTTGGTAAAATATAAAGAATGACGTTGCTTCGAGTAAATAGATGCTAACTACTTGTCAAGATCTAAAACTGCACACACATGTTAGTCAGGTTTAGTAGGCTAAAAAAACTCTTTTATCCAGTTATCTTTTATCAACAGTTATCTAAGTGCAGCTGATCCAGAATGTCTAAGGCTAGTTTCACATTGATCCATTTTTCTTCCATTTTTGCATTAAAAGAAGTGGAAGAAAAATGTTTGACTGTGTATTCCTATGGAACTCTTCACACTAGTCCGTTGTTGCGGGTCAGGTGCATTTTTTTAAATCCCATTTGCTGCATTTTTGGTGTGGTGAAGAAACACACCAAATACGCACCCCCCCACACTGAAGTAAATGGAAAACGCATCAAAAATGTATAGGTAGGTGCGTTTTGTGGTGTGTTTTTGAGTCACATGTTCTTTTAAAAAAAATCAGCAGAAACGCTGTAAAATCGCAACAAAAGAGTGTATGCATTTTTGCTGAGTTTTTGCTAGGATCAGTGTGAAACCAGCCTAAATGTAGGTGATTACAGAAAGCTAATAAAAAGATACATTTAAATACTTTTACTTGTTGAATTTAAAAATATATTTTATTATTTTAAATGAATACACTATTATGAAAAGCTATAACAAGCATGTGTTGTTGTGTTTGGATTTGCTTGAGCTTAAGTTGTAAAGTACATCTGTCATGAGATAAAAACATCAGCTATTGCTGACCTACATATGAAAAGTCTGATGTTTTGATTCTTATTCTTAATACTTGTCCCGTCCCTGGTCAATGATTCTAAGCATTAAAACCAAAGCATCTGCCTCATAAAGAAGGGTAAGTAAGGGCAGATGGAAAATGTCCGTCATAACAAGTCTTCAACTTTTCAGGTATGTGAGATAGGCAGTAATCAGAACCACCAGTAGCTGTGGCTATGGCAGTGGAAACCAACCACAAAGAAAAAGCAAACTAGTAAGTGGTCAAAGGGCAAAAAAAAGGAATAAAGTATTTTATTTGTTATTTTAAAAAAATATATAACACATTCACTCATACAATATTAAATAAAGCAGGTGTTTACAAAAATACTTTTACTATCATTCATCATTTTACATAGTTCAAATGTAAAGGAGCCCATTGTTGCAGGGACCTTGATTCAGGTCAGTACATTTGCTTTCACCATGGGAAAATGGCACTGATAGATTTCAGTGCAGTGCTCCCCGCTAGAGAGAACAATGCCCCAATTAGACCACCCTCACAACAACCCTCTCCGCAACCCTAACACTAATCTTAAAACTAACTCACCTCCCTGTAACCATTAACCTCACACTAACCTTCCCTGTAACCCTCATTCCAACCCCCCATGTTAATATCCATATGCTCCATTGTAGATTCGGTGCCTGTCCCAAGAAGTTCATCCTCTGCTCAACATCTCTATGATTAAGCTCATTTCTGAGTGATGTTGGTGTAGGTTCAGGTGATGTTGCCATTTGCACTAAATAAATTAAATGTTTCCAAAAGGCTTTTATCTTGCTATGCAGCCTGCCTTTTCTCTACAGTGTTTGTCTTTGTAAACTTATCTCTTCTCTGCTGGAGACCAACCTACCCTGCAATGCATAAGATCAGTGTGGAAGTCCCCACATTCACTCATACAATAGTAAATAAAGCAGGTGTTTACAAAAATACTTTTACTATCATTCATCATTTTACATAGTTCAAATGTAAAGGAGCCCATTGTTGCAGGGACCTTGATTCAGGTCAGTACATTGGCTTTCACCATGGGAAAATGGCACTGATAGATTTCAGTGCAGTGCTCCCCGCTAGAGAGAACAATGCCCCAATTAGACCACCCTCACAACAACCCTCTCCGCAACCCTAACACTAATCTTAAAACTAACTCACCTCCCTGTAACCATTAACCTCACACTAACCTTCCCTGTAACCCTCATTCCAACCCCCCATGTTAATGTAACATTTCCACTAACCCTCTCTATAAACATAAGGCAAAACCTCACACTGACCTTCCCTGTAACCCTCATTCCAACCCCCCATGTTAATGTAACCCTTCCACTAACCTTCTCTATAAACATAAGGCAAAACCTCACACTAACCCTACCTGTAACCTTCACAGTAAACGTTCCTCTATTGTAACCTGCACGCTAACTCTCTCTCTAACCTTAATGCCAACTTTTACACCAACCCTTTCTATAACCCTCACACTAATTCTTGCTCTAACTCCAACCTGCAAACTCTCCCTATGTTTTGCATTGTGTCTTGTAGGGTCACTTTAAGGTAAAGCAAGGAAGAAATAAAAACGTGTGTAGTGCATTAATGTGCTTTATTAAACAAAATGCTGTACATACTATTTTAGGAAAGACAATATAAAACATACAAAGTATTACAGATATACATACAACATGCATGTACATCCTAAACTTCTTAGTGAATGAGCATGAACAGTAGTATGTGCACAATTGGAAGGTGGTAAAAGTTACTTAGCTAAGGTTATAGTAGCTTTGCAATCTTTGTAGGCAGCCAGGACCCCAGGCTCTACTCTACGAGCAATTGCAGGAAATCAGGAGCTAGCTTCATCCCCAAGTGAAACTCCTCCAATGGCCCTGTGAAGTCCCCTCTGGTAAAGACCTTCTTTGTTGTTATGTTATGTTATTATGAAGTCCCCCAAACTAGTTGTGCTCCTTTGTCTTTAGCACATGGCTGAGTTCCAGTGCTTTGTTCCCTCTCCATAATTCCTGATACATCATGGCTCCTAGAAGCAAACAAATTGATTAGCATGTGATTAGGGGAAGCCTGGCTTCCAAAAACAATACATGGTAAACAAAATGCATCATTTCATTTCTTTATGCTATAAACAAATCACTAAAATAGCCATAGCAACACGCCCTATAACCCAATTTCTAACCCTCACACTAACCATACCCTTAACCCTCACACTAACCCTGCCTGTAATCCTTCCTAACAAACACACCAACTCTCCCTATAACCCCAATGCAAACTCTCGCACTAACCCTACCTGTAACCTTCACAATAACTTTTTCTGTATTGTAACCTGTACACTGGCTCTCCCAAGAACTCTAATGCTAACCCTCACACTAACCCACCTGTAATACCCACACAAAATCTGCTTAGGGTTAACGTAACCTTTCATAATATCCATATGCTCCATTGTAGATTCGGTGCCTGTCCCAAGCAGTTCATCCTCTGCTCAACATCTCTATGATTAAGCTCATTTCTGAGTGATGTTGGTGTATGTTCAGGTGATGTTGCCATTTGCACTAAATAAATTAAATGTTTCCAAAAGGCTTTTATCTTGCTATGCAGCCTGCCTTTTCTCTACAGTGTTTGTCTTTGTAAACTTATCTCTTCTCTGCTGGAGACCAACCTACCCTGCAATGCATAAGATCAGTGTGGAAGTCCCCACATTGAAATTGACTGATTCAGATTCAATAAAATGTAGTTTTCTAGTTTTCTAGATATGGTTCTTTGGTTCAGCTGAATCATCCTGGTATGCTAAATGGTTTGGTCAACTCGCGGTTGAAGTTCATTTTTCTAGACTTTTTCTCCTTTCCAGTAAACGCTGATTTTCAACTAAGGACCCAATAAAAGTAAGGTGTGTAGCATGTTGTGTAATTTGCTGGTCCTTTTACCTCAATCCCTGAGAGGCGTATTAAGTAAAAAATGCTTCAAGCTTGAAGTGACTGAAGTTGAAGGGTATTTCTACAGTAGCACTACCCCTTTAGGGATTGCTGAGTAATTTTTGGACTCCCTATCAATCTTGACCTCTCATTGAAAACCCAACCTCTGCTGCCACCACCATGCTCTGGTGACCCAGATAAATCACACATGTAGAATGGACTCACACACAGAGTAGTATAAACCAAAATGAAGTTTATATTGAATTTGGAGGTAACTGTGTCAAGAATAACAAAACAACTCTGGTATTTGCAACAAATCTGATCACTGTTTACAACTATGAGCAAAAGTAACAATATTCACAGTAAAACAACAGTATCTGTAAGCAGGCCTGCTTTCAGAAATAATCCACTGCCTCCAGTCTGCGGGACGGTTGAATCTACAGTGAGCAGAAATGACTATCGATAGCAGATAAGCTCGCTGTGGGCCCTCAGAACTAGATAACAAGGATTAAATGTGAAATAAAGAGAAATCTCAGTTATATTTGGCAGTGTCCCCTTTAAGAGCTCTATAATGTCTTCTGCACACTAGTTGGGGCCCAATTGGTGTGAAGTTGCATCAAGGGAGAGATGATAGTTCTTCAGGGTGGTTACATCAAAGATAGTGAGAGAAAATGAGAATATTAACACTTCCCTGATTGATGGTAAAGAATTAGTGCAAGGTTCCCTTTAAGAGCTCTGACCGTGAATTGAGTTTGAAGTAGTAAATAGCAACAATTGACATAATTGTGTATGGACAAAGACAACTCCCTCTGAATGTCAAAGACAAAAGATGAAAAGTAGTAGGAATCCTGCTCTGCAGAGAGGGGAATGGACTTGTTGATTCAGTTGGCTCTGCTGTATCTTGGTCTGTAACGGTCAGCTTAAACGATAACTGTACTGCAGATACATTACAACAATGGTGCTGGTATAACTAGGCCGCATACTGGGGCAACTGTATGTAATGTTTACAACCATGTGCAAGCAGATAACTGAGGTGGCAAACTATTAATATTCACTTTGTTAGTGGATGCATAGGTCTCTCTCAAAGAAAAATTATATAAGAAACCTGGCGCAAAAGGTGAAGGTTAGGATTAGGTGCTCAAAGATGGTGGTCTGGTAGCTCACAATTCCAAATGCACCACATGAATCAAACACTACTGACAGTATGAGGAACACCAAGGAAAGTAAACCCACTATATAACAAATTGTCCACAACCCTCAGTAGAGTAGGTCAAACAGAAAATGCTTAAAATTTAAACTTACTGGAACCACATGAGGTGCCTCACATGACTCATGTCCTGGACGCCAGAGAGGTAAGGATGATGAAGGTGAAAACAACACCAACTGTGCTGTGATGTCATACATGAGGGACAGCAGAAAAAACCCAGAAGGTGCCACAGTCGCACTGGAAGTGTGCCACAAGGCTAGCAAGAAGGCGGCATGGGTGGAGGATAGTGTGAGTGGAAGGGAAGCAGCCTTGGACGACACAGGATGGAGCCCTCAGGACAGGAACAGCTGAACCGTCAGTCCGGATGTAATGTCACAGTCCTGACAAGAAGCCTGACAGGAAATATGGAGTCAGGACAATGATGAAAAGATGACCTGAAGAAGGGGCATGTCCTGAAGCATGCATTCTTCGACATCAAACATTGTTTTAATTCTCCTCTTGCCTACATTAGAATATCAGCCTGATATTTTTTCATCATTGCCCTGACTCCAGACTTCCTGTCAGGCTTCTCACCAGGACCGTGACGTCACATCCGAACCGATGATCCATCAGAGACAGTCCATTGGCACTCTGCTCTGTCTCCTGCTATCAGAGCAGCTGGATTGGTAGGGTGGAAAGAGGGGCAGTCAGTAAGTTCTTTCCTCTCTCTTTCTCTCTCCAATCCTGACTCCGTGGCCCAGTACAGCATTTCAGTAGACAGCACTCCTTCAATCTCCCTCCACACTCTCCTGGCCAATCTCCCGGGCTTTGATATTTATATGCCCCCGCCCACACACTACCTCTCCTGGGAAATGTAGTCCTTGGCAATCTGCTTATCAGCCAAGTCCTGCTGTTCAGAAATACAAGTTCCAGAGGGCTGTACTGTCAATGTGAGTAACCCTGAATAGCAGGCCGCTGCCATCTAATGTCTAGTTTAGTGTATTGCAAGTAATAGCATTTCAATGGGTTACACTACAAAATCATAGCCAATGTTACACACATGGTATCTAGCCTGTCAGGGAAACAGGAGATCACAAAACACAGCATTCCCCTTCACACCTCCCAAAATTCCAAATATCAATATCTCCATCGTTACAAGAAAAATATGAAGCTGGGGATCAGCAGAGAACATCAGAACATGCTAAAAATATACACCATTTCTCAGAGGCTGTGAAAACTCACAAAAGCAAAGCTAGTAACTGGGGGATGACTGGGGAGAGTTAACCCCAACAATGCTGGTGGCTATGCCTGTCAGTAAACTCAATGCATCCATTTGCCTTCCAGAACAAAAATCTGCAAAAATAAGTGGACAACTCAGCATGTTTGGATTTAAATAATCTTATTACAGCTGCCTTCCATTTTTTACAATCTAGTTAATAAACAATTGAACACTGTCAGTTTTTTTGAACCTACAGAGAGAGCTCGAACCCCCTACTGTACTTCTTTCGCTGTTTTTTGCTGAGGGTTAATAAATTGTCTCCTTATTTCTGCATGGATGCCTGTATGTTCCCCACACCTGCTCTCAATGTATAAATAGCCGCAGGTAATAAATGGTGCCCACCATAATTTTGCAGTGCTCAGGTGTATCTATCTGGGAATTTTGGCACCTGCTTCTTTCGATGATGGCAGGGGGTACGGCTGAGTGTCAGAGTGATTAATCCTTTCATTGTCAGTGACAGCAAAACAAGGCCTATATTCATCTTACATCCAAGATGTGTAGGCATATGACCGTGCTGGGCACCGCTGCCCCAATTACTGGTCGCTAAAATCATCTTGTGCTTGTCACTAATTGGTGCCCATTTTAACTAATCAGTTCTCATTGTGAGCTACACATGTCTTAAATAGAATAAATAACCAAGATGCTGTCTTTTGTAAAGATCTACTTCTGTATGCAGAACTAAGTAACACAACAAATTCTAGCTACATTTTTACAGAAGTACTTTCTCGTTTGCTGGCACCTCTATTTCAAGCCTCCACTTATGCTATTTTTACCTTCAGCATAAATTTTGCACATTTTTAACAATTCAGCACTTCCTAAATTCTTTGACTTTCCCTGCCAACCCCCAGATAACCTGCTGACTGCATGGATGCCTACAGTGTAAATAAAAAAAGATTTGTGGAACCTATAAGCAAGGGATCCCCAGAGGCTTGTAAGCTCCTTGTGGCTTTCGGTTCCTACTGATGTTACCCAAAACAGATTGTTTTCTGTCCTATATACTCGTATTTACAGCACATTTCAGAGAATCATGAACTATAACAAATGTATGAAAGGCAATGTAAGATCTTAAAAGGGTGGATGGAAACCCAAAATGGACAACATTTAGGCTCCATGCACACTAGTGTCTTTTTAAGCTCCTAGAAGCTGTTATTAGCATTTTTTCTGTTCCTAGAAGTTAAATAGTGTTATCCCATAAATATATAAAGTGCAGCGCTAAATCATAAGAATGGCATCAAACAAAAAAGTTTGTTCAGAAAAGTTCATTCAGATAATTCATGTAACAGTGGCCAAATAATAATAACACAGCTACATCAGATCCAGAAGAACTCGTTGAAGTAATGATAGAAATGCGCACTCACCGACCTCGCATAGGAAATGCACAAAATGTTTAGTGTTATCCCATGATTGTAGATTGTAAGCTCCAAGGATCAGGGCCCCCCTATCCCTCTTGTATTGAACTGTATTGTTGCTGTATTGTCTCCCGTTATATTGTAAAGCGCTGAGCAAACTGTTGGCGCTATATAAATCCTGTATAATAATAATAATAAAAATAATAATATGTGTCCAAGCACACTACTTTAGGCTTTTAGCATTTTTTGAGCTTCAAAGTCTAGGAGCAGAAATGAATTGTTTTTATATAGATTTTTGGAGCATTTTTCCAGCAGAAAAAGACACTAAACGCTCCTAAATGCTGCTAAATGTTGCTAATCACTATTAAAATGCTTCTACATGTTTTTTTCTAGCTTTTTTTTCCCTCTACATGTACTGGAAAAATGCTAATAAAACGCTAACACTCCTAAACGCTTCTGAATGCTACTAAAACACTATGAAAAAAACACAATTACCAGCGTTTTTTTATCCAGGGTTTTTTTTAGCTTAAGTGTGCATGGAGCCTTAGTTTTCTGAAGCATTGTGTATCATAAACATTTTTTTTGTTTTTGTTTTGGTTTGGTTTTTCATAAAATACTGTTTGCACTTTTTTTTATATTTTATTTATTTTTTATTTTTTTGCACCTCAGTTCTAGTCTTTTTCTCCAGTCTCTTTCGGACTCTAGAACTTGCTAGACATAATTGTTGCACAGTGGTCCCATAATGGGAAGTTCCTGAAAAAGGGCCTTCCTGACAGGATCACCAGGTATTATTTTTGTGAACTTTTGGAGATTTAAAACAATTAAAAAACACTTTTTACATTATATTAGCATTCTAAAGGATAAGATTTAAGTAATTGGGTTTAGATCTAATTTAATGTTTTTTATATGCTGTACATGCAAAAGGTATTCAAGTAACCATCACATTTATTAAAGTGGTTGTAAACAAATCCTCCTACATAAGTTGTATGTGATTTTATTTTTTTTCCTTCATTAAATGTCTCACAGCTTACCATGCCTTTTTTTGATAATATTGTGCCTATTAGCCTTGAAAATGGCTAAAATGTTGTATCGAGATTTACCCTCTCTAGACATCAATGCAGTTCCCTACTAAGCTTGGGTTTCACAATTTAGGATTTAATATGGCCCATCTTAACTATATTACTGTGTGACTCACAAGTTGGTAAATGGGTGCTTAGAATTGACACAACACAGCAGAAATTCTTGGATTTTTCAGTTCCACGATTTTATTTCACTGAGCTTCTCTTTTTATTTGCCCTCTGAACAGATAATGAGACAGTCTTTTTAAATTTCTGCAGAAAACTTCAGTAAAGTGTTTAGAGCTGAACTGTTTTGTAACATAGCTTACAGGCAAAAAGGAAATCTCTATATATGACCCTAACGTATTATATGCCACTTTTGAAGTTTAGATCTAGTTTCCTTTCACACTGAAGCCTTCTAATTCTAGTTCAGAGCTAACTGACATTACACCACAGTATCAGGGCTCATACAGTGGATATAAAAAGTCTACACACCCCTGTTAAAATGTCAAGTTTCTGTGATGAGACAAAGATAAAAATGAGACAAAGATAAATCATTTCAGAACTTTTGCCACCCTTAATGTAACCTATAAACTGTACAACTGTACAACTCAGTTGAACAACAAACTGCAATATTTTAGGTCGAGGGGAAGTAAAAATTAAAAAAACTAAAATAATATGATTGCATAAGTGTGCACACCCTTACACTAATACTTTGTTGAATCACCTTTTAATTTTATTACAGCACTCAGTCTTTTGGGTATGAGTCTATCAGCATGGCACAGCTTGACTTGGCACTCTTCCTTGGCCCACTCTTCCTTGCAAAAACACACCAAATCTGTCAGATTGCGAGGGCATCTCCTGTGCACAGCCCTCTTCATATCACCCCACAGATTTGTGATCGGATTCAGGTCTGGGCTCTGGTTGGGCCATTCCGAAACTTTAATCTTCTTTTGGTGAAGCCATTCCTTTGTTGATTTGGATGTATGCTTTGGATCGTTGTCATACTTGAAGATAAAGTTCCTCCTCATGTTCAGCTTTCTAGCAGAAGCCTGAAGGTTTTGTGCCAATATTGACTGGTATTTGGAACTGTTCATAATTCCCTCTACCTTGACTTCATCAGACAGTTTATCACATGCTTTTGGGAGATTTCAGATGTGTTTTTGGAAATTTAACCATGCTTGGTTGGTTTTTTTTAGTAAGAAAAGGCTTCCATATTGCCATTCTACCCCATAGCCCAGACATATGAAGAATACTGGAAATTGTTGTCACATACCACACAGTCAGTACTTGCCAGATATTCCTGCAGCCCCTTTAATGTTGTTGTAGGCCTCCTGACAGCCTCCCAGACCAGTTTTCTTCACGTCTTTTCCATTTTGTACGGACGTCCAGTTCTTGGTAATGTCACTGTTGCACCATATTTTCTCCACTTGATGATGACTGTCTTCACTGTGTTCCATGGTATATCTAATGCCTTGGAAATTCTTTTGTTCCCTTCTCCTGACTGATACCTTTTAACAATGAGATCCCTGTGATGCTTTGGAAGCTTTCTGCAGACCATGGCTTTTGCTGTAGGATGCGACTAAGAATATGTCAGGAAAGACCTACTAGAACAGCTGAACTTTATTTGGGGTTAATCAGAGGTTAATGATGGCAGATGTGTACTGACTCATATTTAACATGATTTTGAATGTGATTGCTTAATTCTGAACACAGCAACTGTGTGCAAACAAAACCCTCTGTTTTTAACGCAAACTGTTAGACAGGGCCAAATTGGTTGTTTTTCAGGATGGCTGGTAAGTGTGGCTAGGAAATCCTTTTTTCGTTTGTGATGTGCATTGCCCTTCCATGTGCACCTTACTGCTAACTCCTGTTATAGGATTGGACAGTTGCCATTGTTTTGTGCAGTTAGCTAAGCACTCCTCCTGCCCACAAACCTGAGCCAAGGGCAGATGGATTCTAGGAAGTAATGCTACTTGAATCATTTGCCTTTACTAAGATTACTATGGCTAGAAATGCTAGGAGGTATTTTTCAAAGTGATTTTTAAAAAAAATAAAGCATGAAGACATGGGTGGATGGGTGAATTTATTTTGGATAGTTAATATGAATTAAATAGCATTTAGTTTGTGGTGCTCAGATACACTTTAGTTTTGCTTTAACACCTTTACTGGCATGTCTGTATGTTGTATGAAGTTCGCTTACTGCCTTGCTCCTGTGTATGACCTCGGCTAGACCTGTGACTACACTTGCTTCTATTCCTGACTGGTCTTCGGTGAATGATTCCTGGTTCTGAATCCTGGCCCCACCTCCTGTTCTGCTCTCCTGCCACAATCTGCCTAAGAATCTCGAGTCCCGCCTGTCCTGCTGACACCACGGCACATGGAAGACTTCACCTGCCTGTCTGAACTATCTTCCACCCTGCTGACACCGCTTTGAGGTCAAGTCCTTTCCAAGTGCCTCATCCACCCTGCTCATCAGGCTACTCCATAACAGGCAACCCATGCTTCTTTGGGCACAGCACTCCCTGTTTCCACTTTGAGAGGTGCTCTGCACTCTCATCACTTTGGCCTCCGACCAGGTACGTGACATCTCCAGTGTTAGGCGACATCTTACGCATACATGGTTGGGCAGAAATAGCATCCTAAAAGTGAACGTACGTTCCCGATTGCTATATCCATTTCAAACTCTACCAGTGGCAATACCAGTGAATTTTGTGCGACAAATTAAACATAAGTTTGTACAGTTTTTATGGGCAGACTGTCCACCCAGGATTATGGTAGATACTCTCATGCTGCCTAAATGTCTTGGGGGTATAGAATTCCCAGATCTAGTACTGTATTACAAGACCACACATTTAGTGAAGATCTTGGATTGGTGTAACCATAATCAGGCAAAAAGCTGGATATCTTTGGAGCAGCATATGCCTCCTATACCTCTTGGGGCTCTTCCATGGCTTCATACAGGATTTCCCATCCAGGTAAAAGATCATCCTATCCTGGGCACTACTTATAAAATTGTTTCTAGGAATAGTTCCAGGGTGATAAATTCCCTGTCAACACCACCTGCGATACCAGTGATTGGAAATTCAGATTTTCCACCAGGGCTATATGACCCTATATTTCATCATTTTATAGAAGTTGGGAAGTTTAGAGTGCAATATTTTGGGGAAGAGAGTGGTTGGAAAACTATAGTTGATATTCAATCCATGATCTCACCACTCCTTCCGTTATGGCAAACAATTTCATTAAGGTATTACCAGGGGCGGACTGACAACTCATGGGGCCCCCGGGCAATAGGGGATCATGGGGCCCCTGTGTCCTTGCCCAAAATCAAAAAAGCCTATGATAAAGGTACCAGGAGCATCTCATGGGGCCCCCTACTGACCCCGGGCCCTCCGGCAGTGCCCAAGTTTCCAAATGGTCAGTCCGCCCCTGGGTATTACCTTTTTCGATATCTTTACCTTTTTGGAGCTTTCTGATATACCTACCGTCTTTGAGTGCCTCTGTATTGCTGATCGACCTAAACGAAGGGGTCTCTCTAGAGCATATGCTGCATTGGTTGCTCCTCCAGACTCTTTTATTCCCTTTTTCATTAGAGCATGGGAAAGAGGTTTATATGTGACATTATCTGTGGATCAAATGACTTTCTTTTTTACTTTACACAAATCTTCTATTTCTTCAAGACTGCAGGAATCAGGATATAAGCTCCTGACTAGATGGTATAGATTTCTGGAGAGACTACACAGAGTGTTTCCGACTGTCGACCCCACCTATTGGCGGTGTGGAGAAGACAGGGGATCGCTCCCCTGTCTATGACCCAGTAGTCTGTTTGCTACACCTTAGTCCTCTTTCCAAATGAAAATATCAACATTCTCTAGTGAGACATCTTTTTAACGTGGTGAGGACCTGTATACCAGCACATTGGAAATCCCCTTCTGCCCCTGCGAGATATCAGATTTTTCTTTAATATAATTTGTCGCTTTAAATAAAGAATTAAAAGCAAAAAAAATCTGGGGCAGCTGTACCGAAAAGTGCACTGAAGTCTGTTGCCATTTCACGGGCACATGCAATTTTAACAACCCCCTGCCTGGCCTATAGTCAAATGATGGCTGAGCAGGAGCTTTTAAATTCTGGGTGAGCATCATTTAATGTCCTCCAGACACCGGCCTCCTGCATGCTCTAAAGGCCATGCTGGAGCTCAATATTTCACCCAATAAGCCATTGTACCGTGCTAGCCCCAGTACCAAGTGATCGCTGTGACCAATCAATGCCAAATATACACAATTAATTGCTTTCATTTATAGCCATTCATTGTGTAATATTGTGATCTCTGTGATTGGTCACAGTGATCACATAGTACAGACAGGGCCAATCAATACACACCTGTACTGTGTGATAGCTGTGCCCAATCACAGCTATCATAATTGTACATAATAGCATATGAATAAATGTGATCATAAAAATCATGTGATCATCATTGTTATAAGAAATCATAGTGTAACATAAAATATCCTAATCACCTTTCCAGAGTAGTACAGTGGTAACACTGCATTGCCTTGGTCACAGTATGTGTAAAAAAAAAAGAAAGAAAAACAATGGATTGAAAAGAAGAGGAAAGAATGTTTAAAATGTTTTAAAAATCTATCATTTTTTTATAACATACTATTACCAGTTAGGATCCCTGATTACTGCCACACCAGTCATATGATGACGCTGTACTGCCTTGGTGACAGTATGTAAAAAAAAAATAGTAAAAAAAATAAATTTTATTTACTTTGATGATTTTCAAAAAACTGTGACAAAAAAATTACAACTTCAAAAAACTCACCATGCTTGGATGTGGCAGAGGTCACAGGCATCAAGCTCAGCGAGATAGCTCCAGGGCTATAAGCCTCAATTAGCTGGGGCCCTGATGTCTACCAGACTTTTGCTAGAAAGGGATCGAAAAATCGTAAACCAAGTCCTTCACGGAGTTCAAAAGACCTTCCAAGGGGTCGTAAAAACAGACTTACATTTAAAAACTCACTTTTGCATATAAGTTTATATCTTCACATAGGACATAATTACCTAAACATGGAGCACAGATTCGGATAGCTAACTTTGATACAAATCACCTGATATATTACACCCCCTATCTGACATATACCGGAGAGCAGAAAATTATATCTCCTGAAACATGAATATTTCATATTTCACATCTAACCGTTCCACAGATGCATCTGCATATTAATCTACTAGTGACAAGGCTGCTAAATGCACCAAGAATAAGTTATGAACCATAATATAGGCTATTATTATTAATATTATTATTATTCAGTATTTATAAAGCGCCAATAGTTATGAGAGTTTTTGGTCATAGCTTGGGTCTCACCTACAAACTCCCTCCCCAAATGAGGTGGTTGGGTACTGCTCCATGGAGACACCCTGTGGAGTTGCTAGAAAAAGCAGGCTGAGTTGAGCTGTGGGGAAGAGTTGAAGAATCTCCCTGCTTTAACATCGAAACTGACAGTGGGAGATAAAAAATCCTTTTGGCTCATGAAACTTGAAGCTGCTTAACCCAAGGCTTTTTGGCAAGTACTTTATCTACCTAAACTTCTTTCTGTTATCTCTTTGCTGTGCTATTGTTCTCTGTATATTTATATATATATATATATTGGCTACATCTTTTTCTGTAAATATTTTTATTGCACCCTTTTGACCTTTTAGTAATAAATCTTACTTTCTGAAAGCGTTGAACTGTTTCTGAAGCTCTTTACTGCAAATTACGAATTCCTGCAGCTGAAGAGCGCTACTGTGTGTGTGTGTTTAACCCTCTGTATAACCTGCCTGCGGTGACAGTGGTATACAGACGATTATCCAACCATCATAGTGTTATTGCTAATATTGCTGAGTGTCCTCTTTCTCTGTACAAAAAGGAGTTGGTGGCAGTGTGAAGGGTTAATTACGTAATTAACCTGACCCAGTAACAATCCCTCTCAGGCTGCTGGTACATCGATTGTGGTCCAGTGAGCTGGAAAATCTTTGTGCAGCTGGGCGTGGCATTGTTAGGCATGTGACAGCACAGTTTTAGATTGGCTAGTCCTTCAGTCACGAGTTTGGTGAGAAGGGCTGGGGTCTGACGCCACAATCGTCACACTTGACATTTTGGGTATCTATTTACTCAGCATGACCTCATCTTTTATATTTTACCAAAAATTAGCTAATTGCATTTGTGAGCCCTAAAATTATCTGTAGTGCACTTTTTACTGAAGTTTTTGTGCTAATATCGTGCAGCATAAAAAATTGGAACTACACTACTTTATTTTCTAGGGTGTTTGCTTCCAGAAAATATTTAATGTTGTGGGGGGGGGGGGTTTGCAATCTTCAGGGCTGAAATTATTTTTTAAACATTTGTGAAAAAAACACAAAAGTGGCTTTGAAAAGGTTAATCCATTGGGAGATCAGCATGCATTTCAGAGATGGACTACATATGAATTTTTCTTTTTGCCCTAGCATATGCTTTGAGGTGTACTTCCCCAGTGGGCTGGTCTCCTATTTCTAGACCAGTGTCTCTTTCCTCTGTCAGCTTTGAGCAGCAAACAGAGAGTAAGATCAGCTCTAGAGTACACACATTATCAACCATACAGCTGGCCATACACATTTCACAGAGCTATTAAACTTTTCATTCAATTTTTTTTGTCGAAATTCCAAAGCAGCTGAAGACATAAAATGGTGATTTTCATCAACTGTCCCATCAAGGTGGGATCAGATTGTCTTATTCAAAATTGATGGAAAAATCCAATAGCTTTCCATAAAGTTTAAGTAGTTTTTTCCGATTTGATTTAATTCAACTCTCTCGATTAACTGTATTGAAGATGTCATTTCTTTTTGTTCAGTTTTGACTTCACAATCAACCGAATTCTGGTGGTTGATTGAACTTGTTGTTAGATTGATTAGGTTCTTGTTATTGTATATGCAATTGAAATTGATTGAAAATGGCCGACTTTCTTCTCTCAGTCATTAAGCTGGGAATATGCAGCTTTTAAGCATTTTTATTTATTTCAGGTACCTATATAGTGCAGTCAATTTATACAGCGCTTTACATATATATTGTACATTAACATCAGTCCCTAACCCTCAAGGAGCATACAATCTAAGGTCCCTAACCTACATTCATACATACACATACTAGGGCCAATTTAGACAGGATCCAATTAACCTACATGCATTTGTTTGGAGTGTGTGAGGAAATCGGAGTACCTAGAGGAAACCCACACAGGCACAGGGAGAAAATACAAACTCCAGGCAGGTGGTGCCGTGGCTGAGATTCGAACCAGTGACCCTAGTACTGCCAGGCAGAAGTGCTAACCATATAATCCCTGTTGACAAAGTCCGGATGTGACGAAACGCGTCCAGGGCACGTGACGTAGTGACGCATTGACGTTCCCGGAAGTGCCATGGCGGCCATTTTGGATTTTGGAATACATGGTTGTCCATATCCCTGGGGCTTCCAGTTACCACCTGGCACCCCTCTAGAGCTGAATGACCATCGTTTTGGAGCCATCGTTGAGTATCATGGCTGTATATACAGCTTCATGACCTGGAAGCTGATTTTATCGGTTTTTAATGTAAGTTGCTATAATAAAATTTGTATGTTATTTGATTCATACGCTGATCCCTGGTCTGTTTGTGAGGTCTATGGGAAGTGTCTGGAGAAGATGATGTTATTTTGAGGAAACTCCATTCCGAACTATGGATTTTATGTTGGTTTCATTTATTCTAGGGTAATTATGCACTTTTACTATATTGTTTGCAGTGGTGTAAACTGTGTATATTTGAATCCCTCACGATTGATGTGGCACTGTAACGTTTGCATGTTGCACGTGTGGCACCTTTTTGAGACCTAAGATAATAAGATGTCTAGGTTTTTTTCTTTTTGAGGTATATAAAAAGTATTTGGGATTCATCGATCATCTGAATCAGTGTTTATCGATTTACCAAGACTGTGGACTTATTTTGTATATTCTTCTTGGTTTTGGACTTTTATTGGACTTTGGGTTTATTTACTTTAAGTCTGTTTTATATATTTCATATAACCACTGTGCTGCCCATCTAAGCATCTAGGTGTGCTCGGCTGCCACTCTGCATGAAGTAAATGTGGCAAAGGTGACCGAGGAAAAATGTACACACACACATATTTATTACATTTCAGTGCCAATATCTATGCTGTGCAAGGGTTCATTCTGTCATTCTGACAATTTTAAAGCATGACACTTAAGAAAACATTCAGTCTTGTTGATCTGGTCTGGTTAAAGTGGATTAGAACCAGAAACGAACTCTCCTGCGCTCAGAGACCCAGATAGGTGGTGAATGGATGGAACAAGAACTTGAAAAATTCACCCACCAATGCATATAGGGTTGTGCAGCTCCAAACAAGGCTGGGGAAGCCCGACCAGTACTGCAAAGCGAAACAAAACAAAAGGCGCACCAACCTTGCACATTACCTCATTAAACCAAATTTTTTTGAATACAGAATGATACTCTGTATTCAATAAAATTTGGTTTACTGAGGTAATGCACAAGGTTGGTGTGCCTTTTGGTTAAAGTGGAACTTTACCCATAAAAACTTGATAAAAAATAATATTCTTTAGCAAGTAACATACATTCCACATTAATAATTATGCTACCAAAATTAGTGTGTGCTGTAAGTTGCCTCCAGCGTTGTTCCTGTTTCTTCTTGCCAGAGGCTGCCATTTTGCTGAAGCCCCGAGTCCTGAGCAGCAGTAAATCTTTAGGCTGTCAACAAACCGGCCTGAACAGTGCAGAGCAGGGTGAGACAATGGGGTTTATTTATTAAAGTTTTTCACTCAGAATCTCGGGCACTTCTGCATAGAAACCAATCAGCTTACAGGTTTTTACTGCTAAAGCTGAACTGAACAAGCTGAGGTTACAAGCTGATTGGCTACCATACACAGGTGCACGAGATTCTGATTGAAGAAGCTTTAGTAAATAAACTTCAGTGTATTGCTGAATTTTAACTAATTGCCCTCCAGAGGATTTACCCCCCTTCCTAACCAGGCTATGTGTTACTTTAACTGACAATTGCGTGGTCATGCAACACTGCACCCAAATTAAATTTATGTCCTTTTTTTCCCACAAATTGAACTTTTTTTGATGGTATTTGATCGCCCGTGTGTTTTTTATTTTTTGCGCTATAAAAAAAAAAGGGTAACAATTTTGAGAAAAAAAACAATATTTTAGATTTTTTGCTATTAAACATGTCCAGCAAAAAAATTTTAAAAATCAAATTTCGGCATAAATTTAGGCCAAAATGTATTCTGCTAAATGTCCTTGCTAAAACAAAATTCCAATACGTGTAAATTAATTGGTTTATGTGAAAGTTATAACATTTACAAATGGTGGTATACATACTGGGATTTTTTTTTTTTTTGTAATGGCAGTGATCAGCAACTTATAGCGGGACTGACACAGAGGGGAACTGACTTGGTGTCACTGACATCTCCAGTGACTCCAATACAGTGATCAGTGCTAAAAAAAAAAAGCACTGACGCAGTACTAATGGCACTGGGCAGGAAGAGGTTAACATGAGGGGCGATCAAAGGGTTAACTGTGTGCTGTGTGCTGTTTTACTGTGTGCTGTGTCCGTGTGCTTCACTGTAAGCACACTGCTTTGCATGGCTGTGCTGTGCACAACCATGCAAAGCAGTGTGCATGAGTTGAAAGGGAGGAGGACTGTTTTGTTTACCAACAGTTCTCCTCCCTGTCGGAGATGCTCGGCAAGTAATCCCTGGCCGGGACCCGGTGATTTGCAGCCATGGCCGCAAATGGTGGTGTGGGTAGGGCGCATGCAAGGTGCCTACCCAGATAAGCAAAGTCATATATATATATATATATATATATATATATATATATGATTTTGCGCACACCGTGCCACCCTGTAGCAGTATATCTGCTATAGGGCAGTCAGGAAGTGGTTAAACAGTATAGATACTTATTTTTAATGTTTTACAAACCTCCACCTGCAAAAGGATCCAGCATGAAGTGATATAGCAGGACTTAATTTTCTGACTAATGTTCCATTTTAACTCTTTGTACAGGTATTTCTTTCCTTAAAGCAGAACTGTAGGTAACGTGACTTTTTTTTCATTCCTGTTCTATTAAAAAAATTATCTCTGCTGAAATTTATTCCATGGCTGGATCTCTGCTTATTATCTGGAAAATCATACTTTTGTTCACACTGGATAGTACAACTTTCGCTGCTGGGCTATTAGAATTGTGGTTCTCTGTGTTACTTATCTGCTTCGCCTCTTCTTTCTTCCATTCACAAAAAGACATATTTATGAATGGTTTACAGAATCCAAGCCATTCTGTAAATAGACAAAGGGAGAAGAGGGGCTGATAACTGATACTAGCTGACTCTATACTCAAGTATAGTGAAAGCTGTACTATCCAGCATGAGGAAACGTATGGCTGCCATCTAAGATTTGCTGCACCTTTGCAGTTATGGCTCTATATAACATTGAATCAGGTGTGTGTGTATATGTATTTGTCAGCCTGGTCTCTGGATCAACAAATATAAACGCTCACTTAGGAAAGAGAGGCAGCCGCCTGTGGCGTTGGCTTATTAGAAGGGAAACCGTAGTGATTTTTCCAGCTGAAATTATTATCTTTTTTTTTCAAGAACTCAGATGGGTATCTCTCTTTGCTCACCAAATGGTTCTGAAAACAAACTGGGTTATCTCATGTATGATTATATTAAATTTGAATTCCTGCACATGGTTACCTAATTCATTACAATACAAATTGGATCTACAGTATAATATAGTTGAATCTATAACCTTTCCTTTTTTGTTTTAGCTCAAATCCACGTTTATTTTTAATCAGTGCTTGTAAAATAAAAAATGCCAAGCAGTATTTACCTTCTCCATGCTCAATCACTGTCCGCGTCTGTTGTCCAGTGCTGGGCCTCGTTCAGGTTAAATGACACCCAACATCACTCAACTCACTTTCTTTGTACATCAGCTCTGCTTTCAGTAACAATGAGGAATGCCCGTTACCGGAGGACAGAAGAAAGGGGCCTCTGCATGGCATGAGACTGGGCCAAAGACATCATGAAAAATGGTAAATGAAAATCATTTTTTTTTAATACTGGGGAGCAATGGGGTGTTCAAATCTGAAACCAAGTTTTAATACTACTTAAAATTCATGTGTTTGATGATACAATATTTAAACTCTCTAAATAGCTCCCTGGGGAGTTGCTAGACTGTATGCTCAGCTGGCACATATTGCTCAGTGTTTAAACAGATATATTGAAGGGAGGGTTTTATTTTCTTCTCAACAACACTTTTCACATACAAATCTGTTTATGAAGAGCCTTCATTATGTTGACTTTGACAATCTTTGTTTATTCCCTGAACTAAAATCAAAGCATTGTACATGTCAAAACAAGCATGCACAGAGATCTCAGTAAAAAAAAAGTGTTTGATTGAAAATGTAAAGGTCACAGATGTTGTTTTTTGTAAAAGCAAGGTGTAAAGCAAGGTGCTCACTTAGAGGTGCATGGATGGGTATTACAGTGAAGTTCCAATTTAATTTAAAAAAAAAAATAAAAGTCAGCAGCTACAAAAACTATAGCTGCTGACTTTTAACCACTTGCCCTCCAGAGGATTTACCCCCCTTCCTGACCAGGCCATTTTTTGAGAAACAGCGCTGCGTTATTTTAACTGACAATTGTGCGATCATACAACACTGCACCCAAATGAAATGTATGTCCTTTTTTCCCCACAAATGGAGCTTTCTTTTGGTATTATCACCTGTGCAGTTTTTTGCGCTATAAAAAAAAATGCAGACACTTTTGAGAAAAAAACAATATTTTTTTACTTTTTGTTTTTAAACATGGCAAGCAAAAAATAAAACAAAAAATCTAATTTCATCTTAAATTTTGGCCAAAATATATTCTGCTACATGTGTTTGCTGAAAAAAATCCCAATATGTGTAAATTAATTGTTTTACGTGAAAGTTTTAGCATTTACAAATGGTGGTATATATACTGGAATTCTTTTTCTTTATACAAGTAAAAGCGGCGATCAGTGATTTATAGCGGGACTGCGGCGGTCATTCTGACACTGGGGGGGACTGACTAACTGTCACTGACATCTCCAGTGACACCAATACAGTGATCAGTGTTAACAAAAAGCACTGACACTGTACTAATGACACTGGGCAGGAAGGGGTTAACATCTGGGGAGATCAAAGGGTTAACTATGTGCTGTTTTACTATTGTGTATATGTGTGTTGTACTGTGGCAGCACATTGCTTTGTATGGCTCTGCTATGCAGAGCCTTACAAAGCAGTGTGCTGGAGCTGACAGGGGAGAGAACTGTATTGTTTACATACAGACCTCTCCCTGTCAGTGATACTCAGCAATCGCCAGGTGTCAGCAGAGAATCATCGGTTGGGACCCGGTGATCGACAGCTGAAGCTGCAACAGCTCAAGCACGCCCCTACTCGAAATGTGAAATTATATATATATATATATATATATATATATATATATATATATACATGATTTTTTCACAGCTGTAGCAGTATTTTCTGCTATAGGACGGTGGGTAAGCCGTTAAAATACAGACACTTACCTGTCCCTCAGTCCAGCAGTGTCCTCACCACAGCTTTTTTCACCGGCCATCTTCTCTCCCCGACATCGGCATCTTCACTGTGGGCATCTGGCTGTGACAGCTTGCAGCTTCACAGCCGGGTACCCTATGGGCATGTGCAAGAAGCACTGCACTTTGTGAATGGCCCCATAGTCTTCTGGGACCTGTCACGTGTCTCTGAAGACTTCGGGGAGGGAGGGGGGGACAGCTTTTGCTTCCGATTGCAGGTACATGTCAAATCCGGGTACCCACTCCCCCCTGGCTCCCCACAGGTTCCAGCCCTTAACGGGGAGTGGGGGGACAAAGCCTTAAATGGAACTTCCATTTAAAGGAAGAAAAACTCTAACATTTTCAGGTGAAAATATGAAAATAAAGGGATGAAAGCATGAAAAAATTAAAACTAATGCAGCCAGTTACATCTAGAGATTGGAAAATCTACAATGTATAACACTTTTATTTTTGGGTTTAGGTGGTTGTTAGGTGGGTGCTGTGTGGTGCTGCAGCAGAGAACACACAGAGTCCTGGACTGCAGCAAACAATGATTTTAGGGCTTGCAAAACAGTACAACAACCTGGCGGGGAGCACACCCAACCAGGGAACTCACAACAGTCAGATTGCAGAGTAAGCAGTGAGTAGGTCTGAGCTGGAAGCAGCACTTGATAAGGGAAGCAGAGTGCGACCTGGCCGGTCAAACCAAAAGAGGAGCTTGCTTAGATGCATACAAGGCCCTAAGCTTTCCTTCTTCCTCTGGAATCTCCCTCTGCCACTAATTCTGTCATTGACAGACGGTTGTACTGTCTCTACACTAGCCAACTCACAACTGCGTGGCAAAGCCCAGAGGCAAGGACTTAAAGCAGAGTTCCAGCCCCCTCCCTGTCGCAAATGTGCGCAGCACACAGTGGAGGACGCAGACTCCATTTTGTTAAGAGTATACCTTTTCTCCCCTCACTCCCTCCCTCTCTGAGAGGAGACATTTGGCCAGGGTGTGTGTGTGTGTGCTGGTTGTGGGTCACTGGTAGGCCAAGGCATCTCTGAGCTAGGTGCCTAGCTGTCTCAGAAAGCTGTACCATTTCACACCTCGGAAGAGATAAGGCAAGCTTTCTCAGCAGTTGAGAGAGATTCCAACCTCATAAAACCTAACTCAGCATAGGTGACAGAATCAGATAACCTCAGTTAAAACCATTTTTCCCCTATGTCTCATATCTTGGAATATGAGAGACTTACATAAAAACCAAACATATCGTCAGATGGACGATAAGCAGGCAAACAGTTTGATGGGTCACTCGCCTTGTCTCGGACACACAGCAAAGCAGAAATATAGATCTCGTGAACCGTTTAGTGTACACTTTCATAATTCATATCTAATCAATTCTCAGACTTGTCTGCATATTAATCTACCTGCGGGTTGAATGTCACATGTGCAGATGAAAAGTTATGGGCCAAATATGAGTTATGAGAGATTTTTGCTCTAGTTGAAGCATCCACCCATCTCTCCACGCCCTAAGCGGAGATTGGTCCTTGACTGCAGAGCCACCCCCTGCTGGGGACTACAAAATAGGCTGTCAGGCCTAAGAGTGGAAGTTGAAGACGTCTCCCATTTTAACATCAATACCACCTGGGGGAGACCCGTGCCCCTTCTGCTCAGAAACTTGATCTGCTTACATCCAAGGCTTAATGGCAAGTACCTTAACCCTTTAACCTCTCTCTGTTATCTCTTTGCTGTGCTGTAATGCTCTGTATATTTATATATATATATTAGTTACATCTTTTTTCTGTAAATATTTTTATTGCACCCGTTTGACCTTTTAGTAATAAATCTTTCTTTCTGAAAGTGTTGAACTGTTTCTATAGCTCTGTATTGCAATTTACGAATCCCTGCCTCTAAAGAGAATGCTACTGTTTGTTTAACCCTCTGTATAACAGGCCTGTGTTATGACCGTGTTATGCAATCGATTATTTCAATCATTATAGTGTTATAGCTGATAACGCCGAGTTTCCTCTTTCTCTGTACAAAAAGGAGGTGGTGGCAGTGTGAGGGGTTAATTGCGTAATTAACCTGACCCAGTAACAATCGCCCAGGCTGCCGGTACATCGATTGTGGCCCATTAGCTGGAAAATCATTGTGCAGCTGGGCGTGGCATTGTTACGCACGTCACATCGCGGTTTTAGATCGGCTAATCTTTCAGTCACGAGTTTGGGTGAGAAGGTCTGGGGTCTGACGCCTCGATCGTGACACTCCCCCCCAAAAAAAGTAAAAGTCAGCAGCTACAAATACTATAGCTTCTGACTTTTAATATCAGGGCACTTACCTGTCCAGGGATCCAGCAGTGTCCTCACCCCAACCCGATTCTTCAATCAGCCATCGTGTGCTGGCGCTGCAATCTTGACTAAGGGAGACTGGCATACCTTGCACCTTTATCGCTGGTTTCCTACTGTGCATGTGCGAAGTGTGCTGTGCTTTGTGAATAGGCTGCAGTCTTCTGGGACCTTAGAAGTGTCCCAGAGGGCTGCTAGGGGGGCGAACTTCCAGCTAATTGTTTCAGACAAGTAGAGATTTCATTTGGTGGTATTAAGTCACCACTAAGTTTTTTTTTTTTTGGTATATAAATGAAAAAATGCCAAAAATTATGGGAAAAAAACCCACATTTTTTGTTATAATATTTTACAAACAAATACTCTTCCTTCATAAATTTAGGCCAAATTGTAGTCTACATTTCTTTTGTTAAAAAAAAACCCCAAATCAGTGTATATTAATTAGTCTGTGTGAAAGTTTATATACATACAGCAGTTAAAATAAGTATTGAACACGTCACCATTTTTCTCAGTAAATATATTTCCAGTGGTGCTATTTACATTTTCTGCAATCCATACATACAAAGAAACCAAAACAAATAACTTCAGAAATGAAGTTATGTGTAATAAAATGGAATGACACAGGGAAATAGTATTGAACACATGAAGAAAGAGAGGTGCAAATAGAAAAAAGGTGGAAAGCCAAGACACCAGCTGAAATCCATTAGTAATTAGAAAGTAATCCCACCTCTTGTCAGTGCAAATTAATATCAGCTGGTTCAGTCTCAACTGATGACCTATAAAAAGGAGTCTCATTACCAAGGCGTCACATCTTATGATGTGTAAAAGCAAAGACCTCTCTCAAGACCCTTACAACCTTATTGTTGCAAAACATACTGATGACATTGGTTACAGAATGATATCTAAACATCTGAATGTTCCAGTGTGTACTGTTGGGGCCAAAATTTGGAAGTAAAAAGAACTTCATTTCACCATAAACTGGCCACAACCAGGTGATTCTCACAAAATTTGAAAAGAATTATCAGAAGAGTTGTCCAAGAGCCAAGGACCACTTGTGGAGAGCTTCAGAAAGAACTGGAATTAGCAGGTACAATTTTTTCAAAGAAAACAATAAGTAATGCACTCAGCTGCCGTGGCCTATATGCACACTCACCACGCAAGGCTCCATTGCTGAAGAAAAAACATGTTGAAGCTCGTTTTAAGCTTGCTGCACAACAAGCCTGTGAAATACTGGGAGAATATAGTCTGGTCAGATGAGATCACAAATAAACTCTTTGGATGTCATAATACACACCATGTTTGGAGGTCAAATGGCACTGCACATCACCCCAAAAACACCATACCAACAGTGAAGTTTGGAGGTCAGAACATCATGGCAGCATACGGTATTCCATTTCACAGAGCAGGTAAGTTTAACCACCTCCCACGCGCCATATAGTAATACGACGGGCGCAAGGTGGTTCTCTCGTTCTGGGAGGACGTCATATGACGTCCTCCCATTCTCACTGCGCATGCGAGGCTCAGGGAGTGTGCAGTGGTGCGATTGGCGGTGCGCTGTGTCCCTCGGACACAGCGGCTCACCGATCACTGAAAGAGCCGAAGATGTCGGCTCGGTCATGTGATCAGCTGTGTCCAATCACAGTTGATCACATGTAAACAGGGAAATGCCGGTTATCTGCATTTCTCTCCTCTTGAGCTGTCACGCTGAAGCTCGAGAGGAGAGGAGAGCCGGTAATTGGCTTTCCGCGGAGGGGACATGATGATCAGTGTAGCCCCAGCAGTGCCACCTGTCATTGTTCATCAGTGCCTTATGTCAGTGCTCATCAGTGCCTCGTGCCAGTGCCCATCAGTGCCACATCAGTGCCACATATCAGTGCCTACCAGTGCACATCAATGCCACATATCAGTGCCCATCTGAGCTGCCTTTCAGTGTCACCCATCAGTGCCAGTCAGTGCCACCTATCAATGCAAATCAGTGCCACCTATCAGTGCTGCCAATCAGTGCCACCTGTCAGTGCTGCCTATCAGTGCCAGTCAGTGCCGCCTAACAGTGCCAGTCAGTGCCGCCTAACAGTGCCAGTCAGTGCCGCCTAACAGTGCTGCCTATCAGTGCCCATCAGTGATGCCTGTCATTGCCCATCAGTGCCACCTACCAGTGCCTCCTCATCAGTGCCACCTATCAGTGTCCATCAGTGCAGCCTATCAGTGCCCATCAGTGCAGCCTCATTAGCGCACATCAGTGAAGGAGAAAAATCACTTGTTTACAAAATTTTATAACAAAAACTAAGAAAAAAATTTTTTTTTTCAAAATGTTCAGTGGTTTTTGGTTTGTTTAAGCAAAAATAAAAAACCCAGAGGTGATACAATACCACCAAAATAAATCTCTATCTGTCAGAAAACAATTATAAAAATTTCATATGGGTACAGTGTTGCATGACCGCGCAATTGTCATTCAAAGTGCGACAGCGCTGAAAGCTGAAAATTGGCCTGGGCAGGAAGGGGGTAAAAGTGCCCTGTAGGTGAGTGGTTAAACTTATCTGTAATTTTTTTTAAATGTTTACAGTCAGTTTAACCACTTGCTTCTTAGGCACTTATACCCCCTTCATGTCCAGGCCAATTTTTAGCTTTCAGTGCTGTTGCACTTTGTCATGCATCATTGTACCCATATGACATTTTTATTATTTTTTTCACACAAATAGAGCTTTCTTTTGGTGGTATTTAATAGTCACTGGGTATTTTATTTTTTGCGCTATAATCAAAAAAAGAGCAAAAAATTTGAATGAAAAAAGTTTTTCTTTGTTTCTATTATAAAATTTTGCAAACAGGAAATTTTTCTCCTTCACTGATGTGCATTGATGAGGCTGCACTGATAGGCAGCACTGATGAGGTAGCACGGATAGGCAGCACTGATGGGCACTGATAGGCAGCACTGATGAGGTGGCACAGATAGGCGGCACTGATGGGCACTGATAGGCTGCACTGATGAGGTGGCACTGATAGGCGGCACTGATGGGCATTGATGAGGAGGCACTGACAATTATGCACTGATATGCAGCAATGATGGTCACTGATAGGCGGCACTGATGGGCACTGATAGGCGACACTGATGGGCAGCTGACAGACGACTCTGACTGACACACTGATGGGCAGCATTGATGGGTGCAACTGCTGGGCAGCACTGATGGGTGGCACTGATAGGTGGCACTGGTGGATGGCACTGCTGGGTGGCACTGATCATCAGGGCACTGATAATCAGTGCCCTGATGATCCATGCCGATCTGCTCTGTGACAGTTGCCGGTTATCAGCAGTACTTGCCTCACGTTGTGACAGTGTAAGCAAAGTGCTCCTGATAACTTCAAACCGTACTTACTCCATGATCTGCTGTATCATTGGACACAGCTGATCATGTGGTAAAAGGCCGCTGCGATTGGCTTTTTACCTCATCACGTGATCAATTATGTCATATGACGCCCTCCCAACCGCGCTGTAGCCGTCATTCGGCTACAGCGCGGTTAGCAAGTGGTTAAAGCTGGCCTGCAGCTGCACCTTCAGTCTTGCACACTTCTCTCTAGCTTACTGTGATTTCCCTGCACAGTGTGGGCTGCTTACAGTGTGCTTTAGAAGTGGCAGCAAATCTGATAGCGCCTGCCTCATTAGCTGGAGAACTCCCTGCTGCATTTACCTCCTTGCATGTTTAGCTTTCACCACCCATACAACCAGTGCAGGGATCTGGGGATTTGGGCAATTTCTCTGATTTGACCCAGCATCCTTAAAGAAATAAGGGGAAGGAGACACTTTCTAATTCCCAGACTGCTGAACTGGCTGTGTGGGTGGTGAAAGCTGAACATGCTTGGAAGTAGATGCAACAGGGCCTGGGGGAGGGGGGTTGGGGTTGAATATTGTAGGGGCCTGGATGTAGGGTGTTAAATTACCTTTTCACTTTTGTGAAAAGGCAAACGTACCTTTGAATTCTCTCAAGAGCCAGCCCACTGCTTACTTCAGCATTGAAGGCCCCTGAGAGGGGTACTGGGGCCATCTGCTGTTTTTGGGAAACAATGTACAGCACTCTTCTGGCCCCTCCAACCTGCCATAAGCTGCTTTCATTGCACAGAGAAGCACATAGACCCAGTGATGATGTTACATCATCACTGACCCACATGGAAGAAAAATATATTTGAAATATATTTAAAAAATATTCTTCCCAAATATATTGCCATATATTTGAAATGCTACAATTTTGCACATATTCAATATATTTCAATATATATTTCATTATATATTTATATATATACACACACACACATATATACTGCCTGTTGAAATGCGTTTTTATTCCAAAATATATTAAAAACATTTTTAAAAATACATTTCAAATATATTGTATGTCTTTAAAAATACAAATCTACATTTTTGGAATGCATTTACAAATATATGTAAAATTTATATGTTAAAACAAATCTGAAGAATATATTTAAAAAATATATATTTTTAAAAGTTTATATATTTTTAAGTATATTTTTCAGATGTTTTTTAAGATATAAAAAAGTAATTTTAACATATATTTTTCCAAACATTTTTAAATGCATTTCAAAAATGTAGATTTGTATTTTTAACCACTTGACCTCCAAAGGATTTACCCCCCTTAATGACCAGGCCTCTTTTTGCTACTCGGCGCTGCACTAATTCAACTGATAATTGCGCGGTCATGCAATGCTGCACCCAAACAAAATTTACGTCCTTTTTTTCACACAAATAGAGCTTTCTTTCGGTGTAATTTGATCACCTGTGCGCTTTTTATTTTTCACGCTATAAACAAAAAAAAGCCAAAAATGTTGAAGAAAAACAATATTTTTTACTTTCAGCTATAAAAAATATATAGTAAACTCAAAGTTGGTTATAAATTTAGGCCAAAATGTATTCTGCTACATGTTTTTGGTAAAAAAAATCCCAATGAATGTATATTGATTGCTTTGTTTGGAAGTTATAGTGTCTACAAACTATGGTATAAATACTGCAATTTACGCCATTTTCTGCTATACAGTGCTGCGCTAGTTTAACGGACAATTGCGCGGTCATGCAATATGGTACATAAATGAAATTTACATCCTTTTTTTTCCCCACAAATTGAGCTTTCTTTTGGTGGTATTTGATTGCCTGTGCGGTTTTTATTTTTTGCGCTATAAAAAAGAAGGCTGACAATTTTGAGGAAAAAAAAACAATATTTTGCACTTTTTGCTATGAAACATGTCCAGTAAAAAAAAAATGCAAAAATCAAATTTAGTCATAAATTTCTGCCAAAATGCATTCTGCGACATGTCTTTGCTAAAAAAAAAATGAATACGTGTAAATTAATTGGTTTACGTGAAAGTTATAGTGTTTACAAATGGCGGGAAAGATACTGGGATTTTTAGTTTTTTTTTTTATACTAATAATGGCGGCGATCAGCGAATTATGGTGGCAATCAGTGACTTATGGCAGCGACCAGCAACTTATGGCGGGACTGCAGGACTGCGGCGGACATTCTGACATTGGGGGGTACTGACTTGGGGTCACTGACATCCCCAAAAACACTAATACAGTGATCAGTGCAAAAAAAAAAACACTGACACTGTACTAATTGCAATGGGGAGGAAGGGGTTAACTTTATTTTGCAGGGAAGGGTTATCTGAGTGAGGGGAGTGTTTTACTAGGGGGCGGGGGGGTGTGCTGGACGGGACAAGGCTGATCGAGAGAGAGAAACTCTTCTTTCTTGATCAGCTCGTGCTCGAGCTGTCAGGGAAGTGACAGACAGCACAGCTACTGCAGCTGTGCTGTCTGTCACTGTTTGCCACCGGTCGCCGGGAAACAGCCAGTAAAGACCGGCTGTGACCCGGCAACTGACATCCGTGGCGGTGATCGGCGGGACAGATAGGACGGCGGCGCGCCTCCTATCTGTTTACAAAACACACGTTTTAAAACACGTGGTTAAAGACATACAGTATATTTGAAAAAAAGTTTTAAAAATACTTTTCATACATTTCGGAATAAAAACACATTTCAACATGCAGTATATATATATATATATATATATATATATATATATATATATATATACATATATATATATATATATATATATATATATTGAAATATATTTTGAAACATATTGAATATGGACAAAATTGTATCATTTCAAATATATGGCAATATATTTGGAAAGAGTATTTTAAAAATATATTTCAAATATATTTTTCTTCCATATGGGGAGGTATATAATGAAAGGGAAATTGCATTAGAATGCTAACAAGGAAGAAAGGAAGAACCAGGGAAGGCAAAATATAAAGAGAATAAACTTCAGCTTTAAACAATTTTGTACATCAGAATTCACTTCAAAATCATTTTTCTTTTTTTCTCTTTTTTGTTTATGAAATTTGTCAAAGGTTACAGTGAAGATAGCTGTAGAAGGGGTGCTGATTATTTCAAATATAAATGTAACTCAGATTTTTTATTTAAAATTTTTATTTTAGTATATTTTCAGAAAGACACGTGAAACATTGCTAGTGCCTCTACTTTCGAAAACAAAAATAGTCAAAGAAAATAGAACGAAAAAAAAACAACATGAAAAGTGAACAGCCATTCATCAGAATCATACACCAACAAAGACGAAGGAGCACTTAGCACTCAAGCGTCACTTCTCTCAAAAAGACATATAAGGGGTTTTCTCTTTTGTCGCAAGTTTTTTTTGTCATCAAGTGGGAGCTGCAAGTAAAGCAAGATAAACAAAACTAGGCTGAGTTCACCATAAGCAAGAATGACAAAAAAAAAAAAATACTCAACTTACAGAATACATAGAAGAGTCTAGGGTTCTAATAAATAACCCCTGTTGTGCCTTTATTTTTCACTGCAGCAGTGATAAGAATGTCAATACCAGAGCATAGCTGAATTAATGCACATTGACATGTTGATGCAATGTTTTTCTCCTCATTCTCTCTCAAAGCATTCTGGGTTTGTTTGCTCTTTCAAAGAGAAGTGTTAACTCTATGACTTTCAAGAAAACAGAAAGATCGCTTTTCCTTTTTTGTTCCCTACACACAGTGTTTGAAGCATATTGATATTTTCCTTCTATCTATTATTGGCAAAATGCAAAAAGAAATTAGTTTACAAAATGCATTGTAAATGCAGGATCTGTTGACCTCATTTATATATATTTGTCCTCACGAATTGTGATCTGACTTTTAGACAGTCAGATTTAAGCGTTTGATAGAGACACCAGCCAGCCATTTAGAATTGTATTTTCTATCAAAATGTGGTTACATACCTGTTTAGGATTATATTTACAAATATGTAAATACAGAAATTGAATACATTAATGGAAGCTGTTTTACCTGTCAAAGGATTTACATTTATGTTCATCCAGTCATCAGATTTGCACAGCCCTGCCAAAATGTACAGCTAGATGCATGAACTGATTTATATCTTTTGCAATTAAGCATTTAAGCTGGGCCACCCTGTAGGCAGATGGAAGTTAAGTGTGCCTAGTGCACTAGAATGGTGATTTAGTAAAATATTTGCTCCATTTTTACAAGAAGGCTTTATTGAAGGGTTGCAGCATTCTGAAATCACGTGCTATTGACATAGTTTACAGCAAAGCATAAAACCAACCAGCCTGTCAGTTCTCTTCTTTTTGAAAATCACTTGGCTCTAACTTGATGACAAGTGTCCCTTATTCTCCACTGTGCTGTTATCAAGGTTACATACAGTAGTTACATTGTTAGATTGAAAAAAGACACTAGTCCATCTAGTTTAACATATATATAAAACACAAATAGAAAACCTCCACATACACTATCCTATACCTAGGGGAAAGCAAAAACAAGCAAGAAAGCATGTTCCAATTCGCTCCAGTGGGAGGAGGTGGCTTTCTTCCTGATCCCCCAGGAGGCAATTGGACATTCCAAAGATTTACTACCCCTGGCGTTCTTGCCTCTAAAAATTAGTATCCATATATGTTTGTGCATTTAGGAATACATCCAGCTATTTTTTAAAACAATCTACTGAACAGGCCAAAACCAGCTCTTGAGGGAACCTATTTCACATTTTCACAGCTCTGACTGTAAAGAAGCTTTTCCATATGGAAAGGTTAAATCTTTTTTCCTCCAGATGTAAAGAATGTCCCCTTGTCCTCTGTGATTACCTGAAAGTGAATAACCAAAATTCATTATATGGACCACTTACTGTACTGTATGTATTTAAACATGATGATCATTTGCCTTAATTTCATCTTCGCAAGAGAGAATAAATTCAGTTCCTCTAATCTTTCCTCATAGCTGAGCTTCTCCATGCCTCTTATCAGTTTGGTTGCCCTTCTCTGTACTTTCTCCAGTTCCCCAATGTTCTTTCTGTGAATTGATGCCCAAAATTGAACTGCATATTCCAGATGAGGTATTACTAATGATTTGTACCAGGGTAAAATGATATCTCTCTCTCTCTCTGGAGTCTATACCTCTTTTAAAACAAGAGAGAATTTTGCTCGCTTTAGAAACTGCAGTTTGGTCTTGCATGTCATTATTAAGTCTATAATCTACCAGAAACCCCAGATCCTTCTCCACTATTGACTTTCCCAGCGTTCTCCTCCTAGTGTGTATGATGCATGCATGTTTTTATCTCCCAGGTGCATAACTTTACATTTGTCGACATTAACCACTTGCCTATCAGGCACTTATACCTCTTTCATGCCCCGTCCAATTTTCAGCTTTCAGCGCTATCGCACTTTGCGTGACAATTGCGCGGTCATGCAACACTGCAATCATATGACATTTTTTTCACACAAATAGAACTTTCTTTTGGTAGTATTTACTCGCCACTGGGTGGTTTTTTTTGCGCTATAAACAAAAAAATTTGAAAAAACATTTTTTTTCTTTATTTCTATTATAAAATTTTGCAAACAGGTAATTTTTTCTCCTTCACGGATGTGCATTGATAAGGCTGCACTGATAGGCAGCACTGACGGGCACTGATAGGCAGCATTGATGGGCACTGATAGGCAGCATTGATGAGGTGGCACTGATATGCAACAATAATGAGCACTGATAGGTGGCACTGATGGGCACTGATATGCGGTACTGATAGGCTGGCACTGATATGCAACAATTATTGGCACTGATAGGCAGAACTGATGGGCACTGATGGGTGGCACTGACTGTTGGCACTGACTGGCGGCACTGCTGGGCACTGATGGGTGGCACTGCTGGGCGGCACTGATTGTGGCAAACTTGCTCATCAGAATTGGAGCGGAGTTCCCCCTCAACCCTTGTTTTCGTGTTCTGTCTGTGTATTTGAGGTCTTCCTGGAATCCTCACATCCCCCCTGCATTCCTGTGAGGCAGACTTTATCTCCTGACAAATGGTGTGGAACAACCAGGAAGACATGAGAAGTGGAGCCAGCCAGTCGGCAGAGGTGTCATTTTTATCACCCAAAACTATGTAAGCCCACTCATTATCAAACGGACCAGAATAAGTGCCCAGTCCTGAGGTCAACTGTATGGTTCATATCACGGGATATGAAGCTAGTAATTTAGTGTAGAGTTTCCCAATGACCACTCCCAAGTCAGAGCCCCCCCCTCCCCTTTTGGCCTTTAAGACTTTTAAGTGAGTTAGAGAAACTCTCACTCACACACACACACAGGGATCTCTGAGCAACATCGTAACAGAGGAGATCAAAGAACCTTTCTGCTTTGCATCTTGAATTTGCTAAAACCAGGCAAGGCAAGTAACTTACCCTGTAATTTCCTCGCTATTCTATGTTTGCTGTGTCTTTATATACCTATATATATATTCTTGTGACATCTGTGTAACTATTTATTTTGCATCTGTTTGACCGTTAGAAATAAATCTTTCTTTCTGAAAGTGTTAAACTGTTTCTAAGCGCTTACTTGCAATTCACGAATCCCTGCCTTTGAAGAGACGCTACTGTGGTTATATTTCTGTATAGTAGGTCTGCGGGCCTTGCTATATAGATCAATATTTCAATCATTATAGTGTATATTTGATAACGGGAGTTTCCCAGTCTCCGACAAAAGTGGTGGTGGCAGTAGAGGGTTAGTTGCGTAACTAACCCGACCCAGTAACAAGCGCATTCAGGCTGCAGGCACCGATTGTAGTCCATTAGCTGGGCAATCGCTGTGTAGGGTGCAGCTGGGTGGGGCCTTGTTACGCGCGTCACACCGCGGTTTTGGATCGGCCGGCCCTTCGGTCACCAGTTTGGTGAGAAGGTCTGGGGTCTGACGCCGTGGGCGTGACGTATTACTGTTAGTCGCGGCTGTGCGATTGTCGCCTGTTGGTGGCGGCGACCGCGGGTCGTGACACTGATGGGCAGCACTGATGGGTGGCACTGCTGGGCACTGGTGGGAGGCACTGCTGGGCACAGGTGGGTGCACTGCTGGGTACAGGTGGGTGGCACTGCTGGGCACTTGTGGGCATCACTGCTGGGCACTGGTGGGTGGCACTGCTGGGCACTGATCATCAGTGCCCTGATGATCAGTGCCAATCCATCCTCTGACAATTGCCAGTTATCGTCAGTACTTTCCTCACACTGTGACTGCGTGAAGAAAGTGCAGCCAATAACCGGCAACTGCATTTGCCGGTGATCTGCTGTGACATTAGACACGGCTGATCACGTGGTAAAAGGCTGCTATGATTGGCCTTTTACCACATCACATGATCAGCTGTGTGATTAGGACACTCCCATGGCGCACGGGAGGGTGCATTCTGGGAGGGCATCATATGATGTCATTCAGCTATCTGGGGTCGGAAAGTGGTTAAAGGAAAAGTATAGCCAAAGCTTTTTTGGCTGTACTTCTCCTATGGATCACAGGAGTGCAGTTTGTTCTGCACTCATTTGAACCATTTTCAGCTGACAGGGGGCTAAATCTCCCTGTCGGCTGACAACACAATTCTGCTGAGAGTCTCAGCCAGCTGCCCGTCCAGGCTTTTGGGTGGATCCTGACCACATGGTCGGGATCTTTTCACAGCCTGGACCAGCTTTGTGTTGTCAGCTTACAGTGGGATTTAGCCCCCTGTCAGCTAAAAATGGGTCAAAGGAGTGCAGAATGAACTGAAAAAAAAGGTTTGGCTATACTTCTCCTTTAATGTCGACAAGTTATGCACCTGGGAGTTAAAAACATGCATCATACACTTTAGGAGGAGAACAGCTGGGGAAGTCAATGGTGGAGAAGGATATGAGTGTTCTGATAGATTATAGGCTTGCCATTAGCATGCAACACCACTAGTGGGGCAGAGCAGAGTCGGTGACTGACAGTCACTGCTCTCTGCTCAGAGTGAAGGGGAGAATTGAGCGATCAGCACAGTTTGATCGATCAGTTCTCAGTCCAGAGGTGATGAGGGGCAGATGCAGCATCAGATCGATGCTGCATCCACCTAGGTAAGTATATTTTTTTGCATAGCCCATATTTCTCTTTTGAACCTCATTTGCCACATACAGTATGTGACCAATTATTCTAATGGCTAATGTTTTTAAGCAGGACAGCCTGGTGACATTAAAAGTGGCAAACAGTAATAGGTATTGTCTGGTTCTGTGGGTTTTGGAGGATATTTTGTAGAGGATACCTGGATAGGTATGTGGGAAAAAATAACGTTCATACAAACATACCTCTGTACCTGTTCTGGTGCCGAATTGCAAATTTACCTTTCGGTACATATATTTCCAAAAAGGTGTAGATCGCACACTGATGATCCCAGTTCTGACTTTCTTTATTGTGCAAAACAATCAGAAAGGGTTCAACATAGTCATCTTGACATGCTTAACCAGAATGGCTTCATCAAAAGGCTTCTTTTTTATGATTAAGCCATTCTCTGTGAAATACATCAAGGCAGCTTTGTTGTACTGTTTCTGATATTTTGCAGAATAAAAGAACCCACCTCATCTGTGCAATCTAGATTCAAGAGGGTGAATTCTTGAATTAAAATGTTCCACCTATATTTTTAATAGTATAGGCTCCACTACAAAAGTTGAGATTGTACTGTATGACAGATCGGCATTTGGGATTTGCTAAAACTGGAGTGTCCAAAATCTGGTGTAGCTCTGCATAGAAACCGATCAGCTTCCAGGTTTTATTGTCAAAACTTAACTGAGCAAGCTGAAGTTGAAAGCTGATTGACCAGATTTCACACTCCCCAGTTTCAGTAAAGCAAACCATATATTGTTCTTACTGCACAAATCTAAAAGATTATTGTAGTGTGTCCTGAAACAAGATTAAGGGCTTGTTCACACCAGAATCCTTTCGTTCACACCACAATCCTTGCGTTCACACCACAATCCTTGCATTTATGGAGCATTTTTTTTCCTTCACTACAAAAATATTTTTTTCAATCAGATAATCCATACGTGGCAGCTCCACCTATGTAATCCACGCACATTCACAGTAGCTGGTGACTGTCTCAATGCCATTTTGGAACATCTAGGTCTGCACAGGGTGTCCCCACATATGGTGGCGGGCCCGCCCATGTTGTCCGCACACGGTGGACAGTGGCTGCCTTGCCATCATCTTGGAACATCCTGGACGCTGATGGCATACACAGGTGGGAGCAATTGGCAGACAAATGAGGGGGGTATACCTGGAAGCGTCCACCTCTGGACTTAATGGTTGTGAGCAACCTATACGCGCACACAGACCTGATGGTTAAATAGGATTGTAACCTTGCACTATGGCGGGATTTTAAAGGGTAGGTGTTTCATTGTGTATATTTGTTTTTTTCTCTATGATGGTTTATTCATAAACTGCTCATAAAGATTTATTCACTTTAATCTATTATATTTTAAAGGTTCCACCTTTTAGATTTTGAAGATTTTGTGGATACCTAAACATGGGCTACTAAAAATAACAATAACATTAAGAATAACTACTATCAAGAAAAGCATTAATGGAGATCCTTGCATTATTGTTATATTCAATTATGAACTAGTAAAAACCTCATATTTAATAATTGACTATATATATTTTATTTTTAATTTTTTATCTTTTGGCCGCAATTTAAATGGCCTGTAAGACATACATACTGTATATATTTTTTATTTACCTCTTTTTCTAGCTAATTTATTTATGCAGTAAAAATACCTCTACTGACAAAAAAAAATGTATAATAAAGAAATTTTAGGTCACTGCCCTACAGGTATGTCCCATATACTGCTTACCTTATTATTATTATTATTATTATTATTATACAGGATTTATATAGCGCCAACAGTCTGTGCTGTGCTTTACAAAATAAAAGTAAACATTACAGTTACAATACAATTTGGTACAAGAGGAAACAGAGGGCCCTGCTCGTTAGAGCTTACAATCTAAGAGGAAGGGTTGAGTAATACAATAAGTAATAGCTGTGGGAGATGAGCTGATGGAGGAAATAAAAGGCAGTTTACTAGTTAGAGGCAGGAAATAGAAAGGTTTTCAGGGATCGTCTAAAGGTGGAAAGATTAGCAGATAGCCGGACAGATTGGGGTAGGGAGTTCCATAGGATGGAGAAGCTCGGGAGAAGTCCTGGAGGCGAGCATGGGAGGAGATGACCTTATTATATTTTTGCAAATTTATCTCAGTATTCCCCCTTTTTTGTACTTATTGATACATTTACATTTGGAGACATGGTGTCTCTATAAAAACGCTACATGATCTTAGAAATTTAACTTAACTACAGCTAACTCTATCGGTGTGTAGTCCTGCTCTGGTCATTGGTCTTCTATGTAGATTTGCCTGTTTTTACCTCCCTGCATGGGGCTTGGTGGAGATCCCCCCAGCTGTATGCATTTAGGTAACCATATGAACTAACTATAGGTATATATAACTAACTGCCTGCGGTGTTGAATATACAGTGCATCCAGAAAGTATTCACAGAGCTTAACGTTTGCCACATTTTGTTATATTACAGCCTTATTCCAAAATGGATTAAATTCATTTTTGTCTTCAACATTCTAAAAACAATACCTCATAATGACAACATGAAAGAAGTTCCTTTTGAAATCTTTGCAATGTATTAAAAATAAAAAATAAAAAAAGCCACATGTACATAAGTATTCACAGCTTTTGCCATGACACACAAAATTGAGCTCTGGTGCATCCTGTTCCCACTGATTATCCTTGAGATGTTTCCACAACTTGACTGGAGTCCACCTGTGGGAAATTCAGTTGATTGGACATGATTAGGAAAAGGCATAAACCTGTCTATATAAGGTCCCCCAGTTAACAGTGCATGTCAGAGCACAAACCAAGTCATGAAGTCCAAGGAATTGTCCGTAGACCTCCGAGACAGGATTGTATCAAGGCACAGATCTGGGGAAGGGTACAGAAAAATATTTGCAGCATTGAACGTCCCAATGAGCTCAGTGACCTCCATCATCCATAAAAGGAAGACGTTTGGAACCACCAGGAATCTTCCTAGAGCAGGCCACCCGGCCAAAATGAGCGATTGAGGGAGAAGGTGCCAGGGAGGTAACCAAGCACCTAATGGTCACTCTGAAAGAACTGCAGCATTTCTCTGTGGAGAGAGGAGAACCTGCCAGAAGAACAACCATCTCTGCAGCACTCCACCAATCAGGCCTGTATGGTAGAGTGGCCAGACGGAAGCCACTCCCCAGTAAAAGGCAAATGGCAGCCCACCTGAAGTTTGTCAAAAGGCACCTGAGGGACTCTCAGACCATGAGAAACAAAACTGTTTGGTCTAATGAAACAAAGACTGAACTCTTTGGCCTCAATGCCAAGTGTCATGTCTAGAGGAAACTAGGCACCGCTCACCACCAGTCCAATACCATCCCTACAGTGAAGCATGGTGGTGGCAGCATCATGCTGTGGAGATGTTTTTCAGCGGCAGGAACTGGGAGACTAGTCAGGATTGAAGGAAAGATCAAGTCAGCAAAGTACAGAGACATCCTTGATGAAAACCTGTTACAGAGTGCTCTGGACCTTAGACTGGGGCTACGGTTCATCTTTCAACAGGACAACGACCCTAAGCACACAGCCCACATAACAAAGGAATGGCTACGGGCCAGCTCTGTGAATGTCTTGGAGTGGCCCAGCTAGAGCCCAGACTTGAACCCGATTAAACATCTCTGGAGAAATCTGAAAATGGCTTTGAACCAACGCTCCCCATCCAACCTGATGGAGCTTGAGAGGTCCTGCAAAGAAGAATGGGAGAAATTGCCAAAAATAGGTGTGCCAAGCTTGTAGCATCATACTCAAAATGACTTGAGGCTGTAATTGGTGCTAAAGGTGCTTCAACAAAGTATTGAGCAAAGGCTGTTAATACTTATTTACATGTGGTTTTTTTCATTTTTTATTTTTAATAAATTTCAGAGATTTCAAAATGAACTTCTTTCACGTTGTCATTGTGGGGTATTGTTTGTAGAATGTTGTTGAAAAAAATGAATTTAATCCATTTTGGAATAAGGCTGTAACATATCAAAATGTGGCAAAAGTTAAGCGCTGTGAATACTTTCTGATTGCACTGTATGGTCATTCTGAATTTTTGTATTTAGAAATTTTCATCATTCGGCTTGTAGCTCCTGATGAAGTGGATATATTCCAGGAAACATGTCGAGCTTGTGAAATAAATGAACTGTCTTGTTTGTGTACACAGTTATATTATTAAACTAAATACAGCTGGAATTGTTTTAATATTGAGAAAATCCACCTCAATATGGACGAATATTTTAGTATATGTGTAAAAAGATAAGAATTTTAAAGTATTTTTGGATATAAAATAAACTTTACTATTTTAAATGTTAACTTGTGTGATGCCTTCAAAATCCTGATACCACTTTGGTCCTTCTCTTACTATAGCTAATATTATCTACTACCTAGTATAACACCAACAACCCACCCACTTCTTAGATAAAAATGAAAAATGTAATGTAAATATTATGTTATTACGCCCTAGCAACCTAGTTGTCACTAGATGTGAAGGGGCAAAGAACTTGAAGTATCCAACCATTTGCAAATGGATAAAATTTGTAAATTTATCTGAGCATCCCCTAAACCATATATAGCACGAAACTTGATAGTACAAAAATTGATTTACACGCCCCCCCCCAATCTACGCTCTATGTGTAAAATCAGTAAATTAAGTTTTGCACTACAAAAATATTTAGTATGCAAACATTTTTCCTCTCCTCAATGCATAGCCCATTGTGTTTACATGTGTTTATGCGTTTTCCAGTGCAAAAAATGCATTCTGCTGTACTTTTTTTTGTAAGCACTGGAACTGAATGCATTGGTGTGAACTAGGGTGATTAGAACATATTGATTTTACTGTGCAGGCATTCAGGATGCATTTTAAAAAACCCAAAATTATCTGGCGTGAATGAGCCCTTAAAGTGGTTGTAAACTCATACTGTACATATACTCAATGAAGGGATACACAGAGATGAAACAAACCCTCCTACATAAGTTGTACCTGTCTATCTGTGGTCTTCTCTTCTCTATATCCGTTCAAAGTCCTAAACTTATAAGCTTGTCTGAGAGTTCAGAAAAAAAGGGGTGAAGAGCTGAAGTTTCATCCTGCAGAGCTCAGTGAGGAGAGCTCTGAGAGCTGATTGGAGAGAAGAAACACGCCCCCCATCCCCTTCACATAGCACACAGGAACAGAGCTTTCAATCTGCTGGAGGTCCCTGTCTGTCACCATTTTTCTCCTGGTGTCAAGTAAAATCATCATATGTGATTCAAGCTGATAGCAGACAGAAATGGCACATAATGCTTTTAATTGAGACAAGTACACACTATTATTATTATTATTATACAAGATTTATATAGTGCCAATGGTTTGCTCAGCGCTTTACAATATAACGGGAGACAATACAGTTCAATACAAGAGGGTTAGGAGTCCTTGAAGCTTACAATCTAAGACACTAGAGGGATATGCTTTGTTCATATTTCATGTCTGAGGTTTGCAACCACTAATGATGCCATAAATTACCTTTGCTTGTCTCCAGATCAAGGCCAGGCTATAACATTTTGAAAACCCTATGTCATACCAGCTTTCTGAAACATGATATTTACATTGGACTAGTCATACCCCATGGGATAGTAATCTGGTAGTGAGCACTAAACTGAGGGACTGGATATGGAGTACGGAGTTTTATCCAATAGCAGGAAGTTTGGCTTTTTATAGGCTCCAATGGCATTTTGAGAAGGTTGGCTGGCATTGTAAACATAAGTTTTGGAACCTCAAGGTGCTTCCTAACCACCTATAGGGGTTAGTTTTCTTTACACCATCATGTAACAAGGTTTATTTTACAAGCACCAGATAATTAAATGTGTCAGTACTGCAGTGTCCATGTTTTCTTATGTAATAGGACATCTTTGGCAATTCATTTATTATTGTATTTGTTTACGTAACAAATGAGTCATTTTTCTAAACGTCCCCATTCTGATTCTTATTTTTTATTTTAAGAGTGAGAAATGTGTTATACATTTCGCTTAAATCACTATATGTTTGTCAGCAAAAGCCATCTCTAATCTGCCTATAAAGACTCCGTTGTTGAGTGACGTCAGGCTTTGCCACTGCCGGAGTCTAAGGCACTTTCTGATTATGTTTTTAATGGCTGGCAATGAAAGACAATTATGTATGCGTGAGGCTGATTGTTGCTTTCATAGCTTATGCAGTTGTAAGAGCTACCAATTAAGACTGCACTCTTATTGGCTTTATGAGTGGAAATGTTTTGCTGAAGAACAAGTGGCTTTAACCCATTCTATGGCAGCGATACTGTCCATCAGCAAGGCTAATGTTTTACTGTAGTGCCAAAGTAATGAAAGTGATTGCATTATTTGGAAAGGTTGACACATATATTTACTTGGTCATGTTTACATTCTCTCCATCTGTATTCCTCAAGGAAATCTAAATGAGCATTGCACTGCAACAATTCTGTCCTCTTTCCAAAAGCTAATGACCAGGACATCTAGGATGAATCCTGACAATTTAGGCAGCTGCAGTGAAAGGATTGCTCCAGTTATGGTGTGCTTATTTCCCTTGTGCCTGTACCTACTTAGAAGGGAATTATCTGCAGTCAGTCCGGGTGGTGTGTTGGCAACACACAGGAGTCACAAAAAGACAGCTGAGATACTCGGAGAAAATCCTGAGAGTCAGTCTCTACTGGCTAATCTGGAGAAACGGTTTGACTCTTTCTATGTTGTCAGCAAAGCCAAGAAATATTATGGGAATACACATATACAGTGGATTTTTGCCACATGTTAAACCATAGATAGAAAATTGAAGAAACAATTATGATGATCCAGCATATACTACGTTAAATATATATGTGTGTACAGTTTGTTTTTATAACCTATGGCGGACATGTCAAAAAGGTATTTTCTGAATTCCACAGAGCCCTTTCCCTCCAAATGCAACTGTTGTTAAATTTAAAATTAATCAGGTTCAATAATCTATACCTCATTAGGAATATATTCCTTATATTATTTTGTAGTTAGGTAGTTTAGAAAATACTATTGTGATTTATGTTGTATATTTAAGAAAAGCTGCAAAATTTATTTCTTTCCTTCCTTTTCCTTTTTTCCTTTTTCCTCCGTAGGGCGAATGGGACCTATGGCATGTAGCTCATCTATGCAAAAAGTGAGCGTGGTTAAAGGGCAACTTCACCTAAAATGGGAAGTTCTGCTTTTCCTCTTCCTCCTCTATCACTATTGGATGTTACATTTTGGGTTTTTTTTCCTTCGAGCGGGTACCTATTTCTGACAGGCACCTTCTTCCACAACTAAAAAATCCTAAAAAGGAAGTTAGTCCCCCCTCCCTGCCCAGAACCTTCTTAGACACATCGCGCCATTGAAAAAGTGAAATGCTACCAGAGCATGCACAGTGGGAAGCCAGTTGCGAAGCACCATGAAGTCACAGCCAGCTTTCCAAATCCAAGATGGCTGTGCTGGGGACCCAAAGACTGGCAAATAATCAGCCTGGGTAAGAACAGCGCTGGATCCCTGGACTGTTAAGTGCATGTTTATTAAAAGCCAGCAGCTACAGGTTCTAATGCTACTTTTAATTTTTTTTTCATGGTAACATTCTTCGTTAACTCTCCACTCCCTGTTTTTTCTCCCTCCACTCTTACCTCTATAGCCAAGTTGTGCAAAAAAGCATATTCACACATCTGTAAATTCAGCAGTGTTCTTTAGGGATCCACTGCAGCACACCTGGTCCTGCACCACCATTTTTGGGGTTAAGCAGTGGACCTGTGATGAGCTGCATCATCGGGGGGGGGGGGGCAGCTACAAGTTGCCAGTCCCCCTGATGCCTCTGAATATGCATCTTAGAGTACCCTTCACCCCCTGGGAGCCATGATATGGGTGTCTGAGGAGGCTGTGGGAACTGTAAACTGGCCTAAGTCAGAAGTAAGGAAGTGAAGGCATAGAGTATTTTTTTTTTTAATATCCAATTTCATTAGAGGAGAGGGGCAGGAGGAGATTGATGTAAAGTTGACAAGGAGGAAAAGGTTCCATTTCAAATTATGCTGAATAATAGGCATGGCTTAATAAAGTCTGATTAGAAACAACAAATAAACACTACCTGGAAATCAGCCCAAATTAAATTCACCAACTGTACTCACTGCTCGCCTTTTGCCCTGTCAACCTCCTATCCCCTGGACACACTGCATCCATTTTTCCTGCACGTTCTGCCCCCCACCTCTGTACACACTGCCACCCTCTCTTCTTCCTATTTTTGATATACACACTGCCTGCCTTTTCCCCTGCACACATGCCCTCACCCCTCACCCCTCACAACACACTGCCCCCATACACATTTTCCCCTTCCTGCAGACACTGTTCTCTTATATACATGCTCCCTCCTGCACACACTGCCCTCAGCCCTGTACACATTGCCCTCTCTGAGACACCTTATAGCTAGTACATTTTACTAATTGTACCTGTTATTTTGCCTTTGACCATGTTCAGCCTGCCAAGGGTTAAAGCTGACATGGGTACAATCATCTGTTGCTGAGTGCTGCCTTCATTTGACTGTGTTTCTGGAGGAAGCTCACAGTCAGCTGCTCTCTGCTTCACTCTTCAGAAATCCTGCACCAATCTGCTGGCCTATCTAGCCACCATTTCCTGTGCAACAGACCTCCAGCTTCAGTGCTGTTTTGTTCCACCTGGCACCAGCCTTCAGCTGCCCGAAAATGCACATAATGCTGATTGACGGCTTCCAAGGAAGTGGTCATGTGCTTGCACTTAACGAGACAGGTTCCAGTCACAGCAGGAGCAAGCCACCTTCTGGGTTCCACAAAGCAGCTCGCACAGTGTGTACAGGACATGCAGTAGGCTCCCATGTGACGTGGAGGGAGTACGGGAAAGCCCAGGATAGTCCTGCAGAATCCAGAATGAGTGGGTGGTAATGTCATGGGTACAGTAATTGTGTAAAATCTGCCTTGGTGTTTGATATTCAATTCCGTAGGGAAGCCCCATTGATATCCGATTTCATGATTCCGTAAAGCTTTAGTTATGCTGATGAGCTTCTTATGGTTGGAGAGTGTGGCTTTGGATAGGTCTGCGAACAATTTGATGTTTGCTTGGGCTGGAGGAATGGAGGTCGAATTTCTTGCTGCCATCATTATTCTTTTCTTCACGTGGAAAAAGTGTATGTGCGCCAATATGTCTCTGGGGACCGTCGCTGGTAGAAAAGACGGTTTGGGAATTTGATGTGCTCGATCTCATGGGTACAGTAATGAGGGAGATTATCCTCAATGAAATCTTAAACAGATATAAAAATTGGACAGAAATTGTATCTTTTTCTTCTCTATCATAAGTCTAAATGTAACCTGTTCTGTAGCTGATAATTGCTGTGAAACTTCTTCCTTTGCTGCTGCTGTATTATCCCTCTTCAGTGTGGACAGGGTTAAACTGTATATTCATTAAAAGAGAAGTATGGTATTTTTTTTTTTTTTAAATCACACTTACCTAGGTGGATGCAGCATCATTCCAATACTGCATCTGTCCTCCGCCGGCTGCAAGCGTGAGAACTCAGCGATCACATGACCACTGATCGCTGAGTTCTTACAGCCACTCTGAGCAAAGAGCAGTGACTGTCAGTCACCACTGTCTGCTCTGCCCTCCACCCCTGCTCTCACTGGAGCACTGGGCTGTGGAGGGGGGAGGGAGATGTGACGTGTTCATGGGAGGCTGCACCCCAAATTCGCTCAATCTGCTCATGGAATGAGCATGGCCGCCAGGAGTAGAAAGCACTTGGCCAACCAATATATTTTGCTTGATGTGCATCCTGAAGACACCAGGGCATCATCTTGTTGCAGTGGACAGTTCATACCTATGCCCTTTTTGTCTGGAATTAAGTTTGAATTTTATATATTTTGCTATCAAGACAGTAGGCTTTGATTTTGCAGACATATACTAATGGGGTCATTTTGTTCAGTAGTCCTCCACTGTTGGACAGTAGTGAGGGGCTGTGGATTTATTTGCTACATTCAAGGGATTATATATTATGGTAAGCCCTAATATATCTGGTTATTTACAGTACTACATTTTGGGTTTTTTTTATCCTATGGGATTGGTACTTTTCTGCATTTCAGTCAGTCAGACAGTCACAGCTTCAGCATTGCTACAAGTTTACAAGTTATTGTTACAAGGTTTTAGTGTGGCTGGCTCTTTATAATATGACATGGGGTAATATTTAATTGACCCTGTTTAAGGGCACTTACAGTATACTGTATTTACTTTGTATGAATTTTCATGTGTATATACTTCTTTACTGACATGGAGACACGTTTGTGTGTTTTTATTCAAGGTTAGGCCGTTTGTGTTTTCCTCCCTCCTTCCCTCTTATCTGAAGCATGGCAAGTACTCTCTCATACCTTTTGTGTCTTGATGGATTTATTCATGCTCTCTTATAGGAAATATTGATATTTCTGAAGTATGTATATGTGTTATAAGTGTTATTGAATGCTTTTATTATTGAGCTACAATTGTGGGTCAGGGCTTTGTCCTCGCCACCACACACACACATAGACCTGGCTTCAACTGATGTTTAGAGGTTGTAACTGGTATGAAATGTTTCCTCCTCCCCCAGTTTTTTTCTTCTTCCTTCTGCCCTATACTGTATAGTGATTGTGGGGGACAGGTATAAATATATCTGTATGTGTGTTTTTTTTATATCACTATGTTTACATTTACAATTTATTTTGTAGAGTGGACCATCATGTATGTATGTTTTGATGTTGATCCTGAAGAAGTGAATAGACCATAAAACATATGGATCTAGGACACCATTTACTGATAACTGTGTGGAAAGGATGTGATTTATGCTGATCTCCAAATGTACAATGACTGATGGTCCTACCTTACCTGTGTGAAATGTATTTTTTAGCTTTGTAATAACTGATTGATTTTGCACGTTTTGATTGTCTCTATGTGGTACAAGTAAAGTCCTATTTTTGATTTTCCCTCACCCCACCCAGATGTCTGATGAGCTGAGGGGTATTTGACTTTGATGACATTATTGTCTTATTGATTTTCTGTATAATTACACTTACTAATCCTCCATTTTTCAAAGCTATTGTTGACCTAATACATTCTTTGAAATACCTCAAGGTATGTCAGTAGGTGCTGGGTAAGTGAGGTGTGTCAAAAAATGCGTGTAACAAAAATTATACCGTCTGGTTACACAGTCAATGAGACAACTTAAGCCTCATAGACACAGATGCTTACCAGCCATAGCTAATGGCTATATGTAGCATTTGCTTGGGTAAATGCTGATGGTTTCTGCATTAGCATATATACATGCCTTTGCGTATGACTCCTCTCCCCAAATGCGAAGGTGGCGCGTCTGGGGAGAAGTGTCATACAAGACCACGTACAGCCATTCTTGGAGATTTTATGCCTCAGCACACAGAAGTTTTTAAGTGCATGGGGCCTTAGTGTAGCACAATGGAGAATAGAGATGCTTGCTTTTTGACACATTTGGCATTAGAGGTTGAGTTATCAGAGATTAAAATAAGCGCTAAGTTACTGGACTGGATATAAATCAGTTAACTTCAAGCAGTACATGTTACTTGAAAGGTCTTAGTAGCTCTATGCACATCTGAAGCAGTCCTAGGGATGCTACATTTTCAATAACACCTGGAGCTGTTATGTCTTGCAAGATACCAAACACACAGTGCAGCAGAAACTGCTGAAGGGACTCAGAAACTTGTTTATGCATTCTTGGCCAGAGATAACATTGCTAAATGACTTTTATTTGTGTATAGTGTGCATCTAAGCAGCTGACAGTTAAAAAAAATAATCCTTTATTTTGAAGCACCAAGTGGGAAGCCAACAGTAAAAATGTAGGAAGAGAACGTATTTCCTTGAAGCAATAGCATTCAAGTAGTGCCAGCAGGGAAGTTAATGCTGAAGAAGATTTTTTTTTTATTTTATTTTCAGAGCTGTCAAGTAAAAGAGGCTGCCTTAAAGCAATGGTGTTGTAAGGCAAGAGTGGATAGTAGGAAACTGTTGGTGATGTTTCTTTTATTCAGATAAATCAGGAGGTGAATGCATTCATCCAGGTATTTAAAAAAAACCTCTTTACTCTTGCAGCAGATAAATGTGTAAAATTGAGGGTAGCGAAGCCGCCAACTGCCCTGAAGACTCATTCAGACAAGACCCTCGAGGCTAAACAAGAAAGCAACTACTGTACATGGTAAGCCAGTTTTCCATTGGATTATGTCTTAATGATCTTTGGACTAGAGGCGTTGCACACTTTGACTTTCTATCCTAGATGTTACATATTGCTTTCAATTATAGAGTATGCCTTGGTCTAACAGGAAACCTATTTTTTTTTTCATTCTTGCCTCTTTTATTTTTTGCTTTTGGCTGTGGAGGTAGTAGAGTGATGATACAATAGGGAGCTGTTAAATGGGACTCTGTGGAAATTGTTACAAGCCAGATGAATGCAGCCAGACAGCGTTTTAGTTTAGCTTCTCTTTTGGAAGCCTTGATGAGCTCAACATTGCTATGTTATTTTGAGAGTCCATAGGCACGACTACTCAGTAGTCACATCTTTATGAGGCCCACAATTCTCCACCAGCTAAGCAAATCATTTATTGTTGTCATTATTAGCACCTTGGTCATTGCTGGTTTATTAGAGAGCAGGGGCGGACTGACCATTTGGAAACTTGGGCACTGCCCGAGGGCCCGGGGTCAGTAGGGGGCCCCATGAGATGCCCCTGGTACCTTTTTCATAGGCTTTTTTGAGTTTGGGCAAGGACACAGGGGCCCCATGACCCCCTATTGCCTAGGGGCCCCATGAGTTGTCAGTCCGCCCCTGTTAGAGAGGGAATCAGCATCATCCCCAAGATGCAGCATCTGTGACATTGTATACAACCTTATCTGCCTGCACTTTCTAATGGGCTCCCTTCCCACATGGATCCCTGACAGCAAAATTTCTGACTTGTGTTGCTGGTGCTTACTACCGCTGCTAAATGTCACAGCTTCCCCTCAGGCTGGTTGTTAGAATGCTGGCCCAGCTTATTCCGCTAACTGCGCAGACACTGCCTGCTGCCCAGCTGGACTCCACAGACTTTCCACCTTCTGCCTAGCCTGACTCCACAGACTCTCAGCCTGCTGCCCAGCTTGACTCTGCAGACTCTCCTCCTGCTGGCCAGCATGACTCCGGAGACTCTCAGTCTGCTGCCCAGCCTGACTCCACAGACTCAGCCTGCTGCCCAGTTGAGGATTTAGCTGAAGGGCCTGGTGCTACTAGGTCACATTTCTTTCCATATGTCTTGTGTGAGTTGCCTGTTTGGCCTGAGACTAATTTAGTAGCCAAATTGCCCAAGTTCTATTCACAGCCTGCCATTTCCTTTGCACTAAAGCCTGGTAATCCACTGAACTGAACAAGCACAGCCCTAGTAGTAGTGATTCTGGGGAACCGGGGAACTCCATTTGAACTTCCCTAGGATCCAGTTGGAATTGCTGTGACTCCAGGTGTATTGAGACACAGGTCATATAACCAGTGCTCTGGAAAAATTTAAGTGGTAGTCAACAGGGGGTTCAGTTTCCAGCAACCAACAGTCAAGATGGCTGCATCAGGTATCTGAAAACTGACAAAGACCTGGCTAGGGTGATGACAGCACTGGATTCTTGGGTTGGTGAGTATCTGTTTATTAAAAGTCAGTAGTTACAGTATTTGTAGCTGCTAAATTTTTTTTTCTACAGATGTCTGGACATCCATTTAAATGATCAACTTCTAGTCTTCTATTATTCTATACTTAGCCTTAAAACCTAAAATGCTACAATTATTTTATGTGCTTGTTTTTGTAATGTCACCTTATCAAATCTTTTTGCCAATTTTAAGATATTTTGTGGTCTCATACAGCAAGGCTGTCATTTCTTTTGGATAAACATCATTAAATAAAATAAATCCTGAAAACAGAAAATCAGAGCTGCAAATGGTCCGGAGATTTGTTGATTGCTAGCATATTCAAGTATCTTCAGACTGACACATCAGCGGTAATGTTCCTTGCCATAGTAAATGTTCTATCGAGGGACTTTGGACTTACCTGTTGAGCACCTTGTAAATTAGTTTAACGGCATTAAATAAAAGTAGCTACAGCTGTGCACTTTAATTGGTGTCCAAGAACACCATCCTCATTGTGTGCAATAAGTGCAACATTATGCCTCCGTTTACAAATCATAAAAGATGGCTGCAAAGATGTTTGTAATTAGGGATAAAATCTGTTTTTTTCCCCAGTGGGTTCCTGGATCATTGCATGACATAATCACAATCTTCGTTAGGACTTTGAATGTTTGCAAAAAAAAATTTACAGTTTTGTGCAAAACTACTTTATCATAATTCATTTTCTAATGATGCATATATCTCTTAGCAAGATGATGATAAATACTGAAGTGAAAATCATATTCACATCCTTAGACACTGAGGCTAATCCTTAACATATACTTGTCTGAACATTAAAAAGTCTACTGGCCATTTTAGAATTTGCCAGCTATAAGGTTATGTTACCGTGATATAAACTTGGATGTGTTGTGTGGTTAATCCACTTCTACAGCTCTACAAGCTGATGATCTTTACCAGCACATTGGAAATGAAATATCAGGAACTTCATAAAAAGTTATTTATAGACTAACAAATGATCATTAGTTTATATGTAACTGTTCATAGGTAAATATATATGAAACAAGTTAATAATATTTTACTTTCAATATGTTGTCTATTATAACCAGCCTGAAGAAAGAGTTTAAGCCCAAAACACATCGGCTACTTTCTGTTTACAGATTTCCAAAACTATGCTCCTCCTGTTATATGGAAACCATCAAATTTTGAAGGCTTGTGTAGCCCCAAGATCTTTCTATGTGTAAAATAGCCATAAAGAACCCCTTTTTACCAGATCCAGTGCTACTTCAGGCATCTACACTGATCTTGGGGGTTGTGACTGCAGTAAGCACATCAGCATGCCTGTACATGAGATATGTTTGAATATTTATGTAACACGCTAGTTAAAGGTAAATAAAGTAGTTAGTTCTAAGGTGTACTTATAGTCTGATTATCATTGTATGTCTATTGTCAGACTTACTGCACTGTTTATATAAAGATTTAGTTTTTTTATATATTGTGTGATTGGGGTTCTTAAACTCAAGCTGTAGGTGCTTTTACAATTAACTGTGCCAGTCCAAAACTGTATTTTAGGGCGTGGCAGCCCACTTTTATTCAAATAAATGGAAAGTTTACATGTACATCAATTGTCCATGCAGAGGTTTCTTCCACACATTATGTGAAAACGAAAAAACCGAGCCACCTGGCTCACTTGTTGGCAACACTGCTGCTTCTCTCACCAGTCCCTTTGACAGTGTTGTCCAGCTCTCCTGAATGCTTGGCTCTCTAGCCTTTAGGCACAGTGCCCTGCTACACGGCCCACCTCAGCCTTATGGAATGGGGTTCTCTGACATCCTGATAGGAGCTGACCTGACTCCTGGAACTGGCACCTGCTGTACCCTGGCTTCTTGCTGGGGCACCTCTGATCCCTCGATGAGACCCACTGTCTCTTTGCTTCTGACTAGGGCACCTCTGATCCCTCGATGAGACCCACTGTCTCTTTGCTTCTGACTAGGGCACCTCTGACCCCTGGTTTGAGACCCTCTTTCTCCTGGCTCCTGGCTGAGACCCCCTGACACCAGGTTGAGACCTTCCATCTCCCGCACTGGAAACAATCTCCAAACTGGCTACATCCCTGAGCTTTCCTCAAACCTGTGTTCAATCCAGAATCACAGAATACAGAGAAAGCCAGAAACACATCTTTCTCTGCTCAGAAACAGCCATCTGGAACTTCGCATTAACACTAAAGGCCGGTCCTGTGTCACGTTTTCCTATATATCCCTCTGTCACAAAATATATAATGTACAGTAATAAGTTTTAATTTCAATTTTGCAGGTGCCTTAAACTGACTTTATTTTATCTGTTTTTTGGCCCAAATATATTATACCATGACTTTGTCCTATCTTCCATAATTTATTCATTTTGGAAGACACATGCTCAATAGACAAACACCACCTCAGACTTCCCATTTTCTGAGAGAAGATCTCCCTTGAACTGGTCATATACAATACGACATTTGTACATTCTTTTCTTAGGCTCTTTTAGTGCTAAAAAGATACTTTCCACCTAAACAATCCATTTAATATGTAATTAATGATTACCACTGGACAGGACTGTCCAAATGTACTCTACCTATACCCTTGCGCAGTTACATAGTCATTGAGAACCTCTAAAAGCACAAATATCCCAATGTGTATCCAATATTTCATCCCAATATTTCATCCCATGTTATCCAAAATACTATATTATCCCATTTATTAAAATAATTATTATTATTATTTATAAATCATAACATACATCAAAAGACCCCTGTATAAAAGTATAAACCAGTACCAAATCCAGTTACTATATGATGCACAAGCCTCATAATGTAAACATAAAACATTCTTTACCTTCCTTGGTTGAACCCAATCCTCATTCATTTGTATCTCACATGCTCCCCTCCCAGACACTGAAGATCACAGTGGGAGGGTTTCATTAGCACAGTCAGTTCTGCATATCCAGAAAGCAGTGGGCAGAACTAGGTGTGCCCAGGTGCTGACTGACAAGCTACAGGTCTGTACATCAGCAGTGACATGCCCATTGCAGCATATACTCATCCCACTGTAATGCAAGTAAGCATGGCTTACATGAAGGTGACAACCCTGCTCTGAATTCAGGAGCAGTGCAGTATTGTTGCCATGTCATCACAGGAGGCTGCATTAGAGGATTTGATCAACAGGTATTTGTGGGACTTTACATGGTGACTAATAGAAAACTGTAAGTGCAGATGAATAATTGTGTTCTGCAGCTATTTTTTTGTAAATAGGAGGCCAGCCTCTTATTAGTTCATCTGCACTTACAGTTTTCTATGGTGACTAATAGAAAACTGTAAGTGCAGATGAACTAATAATTGTGTTCTGCAGCAATTTTGTTTGTAAATAGGAGGCCATCCTTCTTTTTTCAAAACTACTTGAACACTGCCTGTTCCTCTTTTCTGCTAGCTTAAAGAAGCTTGAAATACCTGAACAGAGCATGTATGTATGTTTTTTACATGTTCTAATACTTTAAGTTTACACATATACTGTATGGCCCGATATGAAAAAGAAAGTGTTTCCTGTGGCTCTTACCCCTGAGCATCTCATCTGGAGGTGAGAGCCCCAGAAAAACACAACATTCCGCTTGTGCAATCAGACTGAGATATTTTTCATATATGGTCTATAGTGTGGAATTTGGTACATACAGTGCACAGAAACAGCAAACAGTAAAAATAACATGGTGAAAGGTCTGAGGGATGAAACTTTAGTCCGATAATATGTACAATAGAGGAAAGAAGGGAAAAGGAAGACATGATTGGAACCTTTAAATACATCAAGGGAGTAAATAAGGATCAGGAGGGCAGTATTTTCAGCATGAAGCCAAGATCAAGAACACAGGGACATGATCTCAAACTAGCAGGAGAAAACTTCAAATATAATCTTAGAATGTATTATGTTACTGAAAGGGTAGTTGTTGCTTAGAATAGAAGTAGGGAGTCAGTCAACAGTAAGTGGATGCAAAAATGCTTAAGACAAGCATAGATCTATATCCAAAAAGTTAATTAATAAATAAGTAAAACAAAAACGTGTATAGAAGATGTGGGATACCACTCGCCCAGCCCGGTGCATGTGTAAGTGTAAGTGATGGCCTCAGCCAGCTCTGCTCCTCTGGTCACACCCCCTGTTGAGTTTCTCATGGGGCTTAGTCAAAGAGGTGGGTGGAGCAAAATGTGTCACATTTTCTATACACATGTCCACACTTCTGGATAAGTGAAAGGATGGTCGCACCCTGACTCCTGAGCTCCAACAGGCAGCATATCACACCTCGGGCTTGGAACGGCACTATAAGATCTTTGAAAACAAAAACATGTATGAATATACAAAAACTAAAAAATGGGGCAGATTCAATGGACCACTTGGTCTTTTTTTTTTTTTAGCTTTCACTCTTCAATGCTTCTTTTATTTTGTATATCGCTTTAACATATAATAATGATAATGACAACAATAATTATATAAATTAATAATATTGCATATTTATATACAGTATTACAGTATTAACCACTTGCCCTCCAGAGGATTTACCCCCCTTCCTGACCAAGCCATTTTTTGCAATACAGTGCTGCGTTACTTTAACTGGCAATTGCGCAGTCATGTAACGCTGTACATAAATTACATTTATGTCCTTTTTTTCCCTCCCACAAATACAGCTTTCTTTTTGTTGTATTTGATCACCTGTGTGTTTTTTATTTTTTGCGCTATAAACAAGAAAAGACTGACAATTTTGAAAAAAAAAACAATATTTGATTTTTTTTCTATCTGGTAAAAAAATTTAAAAAATCAAATTTTGTCATAAATTTAGGCCAAAATGTATTCTGCAACATGTCGTTGCTAAAAAAAAAATCCTAACGTAAATAATATAGGAAATTCTGAAGAGAAAAGCTGAGCATCACTCTCCATCTAGCATCCAGGCTCTAAAAGAGATCATTCTTGAAAAATGGAAAAAGATAGATGTTGCAATATGTTGCCAACTTGTTCATTCCATGCCTAGAAGACTTGGTTCTCTCCTTTCAAATCATGGAGGTCATACAAAACACTAGATGTAGTAGTTTTTGTTGTGGGGTGCATCCATTTTTGCATCAACTAATTTGATTAAAATTGGAGATTCGTAATCTAAGTAATATTAATAAGTTTACTTTCATGTAATGAGCTAAACAAATGTTCTATAAAACTCAGTTTTGTCAAAATTTTTGTTTTTGTGTTCATTGAAATATTGATTAAAATCTTACTTTTCAAAAGGGGAGTACTCATTTATGCTGAGCACTGTATATATAACATGCTATTAATTATTAATGCAAATATATATATATATATATATATATATACAGTATATATATATATATACACTATATTGCCAAAAGTATTGTAGGGTTCAATATTATTGAGTTTGTCCACCCTTTGCAGCTATAACAGCTTCAACTCTTCTGGGAAGGCTGTCCACAAGGTTTAGGATTGTGTCTATGGGAATGTTTGACCATTCTTCCAGAAGCTCATTTGTGAGGTCAGGTACTGATGTCAGATGTGAAGGTCTGGCTTGCTGTCTCCGCTTTAATTCATCCTAAAGGTGTTCTATCGGGTTGAGTTCAGGACTCTGTGCAGGCCAGTCAAGTTCCTCCACCCCAAACTCGCTCATCCATGTCTTTATGGACCTTGTTTTGTGCACTGGTGTTCAGTAATGTTGGAACAGGAAGGGGCCATCCCCAAACTGTTCCCACAAAGTTGGGAGCATGAAATTGTCCAAAATGTCTTGGTATGCTGACACCTTAAGAGTTTCACTTGAACTAAGGGGCCAAGCCCAACCTCTGAAAAACAACCCCACATCATAATCCCCCCTCCACTAAACTTTACACTTGGCACAATGCAGTCAGTTAAGTACTGTTTTCCTGGCAACCGCCAAGCCCAGACGTGTCCATCAGATTGCAAGACAGAGAAGCGTGATTGCTCACTTCAGAGAACAGATCTCCACTGCTCTAGAGTCCAGTGGTGGCGTGCTTTACACCACTGCATCGGACACTTTGCATTGCACTTAGTGAGGTAAGGCTTGGATGCAGCTGCTCGGCCATGGAAACCCATTCCATAAAGCTCTCTACACTCTGTTGTTGTGCTAATCTGAAGGCCACATGAAGTTTGCAGGTCTTTAGCTATTGACTCTGCAGACAGTTGGTGACTTCTGCACACTGTGCGCTTCAGCATGCGCTGACCCCGCTCTGTAATTTTTTTCGTAGTCTGCCACTTTGGGGCTGAATTGCTGTTGTTCCCAGTTGCTTCCACTTTGTTATAATACCACTAACAGTTGACCATGGAATATTTAGTAGCAAGGAGATTTCACGAATGGACTTATTGCACAGGTGGCAACCTATCACGGTACCACGCTTTACTAATTTACTATGCTCCCAAGAGCAACCCATTCTTTTAGAAATGTTTGTAAAAGCAGTTTGCATGCCTAGGTGCTTGATTTTATACACCTGTGACCATGGAAGTGATTGGAACACCTGAATCCAATGATTTAGATGGATGTCCCAATACTTTTGGCAATATAGCGTGTGTATATATATATATATAATTGTATTATATTTATCATTATTTAGCATATTATTATATTATCACTTTAAAAAATTGTGCTCACATGGCTCATGTTGATAAGATGTTGATTAACATCTCTAGACCCCAAACTTAACCTCATGACATATAACAAATACGAACATGCACTCCTCATCATACACTAAATGCCATGCACTGACTTACACTAACAAAGACTTATCGTAATAATGTCCAAACATGTAGTAACTGATAGATACTATACACAAGTGAGATGCACAGACAGGCAGACTGAGCCAAACTAGCATAAAGTAGATTGTATACAGGTTTGTAAGAAGAGATCAAGTAAAAATATGCTTCCAATGCTAGAGAAATGATGACTAGATTCAAGTAGGTTAGTTAAGTTTAGTTTTATGTAAGTCCTTCCTTAAAAAAATCTAATCCTTTTGTGGTGTCTAGGTTTGTAATTTTTGGACAAAAATGTGTCACAGATTGGGAGAATTTTATTTCTCCAGAGAACTTCATTTTTGGCCAGGGGATTAAAACAAAGAACTCCTGATCTTTTATTGGTCATCTGATCACACATGACGTGATATATTTATATGTTAAATAAATCAAATAACAATAAAGAGGTTAAAAACACTTTTTGTGTACGTTATCTTTACTTTTTACTTACTATTTTGTGCCTTTTTGTAATCATAATTTTTCTTATTTTTTTTTTTTTAAACACGTTGAATACCAATCAAATACACCAAAAAGCAAAAACAAACCCTCAAAACATAATAGAAAACATTGGAAAAACATTTAGCTAATAACAGTCTTAAAATCCACCTTAAACAACCATGAATTAGTCATCTTCACTGACTCCAATGCACGTATTCAAAATGGTGAAATGTCACCAAAATATCAGAAATTTTACCACATTTTTGCAAAGCAGTCAGTTTTGCTAGTTCCTAATTGTATGCAGTTTCCAAGACTTTTAGGTCAGAATTTACTTTATTACCCTGGCATCTGTACTGGAGGTTAATTTTCCTTTATCTATGCTTGACCTACTCTTTTCTGTGATAGTCTCCCCCCAAGACTTTATATCAGTCTGTTCCAAGAGAGACCTTGCACAATGTTTTTCTCTGTTTTATCTATCTGTGGTTGTTCAGTTAGGTAATGTTGGCGTGTTGCATACTGATAGCAGGGGCGAACTGACCATTTGGAGACTTGGGAACTGCCCGAGAGCCCGGGGTCAGTAGGGGGCCCCATGAGATGCCCCTGGTACCTTTTCCATAGGCTTTTTTGAGTTTGGGCAAGGACACAGGGGCCCCATGATCCCCTATTGCCCGGTGGCCCCATGAGTTGTCAGTGCGCACCTGACTGGTAGTTGTTGTTCCACCCATGTTCATTGTACCTTCAACATCTTTGGAGAAGAAAATAGGGTTTTGGTCCCTGCTCCCTGGTGGGAAATATTTTCCATCATCTGGTATTGTAGTATACTCCTGACTGTCTACTCTGATCCTGTACATGCTCTCCTGTGTGATCCTGCACTGTGCTTACACATGCTCTGCTCTTCAGTTTGAAGATTCTTGTTATCAAGTTTCTTCTCTCCAGGAGCTCCCAATACCTCGATACAGCATGCCGACTTTTTTTTTTGGTACTGTATATTGTAATATGTTATGCTTTATTAATTAATTATCTTATTTATATTGGTATATACAGTACTATATCTCTGTATTTGGATTTTCGAATTTTTTTTTTCTGATTATGTTTATGTAAAAATAATAATTAAGTAATATTATTATTGTTATTATTATTATTATCTCATTGTTGTTATCATGTATTTGTCTCATTGCCTAATGTAATTTTTTGGGGGGGTCATTAGCTAGTGCTAAAGGTACTATATAAGTGATACGAGGACCTGTCTTATATGAGCTAGTTCACATACACCTAGAAATAGAAAAAGGGAAACCTCACAAAATTCCATCTTACTGTATATATAGTATATGTCACTACTGAGGTGAATGACATCAAACACAGTGCAGCAGGTAGTAGAAATCAGTCCCTTCCCAACTGACATCCTTGTATCAAGCAGGTTTAGGATGTCATGTACATTGTGTTCATTAGTACACTTGCTGTCAACAATTACTAATATCGTAAAACAAATAAAGCATATGTGACTGGAAGGTATCCAGGTATTTGTGCAAACCTTCTCCACTACTGTCTGCCACTAACAATAGCTGTAAACTAGATCAATTGTGGGTGGCTATAGAAAAAATAAAACCGATGGTTGGACACAGGCAGATTCTCTCTCGAGAACAATGCATGTGGAGATCCACATACCATCATCTTTGACCACCTTTATGTAAATCAAAGCAAAAAAATATTTCATATTAGAGGTGTGTCAATCTCCTTATTTACAACCTGGCCTCTGTAAATAGTTTATTTATATACTGTACAGAGAAAGATCTATAATATCAGACGCCATTTAAAGCCCATTCACTCTTAAAACTACCTTAATTTCACATTCCTCACTGACTCTATTACAAGCTCTAAAATGACAAAAATTAGATAAAATCTCCAGATATTAGGGTAACAGACATTTTCAATTTACCTTAACCCAAGAAAATGAAGAGATTGTGCAGTCAGATTGTATTGTCAGCTTTATAGATCCTAAAGAGTTCCCCAGAAAATTAGGTGAGGTGCCCGTGAACTAGGCAAAATATGTGTAACCCACCACTCAGTGCACAATGTGAATCATATGTGAATTGAACAAAAAGAGAAAAAGAAGGCTCCTATCCACTAAGAATTACTACCAATACATATATTATTGTATTCATGATACAAAACTCACTTGGAATGTGCCCCAACAGACCAAAACCATAAAAACCGTAGCATACATTTGTTGTTGTATGGGATAGGATTTCGTTGTTTTTGGGTTAGGGTTTGTTGTGTCACACATCAAGTGAGTTTTGTATCATTGATATAATATTCTGTTTATGAGCCCCCTCCAATTTGTACACATAAAAACAGGTTTAGTAGAATCTTCCACTGATAAATCAACTGGTTCCCAAGATAAATAAAAATCCCCTATTCAGCTTCCCCTTGTGGTTATGCACGAGTTCCTCAACTACTATAATTGATTTTTTTACCTCCCTTATTCCTGTTTGCAATACTTATAACAGTGTCTGATCATAAAAATATCCAGTGGTTGCCTGTGGTCCTATTTCATGGCCATGCTGCAGTTCCATATTTCCTTTAGATAAGTTAGATCTTTACTTTGGGAACCATAGGCAGCACCGAAATTGTTTTTATGGTTACATAGTTATAGTTAGTCAGGCTGAAAAAGGACAGACATCCATCTAGTTCCAACCAATAGGGAATAAACTAAAACATTGAGGATCCCCATATACAGAACCCTATACCCACAGCTGATGCAGAAGAAGACTAACTAAAACCCTTAAAGCATGATCTAATTTGTATTACCAGGAGTAAACAATGGACAGAAGTGGCTAGAACTTGTTCCTGAGAGAGGCTATTCCACATTTGCAAACCTCTTGTGTAAAAGCTTCCAGTCGCAAAGAGTATGCCCTTGCCCTTGTAATGGCCATAAAGTGAATACATTTGCACCAAGTTTACTGGGCCACTTATATATTTAGGTATATATGGTTATCATATTCTCTCTTAAAAACTTCTTCTCAATGGAGAATAAATGCAGTTCAGCTAATCATTTCTCATAGTTGAGCTCTTCCATACCTTTCATCAGTTTGGATATCCTTCCCTGAAAGTCTCCTCTGGGCTCCACTGAATGTATTGGAATGGAGATTGCATTCCAATACATTTCTTTTAAAATTTGCTTGGAGAAACTAGTGGGACAAAATGTACTAGAACGTTCTATAATTCCAACAGCATGAGAGGAGTAAAAGGAACTCATAGAATCTGAATGGCATCACTTTTCATAGTGCCTCTAGTCAGTGCATTCTAGCAAGCACAGGAGTGAATATGGACAGTGGGTGAAGCCTCATAGAGATACTGAAAAACTAATTCCTCATCATCTCCATCTCTTTTGTGATTGATTGCAGACAACCGTCTAGCTATAGAATTTGCCTACTGTCATCTGCTGTCAGTCACAAGGGAGGTGGACCTGATTAAGAGCTCTGAGAGACTAGTTCCTCATAAAGTTGCCACTTCATCCCTTTAAAACCGAACACATAATAATTACATAGATTCTGAGGCTAATTTATTGCAGAAAAGTTTACTTGCCACCTTAATCTGCCACAGAACCTGTGTAATTAATATGTGGTCAGGTTTTAAAGGAATGAGGTGGCAACTCTTGTTCCTCATCAGGTCCACCTACCTTGTGATTGACAATGTTAGGCAATGGGCAAATTCAACAACCACTATTGGGTTGTCCAACTGTTATGGAATCTGACCATCCTTTTGAATGTGCTATATTAGTGTAAGGCTGAGCTGTATAAGAGTTAAATAGTATTCACTGTGGTAGAAGTGAAAGAGGGCTAGGTTACTTAAAGCGTTGCTAAACCCACAACAGTAAAATCAATCTGTATATGCAGTAAAGCATGCTTGTTATACTCACTGTGGAACCTAAGGGGTTAATCCTCTGCATTGTGTAAAAAGGCTGTTTGATCCTTTCTTCTCTGTTCCTCCCCCTTTTCAAGCGACCACCTCTTATCTCCAGACTAAACAGTAGGCATGCACATGCTCAGTTTAGTGTGTAGTGCTAGAGAGGTTTTTTTTGGGGGGGAAGATTGCATGTGATCAGCACGTGGCCAATCAGCACTGCCCAGAAAGAGGTCAGGGGATTTGCATTCTCCTAGAGCAGAAAGAAAACTCCTTCTACAAGCTTTAGCTAGGGCTGGGCTGGACACTGATAGAAGTCACAAGACTGCTCTAACTGCTGATGAGAAAAGGTATTTAGCAGTTTATATTTACTAACATAATTGCATTTCCACGTTCTGTGTACTGTGGGAGAACAGATATAGTGGATGCAGGGTCCTGGGTTTAGTAACACATTAAAGTGTATCCAAAGCCAAAAACTGTTTCTTAAGTTATAGAAAGAGTAGTGAGGGGTTAAACCCTTGTAAGGTTTTTATTGTTGTCCATGGCCGTTATCAATATTTACTCTCTCTCTCTGTCCTGGTGACCCTTGTCACTCGGATTGAAAGCAAGAGAAAATCTAATATTCTAAGTTGTCTCTAGAACAGGACCTTCAGCTTCCTCAAAGACAAACTAATGCGTAATCAATTCAGACTCACATATCTATTCCAATTGAAACAGCCTCTAGCTCTCGACACTATCCAACTCTTATTCCCATAAGATATTGGTCTTGATCAGGTTTCTCTCCATTTAGGCCAGATAAGTCTGGTCATACGCCAAGGATGCCCCAGCAACAACTTGTCTCTCATCGGACTCCTCCACTAGGCCACCTGTGCCACCAACCACATTTTTACAGTGACATGCAGTGCCTCTGTCACAATCCATAGGATTGTGCATGAACTTGTGCATATGCCTTTTAAACAGTAAGATTTGTCCAACATAACCATCCCCACCTTCGCAGTACTAACAAACCATATATTTATGTGTTCGGTAACAATGGCTAGTCATCAAGGTGACAGAAGGTGACCCAAATCTACCTTTTGCCAGACTTAGAGCCAGTGAGTGTCACATGTCTTTACTGACAATTTATTTTAAACAGTGACTTTTTATTTAACTAATTTAATACAGGATGTGTTGTGTTTTGTTACATGCCATAATACTGCTTCACTTAAATCCTCGCTAACCCAATTATATATATATATAAGACAGTTATACTACATTGCATACTTGTTATTTTTGCCATACCAGCTTTTACTTGCAATCCCAAAAATCCCCCATTGGAATAATTATGTCAAATAACTTGTAAATATACTTGTAAATAACATGTAAATGAAATACAGTTTACTTACTTCGAACTGACTTTTAATCTCTTGCTAAAGAAAGCAAATACACTCTGATTTGAAAATTAATTCCATTTGCATTGTGCTCTAATAGTACCACAGAATTGCTAATTAAATGTGTTGAAATATTATCACCTTTCATTAAATGTTTTGCTCTTGCCTTCCTTTTTTTTACAGTTTTGCAGAGGCTGGTCAATAAATAGCTTCCTGATCTAACATAATAAATAGACTTCTGCAGCTGGATTAGCATATCTGAAAACTCACAGAAAGCCAAAGTGTCCACATTATTATGGGTGATAGCCAGGCCAAAGACTAATGGTGTCATCAAGAGAAAGTGAACAAATCTTATTAAAGATGCTAACACCAGTTTTATACTCTGAAAAGGTATCTTTTACAATTTGCCAATTTTTGTTCTTAAAGGAAAACTAAAATTTAAATATATGTGGTCAAGTACCTATATGTGTGAGAGGAAACACATATACAAGTAATTAGCTGACGATTTCAGAAAGGAGTAGCAAATCACATGTACAAGATCTTATCAGCATGGTATCCCATAGCAAAATCAATAAGACTAGACCCCCTATTCTCTAAATTCCATCTCAAAGGCTGTTCCTCTAGTGACATATAATGCTGATTTTACATAGCAGTTACCAAACTATACAGTATATACCATGGTCAAATGTTTGTTGACATTTAACCTGCTAACCTACTATATGACCAAAAGTATGGACACCTCTGTAAATGATTGAGTTCAAATGTTACTACAGAAGGGTATTTTAAAAGCTGTTATATATAAAGGACATTTTAGAAAATTTTGCACTTCCAACCTTGGGGTTTGTGGAAGGCCCTTTTCTGTTTCAGCCCATGTGCCAGAAGCCAGCTCTGTAAATACATGGTTAACAAGTTGGTGTGGAGGAACTTGAGAAGCCTACAAAGAGCCCAGACTTTAACCCTATTGAACACCTTTTGGGTTCAACATACCCATAGTTTTAGCACTGAATATCCAACAAGCTCATATAGGCATGATAGTCAGGTGTCCACAAACGTTTGGCCATACAGTATACATTCACTTTATCCAAATGTGTTTGCCAAACACTAAAAAGGACTAAGGTTCTATTCTTGCATAGACTGTGAATTAAGATATAGAGTCTGCATATTGGTCTTTTGGGACTCCTGCGCCATAATATCCCCCTCAATGTATTTATTGGTTATTTGCATTAATTTTTTCCACCCAACAAAAGGTCAAGATTCCACCCTGAGATGAACAGCTAACCCAATGAGCCATCTCCTAATCATCTTAAGGGGGTAAGTGGGTGCTACACTAAACTAGATTTCTATATGTTTGCCTCTTTTCATACTGTGTATGAAACTATGATAAAATCCCTATTATTTGATTTCAGCTGCTCTTTCCCTAGCTGTCCATACAGCTCTGCAGCTCAGAGCAGGGTGCACAGTGAATATTGATGTATCAGGGCTGAAGGTTAGTATAATAATAGGCGGGCAGAACTCAGAGGGGGAGAGCCTATTTAATTTAAAGCTAATTTTATATGACATACAGTACATGAAATATGACATATTTACTGCCCCTTCCCCTGCTCTCCATCCTGAATCTATCCCCCCTAGAGGAGAGGAGAGTATGGAAACCAGAAGTGCTGCGGGGGCACACAGGGGGCCCAAGCAGTGGGAGAGGGGGACAATTACTGGAAATGGTCCCCTGTTTAACTTTTGTCTTTTTTCAACCAGATTATGTTTGAGTTGATTGTAGCCGTATTAGTGCATTTGCGACAGAAACAATTGAGTACTGTCCGTGATACTTTTTTTATTTGCACTAACATACAATTTTGAGGACAAGCTTTTGGGGAATGTCCCCTTCTTCAAGGTCTACTGCTTAGTACTTAGTACTGCTTAGACCTTGAAGAAGGGGACATTCCCCGAAAGCTTGTCCTCAAAATTGTATGTTAGTGCAAATAAAAAAAGTATCACGGACGGTACTCAATTGTTTCAACCAGATTAATAATGTAACTATGTATGGTTCCCCCTGCAGCAACTTAAAAAAAAATGCCAGCCTTTTTTCTTTTATTTATAAATAAAATTAAACCCCAGTGGTGACAGTGCTGCATGACCGAGTAGTTGTTAATCAAATCATCCCAGTGCTGAAAAATTAAAGATGGCCTGGACAGGAAGGGAGTTTAAGATGCCATTTTTTGCCATTTAATACTCCTCTGACAGGTAAATCACAGGCAACCAATATTATAAAAAAAAATATTTAACATGATATCTACACAGTAGCCTATCCTGTTACTCATTACTCTACTCTACTCTAGATAAGGAAAAAGCTTTTGACACTTTCCTGACAGTATGAGCAATATACCCTATGTAAATAGGGATTTAGAGAACAATTCTTAAACTTGATTATGGCCCTATATATTCTGGTTCCTCAGCCTACATTTGATACTGCAGATTTTACTCCTCTCTGTTACCAATTCACAGGGGGATTTGGCAGGGTTGTTCCCTCTCTCCCATTTTTTTCATCTTAGTATCGGAACCACTTGCCCTTTATATAAGACAACAAAGGACATCAAAGGCTTGGAGGAAACTGTGATCGAGAATAAATTATTGCTTTTTTGTAGATGATATTCTTTTTATATCATCTTCCCCCACATATTTTTGCCCTGCCTGTTTTATTCCCTTATTCTTTTTGTCTTATATTTGATTCTCATAGCAAATTCGCCCTGTTTTGGGGTTTAAACATTAATCAGTCAAAATGTTACTTTGGTTCCAACAACGTTAGCTGGTACAAAACAAAATTTTAGCTTTCTATGGTCCTCACAATTGCCATACTTTGGTATCCACCAATTACCCACCTCTTCTCCATAAACCTTATTCTATTTTCATACATGTAATCATTACCAATGTTCTTGTTTGGCAGACTTAATAGCCTTAAATGGCATTTCTTCTGAATCTACTACCTGTCCTTTGCGATACCTAGTTTTGGTTTACAATCACTTTAAGACAATAAGGAAATTTATATGGGGTTCAGTGGCATTCCAGGGTCAACAGTACTAAATGTTTTCACATACAATTAATGACAGCCTAGGCATGCCTGTATTAGTAAATTATTATAAGACAGCCCAAAAAAAACCCTATTAGCCAATCTACGTGCATGAAAAATCCTATTTGGGTCCTTCTCAAGTCATTACACTCTAATATGGTTTTAAACCCTGCCTTGACACACTCGCTTAAGCTATGGGATTCAATAAAAGTATTCAGAAGTCCTTGCCTCTCCTCACCTACCCTTGTTACAACTGGTGAGGTGCTCCCTGTTTCTACCCGGACAAGAATACCCCAATAGATTCAAGTGGTGGACCCAAAAAGTTTTCACAGATGCTTACCTCCTTCTACATTTTGATGGTATTAAGTTTGATTATTTTCAAGATATCAATCAAGAACTTAATATATGCAACTACAGCACTTTTATCACTTCTCTCCCGAAAAAGACGGAAACTCCACTAGTTCTCACTGACTTTAAAAGTAAATTCTGTTCTGCTTGTCAGGAATGGACTTGCCAGTAATGGTGGGACTCACCTGCCTTGTGGGCTGCAGTACCAGGGCTGGCCAGCGGGTGCTCTCAGCAATCAGAGACTCAACCCTGCAGCCAGCCAAACACCTGAAGCTGATTATGCAGGTGTATTTAAGGGATGGCCAGACCTGCAGTCTGGGCCTTGGTGTGTGTTTTTCCTGGGCCCCTGTATCTTGTTACCTGCATCCCTGTTCCTGTCCCTGTCCCTGTCTGACTGATTCGTTGCTGTCCCTGCCTGATCCGGACCTCTGCTGACTTCTCCTGTTTGATCCATTGATCCCTGGCTTGTGACCCCGACCATTCTCTGCCTGACCCCCTGTACCTACCTGCCCGTTAGTTGCTGTACCCGGCTCGTGACCTGACTACTCTCTGCCTGCTCCTCCTGTTCCTACCTGCCCGATTGTTATTGACCAGGCCTGCCTGACGACGCTTGCGTTGTATGTACTGTTATCTGTGGGTGGTTTGGTTTGGTTTGTTTGCACTGTGTTATGTTTTAGTATTGCACTGCGTTTATGTATTGTTAGTGTTAATAAATTATATTGTTTATAACATATCTGAAGCCTGCGTTTCCCTGCGTCAGTTCACATACCTCTGGTCATACCCTGGAGCCCTGACATTACACCAAGGCCAATCCTGACCAGAAGTGGCTGCACAGGTAAGCCATCTTGGCTTGTTGCTGGGAAGGATGGATCTTGATGAGGTTGTGTATTTGTCGCTGCTGGTTTTTGATGACAGAGAATATGCTTATCAGGCTCTGAGGGAGTATACTCAACTGCTAGAATGTATACGGATCGCTCATGTTCTAGTAGATCAGGGCACAGAGTTCTCTGAGGTGCAACCTTTGATTCAGGTTTGTTTAGAGTTGGCTTTATCTGGTACCCCTGAAAGCAGGAATGACTTTTTGCCACCATTTAGTGCAGACCAGGTAGAGTCCCTGGTATGGTTATTAGAGGATGATGTGGATTGCTTCTTGGAGCATTATGCTGCATGTTCACCACAGGTACTAATTGATTGTATAAACGCAGTGCAGTCTTTGGTCAGACAGGCTTTGTGTAAGCGGAGCTTTGTTCAACCCATACTGCAGACATGGTCATATTTGTTGCACCCAGCCTCAGTCAGCTTGCAAAAACCCAGTCCTGCTTCTAATCTATTTCTTCAAAGCTCTATTCCTGCATTCCCAACAGCACCTCCAGTTACAGCCCAGTATACCCTGCTATCTACCGCATGTCAGTACCCTGTTCCCACTCGCTGCACCTATCCTGCCTTTAACCCTGTAAAGAAGCCCTCTGTAGCAACTGTTCCCTCCCCTGTTCCATCTTCTCTGTCTCCAGCTGCTCCATCCATTTACAAACCTGCGCTTACTTACAGTGCTCCGGTAACTAAAACCAGGAAAAGGCGAAAGTTCTTTCCAACCAATACCATCCTGCCAGTATCCAAACCGGTCAGCCTCCCATCTGAGAACCTGCCTTCCGTGGTGCAGCCTGGTGCCTCGGCACCCACAATTCAGCCTGATGCCTCCACCCAGCCTGATGCCTCTACCCAGCCTGATGCCTCTACCCAGCCTGATGCCTCTACCCAGCCTGATGCCGCCATTCAGCCTGATGCCGCCATTCAGCCTGATGCCTCCATTCAGCCCGATGCCTCCATTCAGCCCGATGCCTCCATTCAGCCCGATGCCTCCGTTCAGCCCGATGCCTCCGTTCAGCCCGATGCCTCCGTTCAGCCCGATGCCTCCATTCAGCCCGATGCCTCCGTTCAGCCTGATGCCTCCATTCAGCCCGATGCCTCTACCCAGCATGATGTTTCTACCCAGCCTGATGAACTGATCCAGCCTGATGATCCTATTAGGCCAGTTGACTCGATGCCCGCTGTCGATCCAGACGATTTGGTACCTGATGACCCCTTGCCCGCTGTCATGCCTGGTGACCCGATGCCCGCTGTCAAGCCAGACGATCCAATGCCTGATGACCCAGTGCCCGCTGTCATGCCTGGTGACCCGATGCCCGCTGTCAAGCCAGACGATCCAATGTCTGACCCAGTGCCCGCGGTCATGCCAGTTGACTCGGAGCCCACTGTTGTGCCTGGTGACTCGGTGCCCCAGTGCCCGCTGTCTGCCTGGGGGGCCGGCGCCCGCCGCCCCGCCTGGGGGCCCGATGCCTGTCGCTCCGCCCGGGGGCCTGGTGCCTGCCGCCCCTCCTGGGGGCCCGGTGCCTGCCGCTGTGCCTGAGGGTCCAGCGCCGGGTCAATAACAATCGGGCAGGTAGGAACAGGAGGAGCAGGCAGAGAGTAGTCAGGTCACAAGCTGGATACAGCAACTAACGGGCAGGTAGGTACAGGGGGTCAGGCAGAGAATGGTCGGGGTCACAAGCCAGGGATCAAACAGGAGAAGTCAGCAGAGGTCCGGATCAGGCAGGGACAGCAACGAATCAGTCAGACAGGGACAGGGACAGGAACAGGGATGCAGGTAACAAGATACAGGGGCCCAGGAAAAACACACACCAAGGCCCAGACTGCAGGTCTGGCCATCCCTTAAATACACCTGCATAATCAGCTTCAGGTGTTTGGCTGGCTGCAGGGTTGAGTCTCTGATTGCTGAGAGCACCCGCTGGCCAGCCCTGGTACTGCAGCCCACAAGGCAGGTGAGTCCCACCACTATTGGCAAGTCCATTCCTGACACTGCTCTTCATTCCTTGGGACTCATTTCTCTGTCTTTTCGCTCATTTAAGGCTCCCTTCAAAACAAATTACATGTTACACAAGGCAAAACTTTATCAGAAGAAGGCTGGGTGGAAAGTTAGACCTCCACTGCTAAGAGTTATTTTAATATTTTAACTTTTAAGAATTCATACAAAGTTCAATTCATTGGTATCATTTTGTAAAGCGCTGCGCAAACTCTTGGCGCTATATAAATCCTATATTATAATAATATAGAAGTACCTCTCACATTGCTAAACATGTACCTAGCTACTCATTCTCTTTGCTTTGAGTGCTGCAGTTAAAAGGTGCCCATGCCCCAAGGCACAAAGATTATGAAACCAGGTTTACTAACTCATAAATGAAATTTTAATTGCTAACGTACACAAGAACCCTGTAGAAGCCCTATTAAACAAATCACAACCTAGTGCACGTGTGCAATGAAGAAAATCAGGGACCACTGGGGATTTCTGGTCCATATCCACCATGAGGAGTTCTGGTGAAGATCAACTGGTACTTATACTCAGTGCCCTGGATGAGCCAGCTTTACCTGCTAAAGAGCAACATAAAAGATTTAGCCTTTTTTTGTGCTTTCCTTTCTGTCAATTTCTCCTCTCTTTCCTCCTCTAACGCTCCCCTAGCCCTCCCTTCCTTTCCCTTTTTTTTTCTTACCCTCCCACCCACTAACACATACCCACCTGCCTTCCTCCTTACCAAACAAAAAAAAAAACTCAAAGAAGAATTGATGTAATATCTTGCCTCTTTATTACCATTATCAGACAAACTCATTACAAGTTTTTTTTTTTAATACAACAATGAAAGAGAATGTAAATACATAACAAGGCATAGGTCAACAATTTCATTTCACAGTCAACAGTATAAGATAATCAAGAATGTTTAGCTTATTATAATAACACCCAGATAACTGCATCTTGTTCAATCAATATCCTCATGTATGTACCAAAACTGAACAGATGTAACTTTTGCCGTTTCCCTCTTAAATATATATATATGTACAATTTTATTTAATTTTTTTTTAGATAGTTTTACAGGATTAGCAGGTATTTAATTTTACAAAGGCTTGATATTGTGCATGCAAAAAGAAAGAATATGTGAAAGCTGCTGATGGAACAGAAGGGAATAGAGAGGTATTATTGTACAGGAGGGATATCTAATCAGAGTTTGTTTGTTCCAGAGCCTGTTTGTTTTGGATTTTATACCTATGGCTGAGAGCCATCCATGTTTCAATTATTAGTTTCATAAAAGATTTCTGTGTAGATTTGTATCAGACAATACAAACCATAGACACCATATTTATGTGCTGAATTTCTCAATGTCCCTTTTGATTGTTTAATATGGCATATTGTGGAGTGTGGAAGTGGTGAGCCTACCTTGAGCAATGCTACCTTCTTACTCAAGTCTGTTGGGAACTCTGACCCTTCCTGAACTTGCAGAGCATGCAGAATTCCTCCTTAACTCCAGCTGGTCCATCCTGCAGAACTTCTGTTCCTGACCCAATGTCTTACCAGTTCTAATAAGCCTGCATCTCCAGTGGCACATTCTACTATCAACATCTACAAGCACTTATGTTCCTGCTGTATCTAAGCACTATCTGTTGCACTCTCCACAGGGCCTGGGCTGGAGATTCAAGAGAGGCCAACCTCATCATCTCAGACTCCTGTACACGACACTCCCATTGCCAATCCATTATTGGTGCTTCCTCCACTCTGCTGCAGCAGGCATTCTCTGGTATAGGGGATCCAGAGCTGCTGGATCACGTGATCAGACTGGACCACAAAAAAAATAGCTTTTCCACTGCTGTTTTATGCAGGCAATGCAGGATAGGTAGGAGAAGGGTGGAGCCAACATTTTTAAGAATAATTGTTATTAGCATTATCTTCTACTTTAAGTTTAAAAGTTTGTAATATGTGATAGGGAGCTAAAGTGTCCAATAAACTTTGCTGGCTGAGTTTTTAAATTCACAGAAGCATGGTTCCTTTAGAAGCTTACTGCTACAGCCTTACTTGCACAGGGTAGGGCCTGCCTGACTTGCTCTGAAGAGCACTGTCAGCCAATGAGAGAGACAGAGTGGGGCCTTACTTGCACAGCATGGGCCCTGCCTGACTTGTTCTGAGGAGCACTGTCAGCCAATGAGAGAAACAGAGTGGGGCCTTACTTGCACAGGATGGGCCCTGCCTGACTTGTTCTGAGGAGCACTGTGAGCCAATGAGAGAGACAGAGTTGGGCCTTACTTTCACAGGATGGGCCCTGCCTGACTTGTTCTGAGGAGCACTGTGAGCCAATGAGAGAGACAGAGTGGGGCCTTACTTGCACAGGGTGGGCCATGCCTGACTTGCTCTGAGGAATACTGTCAACCAATAAGAGAGACAGAGTGGGGAGGAGAAAAAGAGGAACGGAAAGTGGTCATTTCCTAAGGGAGCCAGTACAGTGTGCTCAGGGAGGAGTCAGTCTGCTGATTATAGAACTTGCATTCTACTAGAATGGTAGTGTAGAATACCTGCACTGGCCAGGGAGCAGGATTGTGATGGCATTTAAACACATGGGCCATCTGAAAGATATGTATAGAATTTACAGGTATCTCTTTTTAATTTTTAATTTTTTTTTTTACTCTGTAGCAAGAATTACTTTACGTATTTGAATATATACTGAATTACTGGGGAATCTTTCCAAGTGCTCACCCTCACACTTTAGGTTTTCTAGGGACTATCCATTACATTTCGGTAATCACTATTCTATATATGAGCTGGTTGCAATTCTCATAACCAGGATAGCTTTGACAACTAGGGAAACAGCTCTAAGGGACAATTATAGTGTTCAGAGACATACTGTGAAAAGCAAAATTATCAACGTAAATCAACTTAGTTTTATGAGGTTTGTATCTTGCTGATTAAACCTCATGGGCCTTAGTGAAAACAACAGAAGAACCATAGATGAGTATAGGAAATGTTGAGTATCCATAGTTCTACACATGAAGACAACCTATAAAAAAGTAAACTGTACCTAAGAGATAACATTAATAAACACACAGAAGCTTGTGGATTTGTAGATTGTTGCTTTCACATTGTAGTGCAATACTCCAGTGTCCATTATTTTTTGAATATAAAGACAAGATAATGAAAGCAAACATAATATGACCTCATGAGAAACATGCTGTTTACCTTGTGTAATGTGCTATTGTTTAATTTTCAACGCTGGATAAAAGTAACCGAGAAGGTAAAATAGTACAAACTTTGAGAAAAAAAAATGTAGTAAAATAAAATGAATCGATATAATTTACAGCCAAAGTACAGTATTAAAAAAAAAAAGATTTACTATTTTCTTGATTTATCTAAAGTGAATAAAAGCTTCACATCTAGTTTAATTAAATAAATACGGAACTGATTATATAGCCACCCTAATTAAAATTGCTGAATGCTCAGACAGAAACGTTACACATTATTAATCTGGTTTTATTTTAACCTACATAGATCAGTGTACATGCAGCCCCCTTTTTTTCCCCCGTGCATCCTTCACAACTTCCTCATCTCAGTTAAAAGGATTCATAAATATCACTTATCTTTTATGTTTTTCCTGACTAGCACCAGGTGATCAAGAATAAAGCCCTTATTTCTCTTTTGATGGAATTGAAGGTTCTGGATGATTTTTTTTATGTAAACCTTTTATGAGAGAAATATGGGGGATGGCATTGCTGGCCTCCTTCTGAAAATAAAATCTTCCTGTTATAGGGATTCTTCCTTAAACTGGAGTGCATCTAGTTTTCCCGTGTTTGCTTTAGCAGCAAGTCTACAACCAGCCTGGGCTTTGTTTACTCTCTATCTGCATGTTTTTCCCAGGGTCAGGGTATTGATTGCTACTGCCTGCTACTGTTAAGGAGGTTCCAGCAATAAGAGAGAGAAGAACCAATAACTGAGTTATGATTTTTTATCCTCTCCAACCAATTACTGAGAAGTAGGGATGAGATTCATGTTCCCGAATCCACCCTGTTTATGGTTCAGTAAACCACAAAACAAACTAGTCATATTTGGCTGATAGTACCACTGGGAATGCCTGGGATTGGTGATTTCACCCATAGGCTCCCAAGTCACAGCCACTCACAATCACAAACTTGCGTAACACACCCCTATCTCTCAGCAACTGAGATTTAACAGCCAAGCTTGCAAAGGGTGTGACCATGAATCAAGATGGAGGACTGGTGCTTGAGTCAGAAGGTCTGGGCAGTCTGAAAGTGGCCATGGGGTATCTGGCCAGGAGTATGTTAAATATCATGTTCTTCTTGGCCAGTTCTGTGCCACAAGGATCACTGGAATGCCCTCCACTTCAATCCTGCAGAGTCACTAAGGATGGATTTTTATGGGAGGAAAGGAAAAGATCAGGGAGAACAGATGTCACCAGAGTCATCAGTATGTCCTCTGGACCTGGTTACAAGCTTGTCAAGCATTTTGGTATAACTATAGTGACACTGTACTGCCCTCTCTATTGTATTGTACTGTCACTGCAGCCAGCCATTGTCTCTGATCACTGACACAGCAGTACAATGTCACCAGACCATTGGAACCAGTCACAATCAGCACCACACCCATCACAATGTCAGCTATGGTCTCGTTCACATGTGTAGTGTTCTTTGAAGAGCATTCGACAGGAGGCGTTGTATTGTCTCCTCATCCCCTGCTTTAAGCCCTTGGACCCCACACAAGCAGTGGTGTATTTTTGATTTGTGCTGCTCTAGGAAAGACTAATAGCCCCCCCCCCATCAAAATTTGTTGTAGGACTTCCCTGGCACGCTCTAGTGCCCATACTCACATTTAACTTGTACAACTATGCCCACATTCATATACACCTTGTATATTTTGCACCCCTCCCGTGACCACATTCACATGCACCTTGTACATTGACCTCCCCAGTGCCCCCATAGTCAAATGCACCTTTTAAATCCCTGGCTCTAAAGTGCCCACACTCACATGCACCTTGTACACCCCCCCCCCCAAAATTCACTTGTTATATCCCTAAGTGCCCATTCACAGACATCTTGCACCCCCCACCCCACCCCCACTGCTTAACCTTTTATATACCTAGTACATTCCTGCTTTCCCCTCCAGACTGCCCACTCACATACACTTCATCCCCCCTTCTCAGAGCCGCACCGATTTATAAAGTAGTACATGCATTACTTTTGGTGCGTTTTGCATAAAGGCTAGGATGACAATCTAAATAATCTGGAATATGCACTGCTTGCTGCCCTCAATGGACCGGGGTAGTCCAAAGTCACTAAATGTACATGAAAAAACAAAAAGAGGGCGCACCGGACTAGTGCATTATTATTTAAAATATTTATTGAAAGAATAAAAAAGTAGGTATCATACTCACAACGGACAAATAAAACATAGGCACATCACAATGAACAAAAGTGTTCAATCCATATAGCATCTGAGTCCACAACGATGGAACCCTGGATGACCAACTGGCTGACGCCTTTTGAGGACTTAGCCTCTGCCTCAGAACCCTTTAGTTCTTTCAATAAATATTTTAAACAATAATGCACTAGGCCGGTGTGCCCTCTTTTTGTTTTTCATTTGCATCTTTACCATTGATCCCAGAGCTCCCTTCCTTAAGGCTTTTTTTCTCAGATAAGAGGGGCAGAAATTCAGAAGGCCAACTCCCCGCCTCTAGCCCTGCCAAAGTAAATTGGTGCCAAATAATGGCTGTGGTCAAGGCTGAGAACTGCATATTGTACAAGGCACAAGGATTAGCAATGTGTAACATACAAAATACAGGAAACAAAAGTGCATATCATACACGGCGCAGAAAAAATGGGACACTTCTTACATTTGATAAAAAGTGTCTCTTGTGCTGCTGACTGTTGTTCTAGTGGAAATTTAAAGTCCTTTGCCCCCTGTGACAGGTCCCTTGGCCCTATTAACCGACGCAGCACCGGAAGATCAACTCTGTGGGAATATATGCACACAGAATATAGACAGAAAGCAAACAGAGAGTTTACTGTCCCCCAGTAAACTTCCCTTGTCCTCCCCAAAGAAAAATACTCCTTCCTTCAAGTGTTTCTCAGAAAACTAACCACCTAAATCACCTCTGCACACCATATGCCTACCTCCAACGCCCCCCACTCACTACTCACTTATGCAACCCTTGTCCGCAGTTCAGCTCTTCTTAGCCCTGTCCACAGCTTACATTTTGTCCCCCCTGTCCACATTCACCTTAGCACCCCCCTCTGTCCACAATTCACCTTCGTACCCCCGTCAACATCCTACACCCGTAGTCCCAACCACAGTTTATCTCTGCACCCCCATCCACAACGTATTCCAGTGGCTCTCGCCTCTACAAAAATCTCCCCCTTTTCCAGTTTTCACCTTTGCACAATCCCCCCTCTTCTCAGCTCTCATTTTAAATCACCCCACCCCACGCATCAAATCCGCAACCTTTTCACAGCTGTCTCTCTGCACTACCACCCCCTTCCCCCTATATCTCTTTCGCCTCTGCGGTCTTTTTTTTTCAAACACAGGACAGTCTGAGTTGGGCAGTTCCACCTATTTGCACATTAGCACAGAGCCGAGGAGGAGTTTCACAGTACTACATTTGACTTTGCGCTACAGAAGTTTGACAGGCAGCAAGCGGGATGGAAGCTGCCTCCTGAATACCCACATTAAAGAAAAATATATAGGCGGTTACGGCATCGGAACCCAGGGCACCCGCAAGCACACAGAAGTCAGTAGAGGAAGTACTGCAGAAATCTACTCCTACTGCCGCCTATGCTAAGTAACAGGTTGCAGAGGACAGGGCTGCCAAAGGTAGCAAAACAGAGTCAGAATGGTAAATTAAGGAGTTTCAGGAGGTGGAGTCAGTAAAGGAATCAGAGCTTGCAGGAAGCAAGGAACCATGGGATATGTAGTCCCGTAGAAATTGAAAGTAAACAGCAGTAGAGAAGCTGTAAAGCATGCAGGGAATTCAAGGAATTGTGAAAAGAGATGGCCAGCACTCTGGCAGTAAGTAAGTTTATGTTGGATTGTCAATAATAACTATTGTTTGTTTTGCTACTACAATACTGATATTACAAATGAAACTGTATGTTGTGACCATACATCTTGTTTAAATTTGAAGGGATATTTTTGTCTTTCATTTCTTTTTGTGGTTGATTTGAGGTGAGTGGTCATTTTTAGTAACTGTCTAATTCATAGAAAAATTTTATTTGCTGCCAGGCTTGTCTTTAACTACTTCCCTCTGGAAGATTTACCCCCCCCCCCCCCTTCATGACCAGGCCATTTTTTTGCTATACGGCACTGGACTGAAAGTTATTATTATTATTATTATAATACAGGATTTATTTAGCACCAACAGTTTGCTCAGAGCTTTACAATATAAAGGGAGACAATACAGCAACAATATAGTTCAATACAAGAGGGTTAGGAGGGCCCAGCTCCTTGGTGCTTACAATCTAAGAGGAAGGGGCTGGTGGTATAAAAGGTAATAACTGTGGGGGATGAGCTGATGGGAGGAATAGAAGATTCTGAGCAAAATCACTGCACACAGCAGGTAACTATAGACATGTTTATTATTTTTCTTTAAAAAAATAAACCTTTAGAATCACTTTAACGTCCAACTGCGCAGTCATGCAACACTGTGTAGCAATACCCCCTTAAGGGTTGCTTAGTAATTTGTTTTGGGTTCCCTGTCAATCTGAACCTCTTGTGGCAAACCCACTCTTTGCTGACACCACCATGCTCCTGTGACCAAAGTAAATCACAACTGTAAAATGGACTCACACACAAGTTAATGTAAACCAATGTAAAGTTTATGTTGGAATTAAAGGTAACTTGGTCAGAAAGAACTAAATGACATTGATATATGCAGCAAATATAACCACTCTTGTTAATTGTGAGCAAAAGTAATGACATTCACATAAAGAAAAAAATAACTGTTAGCAGGCCTGCTTTCAGAAATAATCCACTGCCTCCAATCTGAGGAAACTGCTGAATCCCCAGTGTGCAGAAAACAACTAACAAGAAACAAGTAAGCTCACTGTGGGTCTTCAGAACTAGATAGAAGGATTAGATGTGAAGGAGAGTGCATTCTCAGTTGAAATTGAGGACTTTCCCTTTAAGAAAAGTACAATGTCTTCTGCATGCTCTTTGGGGCCCAGTTGGTATGAAGTTGAGTTGAGGTGTGGGATATAGTTCCTTGAGATGGCAACACAAAGATAGTGAAGGAACAAAGGGTATTTAATACCTTTCCTCTTGGTGGTAGCAAATTAGGGCAGGGTCCCCTTTAAAACACTCAGCATGGGGCAGATTTGAAGTAATAAATAGCAGCAATTGGCCTGAATGTCTATAGGTAAAGACAGCTTCCTTTGTTCAGCAAAGGCAAAACTTAACAGTAATGGGAATCCTGCTCTGTTAAAGTAGGGTAACTTGTTGTTTCAGTGGCACTGCTGTATCCTGGCCTGCACTGTATGTCCTGCGGTCAGCTTGTACAATAAACTGCAATGTAGGTGTGTTTCAACAATGGTGGCAAACTGTCAGTATTCACTTGGTTAGTGGATGGATGGGTCTCTCTCACCCGATTAAGTAGCCGTAGCAGTCTGTCTTTCTCTGCAAATGGGGTCAGTCCAGGAACTCTCCGGGTCAGACTCAGTGTCCTGTCTGGTCTCCTGCTGTCAGATTGGCCTGCTAGGCAGCATGGAAGACCAGGTGGTTAGTAGGCTCTTTCCACTCTTCCTCTATCTCCAACTCCAGCCTTGTTCAGCACTTCAGCCGGCAGCACACCCTCTTCTCTTTCAGTCTCTCCCCGCACTCTCCTGCCCAATCTCCCTGGCTTTGCCCCCACCCACATGCTACCTCTCTTGGGAAATGTAGTCCTTGACTGCCCTGCCCACCAGCTGAGTCCTGCTATACAGCATACAAGTTCCAGGGCTGTTCTGTCTAAGCCATTGCCATCTAATGCCCATTTCAATGTACTGTAAGTAATAACATTTCAATGGGCTACAACTGTACGCAATTTAAATTTATATAATTTTTTGTCACACAAAGAGAGCTTTCTTTGGTGGTATTTGATCGTCGCTGAATTTTTAATTTTTTGCGGTAAAAATACAAAAAGACCGAAACTGTAAAAAAGAAAAAAAAAACATCATCTGCACTCTTTTTCTCTTCTACATTTTGTCCAATTCTATCATTAAATATGTCCTGCTACTGGCCAATGTTACACTGCTGTATTATAAGTGGTCTCTTAATTATATATGAGAGCTTGATAAAAATTGGAAGTTTTGCATCAGTGAGAACAGGGAAAGTCACAGATAACCACTGACCAATTTCTATCTGTCAATCAAAGTTGGTCTATCACTGCTTGATGAGAAAGCATGTGTTGCTACTAACTCTGGGTTTTTTTGTTGTTTTTTTTTTCAAAAATTAATTTTTAAATTAATCAGATTGTGATGCTGTAGTATTTAATTTTTGTTTTGTGAATCTGCATGGGTTTCATGAATCTTGTTCAAAATTTGGTGAATCCGAACTTAGAGGTGAATGTAACTGAAGTCTACATAGGGTAAATCTTGTAGTTAAATTTTGGACATTTTAGCAGTTATTAGCTAAACTACTGTAATAAAAAAGGCAGGATAATTTGGGCACTACCATGAACGACATGTAGAGTACAAATGTGTGAGTTAGCGAGCGCACCATATAAAGCTGCTGATGCACAAAAAGAAACCACAAAGCCTTTCTAGGAATATAACATAAAAATGGGGTGTGCAGCGCTATACAAATAAAACACACTGTCATAAATATGACAAAATATGACAAAAAGTAGAAAAGGTCCTATAAACTGAATGATAAACAGTCCGAGGTAATATGATATGAGTCCAAAAAGGTATATTCCAGTGATGGAGTATAAATGACTTCAATCCAAATGGGTATATTCCAGCATCCTAACATGAAGGTGTAGAAAAATTTCCCACTCACCGGAAGTGCAATTTAATGTGCACATAGAAATTCCATGTAGCCGGAGGTCCTGTGAAGGTACAGCCTGATGATAAAGGTATCCTCTGGTGGTAAATGGGGTGACGGCTGCCAGAGATGATGGTCTGGACCTATATCCCAAATCCTCCAGCCTGGGTGGACTCCTAAAATGCTGGGCTGAGATGTGGAGGCTCAGTGCCAGGTAATAGAGATGAAAACGCTCATGGTGTAGTATTGTGAAATGTATTTATTTGGGTATAAATCATTATGGTAAACAGTAAACATACAGGGTGATAGTAACCTATACAAATTTAGTGTGAATGAGCTCTTGAATGCACTGACCAGTGGATAAAAATGATGGCCACCGGACCTCTTGATCCGGTGGCGTGACGTCAAGGCGTGCAGAGGCTCCTCCTAGACGCGCTTCGTGTAATAACACGTCTCCTGTAGGGGTGATGCCATGCATGCCTGACGTCTCCTTACTCCTATTTATAGGTTAAAATTGCGCCAAAAAGTGTCCTGGCGCCGTTTTGCCGTTTTTCGGCCTATTGCGCATGCGCGAGTGCCATTTCACCGACTATTCGGCCTAATGCGCATGCGCGGGCGCCATGTTATCGATGATATTAAGATCATCTAAAAATGGCAGGCACGCGGTACACTGCGCATGCGCGAGAGTTCCGGTGGCCATTTTATTGGTTTGAAAGCATGCTTAAGACTCATTCAACTGCGCATGCGCGAGCCGAACGATCGTCACATTGCTGATGCCTTCAGATCAGTCTAGGTGGTATCATACTGAGCTGATGGCCAGTATATACCAAACTTTGCAGTTGAAAAATGATAAAATTCTTGTAGTTGTAGATACAAGTCCACAGCAGGTGTACCCTTATAGTATATGAATATGAAAAATATGCATATAAAAAAGGTGCATATAAAAAGGGGAAGTTTGTGCATTTACTAGAGAAGTAGTCGCCATTTTATTGGAGATCTGAACTGAGCCCGGACAATTACCAGGCAAAGATCTCCCCTCGCGTAAATGGACAAACCAAAAACAGATATGTGAATGGAAAGAATATACTATAGCGATAATCAATGGAGATCTATGATATGTGGCATATTGTCTTAATAAAAAATATATATAGCCCATAATAATAATAATAATAAATTAAATGAATAAAGCTATAATACTAAATTAATCATATAAAAAATATATATAGCACATAATAATAATAATAATAATAATAATAATAAATTAAATGAATATTGCTATAATCAAATATTTAAAACACTAAATGAATCATGTAGACATCAATCTAGTATACATCCCTTTTATAAAAAATTGGTCATTAAAACATATGTACGTGCAGTGTGTCAGAAAAAACAGTCCTTTCTCATAGTACAGGATATGTGTATTATGCCAGATTCAGCTATTGTCTAAATAACAGTTGATGTCCACTTCAATTATGTCCTAAAGGGACCATGGATTTCATTTCGAAAATCCATTTTGTTTCTAGACGTGAGACTTGTCTCAATTTATTAATGCCGCGCCAGTGGTGTTGTGCAATATCGATCCCTATAAATTTAAGGGAAGAGGGATCTTTATGATGAAATTCCTTATAATGTTTCGAAAGCGAATGCTCGCGGAAACCTCTTTTAATATTGTATACATGGTTGCAGAAACGGTCACGCAGTCTTCTGGTCGTCCTGCCGATATATTGTTTCGCGGCAGGGACATTCCAAAAGATATACCGCGTGCCGGGTGTTACAAGAAATAAAGTTGGAAATGGTATAGTCTTTGCCTGTTGTAGTTGAGGTGAAGGATTCAATTTTCTTTTTTGACATTCTGCTGTGTTTACAGATCTGACACTTTTTGCACGGGAAGAAGCCTTTCAGGTTACTAAATAAGCTCAGACGGGGTGGGGGGTCAATTATGTTGGGTGCAATCGTATTGCGTAAAGACGGTACTCTCCTGAAAACAACTTCTGTATTGGTAGGTAAGGCACCAGCAAGGATGGGATCCGCTCTGAGTACCTCCCAATTTTTCTTCATTATATTGCGTATAGTTTTATGTTGAATAGAATATGGGGTAATGAACGGCAGAACATACTCTTTTTCAATGTTGGTGGTCCTGAGAGCATGTCCTGCCTGTTCATATGGGCCACACTGTCAATCTCTGCATCTAAAGTGTCTGCTGTATAACCCTTATCCAGAAACCTCTGTCTTAAAATCTGTGCTTTGTCTTGATAAGTATCAATTTCAGTGCAGTTACGCCTAATCCTCATAAATTGGCTTCTAGGAATACCCGTCAGCCAACGTGGATGGTGGCAGCTGTCAGTAGGGATGTATCCATTCCTATCCGATGGTTTAAAGTACGCTTCAGTAATGCAATAACCTCCCTTGTTGATAATAGAAATGTCTAGAAAGTTAACTCTGTCCGTACTGTATTCATAGGTGAGATGGATATTCAAATTATTGTAGTTCAATGTGCCAAAGAAATTTACCAGGGCCGTTTCTTCTCCCTGCCATAATAGGAGAATGTCATCTATATACCTCTTATAGAAGAGCAATTCTGGCCATTCCCTGGAATAGATGTTATCTTCCTCCCACCTGGCCATAAACAGGTTGGCCAGGCTGGAGGCAAACTTGGCCCCCATTGCAAAGCCTCTGGTTTGTAGATAAAAAGTGTTATTAAACCAGAAGTAGTTATTACTCATTGCAAAATTTAATAGATCCAGAATGAATGTTTTATGGGTTATGGACCATGTATACAATATTAAAAGAGGTTTCCGTGAGCATTCGCTTTCGAAACATTATAAAGAATTTCATCATAAAGATCCCTCTTCCCTTAAATTTATAGGGATCAATATTGCACAACACCACTGGCGCGGCATTAATAAATCGAGACAAGTCTCACGTCTAGAAACGAAATGGATTTTCGAAATGAAATCCATGGTCCCTTTAGGACATAATGTTGAAGTGGACATCAACTGTTATTTAGACAATAGCTGAATCTGGCATAATACACATATCCTGTACTATGAGAAAGAACAGTTTTTTCTGACACACTGCACGTACATATGTTTTAACCATTAGCCGCCTGGCCAATGGCCGTTTGGCGGCTTCAAAAGTGCATCGGCATTCCGGGTGCACGCCATTTGGCTTGCACCCGCACATGCGCAGTTTGCGGTAATGCAGAACCTCGCAGTGGCGCGATCTGTCACCCGCCGCGTACCTCGGACACGGCCGATGACAGATCTGAGTACCGGCCCCGGTTGCTGGTACCATGTGACCTGCTGTGACCAATCACAGCAGGTCACATGACAGTTGTATACAATGGATGGCTTCATTCATGCCATCCATTGTATACTAGTGCCTAGCTGTGAATGGTCACAGCTAATCACATGCACATGTCATGTGATTAGCTGTGACCAAATCACAGCTAAGCACAAAAAAAAAAAAACCTGAATGAATCGATTTCATTCAGGTAAATGCTTGCTTATAGCAAAGTAATTCTTTGCTATAAACAAATTGTGTAAAAAAAAAAAAAAATACTGATCACTTCCCCAAAGTAGTACAATGTTACTATGGTAACATTGTACTACTTTGGTCATAGTAAAATATGAAAAAAAATCTTAAAAAAAAAAAAATGCAATAAAAAATTAAAAATAATAAAAAAATAAAAAAAAAATTAAAAAAAAATATATATATTTTTTTCATACTGTCACCAGTCAGTGTCCCTGTTCACCGCCATGCCAGTTATATGATGATGCTGTACTGCACTGGTGACAAAAAAAAAATGGTGAAAATGTAAAAAAAAAAATAGTGAAAATAATTTTTAAAATTTTTTAATTTTCCGAAAAATTATTACAAAAAAAATTCAACTTCAAAAAACTCGCCATTCCTCTTATGAAGTACGTCGGACTGTCTACTTTGCAAAAAGGGGTCATTTGGGGAATATCTGTACTGTTCTGACATTCTTGGACCTCAAGAAATTAGATTGGCCGTCAGTACTTCAGGATTGATCAATTTTCAGATCTATACCATAGTTTGTAAACGCTATAACTTTCCTACAGACTAAATAATACATCCTAATTTGGTTTTTTTTCACCAAAGACATGTAGCAGAATACATCTCAGCCTAAATTTATGAAGAACAATTATTTATTTGTAAACTTTTATAACAGAAACAAAGAAAAACGTGTTTTTGTTCAAAATTTGTGGTCTTTTTTTGCTAATTTAGCAAAAAATAAAAACCCCAGCGGTGATTAAATACCACCAAAAGAAAGCTCTAGTTGTGTGAAGAAAATGATAAAATTTTAGTTTGGGTACAATGTTGTATGACCGCGCAATTGTCATTCAAAGTGTGAAAGCGCTGAAACGTGAAAAATGGCCTGAGCAGGAAGGTGTAAAATTGCCCGGTATTGAAACGGTTAATGACCAATTTTTTATAAAAGGGATGTATACTAGATTGATGTCTACATGATTCATTTAGTGTTTTAAATATTTGATTATAGCAATATTCATTTAATTTATTATTATTATTATTATTATTATTATGTGCTATATATATTTTTTATATGATTAATTTAGTATTATAGCTTTATTCATTTAATTTATTATTATTATTATGGGCTATATATATTTTTTATTAAGACAATATGCCACATATCATAGATCTCCATTGATTATCGCTATAGTATATTCTTTCCATTCACATATCTGTTTTTGGTTTGTCCATTTACGCGAGGGGAGATCTTTGCCTGGTAATTGTCCGGGCTCAGTTCAGATCTCCAATAAAATGGCGACTACTTCTCTAGTAAATGCAAAAACGTCCCCTTTTTATATGTACATTTTTTATATTCATATACTATATGGGTACACCTGCTGTGGACTTGTATCTACAATTACAAGAATTTTATCATTTTTCAACTGCAAAGTTTGGTATATACTGGCCATCAGCTCAGTATGATACCACCTAGACTGATCTGAAGGCATCAGCAATGTGACGATTGTTTGGCTCGCGCATGCGCAGTTGAATGAGTCTTAAGCATGCTTTCAAACCAATAAAATGGCCGCCGGAACTCTCGCGCATGCGCAGTGTACCGCGCGCCGGCCATTTTTAGATGATCTTAATATCATCGATAACATGGCGCCCGCGCATGCGCATTAGGCCGAATAGTCGGCAGAATGGCACTCGCGCATGCGCAATAGGCCGAAAAACGGCAAAACGGCGCCAGGACACTTTTTGGCGCAATTTTAACCTATAAATAGGAGTAAGGAGACGTCAGGCATGCATGGCATCACCCCTACAGGAGACGTGTTATTACACGAAGCGCATCTAGGAGGAGCCTCTGCACGCCTTGACGTCACGCCACTGGATCAGGAGGTCCGGTGGCCATCATTTTTATCCACTGGTCAGTGCATTCAAGAGCTCATTCACACTATATTTGTATAGGTTACTATCACCCTGTACGTTTACTGTTTACCATAATGATTTATACCCAAATAAATACATTTCACAATACTACACCATGAGCGTTTTCATCTCTATTACCTGGCACTGAGCCTCCACATCTCAGCCCAGCATTTTAGGAGTCCACCCGGGCTGGAGGATTTGGGATATAGGTCCAGACCATCATCTCTGGCAGCCGTCACCCCATTTACCACCAGAGGATACCTTTATCATCAGGCTGTACCTTCACAGGACCTCCGGCTACATGGAATTTCTATGTGCACATTAAATTGCACTTCCGGTGAGTGGGAAATTTTTCTACACCTTCATGTTAGGATGCTGGAATATACCCATTTGGATTGAAGTCATTTATACTCCATCACTGGAATATACCTTTTTGGACTCATATCATATTACCTCGGACTGTTTATCATTCAGTTTATAGGACCTTTTCTACTTTTTGTCATATTTTGTCATATTTATGACAGTGTGTTTTATTTGTATAGCGCTGCACACCCCATTTTTATGTTATATTCCTAGAAAGGCTTTGTGGTTTCTTTTTGTGCATCAGCAGCTTTATATGGTGCGCTCGCTAACTCACACATTTGTACTCTACATGTCGTTCATGGTAGTGCCCAAATTATCCTGCCTTTTTTATTACAGTAGTTTAGCTAATAACTGCTAAAATGTCCAAAATTTAACTACAAGATTTACCCTATGTAGACTTCAGTTACATTCACCTCTAAGTTCGGATTCACCAAATTTTGAACAAGATTCATGAAACCCATGCAGATTCACCCATCACTATTTATAAAGATCAAGCAGGTACAGGCTGCTGAGATCAGGATATTTGTTCAAAGATTTCCAGGGGTATTGGTGATAGAGTTGTCTGAACTCTCAGATGAGAGTTCTTTCATTGTTATATATTTTACAAATGTCTCAGCAATTCATTTCAGCTCTGTAGACATTGAACTATAATGTTCGATAAACTGAATTGAAAGTTACAGCGGACAGTGTGACTGCATTCCTTACACTTATTTCTAAAGAAAAAGCTTATTTCCACTCCCCGATAATACTTTCACGGCTCCAGACTACATTTCCAGAGTATCTATTAATATCAAGTGTTCAGTCTGGTTCAGACAGATAAAATGTTCCCATTGGTGCACAAGCTGCACTGTTTCTCCAGGCCCAGTTAAACATTAGAGCTACCGTGGCTCCTTCAGAAGATTACAGTATGTGTGACTTCTCGCCCAATAAAAACTATCACAGATGGCACATTTATAACACATTGCCTATTTAGAGAACATAAAATACACAAGCAATTACCACAACAATCTCACTCCGCGTCAGCCAAAGTATAACTGCATCAAGCCAACCAACAGAGCTGAGGTTATCCCTAGCTTCAGGCCCTTTTTGTGATTTCCAAAGCTTTTGAATCTTGTAGAGTTGGTGGTAAAGATCCTCCAAGATTTAAAACTACTTATTGTTGTTATTTTTTCCTCTTGATGGTGAAGGAAAACAAATGTGTTTGGATACAGCCAATACAAATAAAGCCCTTACTGCATAAGGTTTGTGCTCAATGAGATTTGTCTAGTGACAATAGATGTGAAGGGCATCCAGACATGGAGGATTCCAAGTGAAATGTAAGCAGACTCAGGTGATGATGTAGAAATAAGTACCATACACATTTGTGAGGCACCATAATAATATTACATATTTATATTGATATATTTCTCCTTCTGAACAAGCACAAGTGAGTTGCTTAAATGTGTTTGTAAAATGAAAGCATGCATTTTTGAATATTATGTAAAAATATTCATTGCTTACAGTAATGAAACCTCATCTCATGCAACAGAGTTGGATGTTCTTTCTATGAAAATTTTATCTCAGGTATTGTCCTCTAGAGGTATGTAAAGGTAGGTGGATCGTGTTTCCTCTATCTATCCCTCCTTGTTGGGCGCCAAGTGTGGGTCACATGAGAGGCCTACAGTGGGGTGGGTTCTTCTGGGCTATGCTGGGCACATGAGACAGGTCACGGTCTTGCACATGGGATACCTTTACTTGTGCTGGGCCCATCAGTGCCCCTGGAAAGGGCAGAGGCTTCTTTCAGGGATAACTCAACCTTAACCCCAGCTCAAAGATGGCTGAGCAATAAACTGGACTCCAGCTACTGTAATTCTCTCAGGCCCTGAATTAATGTACATCTTCACTGTCAACTGTTGTATTTAGGAGGGACATGCTGAAACTATGCCCACGCCACCTTCCCAGAGTATCTCTGCTACCTCACTCCCAAAAGAAGTAATGAAATGGAGCCCCACCGTGCACCTAGCGCTGACTGTATGCTTTCTGTACCTATGCATAGGCCAGAGACCTCTGAGTGCTGATCTGCTCCCATTGCTATGGGAAATGGACCACAAAATCCCTCACTGCAAAAGGATGCCCCAACTTACACAGGTACACGCTTCCTGACAGGCTGCTAACATTTCCAAAGCTTTACTGAAAGACTTTAGCAAACAGTCTTTCCCTAGTCAAACCAAACTACAGTGACTATATTATCATATAATTTCAGCACAGTACCACCTCTATCTATTAAAGTACACCCAAAAGAAAAGACAAAAACTTTCACCCTTGAAAGTTTACATAAATATTACTGAACTTTCCTTAGTGATTAATTGATATATTGTGGTATTTATATTATTGGGATAGTTTATTCACTAAGGAAAGTTCAGTAATATTTAACTACAGTGACTGCCCCAGCATACCTGCACAGGTAAGAGTCCAATAGTGGCAGAGTCTATTGTGGTAGTCTCCAGAGCTCTGGTGTCTTCAGGGAAGACTGCATGTCCCAGTAATTTCAGATGCGGATCTCCGGTGAGATGGCTGAACCAGCAGCAGGAATCAGGACTGTAGGAACCTTAAGAGCACTTACATAGAAGCAACAGTTGGAGATAATATCTTGCTTGCTGTCTCTGTTCTCTTTCCCATGCAGCAGACTGTGAGTCTGGGCAGAACCCTCCCCCTTTTTATTAACAGCACAAGGAGAGAGGCACAGCCCAGAAAAGTGTGGGAAACTGGATTAACACTTTCCCTCTTGGCTGGGGCAGCAGCTGTCTGACTAACCAGTGTTTCAACAAGCTTACAGGCAGTATCAGCAAAATGTATTAGACTGACCATTTTTAGAAATCTATTAATTCCCCCATCCACAGTAAACAGTATGTTTGGATGACTCTGCCACTGCAGGCTGTTGTATTCTGTCATTGAGTTTTTAGAATACCCAAACCTCTGTTGGATGATTAGCTACAGTCACTTTTTGGTCAAATATTTTCCCAACTCCTTAGATTTTCAGATCAAAGAATGTCATGTGGAATGGTGCCGACAGGGCCACACCTAAATTGTACATATATGGCCAGCTTTAGTTTGCCTCCTGTCCATTCAACTTCTCCATTATTATTATTATGCACACATGCATATTGATTCAAGATCTTCATCCTTGTAGCAGTGATGGTAATGTGCAAGGCTTATAGATGGAGAATGTATTTAAGGGGCAGTCTTTTTAACATTACGTAGGACAATCTGAATCTCATGCTAAAGGACATGCACTATTTTTTCCTTGAGAACTTTGCCCTGAGTGAAGTCCCATAGCAGCAGAATAATTTCTTTTCTAGCTTGCTTCCTTTTTAAACACAGATGTGAAAGGGTTTGGTAATCCAGGAGGATCTGAGTTTTTTTTTTTGTCTTATTTTCTATACTAAACCTAGCTACAGTTTTAGTGTGCAAGACAATTCACCGAAACAAGGCTCACCACACTGAGGACCTCATGCAAATGATGTCTGAAGATTGCACAGTATTCCCATTATGATTCTCCTTTATATGTTACTGTAGTATCAGATAGTGCAAGAGAGAATTTGGTTCCTTTCTACGTGAAACTTCTAAAGGGCATCTTTTAGATGTTTATGCATGATTCTTCTTTGCAGCAAAATATAACCCACTCAAACAGGTTTCCACAATGAAAAGAATGCTTCACTGTTACAGTTAGAATCCAAAGACAAACAAACGAAACCAGCGCTCAAATCCTCATGCAGACCAAAGGCAATTCTGAATGCCAAACAGAGAGGTGCTGCCCTTCAAAGATTGGGAAATCTAGACATTGGTGAACAAAAGCAGACAAGGGCGCACTCACATCGTGCATTACCGTGGTACACCACATATTTATTGTGTACATATATACTCACAAACCAAAGGAAATTAAAAGCAAATTATATAGTCAGCAAAAACAGTCAATAATGCTGTGCCCTTGATAGGAATAAACTGACGCATTTCGGGAGACGAACCCCCTTCCTCAGAGCTAAAATGTATGCCTGCTGGTCCCAAGCTTATATACCAAAGAATGCCACAGAGAAGGGAAAAAAGACCCTCCCACCCAATCAACGGCCCAATCACTGAAAGGGCTGGCCTGCTACACACACACACACAAAAAAAATTCCATATAAATGCACAGAAAGGCCAATGAAGTGCATACAATATGTGTGTGTATATATATATATATATATATATACACATACACACATAGACATACACATAAACACACCTACACAAATACAGCTACATTCTACACAGAGACCACATAAGTCACCAAACAAAACACTAACAAGCAAATGGTTTGTATAATGGTTCGTATAATGTACCAGAAATGTGCTCACATGTGCCCCCAAAGAGAGCACCCTTCTAGCAGACTACGACACTCAGAGTGTGCTTTTGAGAAAAAAAAATTTAGAAAAAGGGTATGCAGCCACTAACATTGAGGAGGTATATCATAAATACATATTATTCTACTCTGAGACAAACATTCCATCTGTTGGCCCTCATGTTAGGAGCGTTTCACCAAAGGTCAATACTCCCAAAATCAATAGGGACACACACAATGCCGCCTTTTATACTAGATACAACCAGAAGGCTTTTAATATCCAGAGGATACTGAACAAGTACTGGGGTATTTTGGCCCAAGACCCCCACCTCGCTGCACACCTGCCGCCCCGACAAGAAGTGATCTTCCAACGCCCACGGGATCTGAGGAGCATGATTGCTCCCAGTAGGGTCAAATCCACCACCACACGGTCTAATTCAGCATGGAATATCATCTTTGACCAGAAAGGCAGTTATAAGTGCAGAGTGCCCAATTGTGGAGCTTGCCCTTTTATGTGGTATAGAAAGAGGGATTTCATGGGCACAGATGGAAGGGTCTTTCCTATTAGTCAGTTCATCAACTGCGGCACGCAGTTTGTTGTGTATGGTCTGGTCTGCCCGTGTGGACTCCTTTATGTGGGTCGCACCACACGTTCACTGAGGACCCGCTTTGAGAAACACAAACGCAACATACTACATGGGTTTGACAAACATTTAGTGTCTTGTCACTTTAGTGAGAAACATGATGAAAGTCCTGTGGGTCTTAAGGTATTTGGCATTGAGAACATACAAGGAGACACTGACACAGGTAGAAGATTTTGCAAACTCTGTCAACGAGAGTCTTATTGGATTCATAAATTGGACACGTTGTTGCTGAAAGGCCTCAACGATGCACTTCACACATTATCCTAGTTCACATAGATGGACTATAGAGGATCTATCATTCTGTATTAGATACGAATAGGCGAATTAGATTTATCAACCTATTGTTTGCTTCCAATCTTTATAATATGGCTTCACATTGTTATTATATATATATTAGTGTACACATCTTTTTTTAGTGCAAAGTAACAAGTGTGCCAATGGCTGCTTTCTGTTGTTTCTGTTTCATTTTAATATACAGTTGCAAGAAAGAGTATGTGAACCCCTTGGGATTACGTGGAGTTTTGCATGAGTTGGGCATAAAATGTGCTCTGAACATCATCTAAGTCACAACAATAGAAGAACACAGTCTGCTGAACATAATACTTCACAAACATTAGATGTTGCCATAACATGTAAACATTCACAGTGCAGGGAGGAAAAAGTATGTGAACCTTTGGACTTAATAACTGGTTGACCTTCCTTTGGCAGCAATAACCTCAACCAAACCTTTCCTGTAGTTGCAGATCAGACCTGCACAATGATCTGGAGTAATTTTGGACCACTTCTCTTCACAAAACTGTTTCAGTGTAGCAATATTCTTGGGATGTCTAGTGTGAATCGCTCTCTTAAGGTCATGCCACAGCATTTCAATGGGGTTGAGGTCAGGACTCTGACTGGGCCACTCCAGAAGGCGTATTCTGTGCTGTTGCAGCCATTGTTTTGTTGAATTACTTGTATGCTTTGGGTCATTGTCCTGTTGCATCACCCATCCTCTGCGGAGCTTCAGTTGGCAGACAGATGGTCGTACGTTTTCCTGAAAAATGTCTTGATAAACTCTGGAATTCATTTTCCCATCAATGACAACAATCCGTCCAGGCCCTGAGGCAGCAAAGCAGCCCCAAACCATGATGCTCCCTCCGCCATGTTTACAGTGGGGATGAGGTTTTGATGTTGGTGTGCTGTGCCTTTTTTTCTCCACACATAGTGTTGTGTGTTCTTCCCAAACAACTCAATCTTGGTTTCATCTGTCCACAGTATATTTTGCCAGTAGTGCTGTGGAACATCCAGGTGCTCTTTTTCAAACTTCAAACGTGCTGCAATATTCTTTTTTGACAGCAATGGCTTCCTCCGTGGTGTCCTCCCATGTACTCCATTCTTGTTTAATGTTTTCCTTATTGTAGATGTGTCAACAAAAATGTTAGCATGTGCCAGAGATTTCTGCAGGTCTTTAGCTGACACTCTGGGATTCTTCTTTACCTCATGCAGCATTCTGCACTGTGCTCTTGCAGTCATTTTTACAGGACGACCACGCCTAGGGAGAGTAGCAACAGTGCTAAACTTTCTCCATTTGTAGACAGTCTGTCTTACCATGGACACATGAACATCAAGGCTTTTGGAGATACTTTTGTAACCCTTTCCAGCTTCATGCAAGTCAACAATTCTTGATCGTAGGTCTTCTGAGAGCTCTTTTCTGAGAGGCATGGTTCACATCAGACAGTGCTTCTTGAAACCAGTAAACCCAAAATAGGTGTGTGTTTTTTAAGGGCAGGGCAGCTGTCAGCAACACATCCAATATCATCACACTGATTGGAGTCAAGGTTGGCTCACTCCTGGCTCCAATTAGCTCTGGGAGAAGTCATTAAGCTAGGACCTCACATACTTTTTCCTCCCTGCACTGTGAATGTTTACATGTTATGTGCAATTAAACCATGGCAACATCTAATGTTTGTGTAGTATTATGTTCAGCAGACTGTGTTCTTCTATTGTTGTGACTTAGTGACTTCAGAGCACATTTTATGCCCAATTCATGCAAAACTCCACGTAATCCCAAGGGGTTCACATACTTTTTCTTGCAACTGTATTGCATGCACTTCATTGGCCTTTCTGTACATATATATGGAATTTTTTTTTTGAGTGTGTGTGGCAGGCCAGCCCTTTCAGTGATTGGGCCGTTGATTGGGTGGGAGGGTCTTTTTTCCCTTCTCTGTGGCATTCTTTTTTATATAAGCTTGGGACCAGCAGGCATACATTTTAGCTCTGAGGAAGGGGGTTCATCTCCCGAAATGCATCAGCTTATCCCTATCAAGGGCACAGCATTATTGACTGTCTTTGCGGACTACATCATTTGCTTTTAATTTCCTTTGGTTTGTGAGTATATATCTATATATCTACACAATAAATACGTGGTGTACCACGGTAATGCACGATGTGAGTGCGCCCTTGTCTGCTTTTGTTCACCACTGTTACAGTTAGGTCCATATATATTTGGACACGGGCACAATTTTCATACTTTTGGCTCTGTATGCCACCAGAATAAATTAAAACAAAACAATCCAAATGAATTTGAAGTGCAGACTTTCAGCTTTAATTCAAGAAGTTGAACATAAATATCAAGTACAAATTTTAGGAACTGCAACCATTTTTATACACAGTCCCTCCATTTTCAGGAGCTCAAATGTAATTGGACAAATGAATAAAATCATAAATAAAATGTTCATTTTTAATATTTTGTTGAGACTCCTTTACTGGCAATGACTGCCTGAAGTCTGGAACCCATGGACATTCCCAAAGACTGGGTTTCCTACTTTCTGATGCTTTTCCAGGCTCTAACTGCAGCTTTCTTCAGCTGTTCTTTGTTTGTGGGTCTTTCTGCCTTTAGTTTTGCCTTCAGCCAGTAAAATGCATGCTGAATTGGGTTGATATCACGTGATTGACTTGGCCATTGTGGAATATTGCACTTCTTTTCCTTCAAAAGCTCCTGGGTTGCTTTTGCAGTGTGTTTTGGATCATTGTCCATCTGTACTGTGAAGCGCTGTCCAATCAACTTTTCTGCATTTGGCTGAATTTGAGCTGGCAGTATATCTCTAAACATTGCAAAATTCATCAGGCTGCTTCTGTCTTCTGTCACATCATCAAAAAACACCAATGCTAGTGCCACTGGAAGCTATGCATGCGCATGCCATCACACTACCTCCACCACGTTTTACAGATGACATTGCTTGCTTTGAATCATGAGCTGTTCCAAGCCTTCTCCACACTTTTTTCTTCCCATCATTTTGATACAGATTAATATTCATTTCATCCATCCAAAGAATGCTTTACCAGAACTGGTCTGGCTTTTTTAGATGTTTTTTGGCAAAGTCTAATCTAGCTTTTCTATTCTTCCGGCTTATGAATGGTTTGCACCTTGTGGTGAACCCTCTGTATTTGCTCTCATGAAGTCTTCTCTTGATTGTAGTCTTTGACAGTGATATGCCCACCTCCTGGAGAGTGTCATTCACTTGTCTAGATGTTGTGAATGGATTTTTCTTTACCATAGAGAGGATCCTGTGATCATTCACCACTGTTGTTTTCTGTGGACGTCCATGCATTTTTAAGTTGCTGAGCTCACCAGTGCGTTCTTCTTTCCTCAGAATGTACGAAACTGTTGATTTGGCCACTTCTAATGTTACTGCAATCTCTCTGAAGAATTTGTTTTGTTTTTGAAGCCTTACAATGGCTGGTTTCACTTGCATGGACAGCTCCTTTGAACACATGATGTAGGTTCACAGCAATAGATTCCACATGCAAATACCACACTTAGAATAAACTCCAGACCTTTTACCTGCTTAATTGATGAAGAAATAATGGAGTAGCCCACACCTGGCCATGAAACAGCTTTTGATTCAATTGTCTGATTACTTTTGGACCCTTGAAAAAGGGGGATGGCTACTCTTAAGAGCTGTAATTCTTACACCCTTCCTCCAATTTTGATGTACATATCTTCAAATTTAACCTGAGAGTGTGCACTTTCAGCCCATATCCATTATATAACTATAGCTTGAATATGTTTTGGTAAATACCTGAAAAAACTAAAATTGTGCCTGTGTCCAAATATATATGGACCTAACTGCATATGCAAAGGGTTTGGAAAAGTGCAACAAATAAGCTGATGAACAACAAAAGCCTATGTAATGCGTTGAGCGAGGAATCCACCATTAAGACTATTAAGTTGTACTGTTTTCAGCTAACTGTTACATTGGGAAAGAAAAGGTTTTAATGCTTATCAAGCCTTTTCTCATAAAAGCAGAGTGACACAATGACAGAGACAAAAAGAGCCAATAGCCCATCAGAGCTCTTTGTAACGCGTCTTTGTTACTTAAATTGGTCAGTATCAGATGCAAAGGACATGCAGGAAAGAAGGGACCTTCAATTCTGTCATTTTCTTGGTTCCTATTATGCTGTCCTTACAGTCTGCCAACCTCATGCTCCTGGCTGGGAGAACTTATTTTAATCAAGGTCACATGGAGATGTCAAATGCTCCACATCTTGTTATAAATGTACAGTGTTCTCTGTACAGCCATGGATTTTGGATAAGTTTGAATGTACTTGTCAAGATCTATAAGATAATCTCTACTCTATAATTGCTTTTAGCACAAGCACCTTTGGTAATATGAATCTGCTTCTGCAACTGGGATACTATACATTATTTGATTGCATTCCTCATGCTAATTCTAATTGAAAACTAATGTATGCTTTTTATAAAACTACCTCATATAGGGCTTTTCAAAGACATAAGTGGCCCAGTGGTGTATTTTGGCTTTGTGCTGCCCTAGGCAAGACTAATATGCCTCCCCCCATCTAAATTTGTCACAAGACTTGCCTGGAATGCCCCTAGTGCCCATACTCACATTTAACTTGTACAACTATGCCCACATTCATATCCACCTTGTATATTCTGCGCCCCCCCCGTGACCACATTCACATGCACCTTGTACATTGACCTCCCCAGTGTCCCAATAGTCAAATGCACCTTTTAAATCCCTGGACCTAAAGTGCCCACACTCACATGCACCTTGTATACCCCCCTCCCAGTTCCTACATTCACTTTTTATATGCCCCGGCGCCCATTCACAGACATCTTTCACCTACACCTTACTGCTTACACTTTTATATATCTTGTACATCCCTGCTTCCCCCTCCAGAGTGCCCACTCAAATACACCTTGTACATCCCCCCTTCTCAGTGCCTATCCTAGCATACATCTTGTAACCCCCCCCCCCGGCCTGCACTCCCATGCACCTTGTACACCCCCCACTGCTCATACTCACACATAAGTCCTGATCACACTGGATGCGAATTGGCATGCGATATGCAAGCCATGCGACTTGCAAATCGCATGCCAAATTGCACCCTATTGTCTGCAATTACAGAGGTCATAACGTTTCTGACTTGGTTGAAGCCGCACCAATTTCTAAAGTAGTTCATGCATTACTTTTGGTGCCATTTGCATAGACATCTGTGTCAGATGTCTTGCAAATTGTACCTGAAATCGGCATGTCATTCGACTTTGAAATCTTGTGACTTCCAGCAGGCCAGAGGTCCCTTTAAGGGATAGGTGGGTATGGATGCCTGTTTACAGGTGCTTCCCTCTCTGGATGGATGGACTGGAGACTGGATCGCGGCAAGGCTCTATAAATGATAAAGATCTCCATTGTCCTTCATCCTGATGATGTCTGGGTGCTGAGCCAAAGTAACTACGGCACCCACGGGTAAGTGCAGGCACGCTGGATGAGATGACGGCCACTGGAGAGGGATCAGCAACCTGTGCAGGCTTCATAGTCCATTGGTCCTTCGGTCTGACACTCCGTAGCATCAAAGAGCTGTTCCCCGACTGAGCAGAAGTGCCTAAGGACTCTGAAAGGCTCTCCCAAAGGACCAATGGACTATGAAGCCTGCACAGGTTGCTGATCCCTCTCTGAAGGACAGCGGAGGAGATCTTTATCATTTATAGAGCCTTGCCGCGATACAGTCTCCAGTCCATCCATCCAGAGAGGGAAGCACCTGTAAACAGGTATCCATAAACCACCTATCTCTTAAAGGGACCTCTGGCCTGCTGGATCCATTCACATCCCTTGAGGGCTCATATCCATATTCCTGGAGGAGGAATCATCTCCTGTTCCAGCCTGGACCCAGACCTGTGAAGGGGACCTTTGTTGACATATACACCGCGTAATTTTATTATGCTTCTGGTAAGTGCGCAATTCTTACTTTACCACTGGGAGCACCACCACTGGATTGAAGATTTTGTGTTATTCACACTACATAGACTGTCACGCTTGTACGGTTTATCTAACATTTAGGACATACATTTTAATTTGATTTATATGTGAGTATGACTCACACTCACATATAACTTGTAAAGGTCCCCAGTGCTGACAGCCACATACACCTTGTACAATCCCTACTGCTCACACTCCCATTCAATCCAGGAGAGGGGGTATACATATACAGTGGGAATCGGAGCTACCACACCAAGTAGATCACTGTGCAGGGACCGCAGTGGAGCCATCCCCAGGGGAGATGGAGCTTGGCTGATACAGTTGTCCAGCCCAGGGGAGCCAGTGTAGCTGAAGGAAAATCAACTCAGGACCCACTGAGCTGCCCTGCTCTGAAGACCGCTCACACCTATGTGTCCTTTCTTTTGGGAGGAGGCGGTGACGCCGCCCTGATAGATGCCGCCCTAGGCATATGCCTTGTTTGCCTTGTGGAAGATATGCCCCTGCAGTGGCCCCCAGCAAAAATCATTTTAGTAGGTCCCTAATAGCGATGGTCATATTTGCTTGAATTCGATTTCTGGGCAAATTCCACAAACACATCTAAAAATCCACAAATTGGATACTTAAATGCTAACCACATTGAAGTCATGGGGAGGCAAAACTTGAAAATGAGTTCTCTCCATTTTCAAGGCTAATAGGCAAGTGATTATCCAACAAAATTCATAGGAAGCTGGGTACTGCTAGGGGGACATGTACCAATGCAAAAACATTTATTTGAATACCTTGCTTAAAGTGACATAAAGTTTAAAGTGAAATATCAAAATTGCACAGTCACAAGCATTACATGCTTCGGGGATGTCTTAATCACTTTGTTATTGGAGCCGTTTCTTTCTCCTTTTGCACGCATGTTAAAATTCACATTTTAGACCTGAAGATTAGGTAAAACTCCAAAATATATATTTTCTAAAAGCAGAGATCCTAGAGAATAAAATGGTCAAAGTTGCAATTTTATGTCACATAGTGTTAATGCAACTAATTGTCAAACCCTAATTTTGTATTACTAAACCTACAACAATAAAACCAGTCTGTATATGCAGTAAAGCATGCTTGTTATACTCACTGTGGAACCTAAGGGGTTAATCCTCTGAATTGTGTAAAAAGGCTGTTTGATCCTGGCTTCTCTACTCCTCCTCTTGTTCAAATGTCCATGTCTTATCTCCTGATAAGACATACTGAACCATAGCCATTCTGCACATACTCAGTTTAGTGTGTATTGCTAGAGAGGTTTTTTTTCTTGGCAGAGTGCATATGATCAGCACAGGGCAAATCAGCACTGTCCAGACAGAGGTCAGCGGTTTTGCATCCTCCTAGAGCAGAGAGAAAGCTCCTCCTACAAGTTTTAACCAGTGCTCTGCTAAACACTGATAGAAGTCACAAGACTGCTCTAACTGCTGATGAGGAAAGGTATTTAGCAGTTTATATTTACGAAAATAATTGCATCTCCACGTTGTGTGTACTGTGGGAGATCAGATATAGTGAATGCAGGGTCCTGGGTTTAGTAACACTTTAACAAAATACACTAAAGTTCATTTTAGTACATGCAAACATACAAACACAATAACACAATATATTACCCAATTGTTTTGAAATATATAAAAATGAAGTTTCATCGAGTATACACAATTTATATATATATATATACAGTATATATATATATATATACACACAACATGTATGTACTAAAAATGTCAAGACTTAAAAAATTGTGAATGCCATGAAACTGTGGCAAACTTTACTACCCAAAAATGTCCACATGTGACCCTTTAAAAGCTTTTACAAGTCAGGAGTTCAGAATTAGCCATGTATGATGAATTATTAGAATTATTGCTCTCAATCGAAATTACACTATGATACATGTGTATTGCTCTTACAATTCTCTCATGTAGGTGCACCCGATGCATGCATTTAGGTATGTATGTACACATATGTGAAGACAGGGGACTTAATTATGTGTTACTTTGATTTTCTTCAACTTTTTTTTTTAAATGTAACTTCATTGCAATAGAGGACTGAGTAAGGGGTGCATAGTACTTTATTAGTACTATATTAAAAACAAGAACCATGGTATGAATAGATCATCAGTTACATCACCTAGTAATGTAGATCCATGCCAATGGATACCATGGCCATATGTGGTCAAGGATATCTACAGGGACCTCCTGCTGGCAACAATCTGTCAGGAGTGCATCATCTCAAAAGTGTGTTCATATCAATACATATTCAATTTTGTCAGATATGTCTATGTTAATAATGTCTATTTCAAACAGTAGGTGTGTCTTTTATTTCCAACCTCTTCGGAGTTGTCTTTAATATTTATTGGACCCATGGCAAACATTTTTTTGGCATACCCCCCTCCCTGCAATTTGTCTCTCCATCCCAACATCCCAAGAAAACAAACACACTCATAGACCTATCTAAAAAAACTTTAATAATGTAAATATAAACAACTGGTCCACAATCACTGATTGGTCCAGGCTCACTGATTTGTTGCTAGAGGTTACTGCACATCCTTACCGCTCACTGATTGGTTGCTAGAGATTACTGCATTTCTTTATGACAAACTAAATGCACTGCTAATATACTGTGTGCTGTGCCTGCTTTACCTGTATAAGGATTTGTAGTTTTGGCCAGCCCTTCTTGTTATACATACACCTCTGCTAGTCAAAATGGTCACTCCGATACTTACTGGTTTGTAGATTCTCTGAATCTGCTGGCAACAAGGAAGAACATAGGACTTTGCCCTACTGAACCAAGAATATACTTTGTATTGTTTATAATGGGAGCTGTGAAAATTTGTATGCAAATTGGAAAATGTGTTCAAACGACAAGATTAACCAACAAAATTAGACATAATTTGACAGGAAAAGGGGTAAACATACCTTTATTTTAACTGTGTATTTTGCTGTTTGCCTGGAGTAAAAAAGACAAAAAGTGTTCAACCCACCCCCCACCATACAGATAACGGATCCTGACTTGCCAAGCCATTCCAAGGCTCCAAGGAGCTCCGTCCTGAGCCAGACTACAATTCATGTATATGGGTACAGTGGGTTTATTGTCATATACAATGAAAGATGAAAGACAGCACAACACACTATATCTGGAGCAGGTGCTTTACTGTGCATTGCAGGAATGTGCATTTGGCACATGTTACTGCAATACACAAGTGTTAATGGACCCTTAAAGCTTTCAGGGCCAGTTCTTTTGGCTGAAAAAATGTTTTTGTACAAGCCTTTAGGAGCATTTAGTGCTTTTTTCTGCCAGAAAACTCATCTCAAAAATGTAAACCAGAGGTGTTTTTTTTCTGCCTCTAAACACTGAGCATAAAATATGGCTCTAAACATCCTAATGTGTATGGACACATAGGATAACACTGAGCTGTTTTTACAGGCAATGCATTTGCAAATGTGTAAACAAAACCCTCTGATTATAATGCAAACTGTTAGTGTTAGACAAGGCCAAACTGGTTGTTTTGCAGGCTGGTTGGTAAGTGTTGCTGGGAAATCTTTTGTTTGTTTGCGATGTGCATTGCCCTTCCATGTGCACTTTACTGCTAAGGCTGGTTATAGGTTGGTACGGTTGCCATTTTTTGTGCAGTCGGCTTTTACAGGCAAAACACAAAATTCCTGTAAAAGTAGTGTTTTTAAGCCCAGCGTACATGGACCCTTATAATGATATGCTGTTGATACACTGGATGTATCTGCCATTTATATGTTGGCATTGCCACGTCCATGCAGGGTTACTATACTACAGTCAGTCTTTTTTCTGTAATACAGCAACATAGATATAACTGTTGATTAATTTTTGTGTACAATGATGAAAAGGTAAGCAGGCTTGGCCATATGTTTTGTAAAACACTCTAGCTATGGAGGGCAAGTGGGCTTTTATAACATCCAGTCAAAAAATACATTGTATTCATTCTTTGTTCAAAGCCCCAATACAGGTATAACCTTGCGGAGAGGCCCCTTTGCACTGCAAGGGTTAAATGCTTGTTACAGAAGAGCCTAACCTAACCTCCAATAGGGTGTTAGTTTCATTTAATCCCCTCCCCAAGCAGAACTGCATTTATTTCCCATGTTTATCTATTTTTAAAAAATATTGTTCTCTTTGACCCCGCCCAAGCTGTCATTCTGGCAACATGGGACCCAGTGTATATCACCCGAACAGTTGATTGCAGTAGGGTAACAGTGGATTTCCTGTGCAAGTGAGTAACTGTTTTGATGAGAAAAAAGTGGAATAGGTACCTTTTCCTCATTCCAGCGGGGTCCCTTCAGTGATGCAACTGTTTCCTCAAAGCTATTCCTGTAAGATGCTCCTGGCTATGGCCACACTTCTGCCTCCTCTACATCCATTGCAGGGTTAATAGTCCTGGATTGTACATGATGATGTAGAAGACCAGAGCTTTGAAAGGGAGAAGAGGAGAGTGCTAAATCTTGCTGGAAAAGGGTATCGGGGTAAGTATTACAGCCTATCCCTCCACCCCCCCCCCCCCAAACATTAAAGGCATTTAATCCTTGCAGTGCGGGGGAGGGGGGGCATTACAAGGGTACATTGTGTCCAGTTCCCAGAGTGGGGCTTTAATCTTTTTGCTGTAATAGATTACAACTGTAGACACAAATACATTCATTTTAGATAATATATCCTTTTCTGAACACTAAGGTATAATTGATAGATGCCTTTGAAAGTAAGATCCTGAGGAGAGTTATTATGAAAATGAACAAAGTGCATGGCAAATGGATTCTTCTCATTCTTAGTCATAATGTCTTTTATGTTCACTTGTAGGTGTACGCAGTTGTCACTTTGTTTTACCAACATAAGATTTTTCAGAAGGGCATTGTATCATATAAACCATTTTTCATGAACTGCGGTTGATGAAAGTGGTAAATTCTAAATGGTTTAACATGGTTAGATTCCAGAAAACAACTTGTGGCCATTTTTGCAATGCAGCAGTGTCCATATTTATGTATGCACCTGTTTTTTTCTTATGCCACACATCCCATTAGATTTTCTGAATTTATGGCATATTTTGGCTTTTCCATTACTGGATAATTACACACATTTTCACCCTTCTTGCTGATATTGACAAATATTATTTACACAGGCTACAGAACCATAAACAGTATATTTCAGAATTTCTAAAACACGTGGGTAATGGTATGCCAATGTAATATTTTAATTTTTTGTTAATATTTGTTGGACTATCATCTCAGTGACATACAGGCTCTAATCCATAGGGACAATATTCCTTTTGTGTTTCACTTTGTTGGTAGTGTAGCACTATCCCTGGAGGTGCCGCTGGCTATGTTGGGTCCTCCGTTCTGCTACGACTCTGTAAACTGCTCTGTCCTTTCAAACACAGCCATATAGGTTAAAGTGCTACTAAACCCACAACAGTAAAATCAATTCTGTATATGCATGCAGTAAAGCATGCTTATTATACTCACTGTGAAACCTAAAGAGTTAATCCTCTGCATTGGCAAAACAGTCTGTTTGATCCTGTCTTCTCTGATCCTTCCCTTATTGCAGTATCCCCTTCTTATCTCCCACTAAGACATATTGTGTGGAGTCACTCTGTACATGCTCAGTTTAGTGTGTATTGCTAGAGAGGTTTTTTTTCTTGGTAGGGTGCATGTGATCAGCACAGGGCCAATCAGTGCTGTCCAGACAGAAGTCAGGGGTTCTGCATCCTCCTAGAGCAGAATGAAAACTCCCCACTACAAGCTTTAACATGTGCTGTGCTGGACACTGATAGAAGTCACAAGACTGCTCTAACTGCTGATAAGAAAAGGTATTTAGCAGTTTATATTTACGAAAATAATTGCACTTTCATGTTCTGTGTACTGTGGGAGACTGGATATAGTGAATGCAGGGTCCTGGGTTTAGTAACACTTTTAGTGTTAGTAAATTACCATGCTATGTTACCATACAGAAAATAGGCCACAGACTGCTTGATGGTAGATAAAGTAAATGTGTAGGGAGTTGCAGTCTGTACTCCCCTCTGTAGGTTGAGCTAGGTTTGAGCAGCAATGCAGAAGGGAAAGGATGTTGTGAGGAACCTAGTTCCTCTATGACTTTCTGTGGTAATCAAGGGTGCAACTGTCTGATTGGACACTGGTGCCCTGTTCGACTTCCGTGGCCATCTTTGGTGAGGGCAGTGCTTATTTAAGACCCTGGCTCCCTGGTTTGTTGTGCACTTTGTGAGTGTTTCGTGTAGGGACAGTTTCCCCACCAGTCTGGGAAAGTGTTTAGAGTCAGGAAACATTCCAGAGGAGCAAGGACAGTGCAAAGACTATGCCTTTTCTTTGGGTGTGGAACTGCCAGGCTGCATTCTCGCTTCTCTTTACAGATGCCTTCAGCATCATCCAAAGTCAACAGACCACTGCTATAGTTTTGTAAGTGGTTCCAGGTGGCTGTGTCTACCCACTGGGCCTAATTGTATCTTGTTGGAACTTTCTGTAATATGCAGTTCACATTACAAATATATGGCCAGGTAGTGGTACCGGTAGGGGTTGTGGCAATCTGCTGTCCAGTACGTTCAGCAGTACCCATTATCTTGGGCATGAATGTCTTAAAGGACTTGGCCCTACCATGCTTCCTGGCAAAGATTGAACAGTCGGGTAGGCACGCATATGGCTGTGGCCTGTGGGCTGTGTGGCTCAACATGATTAAAGCTTTATAAGCCTACCAGTGGGCAGCTAGATGACGGACAGAACAGGTGGATGTTGTTTGTATGCCTCCCAAGCAGAACCATTACTGGCTCCCCTCTAGGAGGTTGTCTGGTCCTTGCCTATTGGGACCCACAAGAAGCTACAAGGGGCCATGGTGATGGTGGAACCCCACAAGGACCTTGGGGTGCTGGTACTGGTCCAATTTATCAATTTGGGAATCACCCCAGTCCCATTTCCAAATCACACCACCCTCAAGAACCTATATGTGGTGCCCAACCACTGCATTTCTGGGGCCCAACCAGAGATGGAGGCCTTGTATGCCCTAACCTCCTTGAATGATGAACAGTACCAAAAGTTACTAGAACAACTGGCCATCTGCTTCCAGGAATACCCATTGCCTCAGCAGCATCTTCTTTACCAACTGCTAGAGAGGCATCTACTAATTTTTGCAGCTAATCTTGGGAACTATAGGTGCCCAGGGACAATAGACAACCCAGTCTACAGAAGAGATTCCCCTCCCATTCAGGAGTGATACCAACATATCCCAACAGCCCTATGCCAAAAGGTCAAAGACTTAATCCATGATATGCTGCAGGGTAGCATAATCAAAGAAAGTTGCAGATCGTAGGCTGTCACCGTTGTCCTGGTGTCCAAAAAGGTTGGCAGCTTAAGGTTCTGTGTGGACTACCACAAATTGAATGCCTACACCCATTAGGAAGCTTACCCACTGCCAAGGGTAGAGGAATCACTGGTGGTGCTGGGGCAGGCTCATTACTTTTCTACACTTGACCTGGTCTGTGGATACTGACAAGTCCCAGTATGGGAACATGACCGAGTGTTGGTGAAAAACTCAAAATGCAAAAAAGTCAACAAGTTGGAGCCTAAGTGAAAGTGCATTGTGGGCTAACCATGGGCTACTCCCTGACACATTCTCTAATTATGTTGTTTGAAATTTTCTGCTATCACTGTAGTTATTTATTTATTTATTTTTGTTACAGTATGTGTTGTTTTATTGTCATTCTGTTCCAATACCGAAGACAACATCTGACAAAGGGGGGAGTGTAGGCAGGTGCAATCTGTACTCCCCTCTGTAGCTGGCACTAGGTGTGAGCGGCAATACAGAAGGGGAAGGAAGTTGTGAGGAACCTAGTTCCTTTATGACTTCCTGTGGTCATCAGGGGCACAGCTGTCTGATTGGATGTTTGAGCCCTGTTTGACGTCCGTGGCCATCTTTGGTGAGTACAGTGCTTATTTAAGACATTGGCTCCCTGATTTGGCGGGCATTTTGTGAGTGGTTAGTGGATAGCTTCCCTGTCTATCAGGGAAAGTGTTTAGAATCAGGGAGAGGTTCTAGGGGAATAGGGAGAGTGCAGGGACTATGCCTATCCTCTGCTATAGAAAGCCTCCCCTTTGGGTGTGGACCAGCCAGGCTGCATTTCCGCTTCTTTTTATATCATCCAAAGTCAACAGAACACTTATACAGTTTTGTAAGTGGTTCCAGATGGTTGTGCCTACCCTCCTGGCCTAATTGTATCTTGTTGGAACTTTCTGTAATGCACAATAAACTCTTCCCTGGCCTCTGTGTGATTTCTGCTGCTGGCACACCACACTCCACCATGCTCACAAGTGTATTATGACAAGGCCAGATTAACACAATGCACATACCAATAAACAGGTCAGAGAATAGATTAGAAGGCATTAGAATAAATGATGAGAATATTAGCCTGAACTATGGCAATTGACTTAAACTGCAATAAAGCTAAACAAACTTAGACTGACATGCACAGCATTAATAAGAATAGCCATGAAAAGTATAAATGGCACACAAGAGAAAAAGTCTAATTGTGACTCTTGGCAATGACTATTAAAAAAAGTTTCCCTGAGTGCGCATACACCCCTAAGTGTAGGTGGGTGTACACATTCCTGAGAAGGGAACCCCTGAGGATGGCTGCAAAGTAAAAAAATAAACAAATACAACAGCGTAGAGACATGTTGGTACTTACTGGCACATCTGTATTCACTGAAACCCCAGGGCCCTACTTAACACAGTGGATTACTGGAGTCATTTTTGCTTTGAAACAGAACATATCCTCCAAGCTTTATATCCGCATCTTGCTTGCTTTCTCTGTACTAATACAAATAACGTATTAGCAAAAGCAAGAATTCAGATGCCTAAAATAATCATATTCATAGAACAAAGATGGCCTTGTCTTTCAAAACAGAATAGACTAGAATTGTAGTAGCTATTCATCAAAGTTTCTCACTTCACTGGTTCAGAATATCTTGCTGAGATACCTGAAAACATTTTACTTATAAGACCCATAATTCCTGCTAATATTTCAAAGTATTATATGCATATTTTTATATATACCTTTACAAGCATTGTAAATCAGGCTCATATATCAAAGTGTAGTAAATGTACAGCTGAATATTTACCTAGAATACAGCCTTCAAGAATACTTCTGGATGACCTTCTTTGACTTCACAAGCATGCCCTTGTGATACTTCAATAAAGTCATATTTCTAGCAATAAGTCTCTACAGAGTGAATATAGATAATGTTATATTGGTGACGTTGATGGTCACAAGTTTCTGTTCTTATACTGTACTACACTGGCTTCACATGATTCAACACATTTTTTTTTTTACTACAACTAATGTATGGACCTGAATATGAAGGAGGGGCAGCATATGGCAAAAAAAAAAGGCAGCCACATTGGTAGGATTATTAAAAATGTCACAATTCAAAGTCTGAATTTGAAGGTTTTTAGGAAATATTACTACAGACATTTAAGATGGCCATACACGGATTAAAATTCAGGCCGATTTAGCAGGGGACGGACAAATTTCTATATATTTATGGGCAAGGAGGTTGTACAGAGGTCAATCTACAGATCCAATATAATTATATAATATATAATCCAGATACAATCCGTGCTGCAGGCTACAGCTTGCAACACTGATCAGTGTATTCTAACAGCGGGGAAGGCTCCCCGCCATCAGAATGCAATAGCTCAGCAGGAAGGATTCCACCATTTACATCAAGTGTGTTAATGGGGGAATCAAGTCAGGTTTTTTTCTTTCAGCCAACTGGTTGAGTGTGAAAAAAAGAAAAAAATATATTTATCCTTATGTCCAACTTAACTGCTTTTGTGCCACCCTATAGCAGAAATACTGCTACAGGGTGGCACAGGTGCACAAAATCACATATGCGCCCTACCCCCGCCACCATTTCTGGCCTCAGCTATCAATTACTGGGTCGCGGCTCTAGCGATTTCCAAGTATTACCAACGGGGGAGAGACCTGTATGTATACAATATACAGCAGTGTGCTTACAGTGTAAAGCACACACAACCCACATAGTAAAACAGCACACAGTTAACACTTTGATCACCCCACATGTTAACCCCTTCCTGCTCAGTGCCATTAGTACAGTGTCAGTGCTTTTTATTAGCACTGATCACTGTATTGTTGTCACAGGGGATGTCATTGACACCCAATCAGTTCCCCCCCAGTGCAGTCCCGTTATAAGTCGCTAATCGCGCCATTACTAGTAAAAAATGTTTTAAAAAATCAGTATATATAGCGCCATTTGTAAACGCTATTCACATACACCAATTAATTTACACTTATTGGGATTTTAGCAAAGACATGTAGTAGAATACATTTTGGCCTAAATGTATGTCGAAATTAGATTTTTTAATTTTTTACTGCATATGTTTTATAGCAAAAGTAAAAAATTTTTTTTTTTTCCAAATTGTGGGTCTTTTTTTGTTTATAACGCAAAACATTAAAACCGCACAGGCAATCAAATACCACCGAAAGAAAGCTCTATTTGTGGGGAAAAAAGGATGTAAATTTAATTTGGGTGCAGCATTGCATGACCGCTCAATTGTCAGTTAAGGTAATGCAGTACCGTATCGCAAAAAATGGCCTGGTCAGGAAGGGGGGTAAATCCTCTTGAGGGCAAGTGGTTAATTCTCAATAAAATTTATGGAAAAGAAAAAAAAAACTGACTCAACTATGGGCTGCCTTAGTACATAAAGTGTGTACTACACATGAGTTTTTACTGAAAAGATTGACTGGGCCAGGTATAAGTACAGATAAAGTTAATTAACATGTCCTAACTGTTCACACCAATGTGTAAATTTCTTTTCAGAAAAACGGTTCTCACTTTTGGTAAATAGGATAAAAACAAGCGCTGGATCTGAAATATTCAAGCCGCTAGCATAAAGGTAAACCTCGTATAACCTCTTCATAGAAAATAAAATAAAGCAAAAAATGCAGCGCTTGAGTGTATAGTAAGGAAAATTTACATATGCACAACAGAAATGGAAGGAAATACATTAGAGGTATGACATGCACCAGGTTTAACGTAATAAATTAATGTAAACAGTGGTCGGGTAAGTAATAAAGATTCATCCGACCAATCGAAGTGCATATAGTGATAGGGATGTTAGAGTCATTAGATCTAGGGGTACATCCGAGTGCCAATCAAATCCGTGACTTTTGTGATAGGAGAATAGCTGTAAAATGCACTAACCAGATAGCGCAAGCCAAAGCGCATTGGAGTATAATGACCTACTCCTCGTCACAGCCAAATGGTCATCAGCGTAGAGCCCTCAGGAACAACTGTGCACCACTCTTGCCGTCTCCTACCACCAGGGGGAGTGCGCCTCTTTACAGTAACACGAATATGCCTTCTATCATCTATCGCCAGGGGTGGTGTGCTTTCATATCAGGAGATCACCTTAGGGACTCGGCAATAAGACCCAAAAGAGAGAAATCTTGATAGTGTAGTATTTTTATTCAAGAGATTGGTAAAAACAGGTAGCACACTTACATAGTAATATCCAAAGAAGCTGATTAACAGAATCCAAAAAGATGGCCGACAGTCAGATGCATGGACCATGTAGGTAACAACTGGTATGAGAGGTATCCTTATCCCTAACGTGTTTCGTGGCAAGAGCACATTATCAAAGGGGATCTCACTTTTGTTCTTAACCACTTCAAGTCCCGGCACTTTTACCACCTTCCTGTCCAGACCAATTTTCAGCTTTCAGTGCTACCACACTTTAAATGACAATTGCGCAGTCATGCAACACTGTACCCATATAAGTTTTTTAGCATTTTTTTGAGACAGATGAACTTTATTTTGGTGGTATTTATTCACCGCTGGGATTTGTATTTTTTTTGCTATATAAATGAAAAAGTCCAAAAATTTTGAAAAAAAGTGTTTTTCTTATAAAATTTTGCAAATAAATAATCTTTCTTCATAAATCTTGGCCAAAATGTATTCAGTTATCTTTTTAGCAAAACAATAAATAACCCACATTAGTTTATAACCAAAAATGATAATTTTTCAAACTTTTTTTTACACATTTTTATTTTATTTTTTATATAATTATTTATGTTTTTTTTTTTTTGTTTACAAACGATTTTATTGTACATGAGTAGACAGTAAAACAACAGCACACTTTAAAAGTGATATTGTCAGCAAAAACAGGGCACTTTTGAAAAGTACAATACATAAAAGTATATTAACATAACAAAGAAGATAAGAAAAAAAGAGGAAGTTACAAGTGCATGAAGTACGTAAACGACAAAGTAGGTTAGGTGATACACCTGTCAATAGTACATGCCAGCCAACTTTTACTGGGGATGTTATTAAGCATGTAATAAGTGTCTGCAATCTCTCCATGACTCCCATTTTTTATCGTATAAGTGCATCTTATCCAGTAGGGTATAATGAATGCGTTCCATAAGCATTACAGTGTCAATTCTGTGTAAAACGGAGTCCAAGGGTACAACATTGGACCTCCAATGTAGGGCAATAGACCATAAAGTGGCAATACATAATGTGTGTATCAATCTCAGATTGGCATCAGAGACCCCTGGGATATGGGCCCCCAATAAACAGGTCTGCATGGACAATCGTATCGGGGCACCCGACAATAAGGCAGCGACCTCAGAAATCCTACGCCAGATCAAAGATATGGTCGGGCAATCCCAAAATATATGAACCAAAGTACCCGTGCAGTCACAGCCCCGAAAACATAGAGGGGACGTTTGTGGAAACAGTACATGTAGTCTTGACGGGGTATAATACCATCTGGTTAGAACTTTAAGGGCCGTCTCACGAACCGAAAGAGATCTAGAGCTCTTGCATATATTATCCACCATGGAATCCCAATCCTCATCCGAAAAAGTGACGCCACAATCCTCCTCCCATTTTCGTCTGTACAAAGGGGGAGCATGAAAAAGACAGATCAAAAATTGGTGATAAAGATTTGAGATAAGACCCCTACCCCTGGGAGAGTCACGGCTGATACGTTCAAAAAAGGAAATCGGAGAGGATGGGGTAAAGCCAAAGTGCGCCTTAAAAAAGTGCCTAATCTGTCTATAACGAAGGTACTCACGAAGAGGAACATCAAATAACACGCGCAGCATATCAAAGGTAATATAAGATCCTCCTCTTTGGAAATCAGATAATCTGATAAAAGATCGATCATACCACCAACGAAACATATGAGGGGAAGAAAAGGCTACAACAAAAGTAGGATCCCCAAAAAATGACACACCTGGGGGAATAGGAGAGACTAAACCCAATTTAGATTTGTGTTTGGACCAAAGCGTCAGTGAGTGAGTCACTATGGAGTTATGAAAAACAGTCGATCGGGGGGAGATGTTAGACCATAAAATTCCCGGTAAATAAAAAGGACGTATCGACTGAGACTCAAACTTGATCCACGGGATTTGAGAGTTAATAGTAGCCCATTGTGACAATTGCGCAAAACGAGCCGAGAGATAATATAGCCAAAAAGTTAGGAAGACCGAGACCTCCCGACCGTTGTGAGCGATACAAAATGGATGAGGCAAAACGTGGATGCTTATTTCCCCAAATAAAATTATTAATAGTCCGCTGAAAATGATCCAAAAACGTTTTTGAGACCGGAACTGGAAGTGCTCTAAAAAGATAAAGCAATTTGGGCAAAATATTCATTTTAACCGCCGTGACTCTACCCAGAAAGGAGATATGATAACCGTGCCAGATCTTCAGTAGAGTAGAGAGACGCGATACACATGGTGGATAATTAGCCGCAAATATATCCGAGTATCTGGGAGTGAGGTTAATCCCCAGATAGGATATCCTGTCCTTGACCCAGCGAAATGGGAAAGAACTACGGAGAGATGCACTTAGGGAGTCAGGAACATTAACAGGCATGACCACAGATTTGGTAAAATTAACGGTGAGACCTGACACTTTGGCAAAATCGTTCAATACAGCACACAAGTTAGGTAAAGAAGTCAACGGGTTAGTAATAAAAAGCATAACATCATCAGCATACATGCTCAGCTTAAAATGTGAAACTAATAATGAATAGCCAGAAATATCCGAATGTGATTTAATTGCCAATGCCAAAGGTTCCAACACCAGCGCAAATAAAAGGGGTGAAAGAGGACATCCCTGGCGGGTACCTCTACCCAATGTAAAAAGTCAGAGTTACAGCCAGGAAGCCTAATTCTCGTTTTAGGAGAGTCATACAGGGCATGTATGCCTGCCAAAAACCCCTCACTGAAGCCCATTTTCTGTAGCAAGGAGAACAAGTAGGGCCAAAGAACACTATCAAAGGCCTTGTTTATATCCAAACTCATCAACAGAACCTCTTTGGAATGTAAATTGGCGTCTTGAATAACATTTAGAGTGAGACGAATGTTATCAGTAATAAATCTGTCGGGAATAAAACCCGACTGGTCTGGAGAAACCAAAGAGGAGATGATAGGGGCCAACCGGTCCGCCAAAATACGGCTAAATATCTTTAGATCATTATTCATGACTGAGATTGGTCTATAGTTTTGTGGCAAACAGTGGTCCTTCTGTGGCTTGGGTATTAGAGACATGTTAGGCAATAACATCTCCTCAGGGAACTTACCCCCCTGCAAAACATCATTAAATAAAGTTATCAAGTATGGAGCCAATGTAGAGGCAAAATGTTTATAATAGCTAGCGGTAAATCCGTCAGGACCCGGCGCAGTAGAGCGCTTGAGCGCGCCTATCGCACATGTTATTTCCTCTAAAGTACAGGGGGCATTAAGAGTGACAATCTGAGAGGGTGTAAGGGCAGGGAGGGGTATAGAGTCCAGCCAAGAGTCTGACAGAGGGACAGAATCCGACTGCGGAGGAGCTAGTAGTTTAGAATAAAAATGTTCGAAAATACCCAAGACTTCCTGACGTAGAGATGAGATAGCACCCAAATTTGTGCGTAATTTATACACGTGTGGGGGGCGCAGAGAGTGGTTCAACTTCCTTGCGAACATGGTAGATGCCGAGGTACTATGTAATAGGAATGAGGCCTTCGACCAGCGAAGGGCCTTTTCAGTTTTTTGGGAAAGCAGGGCATTCAGTTCCAAGCGCTTTTGGGACAGTAGCTGTTTATTAAGTAGAGATGGATTAGCGACATGGCTTCTATAGTGTGCTTCTAATTCTCGGGTTAGAAGTAGTATTTGCTGCCAACGTTTTCTATTTCTGGATGAGGCCATGGAGATAAGTCGGCCTCGTAGGACCGCCTTGTGGGCTACCCAGAGTGTGGCTGGGGAAATATCAGGGGTTAAATTAGATTGAAAATATTCCTGAATAGATGTAACCACTTCCTGGCGAGAGTCAATATCGGTTAGCATAGAGTCATTAAGTCTCCAAGAGAAGGGAGTAGGTGCCAATCCCACAAATGTGATAGATAAGGCCACAATACTGTGATACGACCAGGGGCTCAAATGAATGCAAGCTACCCTAGAATTAGCTAGTAAAATTGGGGTACAATATATATAGTCTAATCTAGCATAAGAGTCATGTGGGTGGGAATAAAATGTGTAATCCCTGGCTCCGGTGTTGTGCGCTCTCCAGGCATCCACCAACTGGAGGGTATCTAATTTCTTAGTAAGGGATTTTGGGAAAGCCTGGGAAGAATGCGAGGGGGAACTACGGTCCAAAAGAGGATTTGCCACCAGATTAAAATCCCCACCCACCAAGAGATGAGGAGACAAAAACCTATCCAGAGTACCAAAAAATTTTGAAAAAAAGGTAGCTTGTGCTGAATTCGGTGCATATACATTAGCAATAGTAAGTTCTCGACCTGAAAGGGTGCCTTTAAGAATGATAAACCTACTGTCCGGATCACGATACACATGTTGAACCTCAAAGGGGAATGAGTTATGTAGAAAGATGGCTACGCCCCTACTCTTGGAGGAATGCAGGGTATAATACCCCTGCCTATAAGATCTATGAAAATATGTCGGGTGTTTTGCAGCTGCAAAATGTGTTTCCTGTAATAAGATAATCTTGGCTCCCAGTCGTTTATATTGAAGAAAGGCCGTTTTGCGCTTGTTTGGCGAATTGAAACCCTGGACATTATGCGAAATACATTGAATTACCATAGTAAACAGAGCTTATTACTATCATCATAAAAGTACACATTACAAGGATATCCCCTAAAATTAATTGGCTAGACATAGAAATCCGCAGGTTTATAGCAGACAGACGTACAGATGGCAGAACCAGCCCAGGGGACCCCCCGGCCCCAACATGGGGGCCATGATGTCCACAGACCGACACAACACCATCCTCATGCACTAAAGTGTTGAAAAAAAAGAAAACAAAAAACAATAGAGAGGAGATTTGAAGAGCTCCTACAAATAAGGTAACTGAAGAACATGGATCAGGCTGAAAATTTGTCATACCTGATAAAACAAAAAGTTCAAATATTAAGGGGCCAAATGGGCCCAAACCCTGTCTCCCTAAAACATGGAAAACGGAACTGCCACCCCTCAATCGGGCGGCGACACTTCCGGCCATGTCAGGAGGCAGGGTGGGGTAACGTGTCAAAGAGTTGTGAAACCATAAACCAATGGGCGCAATTAAGAGGGACCAAAGACCCTTGTTATACCTTGACTCGTCCAGCTATCAATGCAAGGCACACACATTACTCAGGATTATAAAATTAACATAGCAGTAACCATAGAAATACACATCCTGACAGCGTAAGATGTAAGAAACAAAATCCCTGTGTCTCAATTCTCGGTAAAGTCATAAAAGACAATAGGCAAGACCAAGGACTGTCAAACAATAGGTAATAGGCAAGTGAGAATGGACCTGTCAACCCGGATCCTGTCTGACTCTCCTTCTATCTCTCCGTGGAGATGGGGTATGCCAAATGGGAGAGACACGAGGGGTGGAGGGTGGATGTTGAGGTGATGGGGCATCCGCTAGGCCCAGTTTGGCCAAGATTGCTCTACCTTCAGAAGGGGATGTAGCTATATATGTGCTCCCATTATGTGGAACAATCAACTTAAAGGGAAAGCCCCATTTGTAGCGGATACGAGCTGAGAACAGGACCGTTGTGACTTCTTTCATTTTTCTACGCTTCTCCAACGTGGCCGGGGAAACATCCGGAAAGATTTGTAAGACCGAGCCTTCAAAGGAGATCGTAGGGGTATTGCGAGCAGCTCTGAGTATTTCCTCTTTGGTCAAAAAGTCCCTCATGCACAGGACAATATCCCTAGGTGGCTTGTCAGTAGGAGGTTTAGGGCGCAGGGCTCTATGGATGCGGTCACAGGCAAAAGACCCAGGGTCACGATCCGGGAGGAGTGATTGAAATAATTTGGTCACGATTAAGGAGAGGTCAGACATAGACTCTGGGATTCCCCTGATTCGCAGATTATTCCTACGATTGCGATTATCAAGGTCCTCCACCTGCGCCTGTAGTTGAAAAAAGGCCGTTTGTAAATGATCATGCTCTCTGGAAAGTTCACCATAGGCCAGGCTAAGTTCATCGTGTTTGGTTTCTAAGCGGTCTGTCCTGGAGCCCAATGTGGCTATTTCCTGAGAGAGAACATTAGTGCTTTTATGCAATTCTGATTGAAATTTGGCGGCTAGTTTGGCGTACATAGATTCCAAGCAGGACTCCAAGTCTCCTTTTGTAAGTTGCTGTGTATTTTCACTGACCAAGGCCGATAAGGGAGCGGTGGTATCCTGTGTGGGATCGGACAGGGATGCTCGCTCTGTATTGACTGGAGACATGTTACAAAGCTCGTGTGCCTTAAGTAGGTATGTCGTGAGGGACTTCTGGGCTTGTCCCTTTTTTTTCTTTGTGGACGGCATACAGGGAGTCTCCTGGGGGTGATCAATTGAAAATAGGATAATGAATGGAGATTATAACCCCAGGGGACCTATAACGCCCAAAATAGGTTTAGGATTGTAGTTACATGAATGCGGTTAGATCCATCTGCGAGAACATTATATTGTAAAGATAGTTAGCAAGCCATGGAAGGGTAGAGAGGACATAGATCACAGTAACACGCAGATATAGCACACCGGAGCAGGATGATGGCACCAGATCCCAACCTGGGACACAAGAGGGACAAGTGGGAAGCAGAGGACCTCCAACACCAAGCACAGGGCCCTCCAGGGAGACACTCCACGGGGCAATATTAAGGCCCCAGTAGGCCTCTGAGCCCAACAGGGGCCGTGGTTACGGGAGATGGCAGGCTCCGGGGTCAGCAACGTGAGGCCCACTCCCCAAGTCACTGTGGGGGGAGCTAATGATAAGAGGGCACCCGCATCCCCCACTCACTGTGACCAGATGGAGGCTCCAGACAGATGATGTAGGCCGCAGATGCCGCCGCCACCGCGGGAAGCAGCAAGGCTCAGCGGCGTCTCTCCCCCAGTCCCAGCAATGCAGAGGGCGCCGCGGATGTCCCCAGGCGATCTCCCACAGCCCGGATGGCAGCAGGTGCGGATGGGAGAGCTGATGGGTGGCGCCGGAGCCCCGACCCACGCGGCCGCACCAGGCCGCGGACGTCAGCCGCCACGAGGGGCGGAAATATCACCCGGGTTCCGACTCCCCGGGATCGGGGATACTACCCGGGTCCTCCGCCGTCACTCCGTGATCCGCTGCCGCACGGATGGCAGCGGATTTAGAAGCTTGGACACGCCATTATTTATGTTTTTTTTAACATACTGTCACCCTAGCAGTACAGTAGTGACACTGTACTACTTGTGGGGGGTGATGAAAAATTTTTTTTTTTTTTTTACTCTGATTGCTTTTACACCCATAAAGGCTGTAAAACAATAATTTCTCCTTCTCTCTGGCTGCATTCTTGCAGCCATTGAGAAATACTGTGTGAGCTTTGATTGGTCACAGCTTGTCACATGGTACAAGGCTGTTGTGAATAGCCTTGTAATATGTGATCTCTGTGATCATTCACAGATTTCACTAGTAGTAAGCAATGATGTCAGAAGTAACATCTTGCTTACTACTCTTCATGTGATCTCTGATTGGCCAATCAGGGATCACATGATCGGGACCTCACACAGAGGTCCCTAACAACGATCGCGGTGCTGCGCGCTCCCAGGGAGCGCGCACAAGCAGGGAGCGGGGACTACGTTTATAAACGGCCACCCGCTCCTGCAATGCTCGCGTCTGGCCGTTTATGTACGTGGGCTGGATGGGAAGTGGTTAAAAATAAATGAATCACCTTCTTCAATAATTAAGAGAAAAAAGGAAGATGTTAAAGTAGAACTAAAGGCAAAACGTTTTTGTTATTTTGGATAGAGTAAGGGAGGGTTATAACCCATGTCATGTTTTGTTTTTACCATCTGTGTCCCACTGGGGAGTTTCCCAGTTCCTGTCTCATATCCAAGACAGGAAGTGAGGGGAAATCCCTCCAAAGTGAAGGAATCCCTTGTTGTCACCAGGGCCAAAAAAACTATTGTCCCCTTTGGAAGATTTTCCCTCTATTACTGTCCTGGGGATAACCTAAAATTTTGAATTTTCTTTTACTTCACTTTCAGTGATAACTTTCAATTCTACTTCACTTCAGTGATAATAGTAAACAGGGTAAATAGAGAGGATGAATCTCCATAATGGGACATAAATAGCAAAAAAAAAACTGCCAGGTGTTCTATTCCCTCTTCACGCTATCCAAAACTATAAAAAAAAATGGGGGTTGGCAACCTGTCAACCACAATCTATCAGCTGATCGCTGCCAGGTGTCTGGTAGATCGCGCCCTTGGCTTGTTTACCTGCTGTCCCTACAGCATCAAGTCCAGTGTAATCCAATATGAGTAGTGGGGCTACTTCCTGTCAGTTGCAGCTGGGTCGGTTCCGGCCACGGAGCCAGGTAAGGAACTGGTGACAAGTCAAGAGCAGAATCCGAAATCAGGTCAGGAACAAGCCGGGTCAGTAACAAGGGAACACACTGGAAGAACACAGGACACAGGGAACAGCTGAAGACCAGTCAGCACTGACAGTGAGCAAGAGCATCCCTTAAATAGCCCATCTGGTGCCAGAAACTGTGGGCACGCGCCTGCATGCATGCACATGTGTGTGCACATTCTTGCGCACATGCGCGAGCCTATGCTAATTTTTATTAGCAATGCGCCTGTCAGGTAAAGCTCATCCATAGTGCAAGTGAGGTTTCGCGGCGCATAGATATGCGCATGCGCAGAACAATAACGGGCCACACACTGTGCAAAAGCGTGCGCGCTTGCGCACTTGCACATCCAAGCGCATGCCTGTCACTAATGCTGGCACCAAAAGGGCTATTTAAACTGGCTGCAGTCTTGTCTCATTGCTATTTGGTCTGCAGATTCTGAGTGTGTTCTTGATCCTTGAGTCCGACCGCTGATATTACCCGGCTTGTTCCTGATCTGCGTTAATTTGCTACCTGCCCTGACCCTGGATTGTCTTGACTACTCTTCTACCTCCTGATTTGTCCGATTGTACCTCTGCTGCTGACTTGGCCTGTGATCTGACTTGTCTGCCATCTATGCTTGATCTTCCCGACTGTTACCGACTCGGCTCGTCTGACTTCGCATCTGCCTTCCTGCTGGCTACAGTTCATCAGTCCGGCAAGTCTGCATTTGGATTCGGCTTCCTGCTGTTACCTATAACCTACCATCAAGCAAGATCTGTGCCTAGCTGTCCACCTTCAACCTGTCCTGTTTCTTCACCTGTCTGTGGACTTCCAGTCACGCACCTACTTCTGGACTGATCACAGGCACTTATACCTCACCGTGCTCCTGTGGCTACTGTCCCACTACCAGTGGCCCTCGAGCTGGAGCTGTACGGGAGGCCTGCCTCTTCATGTCAGGCTCACTATCTAAGGCTCAGTTCACACTAGCTTTGTGTCGTTTTTAACGCTTCTCAAATGCCTATGAAAATTATACACATGGCAGCACAGAGTGCTGTTCACACTGAAGCGTTAGCGTCACCTCCCATTGCGTCGTGGTAAAACTGACACCTCTTGTCAAGACAGGAGGAGTTGAAGCCTCCCATTCAAGTCTATGGTGCCGCTCCTCAAATGCCTGGCAGTCGTTTGCGAGGGAGATGTGGAGCGTTAATTCCATTTAACTTCATTATAGGCGTTTGTGGTGCGGTTTTAACACTTGGTAAACGCCTATCAACCGCCTCAAAACCGCACATGGGGTGTTTGGGGAGCATTTGAGGAGAGTTAAAAATGCTTCCCAAATGCCTTGCGTTTGGCAAGAGTTAGAATAAAGTCAAGTGTGAACGAGCCCTAAGGTATGTGACAGTGCCTGTGCTCATTTCTATGAGGAATGCTCTGTGCATGCACATATCTATGCACATATAACCTCTCGCCAGTTGCCTACCACTGCTTTGAAAGTTTGTCTAAAGTAAACTACAGTTTTGCACTATGTCTAACCCATGACCCAAGGGCCACATGTGGTCTAAGATGCCTATGAATGCGGCCTAAGCTGTAAACTTAGTTAAAAATTGTGTTTTTTGTTGTAATGCAGTTACACTTAGCAACACATGTGGCCGAAGAAAAATTTCACAGTCTCTCTTTACTGAACTTTTATAAGCTTTATCTTCCAAAAAAAAAGTATTCCACTCTTCACAATCACCCCTTATTTAGGTCATGAGTTTTTTGCAGCACCTACTGTATATTTGTGAGCAAATATTTTCAAGAATGAAGCACATGAAGAGCAAAATCAGAACCAAAATATCTGATGAGCACCTTGAGAATTCACTGAGAATTGCTACTACATCCATCTAACCAGACATTAATGCAATAATTTATCAAAACACATATTGCACTAGTTTTATGTTGCTCTGTTTTCATATTATAATTAAATATTACAAAAAAATTAAGTTTTATTAGTCAGGTACATTATCTATATCAGTGATCATTAGCAATGGTTTGCCCGGCTTTTTTTGCTCATCAGCTATCCTTATTGTTAGTGTATTTTTTGTATGTGTGGCCCAAGACAATTCCTTTTCTTCCAATGTGGCCCAGGAAAGTTAAAAGGTTGGACACTCCTGATGTATACCCTAACAATACATTTCACTTATTTCCCCCTTTTTGGTCTGTTAAATATATCATCAAAAGCCTTTGTTTTATGGACCACATTTTCTCCCTTTGTTAAATAGATGGGGAGAGGAGGAGTGTTCTGTAGATTTGTCCTAGGGTGACAATGCTCTGCTTCAATGTATGCAGTTTAGTGCATGAGCATAGGTCATCTAGGGTCACACATTTTAGATGTATGTTCTGTTCCCTGATACTAGATACTATTAGAAGCAGGCCTGTATTTAATGGTAACCTGTCATGTTGACATCCTTATCTGTGCTTTACTACACAGTGATGCATTGACCCGGAATAAGTATATTGCCTGCATACTTGTTTCAGGTGGGAAAGCAAGAATAAGAATGACAGCTCTGAATCATGCACCTTTAAATACAATAGCAGCAATAGCAGGTTCCATATTTGTAGCATGGCAGCTTCTCTTTAATGCTTTCCTAAGCCGCTGCAAGAACACTCTGAAATGAATATAAGGATGTGCAATTTGAGTCAACAGAAAATTCACAACAATCAGCAAAAAAAAAAAAATCCTTTTAATAGTTTTTTTTTTTTTACATTAAGTGCCCATTCACATGGATGCAGTTTGAACCCCATCCAATCTGCATGACATGTGAAAAAACATTGCTTCCTATGGTGCCTGTTCACATATGTCCGGTGCACTGGCGGTGCGGATTCCGTGCGGTTTTAAAAAGAGTCATGTCTAATTTATGAGCATTATCTGATATGGAAGAAAAATATATTTGAAATATATTTTAAAAATATTCTTCCCAAATATATTGCCATATATTTGAAATACTACAATTTTGGCCATATTCTTTATTGTTAGTGTATTTTATGTATGTGTGGCCCACGACAATTCCTTTTCTTCCAATGTGGCCCAGGAATGTCAAAAGGTTGGACACTCCTAACAATACATTTCACTTATTTCCCCCTTTTTGGTCTGTTAAATATATCATCAAAAGGGTTTGTTTTGTGGACCACAGAACATTTTCTCCCTTTGTTAGAGAGATGGGGAGAGAGGGAGTGTTCTGTAGTTTTGTCCTAGGGTGACAATGCTCTACTTCAATACATACAGTTTAGTGCATGAGCATTGTCACCCTAGGACAGGAAGTGTGTTACTGGAAGGATCACCTGGTGAAAATGAAGAGAAAATGTCTGGAAAAAATGAATGCAGCTACCACATCTAAGGACTGATCAGCTACAATATATTACATTTATTGTCTTGGGTTTACACTTCAGTCCTTATTGGTTGGCAAAAGCCTGCCTTTCATGATGAGAGACTTCCCTGTGTATGGCCAACCTAAGGCCACTGAGAACTAATATTTTACACCTGTTATATCTGCCCAGGACTCAGGCAGTAAAATTTTCAGGGGGATTCCTCAATTATTATTTTATTTACTACTGCAGTATAAATTCCAGTGAGAAGATCCAAGAGTCATCCTGCAGGACACTAGTTGGTAACTCAATTTTGAATTGGATAGGTCATTTACCTTCACTGCAGCAGTAGCAGCACAGTAAAGGACACAATACCAGCCTGATAACTGCACATTGAGCAGTTCTGTGATGACATCATCCATATACTCAGGGATGTATTTACCAAAAGGCAAACAAGGCATTTGCCTAGAGTGGCATTTTTCAAGGGGGCAGCAGCATTTTTCAGGGGGGCAGCGCTTTCCCCCCAAAAAATGAAAAAGGGACACATGCAGCACGGGGACCAGGTGAGATCTGAGAGAGGCTCAGGGCTGCTTGATGGTGTATGCAGAGCCTGACTCTTGTTCCCGGGGATGTCTGGAGCTGTGAAGGTGAGTGTCTTATCTCTTGTCAGGGTGGGGGGTTGCCAGTGTATGGGGGGGCAGTGGTAATAGAAGGCTCTCTCAGGTGGGGGAACTGGGGTGTTAATTGGTCTATGGGGGGAGCCAAGTTTTGTGTTGCCTAGGGCAGCACGAGACCTAAATACACCACTGCATATACTCACTCTGTTTTATCCTCCTGTCAGCATGTGTACATTATAGCAAAGCCTGACTGAAGGAAATTAAGAAGCTGATATCAAATTTAGGTACTTCTAGTTTCACTTTATTAATGGACATATCCACATTAGTTAATGGGGTTTTGTATCTGCCTGGGGCTCAACTTTACTACATCATTACAGTTTTCTATATTCCACAGAATGTGGATGCTATTGTTTTCTAGGGAATGTTATATTTCACTTTTCTTTAATTTGGCAAGGTCTTCATGGTTGTAAATCTTGTAATCATGCCTACATTTGCATAAACATCTCCAGGAGCAGGGTTATAATTGACTAGCTGCATTACTTCAAAAGGACTATTTTCCTGTGTGCTCTGTTTTTACTAGGTCATCTAGGGTCACACATTTTAGATGTATGTTCTGTTCCCTGATACTAGATACTATTAGAAACAGGCCTGTATTTAATGGTAACCTGTCATGTTGACATCCTTATCTGTGCTTTACTACACAGTGATGCATTGACCTGGAATAAGTATATTGCCTGCATACTTGTTTCAGGTGGGAAAGCAAGAATAAGAATGACAGCTCTGAATCATGCACCTTTAAATACAATAGCAGCAATAGCAGGTTCCATATTTGTAGCATGGCAGCTTCTCTTTAATGCTTTCTTAAGCTGCTGCCAGAACACTGTGAAATGATTATAAGGATGTGCAATTTGAGTCAACATCGAAAATTCACGACAATCAGCAAAAAAAAAATCCTTATAATAGTTCTCTTTTTTAACATTTAGTGCCCGTTCACATGTATGCGGTTTGAACCCCATCCAATCCGCATGAAATGTGAAAAAACATTGCTTCCTATGGTGCCTGTTCACATATGTCCGATGCATTGGCGGTGCAGATTCAGTGCGGTTTTAAAAAGAGTCATGTCTAATTTATGAGCAATATCCAATATGGAACAAAAATATATTTGAAATATATTTTAAAAATATTCTTCCCAAATATATTGCCATATATTTGAAATGCTACAATTTTGGCCATATTCAATATATTTCAAAATATATTTCAATAAATATATATATACAGTATATTGCATGTTGAAATGAGTTTTTATTACAAAATATATGAAAAATATTTTTAAAAATACATTTCAAATATACTGTATGCCTTTAAAAATACAAATCTACATTTTTGGAATGCAGTTATAAATATACGTAAAAATGTATGGTAAATGACTTTTTATATGTTAAAAAAATCTGAAGAATATATTTAAAAAAAATATTATTAAAAATATATTTATTTTAAATATATGCTTTAGATTTTATTTTAACATATAAAAAAAGTCATTTTAACATATATTTTTACATATATTTGTAAATGCATTCCAAAAATTTAGATTTGTATTTTTAAAGACATACATTATATTTGAAATGTATTTTTAAAAATATTTTTCATATATTTTGTAATAAAAACGCATTTCAACATGCAGTATACTGTGTATATGTATATGTATGTGTATATATATATATATATACATATATTGAAATATATTGAATATGGCCAAAATTGTAGCATTGTGGGCAGCATAGTGGCTAAATGGTTAGCACTTCCGCCTGGCAGTACTAGGGTCGTTGGTATATGAGTATGCAGTAAGATACCGCTCATCTACTACAATACCGCATGAGTTATATTAAAATAACTGAACTGAATAGTGAAGATAATCTTTAATGTTTCAGCTGTCAGCGGGGTTCCCTGCTGACAGCTGAATGTCAAAAGAATTGTTGGTATTGCGGGACAATTACATTTTTTTTTTTAAAACACTGTAGGGTTCCCCTTCCCATCCATACCAAGCCCTTCAGGTCTGGTATGGATTTTGAGGGGAACCCTCACACCAAACTTTTTTAAACAAACGGCCTGGGGGTCTCCTCCCAAAATCCATACCAGACCCTTACCTGAGCATGCAGCCCGGGAGATCAGGAAAGGGGGGAGGACAAGCAAACGCCCCCTCTTTTGAACCATACCAGGCCACATGCTTTCAACAAAGGGGGGTGCTCCCCCCAAAGCACCTTATCCCAATGTTGATGGAGACAAGGGTCACTTCCCCACAACCCTGGCCGTTGGTTGTGGGGGTCTGCGGGCAGGGGGCATATTGGAATCTGGAAGCCCCCTTTAAAAAGGGGGACCCCAGATTCCGGCATCCCCCCTATGTTAATGATTATGCGGTACATGGTACAGCTACCCATTCACAAAAAAAAAACTGTAGCAAAAAATTACAGGAGTCAGTCTTTAACAAGTCCTTTTTTGAAAACAAAAATTTAAAAAACGTCCACCGAAGTAGATCCAACATCACACACAATACCCACCACCACTGCTGTCCTGAAAAAAGAAAAAAAAACACTCCGCTCTAGACGCTGGCTCCTGCCGTCTGACAGCTGCGCCAGGATGTCAGTTCTTAAATACTGTGATGATGTCACAAGGGGGTCCCCTTGTGATGTCATCATGCACTGTGATTGGCGAAAGGATTGCACCTAACCTGTCATCAGTTGCATTGCTTTGGCAAATCACAATACACTGTCAAGGCGCCCATGCGAACATACGAACGGCTCATGTTCGAGTCAAACTTACGTTCGACTTGAACATGAAGCCCATTACTACTGATCAGATATGGCGGCCCTGAGTGGAGATACTTCTCCATTTTTATATCAATCAGAATGGGCTTCTCAGTAAGTAACACGTCTTGTGCATTATATAGCCACCTGCTTCTTGCGCAGAACTGGAATTGCAGCATTTTAATTTTTGACTCTGAAATTTCGTGTGACTGATTACAGTGAGCCACAAAGAAAGCTGATGCTGGAAAATGTGAAAAGGTGTATCACAATGCACCATGGCCTTTAACCACCTCCCACCCCCGCCATATAAGGAAATAATGTCCTCCCACTCTAACTGCACATGTGCGCCCCCAGGGGGCACGTGGCGCGGTGATCGGTGGTGTGCTGTGTTCCTGGGACACAGCTGATCACTGATCAGAGTAAAGAGCCAATGAAGTCAGCTCTGTCATGTGATCAGCTGTGTCCAATCACCGCTGATCGCATGTAAACAAGGAAATGCCAGTTATCGGCCCTGGTGATCAGTGTAGCCCCATCAGTGCCACCTGTCAGTGCTCATCAATGCCACCTGTTAGTGCCCATCAAAGCCACATACCAAAACCCATCAGTGCACATCAATGCCACATATCAGTGACCATCAGAGCTGCCTTTCAGTGCCAGTCAGTGTCGCCTATCAGTGCCAGTCAATGTTGCCAATCAGTGCCACCTATCAGTGCCAGTCAGTGCCACCTATCAGTGCCAGTCAGTGCCACCTATCAGTGCTCGTCAGTGCTGCCTAACAGTTCCAATCAGTGCCGCCTCTCAGTGCTAGTCAATGCCACCTATCAGTGCCCATCAGTGCTGCCTATCAGTGCTATATATGAGTGCTGCCTTTCAGTGCCCATCAGTGATGCCTGTCAATGCCCACCAGTGATGCATGTCAATGCCCATCAGTGCCACCTATCCATGCCATCTCATCAGTGTCGCCTATCAGTGCCCATCAGTGCAGCCTATCAGTGCCCATCATTGTAGCCTCATTAGCACACATAAGTTAAGGAGAAAAATTACCTATTTGCAACATTTTATAACAGAAACTAAGAAAAAAACTTTTTTTTACAAATTTTCAGTCTTTTTTAGTTTAACAATAAGATAAAAAAAACAGTGGTGATTAAATACTTCCTAAAGAAAGCTCTATTTGTCTCAAAAAAATGATAACAATTTTGTTTGGGTACAGTGTGGCATGACCGCGCAATTGTCATTCAAAGTGTGACAGCTCTGAAAACTGAAAATCGGCCTAGGCAGGAAGAGGGTAAAAGTGTCCGGTAGGCAAGGGGTTAAAAACACCACCTTCTCCATACTTTATGTGATACATTTTCTTTAGCCTACATAAGGTTGTCCCTACCATGTAATGGCTAGTATGTTGTGTTTACCCCTAGGCCAAACATTCCCACAGAAGGCTGTCCCTACCATGAAATGGCTAGTATGTTGTGTTTGCCCCTAGGCCAAATATACCCACAGAAGGCTGTCCCTACCATGAAATGGCGAGTATGTTGTGTTTGCCCCTAGGCCAAAGGATCCCACAGAAAGCTGTCCCTACCATGAAATGGCTAGTATGTTGTGTTTTCCCCTAGGCCAAACGATCCCACAGAAGGCTGTCCCTACCATGAAATGACTAGTATGTTGTGTTTGCCCGTAGGCCAAAAGTTCCCACAGAAGGCTGTCCCTACCATGAAATGGCTAGTATGTTGTGTTTGCCCTTAGGCCAAAAGTTCCCACAGAAGGCTGTCCCTACCCTGAAATGGCTAGTATGTTGTGTGTGCCCCTAGGCCAAACGATCCCACAGAAGGCTGTCCCTACCATGGAATAGCTAGTATGTTGTGTTTGCCCCTAGACCAAACGTTCCCATAGAAGGCTGTCCCTACCATGAAATGGCTAGTATGTTGTGTTTGCCCCTAGGCCAAACGATCTCACAGACGGCTGTCCCTACCATGAAATGGCTAGTATGTTGTGTTTGCCCCTAGGCCAAACGTTCTCACAGAAGGCTGTCCCTACCATGAAATGACTAGTATGTTGTGTTTGCCCCTAGGCCACATGTTCTCACAGAAGGCTGTCCCTACCATGAAATGGCTAGTATGTTGTGTTTGCCCCTAGGCCACACATTCTCACAGAAGGCTGTCCCTACCGTGAAATGGCTAGTTTGTTGTGTTTGCCCCTAGACCAAACGTTCTCACAGAAGGCTGTCCCTACCATGAAATGGCTAGTATGCTGTGTTTGCCCCTAGGCCAAACGTTCTCACAGAAGGCTGTCCCTACCATAAAATGACTAGTATGTTGTGTTTGGCCCTAGGCCAAAAGTTCCCAGTCTGCTTTTAACTGGAAGACTGATCGGGACAGGACTAAACCATTTACATTATAGCCCGACTAACCTTCGGATTCCAAAGAGATTATTATTTCCAGCATGTATTTCTGCCAGACAGCAGCTATCAGTAGATTTGCACATCATGTCAAGTTATTTGTTCTTTTAACATTTTGTTTGTGCTACTTTAGAAAACCTTATCTAATCCAGAAAGACATTTTAATTAACCAGGGACTTGACAGTTGCCTAGTCACGTTAAATGAACAGATTTCCAGGTAACAGAAGCAAATCCAATGTTTATGTAAAAAAAAATAAATTGTTTCTTCCTTTCAGAGGCAGTTTAAAGCAGACAGGAAGGGTTAGTATGCGCTGTATCCCCTTCCTTTGCTGTTCACTGTTCTGTATTCCATCCGAAGCAGATCTACCTCCAAACAGAGAAATGAAATGCGTACCAGTTAAGAGAAAGGGGGGAGGGGAAGATGGAAACATCAACTGGTGTTCTATGGGAAATGAACTGACAATTTCAGGACTGCTTGATTCTGTTAATTAAAAAAAGGAGTGGGGAGCAGAGGAAAAAAGACGGAGACTTGAATGTATCTTCTCTAGCAGCGTGCGCACAGGCTACTTTATTATTTTGTAAGATGCCCTTCTGTGCCTCCCTGCACAATCTGATGCCAGTTTATCTGGACATAAACAGTGATTCCAGAAAGTAAGAAAGGAAACCTGCAAGATGGATGGAGGGAAATGAAAACAGACAGTAATGAGTAGTATATGGAAGCGACGAGAGTGCCGACCAGTCTGGGGACAAGCTGTGCCCTTTCTGTGGTGGGTTCAGCTGCTATTAGAAACAAACTATTTTAAGTTAGCAGGTGTTGAGTATCTTTTAGCAGTTTTAAAACACCAATTTTCAGCTCAGTGCTGTACTTTGTACACCCAGGGGGAGCACATAACATCTCTGTGCCTGCTGGAGACAAACAAGTGGTAGGGAATTAATAAATGCTATAGTGCCGCGGGTGGTGGTTAAAGGTGCGGCCAGGTGTTATCATTCTTTGTACTGCAGTCAGAAGTGGAAGGAAAAGGAACACATGACATTTTAAAGATGCAAATATTTACTGCAGTTTGCTTTCACAGAGCCTGCTGATTTATTAAGGCACTGAATGATTGATGAATATGAAGTGATGGATATTTAATTGAACAGAAAAACACACAAACACAAAAGCATGAAAATGGTCTTATTACCTGTGATGCCAATCTGTCATCCCAGGGGCTGTTTGTAGCCTTTCCATGCTTCCTCGGTAGTGTTTTGATTTCTAAAGGCAAGGATGTTCAAACATATATGTTCATAAATATGTAGTACTACCCCCAAAGGAGCCGCCAGTAGATTTGGTTCCTCTGCTCTTTCCTTGGCCCTAGCTGGAGCCGTACTCCTGCTCACACTACCAAAATATCTTGATCGGTGAGTCTCCCGGTATTTTTTTAATCAGGTAATTTTTATTAATCAGCATTTTACAAAGATACAAAGAAGAATAAAAATTACAAAAACTACATAGCATATATAGAGAAAAAGAAATAGTACACTTCACATTCTAAATGTTGAACATAAAATCTAGCTCATAGGTGGATATGCTGGACAGATACATAACACTGTTTCTACCATATCGTGCAATACATACGAGACATTCAACAGTCATCAGAGAAAAAGAGAAGTTAACCATGGATGCTTTTATCCTTAGTCCCTTTGAGGACTTACATGCATGATTTACTTCAGTGTTTGTGAGAATTATTCTGTTATCAATCAATTTTGGCTTACTGAGGTAATGCGCAAGGTTGGTGCGCTTTTTGTTTGTTTTCGCTTTTCAGTATTGGTTGGGCTTCCCCAGCCTTGTTTGGAGCTACATAACCGCATATGCACTGGTGGTAGAAACTTCCAAGTTCGGGCTGCATCTATCTACCCCATGCTGGGTCATAGAGCACAAGAGAATTTGTTTTCTTCCTAGCAACCAGTAAAACCATATCAGAAGTCTCCCGGTAGTTACACAAGAAAGATACACGCCAACTGTGAAGAAACCAAGGACCAGGTTGTATAGGTGGCAATGAAATGGTAAAGCAATGCAACAGTTTAGAGATTTTACAATAGACACAGTGAATCAACACAGTAACAATATAGTACAGCAAATACCCTTTAAAGCATGGCCAACTAGGTCCTGCAGGCCAAGGGCATAAACAATAGCCCTCTTACTGGGAGATCACTTCACAAGTGAGATGTATATGAATAAAAAAAAAGGAAACAAACTGGCTAGCTCACTTGTAGGCCCTCAATCAGGACAGTCTAGGTCTAAGCCTAAGAATCTGGTACAGTAAATCATCTGCAAACTAGTATCACTAACAGAATAAACCCGGAGTATGAAGGAAATTGGTTCTCCTGCTGGCTTAGTTGGGGCCCTTATGTTGGCGCAAAATGCAGGATGCTGTCCCTTTTAAGATGTGGAATGAACAGAATAATTCCATTTGAGAGACAAAGTTGTTGGTGAAAGATCACTTTAAGATATGAGGTTGCTGGTACTGTTCACTTTAGGATAAGGAATTTCAGGCAAAAGTTACTTTAAGAGAGTGAATTTGTAGGCATGGTTCACAGTAAGAGGTAAGTTTGATCTTAAACTGCAAAAGCACCCTCTTTAGATTGCCTGGACTGAAGAAGATGCAGCCACATGGAAAAGATCCTGTCTAGCAGGGAGCAAGGGGATTGACTCAGTTCAGCAATCTGCAGGCAGTGATCACAATGGCAGATAAGGGAGTTTGCAGCAATAAAGGTCATTGGTGTATTTGTCTCAGATAACGCCAATGCTGAAGAATGTTTATAATCTTGCAAACCCTGGCTGGCAACAAACGAAATGTAACTGGTAACAACAATGCGTGGGTCAGAGACCCTCTTATGAGATCCTTATGAGATAATCAGAGAAGTGATGGGTGTCCTGTGGTGGGAGCCTCTTTTAACTGAACATGCAGCCGTGATGGTGGTGGAGCTCTCACTTCTGCACCTGAAAGATCTCCCCAGAACAGCCTTCTCCACTCTATGTTCTCCTGTATACTTTGGAACAACTCGGCCTGGTCCGGAACAGCAAGGCCCAGCACAGACTCCCACACTCCTTTCCTTTGCAACATCATTCTCCAACTCCCCCTGTGACTTCCTGGGCTTTTGCTTTCATTTACTGTGGCTCCTTGGCAAATGGCTCATTGGCTCTGTAGTTCAACTTTAGCTTTACTGTGAGGAAAGTTCTGCTTTCAGCCTACAGTTCCCAGCAGTCTCTGGACACCAGTATTACAGTTGTGGCAAGCAAAAGTACTTAATGCTGCCATCTTGTGGTTGAATAAAGTTCTGCATTCTCAGTAACAATGCACAGTGTTACAAATATACACAGTATGTATATATATATATATATATATATATATATATATATACACACACGCACACACTATATGCCAAAAGTATTGGGACCATGTCCATCCCTTTATGACTACAGTGTACCCATCTTCTGATGGCTACTTCCAGCAGGACAATGCAACATGTCACACAGCTCAAATCATCTCAAACTGGATTCTTGAACATGACAATGAGTTCACTGTACTCCAATGGCCTCCACAGTCACCAGATCTCAATCCAATAGAGCACCTTTGGAATGTGGAGGAACGGGAGAATCGCACCATGGATGTGCAGCCGACAAATCTACAGTAACTGTGTGATTCAATCATGTCAATATAGACCAAAATCTCTGAGGAATGTTTCCAACACCTTGTTCAATTAATGCCACAAAGAATTAAGGCCGTTCTGAAGGCCCAACGGAGTCCAACCTGGTACTAGCAAGGCGTACCTACACTCTAAAAAATAACTCAAGCGACCTGTTACCACCACTTAATTAAATGTGTATTTCCAAGATAAAAATCATAATTTATTGGTTTAAATAAACTTTTTTCATTTAAAAACCTACTTTCATGAGTTGTGTTGAAATGATAATGTTGGAAATTAAAGCAACTTAATATTGTGTGTCATGTACAGTTACATTTCTGCATTCATTGTTGTACAATGAAATTTAAGTTAAGGTACCTTAATAAATTTGACTTGGTAACTTAATTTTGCTCTACTTTGAGAGCTGCAATACAAGTCTCCACCCCCATTCACTTAACACAAAACAAGTCTAAGCCTGATAGGAACTGCTGCACAGAGACATTTTAAAGGTGAGAATAATTTGCTTTAAAAAGAAAGTCTACTATATGGAATGACTTATAGCTAGTGGACTAACAGTTAAAAGGCCACTTTGGCTAACATTCCCCCCTGGGGGCCCCAATCTCTTGCTTGTTTATCCAGTGTTGCTTTTGCTGCAGGAGATGGCATGAATAAAGTAGTGGTATTTAGGATTTCTTCTTGAATTACTGTTATGTTGTGATACAACTTTGTATTTCTCCTGGTCTTCAAAGCTGCATGCCAAATGTGTAATGAGTGTGATTTTGTATTTCCCTATGTGTGTCTACACTTACAAGATATTTCTGATTAAGGTTTGCATCTGTCCTGTTATTCAGAAACATGGGCTGGGGCTGCAAAATATGTAAATTTGCAACCTCTACAAAAACAGAGCTGTTAAAACATTACAGACTGCACCATGGTCACAGTGGGCAACCTTTGCATGCTTTTACCAAGACTGCTTTTCTTCCTTCAAAACATGGGGTAGTCTTAGATCACATCTATCCAGGAATCACTCCCAGCAAATTAAGGCTAGAGTCCAAGCTGTATAAAGTCTCTCTTTTACTTGCAAATGTTGTAGTGCAAGCACAATAGCCACAGAAAAAGAGATCTTTGAACACCCTGGTCAACATTTGAAAAAAAATTAGACTGTCATCTGTGTTTTTAAGAACTGCAATTTCAGCACTAACATTTATGGAACATTTGCTTCCCACAGAAGTCGAAAGCATACCACTAACTCACTGCAAGACTTTAAAGAAGACCTACTAAAAAGGTATGCAAGTTCTTCAAATATAGATGATTGCAGTGATATGGATGTTTATGATGGTGAACCATCTGTTGATGATGGTCAAAATGATAATGAGGTAAGAGATCTACCAAATCTCATTGAACAAAATTTGCTTTGTTGTTTCTAAAACTGGAGAGCATTTATAATGTAACAAACAGGTGCATTGATGAAGTTGTTGAAGAGTTGAATTTTATCTGTCATTCAGCATCAGGTCCCATCATTAAAGGTATTCTGCAGTCATGTTTGAAAAGGCACAATTGTGAGATCGATGAGTCTATTGTGTCAGCCACAGTGACAGAGCTTTGTGATGGCAACCCATTTACCTCTTTTTTGAGTAGTGGTGGGCCACTTTCCTCTGCCTACAAAAGAAGGGTTTAGTTTAAGGAACAGTTTGCTGTGGTGGAACCAGTAGAGTATGTACTCAGTAAAGAAGAAAACAAAATCTTCCAGTATGTCTCTATTATGAAATCACTGCTTCAGATTTTGAACCATCAAGAGATCCTTGATTTCATCTTGCATGAGGGAGAAGCTCAAAATAATGGTGAAACTCAGTACAGGGCATTTTCTGATGGCATACACTATAAAACAAATAAATTGTTTTCTGGCAGTGATCCTACTATTGCTCTCATTCTTTATATTGATGACTTTGAGATATGCAATCCTCTGGGCACATCCAGGAAAAAGCACAAAATCACAGCTGTGTACTGGGTATTGGCTAATGTTCGTGCACTGCTCAGATCTTCACTTACATCCATCTTCTTAGCAGTGCTCTGCAGGGCAGAGGATGTGAAAAGATTTGGTTACAGTACTGTACTGGAGCCACTACTGGAGGGCCTCTATGTCTCCTCATTAGGCAAAAGAGTCAAAGGAACAGTTTTTAATGTTGTTGCAGATAATCTTGGGGCCCATTCTCTTGGTGGGTTTGTTGAAAGCTTCTCCAGTTCTTATGTGTGTAGATTTTGTCAGGGTGAGCAGTCAGCGTTTCAGGTGAAAGAAGTTAGAACAGGAACATTCCAATCTAGAACCAAAGAACAGCATGAAATGCATGTCCAAACCTGTGCAGAAAAATGATGCTTTTACTCATGTCTATGGAGTCAAGAAGCAGTGTGCAGAAAATCTGAAATATTTCAGTGTTTTGTCAGGTTATCCACCTGATGTGCTGCATGATCTGTTTGAGGGTATAGTGCCCCTTGAATTGCCCCTGTGTCTTCAAGTGTTTGACAAGAGTAAATACTTTACTCTTGATGAACTCAAACGCATCAAAACATTTCCCTTCAAATGGTCTAACAAGACAGATGCTCCACAGCAAGTCCCTCTGAATTATTCAACACGGAAAAGTATTGGAGGGAACGCTCATGAAAACTGGTCACTGCTGCGATTCTTGCCCCTCTTAACTAGAACAAAAATCCTAGAGGGTGTTCATGGGAACTCCTTTTAGTGCTTAAAGATATAGTTGAGCTTGTTGTAAGTCATGTTCACACAGAGGAGACTATTTGTTACTTAGACAGTAAAATCTCTGAACACAGACACAGGTTTCTCCAGGTTTTCCCTCAGGAAAAACTAATCCCCAAACATCATTATCTGGAACATTATCCACAACTCATCAGAGCTTTTGGTCCACTGATGTTACTGTGGACTATGTGGTTTGAAGCCAAACACAGTTTTTTTAAGCGTATTGTTAGGCACACTCACAGTTTTCGAAATAATTTGCTGTCACTTTCCATAAAGCATCAGCTGATGGTTGAATATCAACAGCATGGTCCCAGTGTTGTGAAACCTGCCATGCAGTCCTCAAAACTATCTACTCTTGATGTTACTCTGCTAGCAGAAGACATCCAGGAAGGCCTGAAAGCTAAATTTCCTGGACATCAACGTATTCAAATAGCCAACAATGTGCGTTACTGTGGCACAAAGTATGCAGTTGGAATGATTTTGGCTCATGGCTCAACAGGTGGTCTGACAGAGTTTGGAGAGTTGATCCAAATTGCTGTTGTGAAAGGTACTATTGCATTCATTGTGAAATGCTTAAGTGCTTGGTCAGTTGAACATCTCAGGAGTTATATCCTTGAGAAAGTGCACACTGTGAAAGTTCTATCTCCCACAGAGCTATCAGATATATTACCTTTAACACCGTACACTGTTAGTGGAAAAAGCATTGTAACCCTAAAACGCTTTAATTATGTTCCATAGATTGCGAAAATATTCTTGATTTGTCAAATCAATTTAAAATAATAAGTTAATATGGTGCCAACATGGTTTACCATCATTTGAAATTATGGCACTGACAAATATTTTGAACATTGTGTTCATTACAGCTTGATCAATGTCACAACCAGTCCATCTACAAGTGATACTTTCAGACCATGATGTCCAGAAACTGACATTACCATCTGGAATTCCATCAGTTGTTCATACCACATTTGGGCTTACTGCAGATTTCTGTTTGCATTTTAAGGATGCTGATTTCAGTAATGAATTTTTCTCCTTGCTCTCAACAACTGACGTTAATGATAAGGACACTATCAAGGTTGTTTATATCCAGCCATCCCCCTACAGTAACGTTGACCTTATTAGATGACTCCATCTCAAGCATAATTGAAGGTTCTCTTCAGGCTTCTGATGATGCCTGTTCATCGGTATCCTCCCATGACACTTTGTTTCTCCAGAATCAATGAAAGAAAGTCCATCCCAGCAATTAAAGGGTTGGCCTTCAGAATTTGCAATTCCCCATTTCTCTCACAGTACAGAGATTCTACTTCAGTCTGGCAACGAAAACTTCAGTAAGTCTGGGATTCTCTTTAGCACCAAAGATCTCGTCTCACTACTCCCAGACATTCTTGGAAGATTAGCGGAGGTCATTTATGAGTACACTGCCTATCCATCAAGTGCTCAGCTAAGCCAAGTAGCAGAAGCCCTGGTCAAAACACATCCCTGCCTCAAAAGAACCAGGATCTTTCAATGGATGTTATGGATGGATACAGAGACTCAAATACAAAATTAACAACTTCAGGTCCAAACTTCGAGGTCTTGGATGCCCAGAAATTGAGGTGAACTTACTCAAGAGAAAACCACCACATGACCGAACACCTGCCAAAAATGTTAAAAAACCTAAAATGGCTGAAGTGAACTACCTACCTCGTCATCCACAAGGAAAAAACAATGATAGTTTGGAAAAAGAGAGAGTGGACCTCCTACACAAAGTGACAAAAAGAGATAATTGCCAGGTGGTTGCTGAGAAGATGGCCAAGACATTCTCTCTTCGCAGACAAGAAGTCATTTGTGAGGCCCCTGCCATCAAGGATTTCATTGCGTGCTGGCCTGCATTATTTGATGCTACCCAGGTAAATGAAAGTTCTGCTATCTTTAAATTAATTTGATATTGATTTCCCCATCTGCAAGCAGTCACTGTTTACACACTCAGACCTTTATTAAAATTCAAGGAGAAGTACAGCCAAAGCTCTTTTGGCTGTACTTTTCCTGTGGATCACAGAAGTGCAGTTCTTTCTGCACTCCTGTGACCCATTATCAGCTGACAGTGGGCTGAACTCTGCTGTTGGCTTTCGTCACACTGGTCCAGGCTGGGAAAAGATCCTGACTTTAAAGTTGGGATCCACCCCAGAGTCTGGAGTGGCACCTGGCTCAGCCTCTCATTGAAGCGCTGAGAGCCTGAGCCAGCTGTTCCCTCACAGCCCGTGAACACGGGGGGGGGGGGGGGGGCAGAGCAGACAGCAGCGACTGACAGTCATCGCTCTCTGCTCAGAGCATCTGTGAGAACTTAGCGATCGGCAGTCATGTGATCACTGAGTTCTCACCCTTAGAACCTACGGGGAACAGATGCAGCATCGGACTGATGCTGCATCCACCTAGGTATAATGAGGAAAAAAAGCCCTACTTTTAACTTGGAATGACTCAAATATGATGCAGATAAGTAAAGAAAACTTTTTGTGCATGGGAAAACCCCTCCCAATACGTATCTCAGCTCAAATTCTATTCTATCCAGTGCTGTGCCAAAGAGCAGCATTGCTGCTCTCTATTTCTCTCCTCACTGGCTCAGAGGCAGCAGTCAGAGCCATTGACTGTTGCAGTCAGTCACAGCCAGTGAGGAGAGAGTGGGGGTGGGGCTGAGCCATGCTCTATGTGTCAATAGATGCACAGAGCTTGACTCATGAGCGAGCTGGTATGAATGTACCCATAGGAAGCAGCTTTACATAGGGGCATTTAGCAAGAAAGAGAAACCAGAAGTGACAGCAGAGGACCCCAGAAGAGGAGGATCAGGGCTGCTCTGTGCAAAATCATTGCACATTAGGTAAGTATAACATGTATGTTATTTAACAAAAATAGCTTTACAATCACTTTAAAGGACTTTCTCTTAATCCTTTTTACATTTGTTTCCTCATTAACACAATACAATTGAAATACGCAGAGAAGTAGCCATCCGCTGCCTTATCGTGTACCTTGGAGAGAGGGAGGAAGACTTTTTCAAGGAGTTTGGCGTAAGTAAATATCTTGCAAAAATTAAATCCACATAGCAACACACAGTAGAACTGCTGTCTATATTTTTTGTATTTATTCAAATAGTAAAATATTTAATTATTAAACTTAGGCTGATATTAATTATTAAAGACTTTAAAAAAGTGGAAGCTTCAGCAAAACCTCAGTTAAACCTACTCACAACCCTCCTTCTAAGGCTAATTTATCTAACCCTGTAAAAAAACAATTTGTATACCTACCTATTCTGAAGCCACTCTGGTCTGGTCTCAGTATCAGCTGTCAGTGGCAGCGTCAGTGTGGAGGAGAGGCAGCCAACAATGGATGCCCCAAAGTAAGCCTACAGGTGAAATCATCTAGGCATTTCCAGCTGTAGTTGGCGATCTCTTCTGTACACAGAAGCCACCACTGGAGAGACCATGTGACTGGATCATAGCAGCTTCAGAATAGCTAAATATACAGATGTTTTCTTTAAAGGGTAGATTAAATAGCCTTGGAACGGGGGTGGGAGTAGGTTAGTTAGGTTTTGCCTAAACTTTTACTTTCATTTTACTTTTGGTTACCTGAGTTCTCGTTGATAACCAATGGTAATTATGGACAAAACTTCAAAACTAAGACAAAGTTTGAGAGAAAACATAACTTCCATTTAATGCAAATGAGGATGTGTTTTAGACATGAAATCGTCAGCAGAATAAATTACAGGCATTAACCCTCAAAACACAATATATACAGTCTCAAGTAAATCTAAAAACCATTTGGAATTACATGTTTTTCTACAAAAAATTGGTCATAAATGGAATGTTACTATGGTAACATTGTACTACTTTGGTCATAGTGAAATATGAAAATAAAATCTTAAAAAAAGAAAAAATGCAATAAAAATTAAAAATAATAAAAAAAAGTTTAAAAATGTAAAAAAAATTATAATTTTTTTCATACTATCACCATTCAGTGTCCCTGATCACCGCCATGCCAGTTATATGATGATGCTGTACTGCGCTGGTGACAATATGTAAAAAAAAATAGTGAAAATAATTTTTTCATTTTCCAAAAAATTATGACAAAAAAAATACAACTTCAAAAAACTCGCCATGCCTCTTATGAAGTACGTCGGACTGTCTACGCTACAAAAAGGGGTCATTTGGCAGATATCTGTACTGTTCTGACATTCTTGGACCTCAAGAAATTAGAAACTAGTACTTCAGGATTGATCAATATTCAGATATATCCCATAGTTTGTGAACTCTATAAGTTTCCTACAAACTAAAAAATACATACTAATTTGGGTTATTTCCACCAAAGACATGTAGCAGAATACATCTTGGCTGAAATTTATGAAGAACAATTATTTATTTGCAAACTTTTATATCAGAAATACGTTTTTTTTTTCAAAATTTTCGGTCTTTTTTTTGTTAATTTAGCAAAAAATAAAAACCCCAGTGGTGATTAAATACCACCAAAAAAAAGCTCTAGTTGTGTGAAGAAAGTGATAAAATTTTAGTTTGGGTACAATGCTGTATGACCGCACAATTGTTATTCAAAGTGTGAGAACGCTGAAACCTGAAAATTGGCCTGGGCAGGAAGGGGGTAAAAGTGCCCTGTATGGAACAGGTTAAGGATTGGCACCTTTGGGGAGCAGGGGGGGGAACGGGTACCCGAATTTGACAGGTACCCGCTCCCACTTCCGCTGCGATTGCCTAGGCGATCTGAAATGGGAGTTGTCCTCCCACTCTCCTTCCCCGAAGTCTTGTGGGACACATGACAGGTCCCAGAAGATGACGGAACCATTCAGGAAGTACGGCGCTACTCGCACACTAAAGATGCCGACGCCAGTAATACAGGGCTGCGGCGGGGGCAACGTGGGATCGTGGGACAGGTAAGTAGCTGTTTTTTAAAAGTCAACAACTACAGTTTTTGCAGCTGCTGACTTTTATTTTTTTACAGAGTGAGTGGAACTCCGGTTAAGTACATTATGTTTGTCTATCTTTGTGACTAAGATGAAGATCATATCACATTTTATGACCAATTTATGTACAAAACCAGGTAATTTCAAATGGTTCATTTACTTTTCCTGTGACTGTACATAGGTTAGAAACACATTTTGCTTTGCCATTGCTAGATATAATTATAGCACCTAAGTCAGCAATTAGATTAGCCTTGATTAGTTTGATGTTGAGCCATTAACATTTATATAAACATATCGGTCTATAATACTATAAACTATGCTATTTTACTTGTGTGATAAACAAAAACATGCTTTTGCTTTTTGTTTTTTTGTAAAAGTGTAAGCTCGAAAGAGTAGGGCCCTCTTACCCCTCGTGTGCTGTTTGTAGTTGCTGTAATGTTTCATGTATTGTCCCCCCCTCTATTGTACAGCGCTGAGCAAACCCTTTGGCGCTATATAAACTCAATGTAATGTAATAATAATTTCATAGTTTTTCCCCCTTTGTAGTTATTGATGCATCCTGTTAATTTAGCTAGTTTGAATAACTGTGTGTGTTTTTGTGTGTGCTGGTCTAAAGCTGGCTCTACATTGATCGAAATTTGGCTGAAGTTTTCCCAAATGATTAGTGCCGCTGGCTATAGCCTGCAACACTAATCTTTGTGTTGTGACAGTGGGGAAAGCTCCTCACTGGTAGTACACAACAGTGCTTTGGGAGGGATTTCCCCATCAACTCCAAATGGGTTGAGGAGGGGAAACAAACAATTTTCTACCTGTGGTAGAAGGAAAGAAAATTGCATAATATATGGCCTGCTTAAGACTTAATGCAGCAGTATGGCCAAAGCTCTTTTTGCTGTACTTCTTCTATGGATCAGAGGAGTACAGTTCATTCTGCACTCCTGTGACCTGTTTTCAGCTGACGGTGGCCTAAAGCCTGCTGTTGGCTGACATCAAATAGCCAGTCCAGGCTCCCAAAAGAACCCAACGATATGGTCGGGATCCACCCAGATGCCTGACCAGCATCTGACTCAACCTCTCAGCATGCTCCGGAGAGCCTGCAACCTCTACAGCCCAGCGCTCCAGTGAGTGCTAGATGGGTAAAGTAGAGAGCCGGTGATGGACGGTCACCACTCTCTGCTCACAGAAGACTGAGAACTGAAAGATCAGCGTTCTTTGATCAGTCAGTTCTCAGTCTTAGAAGTGGCAGGGGATAGATCCAGCATCAGACCAATGATTCATCCACCTTGATGGTTATATATTATACAATCTTATTGTTCAATTTTCCTTTAGATTCACCAAAAATTATATATGAGGTCAAACCTAAACAAAACTTTCAATTTCTATCCAGTCAGGCAGGCCCTTAAACTACATAGTTGGAGGTAAATCTAGAGGAGATTATTCAGAAATTGTACAAAAAAATTCTACAATGTATGGCCAGCTTTACAATAGAATATAGGGTGTCATAGTACAAAAAAGTCAGTGGTAATTATCCAATTCATTACCTTCAACCAGCTAACCTTTCTTTTAATTTCTTTTACAAGAATTTGGAAGAGTTTGAAGCAAACCTTGACGTGCAAGTGATGAAAATTGCTATTATTGGTAACCAGCCCACCTCAGGATATGACCACAAGACAGCAACCATTCTGGTTGAGGGAACCAAAATCCTGGAGGGATTTAATATTCCAAGGTGCTGTGCTTTGCTGATGGGTATAATATATGCTCTGAATCTGTGCTATCCCAAAGAACTTAAATACACTTTTGAAGTATTTCAGAAACTGTTCCTTGAACTTAATGGACTGAAAGCCAGTGCTAAAGTAATGGGTCTCAAGTACAGTATTTTCTGAAGAATGTATGTGTTCCATAGCACAGTCATACTGTTCTCAAATGACATTTTTCACTTTTATTTCAGTTCACAAAATGGTTGTCGCAGGGTAATGCGGAAAGAATATAGCAAATTGTAAGAAAGCTCACAAAATATCAGCTTTCCATATCCTCCAATATATTGCCACAATTTGTTGCACAATATAGCAAAGGTCTTGTAGAGAAACAGTTTCTGCACCAGACAGACAATATTAAAAAAATCTCAATGCAAAGTGCTTACTCATTCATCAGTACAACTTTAAGGATTTGATTTTGGTGTGAAAAAAAATTAGTTTGAGTAATTTCACAAATGTTGGCACACACCTAATTAAATCATATAACAGCTTTATAGAATGTTTGGTTATATTCTTCTAAGGCTTCGAGGATTCCTTGAAGGTCTCTCTGGTGGTTTTTTTTTTTTGTTCTTTTTTATGTAATGTCGCAACTGTGAGGTTGGTGGATAACAGAGTGGCTCCAAGATGTTAACACTTTTCTATGTTTTTTGGGGTTTTGTTTACATTTGTTCATTTTGTCCTTTTGCTTCTTTGACCCCATTTGGGGCAAAAAGAATTTCTAACAACATAGTTATATGTGAAGTTGTATTTGATACCTCAGGTCCAACATGACCTAATATGTCTGCTTTTGTTGGATTACTTACTAGTCATATTTCCCGTTTTTTCTTTTAAGGATAAGATTGCCCTTTGTGTTTCTTTCTGGCAATTGCCCATTCAGATATGCACATTATAGGTATGTTACTGAGGCTTGCCAATATATACTCAGGATAATGTTTTGGTATATAAAAATCTTTGTTCATACTGAGTTCAATCTTATACAATATATTTTGTTTCCCTCTATGTTTAAATTGACATCACACATAGGTATATATTTTTATTTGTAAGAGATGGTATGTAATTTTGTATTTATGGTTGATGATGGGCGCATGTATACATACTATGCCATCTGTTGTACTTTACTTTTCTGTAAACTTAATAAAAACATTGAAACATAAAGTGCTGGTTCATTTATATTTGTTTAATACTTATGTAGGAATACACAACTATTGTGTGCAAAAAATGTTAATTGTTTAACAATTGTATTGTTGAGCCTTGGTTCACACAACGAAGTGCATGTGAATCACAAAGGAACTGCATCACATTCCTGTGCAATTCACATGTGGTTCAGTGTAATGCAATTTGAGCCCATTCATTTTGAATGATCTCAAATCACACCACATCTCACCAAGGACATGCATGCACCAATTTTGGAACCACAGTGCCACCGGATTGCATGTTTTGTTTTGTACCATGCAATCTGGTGCCAGCAAATGCACTGTGTTTGCAACCTACGTTTTGATGGTGCACTGACATCCACTGCAGATTGCAAGGGCAGTGCAATTTGAATGTGGTGCGCGAAACACACAAGGATTGCGGGGTTTCTGCAACACATTCTAGTGTAAGCCTAAACTGATTAATTCATTTAAACTAATACAGAAAATCAATTTGGATCAACTTGATTTTTCACTGCTTTTTAACTTTAAAAAACTTGCTCTTAATTGTAGCAATTAAGTACAGTACATGTGACTTGAAGGTTTCTTATAAAAACTGGAAAAACTATTTGAAGTAACTTAATATGTTTAAGTACTCAACTTAAAAACATGTGTTTATAATGCCAGTAATTAAGTTGGCAGTAAATAAAAATGCATTCATTTCTATCAGAAAAGCTAATTACCTCAATGCAATGTAGTTTGTTGCTTCAACTTAATTTCATCAGACATTGTCATAACTTAAAAAGCTTGATGCAAACTGTTGCGTTAATTTTTTTTTTGTTAAGCCAAAACATTATTTTTTAGAGTGTAATAAAGTGGCCTGTGACAGGGCCAATGCTTCCACTAGGCAGCCACCTGGGGTGCGCTGCCACCTAGAGGCGCCTGGGCGCAGCACTCTCTCTCTCTCTGTGGCCTATGAATTCTTCATTTCTCTGCAGAGTTCCCCTCTCCTCATATACAGGGAATGATGAGGCAATAATGGTATATCTTTACACTGCACAATTGCCTCACAGCCTGTCCATACACATGACCATTTATTATTATACAGTATTTATATAGCGCCAAAGGGTATGCTCAGCGCAGTACAGTAGCAAGGGGGACAGAACATGAGACAAGACAGTAACAATACAATACACGAGGGGTTCGAGGGCCCTGCTCTTTCGAGCTTACAATCTAGGAGGGAGGGGAAGGTGGCACAGGAGGAGATGGATGTGGGGGATGGAGTGGCGGGAGGAGTGGTGGAGGTTAGTTGTTAGGTGAGGTCAGGTGATAGGTGAGGTTGGGGTAGGCTTCCCTGAAGAGGAGGGTTTTCAGGGTGCGCCTGAAGGTGAGGAGGGTAGGCGACAGTCTGATGGATTGGGGTAGGGAGTTCCAGAGGATGGGGGAAGTCCTGGAGAAGTCCTGCAATCGGGCATGGGAGTAGGAGACCAGGGAGCTAGAGAGTAGGAGGTCCTGTGAGGAGCGGAGGGCAAGGGTAGGGTAGTATTTGGGTATCAGGTCAGTTATGTAGTTTGGGGCGGCATTGTGAATGGCTTTGTAGGTCAGAGTTAGCAGTTTGAATTTGATGCGTTGGGCAATCGGGAGCCAATGAAGGGATTGGCAGAGGGGGGAGGCAGATGTGGAGTGGTTGGTGAGGTGGATGAGTCTAGCCGCTGAGTACATATATGTATATATCAGTATTCCATGTAGCAGTGAAGTGTTGGCTCCCCCTAGGATGGGAAGTGATGACATTTGCCCAGGACCCCCAGTAGTCAGCAGTCTCTGATCAGAGGATTGGTCCGTACATCTCTGGTACGCACACTGGCACAAGCAATCCTCCATCTGTAACATGGGGCATGCCCACAGCTGGAGCCAATCAATAGGCAGAGGTGTGCTCTGGTTGCAGGGTGAGTAGGATGTTCATGTGTATTTGAGGGAAGCTGTGTAGTGCTGGGAGGCCGCCTGTCCTCACCGAGTGCCGCAGTCTGGACTCCGCACCCCAGCAGGAGCCATCAGAGGTGAGCTGAGCCTAGGAGGATGGTGGGTCATGGAGACACATGGGATCATTCACTTGTTTCCAATAATCAGTCTAGGGGTGTTGTTTCTGTTTTTATTTTTGTAAAATGGGTATAGGGATGGATGACATGAGTGGGATACTCCAGATTATGAACTATGTACATTGAGGACTTTGTCTAATCTTCAGAACAAGCACGGATTCGAGTCCTTGCTTGAATCAAGCAATACACTCAGTACAGTGAGCTAACTATACTTTTACCTAGCAATAATTACACCCACTTTGCCTACAGAGTGATAACTATATGTACCTGTAAAAAAAATAACTAATCATATCTACAGTATCTAATCTAAGTATATGTAGCACCTACCTGGGAGGGCCACTCCGCTGAGATCCCACCCACCACCCATCCTGATAAAATGATCCAGGCCCCACATCAGAGGGGGAGGATGTAACTTTTTCCTCCTGTCCAAACTTGCTCCACTTCCCTTCCACCAGCCCGGTAGAAAGACATCCTGCCCAGACTCCCACCAGGAGGAGACTGATATAAGGGAAAAGTGGGGAGAGGCACGATATATGAGTGAACTTATGGGGGTGGCAGGCTGCCACTGCGGTCTTCTCGTGCTGTGTGTGGAGGTCTGGGGGACTGATGGCAGCCCATTATCCTGGAACTTGTACTGCCTGCTGTGGGGGACTGATAGCAGACTGCTATGCTGGGACTTGTAGTGCAGTCTGTGGGAGACTGAGGATTCAAGACTACAAGTCCCAGCATAGAGGGCTGCCATTCCACAGTCTCCTACAGAGGGAGCTACAAGTTCCAGCATAGTGGGCTGCCATTTTTCAGTCCCCTAGAGAGGGCACTACAAGTCCCAGCATAGCGGGCTACCATTCTTCATTGAGGAATGGCAGCCCTCTATGCTGGGACTTGCAGTGCCCTCTGTCTGGGACTTAGGTATGGCAGCCTACTATGCTGGGACTTGTAGTGCCCTAGACTGTGGGGAACTGAGGAATGGCAGTGTAAGGGGGAATGCTAGAAACTCTCATGTAAGGGAGATCTCTGCAGACTCTGATGCAAGGGGGAACTCTGGGAACCCTGATGTAAGGGAGTCCACATCATTCTCCCTTAAACTCTGCAGAGTCTGATATAAAGGGGGCTTTGCAAACCCTGATTTAAGGGGAGGGGGAATTGACATTAATGGCCGTGTGTTGAGTTATTTTGAGGGGACAGCAAATTTACACTGTTATACAAGCTGTACACTCACTACATTACATTGTAGCAAAGTGTCATTTCTTCAGTGTTGTCACATGAAAAGATATAATAAAATATTTACAAAAATGTGAGGGGTGTACTCACTTCTGTGAGATACTGTATATATATATCAAGGTGAGGGGTGTATCGGTCAGGGACTGGTCATGATGGGAGCATTAGCACTGCACTATAAGCTTTGACTGAATAATTACAGTAATGATTACAGTAATTAAAAGTATACTGATGTTTAACAGCTTGGTTGGTAAATATTTTAAAAACCTTTCAACACAGCTTTAAACAAATATTAATCCTAAAGCTATAATTGTTTTTTTTTTTAAATAACTTTTCTCAGGTTTATATTGCTCTTTGCAACCCCAATAGGGTGAGTTCCATCCACTTTCCATCCATGTGACACCAAGACAGGAAATGATAGGAAAAGGTATCATTAGGACAAGAAGATAACAAAAGAAATAAAAATCTGACAGAAGGTTTCAGCAATATAAAGCTGATAGGAGGTCTAATGCTTTCTGCGTTAGTAATAACTAGAAAAATGTCAGCTTTTAGCTTAGGTTCACACTAGTGCTGCTGTATAATCACGCAATTTTCAGTGCATTTTTGTAGTGCATTTTAGTGCATTTTTACATGTGTTTTTGATGCGTTTTCCTGTTTCATGCATTTTTGGGGGCGTTTTGTAGGAGAAGACTGGTTGTTCAACACAAAATCCTGCCAAACATGCACTAAAATTGCATGTACATGTGTCTTCCATATGCACGCAAGGATGTCAAAATGCACTATGCTACACCAAAAAAAGAACCTGCACCTTTTTAAAAATCATACTGCACCATGTTGCATTGATGTGAATGGGCACCATAGAGAACAATGTGATAATGTTTGGCATATGCAGAAGAAATTGCACTAGGTAAATTCAGAAGAATGTCAGTATCCCATTAAAGTGGTTCTAAAGCTAAACTGCATTCCCTGCATGAACCAGTTTGGCTCTAGAGCTTTTTTATTTTATTTTTTGCATACATGTAAAAATGTTAATTTTTGGCAATAAGACATAAACAATTGAGTACTGTCCGTGATACTTTTTTTATTTGCACTAACATACAATTTTGAGGACAAGCTTTTGGGGAATGTCCCCTTCTTCAGGTCTAAGCAGTACTAAGACATGATATACATTCTGAAAGCCGAGGCCCTGTAAAATAAAAATGTGATAGTTGCAAATTTTTATGTCACATGATATTTGCACAACTGTTTATTAAAAGCAGATTTTCAGGAAAAAACATTATAAAATGAATTTTACTGCAAAAACACACAACACGTTACCCACACTTTTGGCTCTGTGAATGTGATCATCAGCTAAACAAAAACCACACAAGCTGATGGCTGCTATTGCAGCCATCAACTTGTAATTAAAGGTTCACACTTTGGATGTACAGTACATAGTATGTCCAAAGAGCTGAACTGGTTAAGGCAAAAAACTTTTTGTGACTTGTTGTGCCCCCCTTCCTCTCTAAACACTTACATCACTCCTGGACTGATCCAGTGTTGTGCCTGCCTGCAGTATTCTCTCCTCTCTCTCTCTCTCTTCACACAAGGACTGACAGGTAACAGCGGGTGCCATTGGCTCCTGCTGCTGTCAGTCAAATCCTGTGAGAAGGGAGCAAGGGGCAGGGCCAAATTGCACTGTGTGTGTCAATAAATGCACACAGCTTGGCTCTGGATGGAGTCTGCCTCCACAGCAAATTCTTTGCTATGGGAGCAGATATAGAAGAGAAGGAGTGGACATAGCCAGCTGGGAACCCCAGACAAGGAGGTTCAGGCCAGCTCCAGAAGGTTTGTAGCAATGTGCCTGATTTGTATTTACATATTCATCATGTTGGCTGAGCCTGCCGTTAGAATGTCAGAACCCAGTGCCAGGGAAAAAATAATTTAAACCTTGTTACACAATTAGTTGGTTATAAATGACTTGTGGGCAAAGTAAATTGCTCTGTCAATTGTGTAGTGCTAAACAAAGCGTTTAATTCTGTTTTGCATTTTGTATGGAGACACAAACCCTTTTGGAGGTTTAATTAACAGCTTGCGTAGGCAAGAGGGAAAATAAAGAGGAATGGAGAAGTGTCCATACAAACATCCTCAAATGGTGTTGTAGGTCAAGAAAGTAAGTCTCTCAGAAAACGTCTCTCAGAAGGTGAAAGAGTTGGTACACTGTCCAAACAGCCAGGGATAGTGATATCAAATGTTGAATGTCTTCCTGGCTTAGCTGTGGCAAGAAAAAAATCCACATCCACCAAGATTGCAGTCATGGGTGAAGGTGAGGGGAGACCACAGACAGAGGGATTTGATGAATAACCTGAAGTGTGGCCTCTATGGTTGGGTGTTTTTTTTCTAGTGTGACAAGATGGTAACCATGGAAGAAAAAGAAGAGGTACTGGGTGATGTTTTTCTAGATCTGGCTCTATTGCCTGGTGACAAAGTGGAGTCAACTACCTTGGCAGGTCAAATCACTTTGTAGTTCTAAAAGAGATTGCGGAGGCCTAAACTCCTACTGTGTTTGGGAAGAGTAAGTAGAGAATAGCCTGTCTAAGGTGTCCTGCGGGCCTATATGAATTTACTTGAATCACCTGTAGTCCATGTGTCTAAATTTTTATAAGACTGGATTATGCACAATGAGAAATCTATCTTCCGTACATTTATTCTGTCTATGGTAAGAGGGATGTAAATGGCATCTGATTTAGTGCAATTTATTTTGAAGTTAGAAAGATCTCTATATTGCTTAAAGAGCATCAATATGCGCAGGAGTATTTCTGGGTTTGAAATGAAGAGGTTGTCTACCTATGCTGTTACCTTGTGATGTTCATGAGGCATAGAAAGACCTTGAATGTTTTGATTTGTGTAATGCGACAGAATCATGGTTTCAGACTTAGCACAAAGATTTATGGAGAAAGGGAGCAGTCCTGACAGGTGCCATTAGAAAGATTGAAGTAATCTGAGTGAGTATCCTTAATGTGGACAGTCACCCTGTGTTAGGAGTAGAAGGCTGAATTCCAGGACATTATGTGGGGGCTCAGGCCTATATGATAGCTTCAAGTCCACCCGGTTTAAGGTCTTCTCACCATCCATAGACAGAAGCATGAGATGGCTGGCTGTTGACTGGGCGAGGTAAATTAGGTCAACAACCTTGGTGATGTTGGGCCTTTCATTGTAGGATAAAGCTGACCATGTTGATATGGACAGTTTGTGGTATCAAGTAGTCAAAATTTTCAAAGAGTTTTAAGTGTATTTCCACTCTTGCAGCCAAATTGAGAAAACATCCAGTTTATATTTGTCACACAGCAGAACTTTAAAAAAAAGTTTGAAAATTTCAGCTTACATTTTTGTAGATGCTGTATTCGGGACCCTCCAAGAAAATAACCCAGGTTTTTTGTTTATGAAGAGGCACAGCAGCTGTGTTTGCCCTGTCTTTATTGTTCATGCAGATCTAGATTATCAATTGTAACTAGATTTGATACTGAAAAGGTCACTCCCATTCAGATTCACTCTACAAATTGACATAATCAAACAGCTTTTTCTTCAGAGGAGAAATAGATAGGAATCTGCAACACATTTGCAATGTACATTGATCACGCAGAGGGGATTGTTTTTTTTCCTCAGCAAAAGTGGTGTTATTCTTTAAGGTCTACATTTAATAGGGTGATTGGTCAATAGCTGCTGCATTGGGTGAGAACTTTGTCTTCCTTAGGAAACCCTGTAATTTGTGCTCTAAATGTATCCATAGGGGATAGATGGTCTTTTGGAACAGAGTTGTAGGCCTGGAGGAAATATGGGCAGAGAGTGTTCTGAAATGTTTTATAGTAGGAGACCTTTGTGGCCCTGGTTCTTTGACTGTATTGGATTCGAGATTGCTAGCTTAAATTCCTTTGGCATGAGAGGTCTCCAGTACCTCTCTTGCCTACTGGGGAATAATAGGGATGTCTTGGGACCATAAATATGATTCTATGAGTTGTTGGTATGAAGTTCCCTCAAAAAATTAAATTCTATGGGCAGGATGGATTGCTTTTAAGAGCACAGATAAATACAACTCTCTCATTATATATCAATCTTTAATTTGCTATATTTAACTAATCAATGATAAAGGGGCATAGTATTTCTGTACGTAAATGACCTTAGAACAGCCCACAGAACAGCTAGCTGTTTCTCTTTCTTCTTTACTCCCCATATATGATTTTGTATTCGCAGTAATGGAAAATTATTTTATTTTATTTACCCTTGTCCTGTTACAAACAGTGAATGACTGTGTGTCAATTATACAGTATATGTAAAAGTAAAGAAAATAAAATTAAGAAAAAGTAATATATTAGCTGACAGTTGTCACCCGAGCAATTGTTTCTTCTGGAAGATCTCCAATCTAATACTGACAACCGGAAAATTTTAGACTTCAAGATAACAACAAGACACATCCACCGTGCAGTTCTGTGATGATTTTTGCTGAAAATAATCCAAACGGGGACTTAAATGGATGAGTGAGTTTCTTGCTAGGAACCCCACCACAGGACACAATTCATAGGTGCTCCCACCACCAGTTCAGCAATAGGAGTGCTGATAAGCCTGCCACTTCAAGGAATTCTGTGGTAGCATTCAATATTGTTTTATTTTCAATAACATTTTCACAGTATTGCAATTGGTTGATGAGCCTTTTTTGTCAATTTGTTATCTTTCAGTGCATTCTCTGCTCAAATAAGGAGGCTTTGAGATCTACTGTATTACTTAAAAGTTATTTCAATCTCTATTTTATGAGGTGACTGTTTTTAAATTGATATACTGGTACAGTGATTATCTCATAGAGGGATAAAAACATCAGGGGGGATTATTTGAGCACTGAGGTGTGGAGGTTTATGTTGTACAATATTTTAGATTTCCCCTCACTTTTCTATCCTGGTGACATTGTTTACCAGACAAAAATGAGAATAAAACAAATAAAAATCCTACAAGTTTTAACCCTTCTCCACTTAGTTTTAGCTGTAGCTTCTCAGTAAGATTGTAAAAGAGCAATGAAGCTATGGGCTTCAACAACATGTAAAGGGGTACTATGCAAAAAACCTAAAGTGTTAATCAAATTCTAATATATATAGTATATATATTATAACATAATGGGGAAGCATTATAATGGAAATCATCAAATTTATCAAAGCGTCAAATTCTTACTCTTACCAGTTCAGCTCTCATACCTTTATACCCTTATACACAAATGCAATTTTTAACTTTGTCTTTACTTAACCCCTTTGCACCTAAGGGTAAAACAAATGTTAAAGTGGTAGTAAACTAATTTTTTACTCTTTAACTTACAGGTAAGCTTATAGCACAGCTTACCTGTAGGTAAAATGAATATCTCTTAAGCGTGCACCATTTAGGAGATATTCTAGTGCGCTCTGAAGGAACTGCATACCCATCAAGAGACTTTACAAAGCGCAACTGCGTGAAACATGTCATCTTGGTAACCCTACATATGCTCCCAGCTGAAGCCAACGCCGGACACTGCCTTCGCTTGCCATGGTGACACCACCCAGGACGCTGGTACGCTGACACCACGTGATTTGAAGCCGACAGGAGCATTCTCTGATCTCAGCTCCCCTCAGAGCGGACGGGCTGTCCATTGGAGTCACACTGTCCACTTCAGGCTGGTCAATTTTATTATATTTGCTACTTTGTCTCACCCAATAAAGATGCACCTTCACTAAGGTGCTTGTCTGAGAGCATTTTCGACAGCGCCTTTTTTTTTCCAGTTCTCTTCATCATGCATATGGTTAACAAGGCAGCAGTGGTGAGCTCATGATTAACTGTTCACATGTTTCCACCTGGAGTGGCCTCTCTGCGCTCATTTGTATGAGTTTTCCTTTCACAGGTGTATGTTAGTTGTTGATTGTATAACAAACATTAGTGTGCATTTTGCTTTTTTAATCCTACCTAAAACACACTGACACTAACTGACACTGATACTAATTTTATTTTTTTGTTTAAATCTTGCCCTCAAAAAATCCTGACTTGGACCTTTGACCTTGAAATTTGACCCTGACCTTGACGCAAACACTAGCCCTGGCACAGACCTAAACAATCCTTGATTTCTTTTTTTTTTACTCACAGTTTTTTTTTTTTCTGTGCAAGGAGAGAGAGAGACAATGTATCTCTCTCCTCCATTCAGAGAGAAATTGTGTGGCATGCTCCCAGCACAAAGACAGTTACGCAAATATGTGGCCCCATGGAAAAAATCCATATTTGAGTACACTCGGCACCAAGGGAGTAAGGTAACAAAGTAATACAGGTGTGGGCAAGCTAGGTTTTCCTTTGGCAATACTATCTTTCAAAAATTAAATAAAAAATATGTAAAAAATTGACATTATAATATTTAATTATATAATCTGTCCTCATAAATTGTGTCATGATCAGAGGGGAAGTCAGCATCCACAGCACAGTTTATAAACTTAAAATGGTAATAAACCCAAAACAAAAAAAATTTAATTTTAAACTTTTTTTCCCTTTGTTTTTACGTGGTGATCTGGCCAGTAACACGCATCCTGTATTAGAGTGCCCCAACTCTGGATGAAGGACCTCAGGGGGCACCTTTGAACAGCAGCATTGTCAGACTGGGGGGAGGGTAGTGCTAAATGTACTAGCACATTTAAACACACCAACAAATTGAAGTCAAACTGCAGCTCATACAGTTACTGCAACATCTTTTCCTTTTTGGATAAATATTTTACATAAATAAATAAAAGCTGATCATTGTAAGCCCCACCCCCCGCTAGTGTTAAATGGTTTGTCTCATCTCTGTAACGGATACAACATTCTGCTGGAGAGCTTGTCCTTTTGAAAAACAACATACTTACTGGCTGGATCACCAGGTGAAAATAAATGAATAGATGAAAGAAAGTCTAAAAATGAAAATAAATGCAGCCATCACATCTAAGAATTGGTAAACTGCAATATAATAAATGCTTGCTTTTGGATTTAATGCAACTTTAAAGTTCACTTTATTAGTGATCAAAACACAAAAGAAAACATGTAACAGCTTCTTATCTGCACAAAATGCAGTCTTTCAAGCGGAACTTCACCCATAAGGGGAAGTTCCACTTGTTTGCCTCCTCCCCCTCTCCACTGCCACATTTGGCACTTATTTGGGGGAAGGGGGGAGCAGGCCATGGAGATCTGAGAGGGAGGTTCGCCCCCCCTTTCCCCACAGCCAGTGGGACCATTCACAAAGCTCAGCGTGCTTTGCACATGTGCAGTAGGAAACCAGCTGTGAAGCCTCAAGGCTTCACTTCCGGTTTCCTTTACTGAAGATGTCACCTCGTGCATCCTAAGAAGAATCGGCTCGGTGACTTCTAATTTTTGGGGGGAGCCTGAAGCTTTGCTTTAATCTTTTACATAGAGTCACAAGAGTCCCTTTCTCCCAACTATGTATAGGCTGTTCTCTTCTTCTTCCCTGGAGATTCCTAAACTGTGAGAAATCCTTCCCCAAACTATCATCTTGTACCTGTAGGGAGTCAGCTTTCACTGCACTATTTATCTCTGCTGTGACTGTTAAGCAATCACCCATCTTATTGCCCCAGAGTGGTCATCTCCAGCAGCAATCTCACTATATCCCAATTCCACTGGCATATAAAACTCTGTCAGCAACTGTCCTGACATCTGACCTTCATTAAATGCACCAATACTTGGGTCAGTGACCTCAATTCCTCCTGCTACACTTGTGTCATGTGGCACTTTCACTGATACCTCATTGGTTAATTTCAACGCTTTCATGTGCCATGGAAACAATTTCTACTGGTGTTTCTTTTTTTCTGAGCACTTCTGACTTATGAGGGATATCAGCTGCTTCAAGATGTGCCCCCTTGTCCATAAACTGTTCAGCAGCCCCTCAGTCTTGCACAGCAGAAATAGACTCAGACCCAATGAGATACACAAAGACCTTTAATCTGGCTGATAAACTTTTCGCCAAATTATCCCAGCCTACTTTATCTGTGCTCCAAAGTTATTCCACGGCAAGAGCACATCCACCCAAGGTGACACAGAAGAACATAGTGGCTGAGAAGTAGACACATTGCACATTTTATATCTAAACATACCAGAATACAATATTCAATTGTTAAACACAGCAGGTTCCATTACCAAAATCTTGTCACTGGGTGCCTGTTGCTCTACACTAGAAGCATGAACATTTTCAAAGATGTCAGTCTGCATTGACCCAATAGTATACATAGAAGACATTCCTTTTACTAGTTGTAGGAACACTCTCACCCACCAAGGTGGCACCAAAACCTGGGAAACCTCTGGCTCCAGAACTCCTAGCTCCTTGGAGGTTTCTAGGGAGAGACATCTCTGCTGCCTTAGACACAGTTGCTAGGGATGATAACATATTTTGCTCAGTGGTTACCCCTATCACATTTAACGCATTTGCTCTGCATGACACAGGTGTACACTGATCAGCCACAACGTTATGACCTTCCCCAATAATGAGTAGGTCACCCTTTTGCCACCAAAACAGCCCTGACCCTTTGAGGCATGGACTCCACTAGATAAAGCATCACAATGCCTCCACCAGCTTGCCTTCCTCCTATAGTGCATTCTGGAGTAATTTCTTCCCCAGGTATGTGACACACAAGCACTGAGCCATCCACTTGATGTAAAAGAAAACATGGTTCATCAGACTAGGCCACTTTCTTCCATTGTTCTGTGGTCCAGTTCTGAGGCTCATGTGCCCATTGTAGACACTTTTGGCTGTGGAAACGGGACAGCAAGGGCACCCTGACCGCTCTGCGGCTACACAGCCCTATATGCAACACACTGAGATGCACTGTGTGTTCTGACACCTTTCTATCGGAACCAGCATTAACTTTTTCAGCAATCTGAACTACAGCAGGTCTTCTATTGGCTTGAACTACACAGGCCAGCATTTACTTCTCACATGCGTCAATGAGCCTTGGCCGTCCATGTCCCCATTTCTAGTTCTCATGGTTTTTCTTCCTTGGAGCACTTTGGTAGGTCCTGACCACTGTAGACTGGGAACATTCCACAATCCTTACACTTACACATTTTTTCTTCTTTCAACAACAACTTCCGTGACAACTTGCTGCCTAATATATCCCACTCACTTTCAAGTGCCATTGTCACGAAAATGATCAATTTTTTCACTTTACCTGTCATTGGTCATAATTCTATAACTGATCTGTGTATTCCCAGCAACAATAAACTTAACATTGACATTTTTTTTATCATTATTAATCAACATCACAATTGCACCAGCATCTTTAACTCTTGCCAGTCCACTTTACAGCACACTGTAAAAAGGCAAGTCTTTCTGAAGCTACCCAGTGGGCCTCCTAGCTGGGGTCACTTCCACAGCAGACAGTCTCACAGTGTCTTAGCAGTGCCAGCATTTAAGTCATTAACAACATTATAATCTAACAACTCAGTAAGCATTGCAATCTTTATTTGAGTGCTCTGGATGTGGAACCACTCTGTCATTTCCTTCTTTTCACTGGTGATCCATTTCACTCATGCAACCATAGGGCCTCACATGCTTTTTACCACCCGATGCTAATTCAATTGAAATATGCTCACTGTTGCCAGGTGTGACAGCAAACAATTTGGCACCCAAAACTAGGCTTGCAGATGAAACCTTAGGCCCAACATTAACATCTCCAAGCACAGGACAGGTTATCACACCATGCCGCCATTAGCCACATGCCAACCAAGGTACTATCAGACATTTGTTAAATGTCTGGTGACTACTTGCAGGTAGTAACAAAAATGCTTCTTTATGGGGACACTGAGCGACATGTCCACTGAAGCCAAACCCTTCCTGGTGATACATTTTCTCAGGTTGTTATGGGTTCTGGCACTCTCATAGCTGAAGCTCACTGGCTCACCAAGACATGCTGGACCCTCTCTTCATTCAACATCTTTGCTTTAAACTTACCACAATCCTTGTTCCGCAAAATCTACGGCACACAGACAGCAGGACTGGCCTCACCTGTGTTGTAGGGTCAACCACTCTCCATTGCACTCCTGAGCAGTCTCTTGCTCTCTCCTGGCTCTCAGAGTGTGCTTCCCCTCTGCAGTAGCATTAGCCACCATTTTTCTGTAAACTGGGACAAAGGGACCAGGCCGCCCTTGGAGAGAGCATGCCCCTAGTCCGTGCACCAGAAACAGCCTACTTTCCTCTATGTCTTATATTGACTTCCCACTCTGTATCCTTTGCATGCTGCAGCACACTTACATCTCTTTGTACAATGACAGCTGGTCTACTTGCACCACGATTGCCAGAGGCAACAGCACACACCTTCTAGGTCTGGATAGCCACCATCTCTCAAAGCACTGAGTGCTTGCCTGACTTCTTCCATAGCTGGGGCTACTGCTGCCAACAAGGGTTCATATTGTTCCACAGCAGAATCTGGAGTGGATGGATTCTCTTGACTGGGCATATGTGCTCAAGTGGTGACATCTCCTCCAGCCATAGAATTCTCTCTCTCATCTCTTTGATGTAGCCCTTTATCTTTGAACTCCCCATCCTTGCCGTCACTCCACTGCTCAGACCACAGCACTTTGGCAGAGTTCAGCAAAAGTAGAAGCAATGTATCTTTAAGGCCTCCTTGTTCCTCCCCACCAGTGGCATCACTAGGGTTTTTGTCACCTGGTGCAGTAAAACATGGTGTCACCCCCCTCCCCCCCACCTCCCACAATAAGTTTTCGGCCCGGCAGCGCATGGTCACGGTCCGCACCCGAACTGGCCCCTCTAAATGATGCAGTCAAGTGAATATACTGTTTGTGAAAAACAAACAAAAAAAAGTGCGGTCCACACCCCCCACACCCCCATAGCGACACCACTGCTCTCCACGGGCTCTACTCACTTGCACACACAGACTGTGCTGCCTTACACTCAGAAACAGAGGCCCGCATTCTCCACCAATTGTCAGGATCAGAGAAGAGAAAAGGCATAAGCAATACAGTATATAAACTTAAAGTTCACTTTATTAGTCAGTAAAACACAAAACAAACACAGGCTTTTCCTTTTACTTCAATACAAACAAATGTGTAACAGCTTCTTGTATGCTCAATACATAGTGTTTAGACAGAAACAAATACCAGCAGGTGCTGGTTGCCATAAAAACATGAACCCAAGGTTGGAAGCTTCATTCCACCCAATACTCTACAAAGCTTTCAGGCTCCAGAACCCGTACCACGGTTTACCAATTCTGGAGAAGACTGCAAAGTCACTTACAAACATTCTCTATAATAAAGACAGGGAGTGAAGAATCATCTGTTTTTTAATCCCATTTAAAAAGATCATCAATAATGATCATATGTGTTACTCAGCATTAGACATCAGTACTAGAAATGAAGACAGATGTAATGTTAAGTCTACGTGCTCTGATTTGCAGTATTACATGTAGCTCTACCCTCGTGAGGGCCGCTGTAAGATCCTTGTCCCCAAAGACCTTGCAAGCCTCTGACACCTTGGGTTCAGACATAACACACAAGTATTCATGATTTCAAAGACATCAGAATGCAGTAAAGCAAATGAGTATTTACTAAAGGTTCTTTAGTCAACAGACAGTTAATGCAAATACTTCTCAAGGTAATCATCTGTTTTTTACTCTCAAGGTGAAACACAAATATACTTGCAATAGTGAACACAATAAATCAGACAGTGCTTCAAATATTTTCAGAGGGAGCCTTTAATCCCAGGTATGAAAGGGAAAAGAAAGACTTCTGAGTGTCAGCCTGCTCCCTTAGAATCTTGATGTCACAGGTCTAGCAATGCCAACACACTTTGTAAAAGCTAAAAGTGTGAACTACTCGATGAACAAATTCTACATTGAGTCACCCTTTAATATACACACAGATATGAGGCACAAAGTCCTTGTCTTGAGAGGTAGTAAAAGGAGTCTTGATGAACAGGGTGTCTTGAATCTTCAGCTAGCTCAATAGGGGCCCAAAAAGATTGCTGTGCAATGGCGACCAGCAATAGCAGATGTCAAAAGTAAATGATTCCTAGTAGAGATTGCTGATTTATTAAAGGACGTGTGATAAAAGGCATCTGCATGCAGTGTCCCATGAAGAGTGTACACAGTATAGGCTTATGCCCACTCACAACTCCTGATGACACCATGGGGTTTATTTACTAAAGCTGGAGAGTCCAAAATCAGACTCCCTTCTGCATAGAAACCAATCAGCTTCTAACCTCAGCTTGTTCAATGAAGCTTTGGCAATGAAACCTGGAAGCTGATTGGTTTCTATGCAGAAGGGAGTCTGATTTTGGACTCTCCAGCTTTAGTAAATAAACCCCCATGGCTCAAGGGATCCGGGATGTCCTCAAAAGCTCCTTCAGAATCTGCAACCAGCGTGGGATGCTCAACCTAGCTCCTTGTGACACTGGGATTTGGCTATACTTGAGGCGATGATGATGCACACATCTCAGATCAGTCACTTCTGCCAACAAGAAGCTGGGGACAGATAATCTGCTGGTAGGTCTGTAACTCACCAAAGACTCTCCAAACCGTCTGAACCGCACGCTTAACTCCAGCTGAGTCCCTGCTTGCAGCTTCAGCCTGTAGTCCCAAGAGGAATTCTTTCTCCTAGGATTCGATATATATGTCCTCTCCTAGCATTCCACTTCCTCTTCCAGCCGGATGGAACTTGTAGTTCACAACAGTATTGGTCCCTCTGCAAATCTAGCCTTCTGGACTACATATCCCACAATTCCTGGCTCTTTGTTGGGTCCTTCTGTCTCTCTGTGCCTCTGAACACAATTTCACTATCACAGCTGAACTCTATAGGGATCGCTAACTTAGCATAATCCTTATTAAAAATGTCTTACGATGATACAAGTAAGTTAGCCAGCTCTGGGCTACATATATATTTTGGTCCTTAAGGCAATACCAAAAAATAAAAATCAATTTGAGTTTCATTGATAATAAAGAAAAACCACATTGCTGTTGTTGTCCATGTTTATTTTTAATTTTCCAAGCAAAACAGAAACAGTAAATGTTTCATGTAAGCAGCCTGTGGCAGCCAGGTTGCCTGAAAATTGTACCATTGAACTAGTGTATGTGTGTATAAAATTTGTTTATAGCTATTCTATCTAGAGCAGTGTTTCTCAACCTTTTTTAAGTCAAGGCACCCTTTAAAATTATGGACAGTCCTGAGGCACCCTTTAACCTCCCTGGCGGTATTCCCGAGTGTAGCTCGTTTCAGTACCAAAAGCGGTAACCCTGAGCTACACTCGGGCTTACCATGAGGCGTTGCTCAGAGATTCCCTGCAGCACTTACCTTGTCCTTCTCTCCCGCGATGTCCCCCCTGCAGTGTCCCCGGCCATCTCCTCTGGCCGATGCCGGCATCCGGCTTCCGTGTTCCGGTCCCTGCGAGAGTTGGGGCGTACAGGGGCCGGAACCAGCGGAAAATTTGAAAAGTTTAAAAACTATAATTTTCTAATAAACGAATATCACATAGTAAAACATTACTGTTTCAAACCACGTCACATACATTTTGTCCCTAGTGCTTTGTCCTGTGCCCTGCCTGAATTTGTAACGTTCTTTCTGCCCGGAAACGTAGAAAAGTCCATGGTGTCCAAAAAGCATCCCTTTAAGTCAAAAGCAGTTTTAGACCAGCTAGAGAACAGCGATAGTAAATCAGAACCACTTGTAGAATTGAGTGCTAATGATTCGTGGGGAAATTCGTCATCAGACACTGAAAACGATTCTGCGACTGAGCTCAGCGATGTGTGAACGTTGCTCTATATTTCAAATTTCAGTGTTTTTGGTTTGATTATATTATTGAATTAAATTTATTATTATTATATTATTATTTTTTATGATTATTTATTAAAAATTTAATTCATGATTTCGTGTTTCAAGTTTTAGCCTACCTGGAATGTTTACTAGACTCTTGTTCGGACAGATTTCAATGAGTTATTCCTAAAAATTACAGGCCTACAATAAAAAAAAAACATATTTCCATGCAAAAAAATGGTACCGCTTTGAGCACAGAAATATGGACATAATCATACTGCTAGGGAGGTTAAAATTATGGATTCTAAAATTCTAAAATTGGATGCCTCCAGACTGTCCATAATTTTAAAAGGGCACCGCATTCTAAAATGTGAAAAACTATGTGACCCCAGCACTGATGGAGAAGGGCAGGGGAGGGTCAAACTAGGATGCTGGGCAGGCAACTGACATCCTCCTTATCAACTGATGATGTCATTAGTTGTCACAGCCGACACTAGGTTGTAATGGTGCACAATGAAAACCTGTGGCTTTGTGTAACTGAAAGGCAGGCTTGTTCCATCGCTGGCTTGTGTACAAATTTTGGGCAATTTTTAGACATTTTGCCAAGGCACCCCTGAAGAAACCTCAAGGAATCCCAGGGTGCCTGGGCACCCTGGTTGAGAAAGGCTGATCTAGAGATACTATAAGGGCCCATTCACAACACAATACTGGGGGGGAATTCAATAAAGCTGCTGCATCTATTTTCTGGTGCCAATCTCTCTTGTTAATGTATTGCGTCAAAAAATGAAGTATATGAGACTTTTTGGTTCTGGCAGTGACTTGGGTGCCAAATTCAGGTAGTTCTAAATTCACCCCTTTACATTGTGGTACAATGAATGCACTAAGTTAAGTGGAGCTTTTTGAGACCAACTCTCTTTTGGCATACAGAGAGAGACCCTGGTGCAGACAGATTTTGTGATAGTGTCTTGCATAGATTATAATAATGGGGCAGCATGTGCCAAATTCAAGTACAAGTTCAGGACAGGTACATGAATTTTGCACACGCTGCACCACTTTCAGAATGAATGCAAGACTGGCAAAATCTATCTGCGCCAGTGTTCATGAATTCCAGGAACTGTGCACTGCAAAAGTTGCGTTGCAGGATGTTGACAACACATTTCAAATTAATCTGAAACAAACAGCAACACTTGGATAAATACATCGTACTTGCATTTTGGAGGTGTGTCGGGGTGTATTCACAATGAATTACACTGCAGCAGACCAATGCATGTAATGCATGTTACTACAGCACCATGGTATGAATGGACACTAATAAAGGATTAAAAAATCTGGCTGTGATATGTCTGAAAATACATAATGTATATAATATAAGGACACATACAGTACATTTATAAAAACACGTATAAATAAAATTCAGTGACAGAATTTCTTGTAAAAATGTTGAATAATAAATGAAAAATTAGCTGATATGAAAGTTAACATCTGCACATGTTTAAAAAGTGTTCCTTAGTACTTTTAGGTTTTGCCACAGTTCTGAGATTGTATGTCAGTGCTAAATCACTGATTGCATTTGCAGTCCAACAGAGAAAATAGGTGAATAGTATTTGGCCACATCAAGCAAGAGCAAGCTAAATCACTGATTGCATTTGCAACCCAACAGAGAAAAGAGGGGAACTGTATTTGGCCACATGAAGCAAAAATCAAGCAAAAACTGTTGCTTTGGTCACAAAACCGATTAAAAGCATTGTACATTTTCAAATGTTTTCATAGTTTTAAAGTGGTAGTAAACTCTTATAAGGTTTACATGTAGGTACAGTAAATATCTCCTAAATGTGCACCATTTAGGAGAGATTTACATGTGTAGCAGCCGGCGATATCACCCGCACATGCGCACTGTCCTCTAAATGGACCACATGCCATGCGCATGCACAGGAGTGACATCATAGTGGCTCGGTCTATTCATACGTCCAGAACCCGCGAACCCAGAAGGAATACCACTTGATTAGCACTTCCGCCCTGGCAGTACTAGGGTAGTTGGTTCGAATCCCAACCACGGCACCACCTGCCTGGAGTTTGCATGTTCTCAGTGTGCCTGCGTGGGTTTCCTCTAGGTACTCCAGTTTCCTTCCACACTCCAAAAGACATGCTGGTAGGTTAATTGTATCCTATCTAAATTGGCCCTAGTATGTGTATATATGAATGTGAGTTAGGGACCTTAGATTGTGTACCGCCTTTAGGGTTAGGGACTGATGTGAATGTATAATTTATATGCAAAGCGCTGCGTAAATTGACGGCGCTATATAAGTACCGGAAATAACCTATAAGCGGTGACAGCTGCAGAAGAAATCCACTTTTCAGATACTGTAAGTGCTATTGCATTATGAAATGATCCTGTAGGTGACACTTTTTTTGTTGTTGTTGTTGTTACTACCACTTTAACTAGTTATTACAGTAGTGTAGTTATACTCCCTGTGTTGTTTTCATTACCTTGTAATAATGGGCTCACATGTTGTGGCTACAGTTTGTAGTGTCATGGCTGATCGATTCCCCTATATCCTATGCCACAGATAGCCTGTCTCTATTCAACAGAGGGGCATGCATTTTCTTGTTCCAGGTCTCAGAGAGTACAGTGCATGCCTAGCTATTTATGTTGCATCACAAAATGCGGGCATGCTAATTATTATAATACAGGATTTATATAGCACCAACAGTTTAGGCAGCGCTGTACAACATAAGGGCAGACATTACACTTGCAATATAATTGAATACAGTAGAAATCAGAAGGTCCTGCTCATTAGTGCTTCTAATCTAAGAGGGAGGGTAAAGACATACAAAAGGTAATAAATGTAGCAGATGATCTGATGGAGAAAATAAAAGTACAGTTGTTAGGTGGAGGCCGGGTATGCCTCTCTGAACAGAAGGGACTTCAGGGTGCTAATGTGAAGAAAACAGATCTCTTCCAGCACGGTGAGCTCCTTGTCAATTGCTCTGCAATTTTGTCTATGTCAGATCTAATTACTATTTAGCCCTCACCTTCACTAGTACGGGACTGAGAGACTCTGGGATTGTGATATATATAGTTTCTTTACAGCAATATCAGTTCTCACACTACAGACAGAAGTGCAGTGCCATGCTGCATGTCTCACATTTGAACAGAAACTGCTGACACGGGAATGTGAAGATTTATGCTACTACAGGCTGTGTGTACAGTGCAACAAACGACACCATGAAACTATATCTTATGCAGGTAAAAAACACAAGGTGCATGTAGGAGGTTTATAATGCCTTTAATGCTAAACTATTTGTAAAAAATAATAAATATTCCGAATTGCATTTATATAGCATAATAAAGAATATACAACTGATTCTATTATGAGCCAGAAAATATTTTACAGCAACAACATTGCAGTTCCCTCTACACACCCTATATAGGTATCAAAGTGTAATAAACAAAATCTGCCAGACCAAACCAAATTACAACTAATCCAAATCTTACCTAAGATGTTCTATTCTAGTTTTGGAGAGAATCGGTAAGTATTAGAACTACCGTCAGGTTTTACTGTATCTGGGTGTCGAATGCAGAGAGATTTACGCTCACTTCCTGTCCTGCTGGCAACAGTTTCGACAGAGCGGAAGTGGGGGAAAATGTGCAACAGAGACACCCAGAGCAGTAAAAACTGCCCCTTCCTCCTACTCTACTAAAGAAATGTTTTTATTTTTGCCTGTGTATCTTTTGTAGAGTCTGCCTCATTTTTTGCCTGGTAAAATGCTGTAAGCAGGAGAAGTGAGGGTGCATCTCTTGATGAATCCCCGGCAGAGAGAATTTGACAGGAGTTCTAACCTGTCCCCAATCTATTCAAAACTAAGAAAATTGTTTTGACTGAACTGGACATGCTTTGCTATTCAGGGCTTTTAATTTTGCTTTAACTACTTGCCCTCCTGAGGATTTACCCCCCTTCCTGACCAAGCCATTTTTTGCATTACGGCGCTGTGTTACTTTAACTGACAATTATGCTGCACCCAAATTAAATTTACATCCTTTTTTTTCCCACGAAGTGAGCTTCTTTCGGTGGTATTTGATTGCCTGTCTGTTTTTTATTTTTTGTGCTATAAATAATAAGACCGACAATTTTGATTAAAAAACAATATTTTTTTCTATGAAACATGTCCAGTAAAAAAATTTAAGAAATCAAATGTCATCATAAATTTAGGCCAAAATGTATTCTGCTACATGTCTTTGCTAAGAAAAAAATCCCAATATGTGTAAATTATTTGGTTTATGTGAAAGTTATAGTGTTTACAAATGGCGATATACATACTGGGATTTTTTATTTTTTACAGTTTTACTTGTAATGGCGGCGATCAGAGACTTATAGCGGGACCGTGAAACTGCAGCTGATGTTCTGACGCTGGGGGAACTGGCTTGGTGTCACTGACACTCCCAGTGACACCAATACAGTGATCAGTGCTAAAAAAACACTGACACTGTACTAATGGCACTGGGCAGGAAGGGTTTGACATGAGGGGCGATCAAAAGGTTAACTGTGTGCTGGGTATGTTTTACTACAGAGCGGTGTCTGTGTGCTTCACTGAAAGCACACTGCTTTGGATGGCTGTGCTGTGCACAGTCATCCAAAGCAGTGTGCCTGAGCTGACAGGGAGGAGAACTGTTAGTAAACAAAACAGTTTTCCTCCCCGTGGGAGATCCTTGGTAATCACCGGGTGCCGTCAAGTAATCACCGTCCAGGACCCAGTGATTGACAGCTGCAGCTGCGAATGGCAGCGTGGGTAGGTAGGGCACGCGCATGCCTCTCGCACACCTCCTACCCAGAAATGCAAAATCACGTATATATATGTGATTTTGCGCACCCGTGCCACCCTGTAGCAGTATTTCTGCTATAGGGTGGTCGGGAAGCGGTTAATCCCCTCACCACTCCCAAACAGCCACTCTGTTTAGCACTCTAGGGAACCAAAGGGAATCTTTGGTACCTGGGGGTATAGTAGAGCGCATGAACCCTCAATGTCATAATGAAAGTCTGTAGGCTAGTGTAAGCTGCAACATTGACCATGCATAGCTTCCACAGGATGTTCCTTTCATTCTCAAGAGAAATATTTAGCACCTCTCTAACATAGGGATGAGCTCTGAGTTTTGCTTGTTTGAATGTTTAGGGTTAAATCCAAACTTTTGAGATGTTTGGCAGGAGTTGCCCAGTCAATTGTCCTAAAATTCATTGCAAAAAAACCATCATTGGCCAAGGTCTTGCATATGACTTCTAGGCTAGGTAGAGTTGAGTGTACACCCTCTTGCATTCAGTGTGATTTGAATAAACACAAGAGTCTTTTTTGGAATATTTTTTTTATCTCTCTGTGAACCCCCTCTCCCTGTGAATGAGTGAAGGGTACATACTCCTACTCTTTCACTCAAAAAATGTAAAGGAAGGAAAATCAACACACATTGACAAGTGCTTTATAAAAATCATGAACGATGCGTGTCGGAAGATTGTACATGAGGAAACTGAGATCCTGCCCATATGGCTGGAGCACAGAAAAGAGCTGGCTGTCAGGGGTGCAAGGAATAAATCTAAGTATTCTTCTCTTTTGCACCCCTTAAACTAAGCAAGTGACTGAAACCATGTGGAACTCAAAACAGCATGCACAACTTGTAAGGAGTAAGGAGTGTCAGCTCAGGTGCTGGGTGCCCATGACAGGATAAATGGAAGGAGGAGGAGTGAGTCTGTTTGGAGCCAACGAAGTCACTTCTAACTTGGATAACTAGTAGGATCCTGGAGTGATCCAAAAGGCTTTTTGGCCCCTGCGGGTCGCAGGAGGAAGATGAGCGGGCACGCTAGCCACTATAGGATTCTCACCCATCACCAGCACTTACAAGTTGTGCATGCTGTTTTGAGTTCCACATGGTCAAAACTGTTCTGCTTGTGGACATTTATCACTATTTACTACCAGTGTGTGTTGCAAGCACTATATTGAAGATATTATTTGCACGTATATTATAATCACCTATACAGTGATATATATTTCACCATAAGGAATCACTGAGTGCTATAATCACCAAATATCTTTATTTGTTTATTGTATAAATATTTTAATTGGTTCACAATAATTTTAAGCACTTTTGGATATATGTTTTAATTTTAGCAGCGCTGCACCATACACACATCAATTTAGAGTTTTAAAATAACTGCAAAATACGAACAAACTCAGCATTCACCAGTTTATTAAAAAACGTGTGATCCTTGTGATCTATTGACATCATCCATCCCATACTCCTTCTCCTCTTTATACAAAAACAACTGAAGAGTTAAAAAGTCTGGAAGGAAAACTTCTCACATTTTTACCCTGGGGCTTCCCACAGTCCAGATCACTGTTCATTAGATTATTCATTAGCAAGTATTACATTAGTATTGTATTCTTTTAACTGGGTTAGATGATTTTCAGGCACCTCTCTTGTGATACAAATAAATAGATACACCACCATAATCGTCAATGACAACTAAACCCTACTGTGGCTAATTTTACAAATACAGTGCTGTGAAAAAGTATTTACCCCTTTCTGATTTTTTTTGCATATTTGTCACACTTAAATGATTCAGATCATCAAACACATTTTTAATATTACACAAAGATAACCTGAGTAAATACAAAATACAGTTTTTAAATGATGATTTCCTTTATTAAGGGAAAAAAGCTTTCGAAACCTGGCTAGCCCTATGTGAAAAAGTAATTGCCCCTGAAACTTAATAACTGGTTGTGCCATCCTTGGCAGTAACAACTACAATCAAGCATTTGTGATAAATGGCAATGAGTCTTTTACATTCCTGTGAAAAGCTAGAAATGTTCCCCTGGAACTTTGGCAAAAACCACAATGAGTACACAAATACTATAAAACAATAATGTTTACTACACAATAAAACAAATCAAAAGATTCACTGTAGTAGTTTATGATGCAATAATTGATATATCACATACAGAACATACATGGTGTGCATAAAACCTGACAGTCTGTAGTACATCAACTGGCAAATGGGTTGACAGCCCAAAAGAACTTGTACCGTGATGTTGTTCAGACAAAGCCAATGCATTTCGGAACTCTTATTTCCTTCTTTAGGGACTAAATATGTCAGGTCTAAAACATGACATCATATCAAATGAGTGTGAACAATATAGTATATGATATTTTAAAAAGTATGTAAGAAAAAACTGATTGCTCAAACACAGATTTCACCACATCGGATAATAAGTGACAGATATTCGTAAAAAATTGACCAAGGATGCTCTCCAAATGACAGTCAGGGAGGGGGCCGGCAGAGACGCCCCAGCAAGCCATCCAACAGTGAAGACCACATAGTAGCAGCCAATGAGGGGATCTAACAAATGTAATATAAGCCATAAATGAAAAAAATAAAAGTATGTGTTGTTTGGCACATAAAGATGATGTATGGCTCAAGCAAATAGACTGTTGACATGGGGGCTAAATTTAAAATATGTATTATGGTGAAATGACAAAATAAGTCCGACCCAAATAAAGGTAACAAAGGATGCATATATGGGCCCATATACAAACAAACAGACTCACCCCTCCATAAGGAGAACATACAAAGATGTTAGAACATTGTAAAATGCTCACCAACAGTACCTCTATATATCTCACATGGAGCCACCTCAAGATTATCCAAGAGAAATGCATGTGCCAGAGATCTGGTATAAGTAGAAGTGATCCAATGCTCACGCGCTAATGAACAGCTGTTCCTGTTTGGCCCCAAATGTGGTAAATAATTAAGTATATGAATTCTCCCTCCATTTTGCTGCACAAGCCACATCATGGCCACCATTTGCGGTCCCATATTTAACCATATTGTTTATTTTTGCTTTATATTGCTGTGGAGGAATTTTGGCCCACTCTTGTAATGGTTTTAATTCTATCAGGGTGTTCTAGCATAAATGGCCTGTTTAAGGTCATACCACATCATCTCAGTCAGTTTTAAAAGAGAATTGGGGCTTTTTTTCTCATTTATATCTAACTAGGTGGATGAAGCATTACTCCGATGCTGCATCTGTCCCCTACCGGCTCTAAGTGTGAGAACTCAGCAATCACATGACCGCACAGAGTAGAGAGTGGTGACTGTCAATAGGCTCTGTCTGTTCTGCCCCTCCAGTGCTTACTGGAGGACTAGGCTGTGGAGGGGGAGGTAGCAGCTGGCTCAGGCTTTCAGCAGCTCACAGACTCTGGGATGGATCCCAACTGGACCGGCTGAGTGATGTCAACTGACAGCAGACTTCGGCCCACTGTCAGCTGAGAATGGGTCAAAGGAGTGCAGAACAAACTGCACTTCTGTGATCCACAGGAGAGGTATAGCCAAAAGAGGTTTGCCTGTATTTCTCCTTTAAGTCCGGACTTTGATGAGACCAGTCCAAAACTTTCATTTTGGTTTTTTTTTAGCCATTCAGAGGTGGACTTGCTGGTGTGTTTCGGATCATTGTCCTGTTGCATAACCCAAGTGTGCTTAAGCTTGAGGTCACAAACTGATGGCCAGACATTCTCTAGAATTTTCTGGTAGAGCACAGAATTCATGGTTCCATCAATTATAGCAAGTCGTCCAGGTCCTGAAGCTGCAAAACAGCTCCAGACCATCACACAACCACCACCATGTTTAACTGTTGGCATGATATTCTTTATATAAAATGCTGTGTTAGTTTTACGCCAGATGTTACAGGATGGACACCTTCCAAAAAGTTCAACTTTTGTCTCATCAGTCCACAGAATATTTGCTCAAAAGGCTTGGGATAACCAAGATGTCTTTTGTCAAATGTGAGACCAGCCTTTGTGTTCTTTTAGGTCAGCAGTGGCTTACGCTTTGGAACTCTCTCATGGATGACATTTTTGCCCAGTCTGTTTCTAGTTTTGAATCATGAACACTGACTGTAACTGAGGCAAGTGAGGCTTGCAGTTCTTTAGATGTTGTTCTGAGTTCTTTTATGACCTCCTGGATGAGTCGCTGTTGTGCTCTTGTATTAATTTTGGTAGGCTAGACACTCCTGGGATGGTTCACCACTGTTCCAAGTTTTCTCCATTTGTGGATAATGCCTTACACTATGGTTTGCTGGACTCCTAAAGCCTTAGAAATGATGTTGTAACCTTTTCCAGACTGATACATGTCAATTACTTTATTTCTCATCTGTTCTTGAATTTTTTTAGTTCATGGCATGATGCATTGCTTTTGAGATATTTTAGTGTGCTTCACTTTGTTAGACAGCTTCTGTTTAAGTGATTTCTTGGTTTAACAGTCTGACAGTAATCGGATCTGGGACTGGCAAGTGAAATTTAACTCAGCATTCTGAAAAATGTAGTATTCACAGTTCATTCATGATATGACTGGGAGGGGCAATTACTTTTTCACTTGAGGCCAGGCAGGTTTGAGCAGCTTTACTCCCTTAAGAAATAAATCATTTAAGTGTTGCAAATATGCAAAAAAGAAAAAAACAGAAAGGAGGAAAAAATTTTTCACAGCACTGTACATAGTGTTCCTGTTAGTTTTCCATCCCATCACTTGTTCCTGCGTCTTGTGCTACCCCTACACTACTGCCCGACATCAGCTTGGTAATCTGCTATTGCTACCAAATGCTGTTTTTTCAAAGAAAAAAATGCGTTCTGTAACATCAGTCCATTGTAAAACCAAATTATGTTAGTATTGCAACTCAGGGAATTCACTAAAAAATTGTAATATAGCTCAATGTCCTTAACAGAACATACTTTTCTCCAGTAATATTTTCTCTAATACCTCTCAAAATGTCTGTTCTTATAAAATGTCACAGTGGAAATATTTACAAATAATAGCAGATTTTTTTTCACTACAAACAGGTTCTGCAGGAAAGGGCTACAAAGTTTGTTGATCTCTAAATTTGACCTTGGCAGTGGGTTTACTATAGAGAACTCTCAGAACAATAGTAAAAGTTTCTCTGAAACCAATTTGTGTGGAGCTGAGTAGTGATAGTTCTAATGGATCAAATCGAGCAAAATTGCTACAACGGGAGCTCTGTCTGCACTTTCAAAGTGTCTGTCTGCTATTGTCTATAATGTTATCAAAATTACAATTATTTTAAAGAGGAATTCAAGGTATAGATATTTATACATGTTTACATTGGTCTAGCTTGGATCAATGTAACTATGCTTATGCCATACCTGTGGGATCCCTCTAGAAGCTGGAAATCTCTGTAGTAAACACCACTACTCCAGTGATCTCCACTAGCTCCTGGGTCCCATGCCAAGTAGCTGCCCTGCTATATTGGGAACACAGAAGATCATCCGCTCGGCATGAGTGCCATTCAGAGAACACTTTGTTTTATACCAATGAATGCAAAGTATTCTCTGTTTGGACGAGGCTGAGAGTGTTTTCTTTCCTAATAGTTGATTATTTTGTTTTATTATTGTTTTATTGAATATTTATATTTACTGTGATTTTATGATTGAAATGGGTCATATGTCACAGTTATAGCTTGTATATGTGTAGTACATATGGTGCAGTAACCGGAAGAGTAGAGTATATTTCACCAATCAGGGCAGGTGTGATGACGCTCTTCCGATTCTGTGAGTGGACGAGCAATGACGTACTTCCGGTTGCCGATGCTCTTCCGGTTCCCGCACAGTTTAATTGTACTGGGTATCTATGGAGATACAGTACCTTGGAGGCTATTTAAGGGCTCGGGTTAATCGGCTCCCCTGCCTACTGCAGAAGCAACATATCTAGGGAGGAGAAGCCAACCTCGTGACATCATATAGCCACCATCTAGCTAGCAGAGCGGTGAGCAGGTTGAGAATTGGTTTTATACATGTGCACTATATACATTGTTTTGTAAGTGTAATTTTAATGTTGGGGATTTAATACATTTTATATGGAGAGCACTATGTATTGGCCTTTCTGTTGCATGGTACTTATACCGATTGGTCCTCAAGTGCAAACTACAGGGGAAAGTAGAAGTTGCCTGGAGAAGAAGCGGGGTCCTTGGCCAGAGGAGCTGTATGGTTCAGACAGTCCAGGTGAGCTTGTAATAATATATCTGAGGTGAGAAGGTTTTTCCCCTGATGTGGTGGAGATGCACTTTTCATTGAAGGAAGAATTGAAGATATATACATTCATAAGCTATCCATTTTAATTAATAATCCATGGGGTTTTTCTTTGGACTTTTTTCATTTTGGACTTTTATTGTAATTGCTAGTGTTTATATGTAACATACTTTTGATTTATGTACAGTATGCACTGTATGTGAAGTAGGGATTTGATTGGGTTGCGCCTCACTTATATTTAAAATAATAATTTATTCAGATGGTGATGTAAAATTCACTTTTGGTGTTCAGCTTGCAACAGTTTTTATATTTATATTTATTAATAGATTTGGATATTTAGTACAGGGTTGCGCTGATTAATACTTCACTTTTATTTAGAGGTCGAGAGTGTGACATCACCACTCTGACTCTCCACCTTGTCCAATCAGAGAACATTTTGAATTTAATATAGAACTACAAAGCAATCACTGAATGGTATCTGTGCAAAGAAGACAACTTCCTGTGTTCACAATGCAGCAAGGCAGGACCCATTAAGCTAATGGATAGCACTGTAATAATGATGCCTGCTACAATGATTTCCAGATTACAAGGGGATCCCACAGATATGGTATATGCATAGATACATTGGTCCAAGCTGTACTTTAAATAACAGAAACATATTGGGATAGTTCAGTGGCATAACACCACATCCCAAGATTGGAATATAGAAAAAATATATAAAGTGGCCATGTGGGACTTTTAAGGTATTCTCTCTCAGCAAATTACAAACAAAAAATTGTTAATATTTCTTTTTACTACATAACACCGAACAATGACAGGACTAAAATTTTCATACCATAGATATAGGCATCCTTTTAGACAATATTGCCAGCACCCTACAATGACCAATCCATGAGCTACATTAACTTTACACAGCCATAATAATATATTTGAAGCCTTGCAAACCGGGACTTGTGGTAATCACGTAACTATACACTGTTGATCAAATAGTTATGGGTATGCCCACATGCAAAATGTTTTGCCCATTGCTTTTTCAGGAGTAGGGTGCTGTAAAATAAATCACAACAATACATACATTTATAATATCAATATTTAGTGATAGGTTATCTCCTCTGAATATGAACATGGAGAATAAAACTAGATAAAAAAGAAAAAATGATGGCAATACCAATGATGCTCTCTGTCCTTGCATTAGCACTGGGCACTAAAACCACCACAACCATTAATGGCAGTCAATAGGTAGTACAAAGTAGTACAGCAACTGATTCTCTCAGTAAAAAGAAAAGAAGAAAAATTGTATGTAGAAGTTTCAGAGCCAATGAAACCCCCTAATAAAAAAAAAAGCAAAAGCAGAAACATTCATAAGCCATACCATAGATTGTTGATATGAGTGCCAAAGAAATTACAACAGTGCTGATGCCCAATACTCATCTGATGCACTCCTACAGCAGATTACACAAGTCAGTTCCGAATGGCGTCTCCTGAAATAAAATAGTTATATGTATGGCACTCAGCAGAAAAGATACGCTTTTTCTTTAAAGTGAGACTAAATATTTTTTTTTATTTAAATAATACACATCTTACTTACCTGCTCTGTGCAATGGCTTTTTCCCAGAGCAGCCCTGATCCTCCTCTTCTGGGGTCCTCTGCTGGCACTCCTGGCTTCCTCCCTCTGAGTGCTCAAATAGCAAGTCACTTGCTATGGGGCACTCATGCAGGCTCTCTCCTGAGCCGTGCTGTGTGTGTCCATTGTTACACATAGCGTATCTCAACACCGCACCCCCCTCCCCCCTGCACTTTCATCACTGGGTGTGGTTTACAGCAGCAGGAGCCGATGTCCAGTGGGGAGAGAGAGCCGAGAGAGTTGGTGCTCTTGGGCAAAGTGCTAGCTCAAGAACAGGCTCAGGTAATTATAAGGGGGGGCTGGGGGGAGCTACACACAAAATGTTTTTTACCTAATGTAGAGAATGCATTAAGGTAAAAAAACTTTCTACGTTTAGAACCACTGTAAGTAAATAATCATATTACAGTCAATGGATTTCAATGTGCAGCATAATCCAAAGTTATTTATCTCCAAAAGTATTACTTATGACATTCAACTCCCTCCCAGTTCAGGGTGAATCAGGGTGACTACACCAATCCTGGCAGATTAAAATGGCACTGACTGCCATTTTAAACTGGCAGGATTACCTCCTGCCACTGCAATGGTCCTGTCAAAACAAACATAGGTGCCAACTCAGTGTGGACATTTTACTGGGTTTACACCACTGCTCCATCAAAGATGCCATGCCCAGTACGGCAGGGCACAGGACACCTACCTAAATGGGACACCAGAAAGAGAGGAATCTCCTCGCTGTAAAGCCCCACATCCTGTAATCCATAACAAAAGAGTGCAAGGATAAGGACACCCACACAAAAGCGCCATATCACCACCTTCACCCCAAAATGAATGAAAGGATCCAACATCCCCTGAGCCCGTCGGGGAACAATCGAAAAGCATTCATTTTCTATCATAGCTATGAAATCATATCATATACCCAATATCACAATCATATACACACAAAACAGGAAAAAAAAAATAAAATTAGTGTGACTATCATACCCCTAGGGGAGCGTTTGAGACAATATTTAAAAATACATTGTGTGTAATTAGGCCAATACCCCAGCCTGCACCAACCAAGTTATTTAAAACCCTTAATAAGTTCCCAAATTGAAGTTTATGCCCATCTACAAAGAAGGGTTTTGTAATTTAGACCGAGGGGTATAGTGATATGCAATAGCTAGATCCACCTAGTCTCCACCTGTAGTAATTGTTTGTCCTCATCTTTCCCCATAACAGAGGGAGGTACATGTTCTACATGTTCATAGAACTGAATGATATTTACCTCATATTTATGATATAGCTCCACATATCTACTGACAGAAGAAGTGTTTTTTTCATTTATGATTAGATGTAAGTAGTCGTAAATTCTCCTCCAGAAGAGGCACTGAATTTTACCTGCACAGAAAGATTTGCACTACTACACATCATGAGGTAAGTCACCATCACTATTTGACAATTTAGGGAATACTATATACCCTTCCTTATCCATGGACAAGGATTGAGACTTTAATGTGTTTTCAAACGAGCCAAAAGTCACAGTGGGCTGCATTTTCAAGCTGTTTAGGATGCCAGTTTGTGACTCAGCAGACCAGTCTTTATCTATATCTAAGGTGACATTTAGGTGACTGATTCTTAAGTGGTTTCAGTTTAAATGGTTAGCATTCCTAGACTTTATTAGCCAGTTTTTGACAAATGCCGGAGAGTTATACCATTCAACAGTTTTTTTAATCTCTCATGGACTCTGTTGGTGAGATCTCCGCACTTGGGTTCTTGAGCCTGCATACCTGCTGTAGACCTTAGGAAGGGGTCTTACTTTGCCTTCTGGATGTTTTATTTCTTTTACATTACAGAGAATGCAACAAAAGAGGTTGGAGCTTACACAGATGAACAGGTGGATTCTGAAATTACGGCAGAGAGAGCTCACTTTTGGAGCACCCAAGACAAATAAGATGCCAGTGGCTAACTCAACCCTGTAGGTTCCACCTATAGCTTAAATATCACTTATGGCTGGACTGACCCTTTAGAGTGGTATTAAACCCAAAAAGCAAACATTTAATATATTTTAGCTTACCAATTCATAGATGCTATGACTACATTAGTTTAATTTGTTATGCTTTCTTTCTTCTATTTTCATCTAGTTATCTAGCCAGCAAGTCTGTTGTTGTTCAAAAGCACAAGCTCTCCAGCAAAATCAGCTTACATGGATGATAAAAACCATTTAACACTGACAGGGCTGATTAAAATGATCAGTCTTATTCACGTAAAACCTTTATCCCAAAAGGTTTAAAACCGTTTGCTGTAATTGATTATAAAGTGTGAGCTGCAGTTTGGCTTCCATTTGTTAGTACATTTAAATCTGCTAATACATTTAACACTCCTCTCTGCCGCAGAATGATAATGCTGCTGTCTGCTGTGCCTCCTGTTCTCATTAGTGGTGTCTCACTAGTACAGGAGGTGCTACTGGCCAGATCACCAGGTGAAAACTAAGGTGAAAAAAACAAAGAAAAGAAAAGTGATGCAGCCGCCACATCTATTGATTGGTAATCTGCAATATAATACATTTTTGGTTATGGGTTTAATACCACTTTAATTCGACTGCTTTTATTGATGGTTGACGTGGTAAAATATTCTTCTGCTGCCATGATCTTTAATATTCATCAGTTAGGCTGCCTCATTCTCATGGATATTTTTGTGACGCAGTACAGGTGAACGAAAGCAAAAATGAAATGCATGCATCAATTTACTGTTTTACTCATGCTTCTATTTTTAACAAAATCTCTAGCGGAAGGTAAGCACGTGGAACATACACTAATGTTATTTGGCAGCTGTTTTTTTAAAATCAACCAAAATTCTGCTTTATAAGATCCAGAGAGCAATGCGGTATTGCAGGAAACAAGCAGAAAGGCAGATCATTATGAAACTAACAGCACTTTACTGGTTAATTCTCAACAACACCTCCAGGTATATGAAATATTCATTCTTAACAACACCTACAGATTTCTTATGAAAAATACAGCCATTTCTCTCATTTATTATAATGCAGAGGTACTGTGTAACCACATATTATTAGCTGCAGTATCCCTACTTAATGCATATCCTGTCCACTAATTGCACCCTTAGCTTCTAGAACAAAAAGCGACTGCACATTAAGGCTCAGACTGCAGTCAAAAATTTTGCTTATGAGCATACTAGTTTGACATATGCTCAACCAGCCTCGTATGTTTTTCAGTGACAAACATTTTTTAATGATACTGAATAAATTGATCGTTGAAGGCTGAACTCCAGGCATATATAAAAACACTTTTTTTTGTCCCGCTAGGTATTTAAATATATTTTAAATGTACTCAGATTGACACTAGTCTTCTGTTTTTCGCTGTACATCAGCACTCACAATATGAGAGGGAATTACAGTCTGAGTGTTATTGCTATGCAACAGTGCTCCTGGTTATTCTGAACGTGCTTACAGGAGGAGGAGAAGAATACCTGAATGGTGTGTTACTTCTCTTTTGTTGTCCAATCAGCCAGTTGGAGTCAGGTGATTGACCAAGCTGTGTTGCTTATATAGTGCCCTTTTACCCCTAGAAGGTGGTTAGGGACCCCCAGATTGTTAGATAGGCTACCGCCTCAAACCTCAAGGTGAACTTATTTTCAGGATGAAAAAAATTCTGCACCAATCACCTTATGAAGTTTACAGGGTTTGGACGCTCAAGGAGGGAGGGATAGGGCACAGGATACTCAAGAAAGTGACAAAAAATACAGCTCTAGACTTCTTTGCTGTAAAGGCTATATAGAGCTTTAAGCCAAGATTGGCAATTGTTTCCCTTTCTGATTGTTGCGCAGCTTCAGGCAGTACAATATTTTCTGGAGTAGACAAGACTCCCTCTGTAGTGTCCACTACCCAGCTCTCCGGGACACTTTTCAGCAGGTCGCTTGTTCTCCAGATGGTCCAGCAAGGCAGACCAAACTCTTTCAGGCTATAGCGGGAGAGAAACTCAGACTGTGTGTGCTATATGTCCACATCCTAGCAAATCATGTACAATTATGGACAGAATATATAGTAATGGACTTTGTGTGGACACATAGAAGAGAAACTGTATACCACAAAAACAACTTTATTATGCACCATTAAAAATCTATTACACAACATTAAAAAATACTCTCCACATAAGGGTTCACAACATGCAAAGATTCCAATTACAGTTCACACGTAGACTTGATGTGTTTCCTTCTTCAAGAGCACATGTGACAAAATCAGTACACTGGCATGCACTCATAATCTTTAATAAAGTAATATCAGCCAGTGGGGTAGACTGGAATCCATAGCACGTGCTTGTTTCCCATAGAGGGGCAAATGAGCCAAGGGGAAGCCACTAGGGAGTTCATACCTGTCAAGTACTCAGATTATGTTACAGTGTTTTTTATGTTTATGCATTGTTCTTTATTTTGCTGTTCTTTACATTTATGCTGTTTGTTGGTCATAACATAATGCTAAGGACAGCATCCTTTAACTGAGGGGGAAATTGGTGTATGATGTGCAGTTCTGACTTTACACCACTTGATGCCCTTACTTGTCTTTAGTTCCTTAATGGCTCATTTACACTTGCTTCTACTTTAATATATATCAAAGCTCCTATCACTTCAACATGCTTTTTGGTGCTGATTTACACTTGATTCAACTTTAATGTGGTAGTAAGGTCTTCACTGCAAATTTAAAAAAATGGTGCCCATGCAGGTTTAAGTCATGGTGTACTAGTATGCACTGCATACTAGTACATTATAACAGACTTACCTACAAACGGAGTCCTCTAGTGATGCGCTGTCTCCCTGGTCCGCGGTGTTTCCATCTTAACCCAGACTTCCTTCTAGGCTTTGTATCCTAGGCCGCTTGATTGGCTGAGCAGAGGTGACCTCTGTAAATGTGGTCTGAGCTGCGTATGTGTGGCTCAAATCACATTGCCCACTGACAAGCAGGGGTGACATTTATGACAGAAGAGGCCTCTAGGGTCTTTTCTATTATTAAAAGCCTGCCTGTCAGACGATTCTTAACCAACTCCCGTCCGGCCGTTGTATATAAACGTCCAGATGGTGGCAGTGCAGGAGCGGGTGGCCATTTATAAATGGCCTGCCAGCCCTCTGCTTGTGCGCGCTTCCTGGGAGTGCACAGCACCGCGATCTGGTGCCCACCGTGTCCTCCAGACACAGTGGAACACCGATCGTCGTACGGGACCTCTGTGCGAGGTCCCGATCATGTGATCACTGATTGGCCAATCAGTGATCACATGCAGATTTGTAAGCAAGATGTCACTTCTGACATCATGCTTACTACGTGTAAAATCTGTGAATGATCACAGAGGTCACATGGTACAAGGCTATTCACAACAGCCTTGTACCATGTGACAAGATGTGACCAATCACAGCTCACACAGTATTTCTCAATGGCTGCAAAAATGCAGCCAGAGAGAAGGAGAAATGATTGCTTTTACAGCCTTTATGGATGTAAAAGCAATCAGTATAAAAAAAGTGTAAAAAAAAAATCTTCATCACCCCCCACAAGTAGTAGTGTCACCATGGTGACACTGTACTGCTAGAGTGACAGTATGTAAAAAAAAAGAAAAAACATAAATAATAATATATAATAAAAAAAATTAAAATGTAAAAAATGTTTTTAAAAATTATAATTTTTGGTTATAAACTAATTTGGGTTATTTATTGTTTACTAAAAAGGTAACTGAATACACTTTGGCCAAGATTTATGAAAAAATAACCCTTTTTAAAAAAACAAATTTGGACTTTTTCATTTATATAGCAAAAAAAAAATAAAAATCACAGTGGTGAATAAATACCACCAAAATAAAGCTTTCTCTGTCTCAAAAAAATGCTAAAAAATGCATATGGGTACAGTGTTGCATGACCACGCAATTGTCATTCAAAGTGTGATAGCCCTGAAAGCTGAAAATTGGCCTGGACAGGAAGGGGGTAAAAGTGTCCGGACATGAAGTGGTTAATATACAGAGTTTACTTCCACTTTAACACACATTAAAGCACCTACCACATCAACATGCTTTTTTGATGTGTGTTTGATTCTTCTTTGATGCATTAATGTGATGCTTCTGTGATGCTTTTTTGAAACTTTAATGAACCTTGGCAAATGCCCTGTGTGTGTAATTACCTATTTGTTTTATGTTTAAGTATTTTTATTGAAAGATTTTAATACAAAAACAAAACAAGGTACATTAACATGGTTCACAGTTAAGTACAATAATACTTTTACGTAAAGTAGATTCCCCACCATTTGGCTGGGGACCTGAGAGGTATGCTCGGATTAGTGTGAACCAAAAAAAAAAAAGGGTAGAGATGTTGTATAAAGTGGGTAAGGAACAGGGGGGGAGGTAGGGGGGAAGGAAGGGGGGAGGAAGGGGGGGCGGTGTTACGTGAACACCAGTCTAGTGTATCGGTCTTAGTGTTTGATATTTATGAAAATATTATCATTTTATGGAGCAATTCCGGTTCTGTAGCCAACGAGACCAATGGTAATTGAATTTGTGATGGGAAGAGTTGTTGAGGGCTGATCTTCTTTCCATATCACATTGAAAGTTAAGGTCTGTTATAAGGGCAGAGAGAGAAGGGATTTTGGCAGATTTCCATAGTTTAGTAATGTTGGTTTTAGCAGCTGCCAGTGTGTGGATAATGATGGTGTGTGAGTCTTTAGGGAGTTTGTCGATTCCTATGTGGAGGAGTGCTAGAGCCAGGTCTGGAGCCACTGGGGCATCAGTGACTATTGAGATCAATTGGAAAACACTGTTCCAGTAAGATCTGAGAGATTTACATGTCCAGAGTATATGTAGAGTTGAACCTGTTTCTCCACATTGTCTCCAACAAGCGGATAAGTGTTGAGAGTAATATAAGTAAAGATAACAGGGGTAAAGTACCACTGGTGTAAAATTTTCATATATGATTCCCAATGGGTGCTACATCTGGATGCTTTGTGAGTAATGTTGAAGGTTATTTCCCAAATGTGAGGTTGTATTGGTTGTGGGAGAAGTTTCTCCCAGTTGGATAGAGAAGTAGTTTGTAGGGTGAACTGTGACCTGGTTATGAGTGCGTCGAAAGTTGAAATCCCTTTCTTTCGGTATTGTGTTATATTAAAGAATTGATGCGCGGTAGTAGGAATTTCCAAAAGATGTGTAACGTTTATATTTTGTAGGGAATGAGCTATTCTTATGTAGGTGAAGTTTTCATTGTCTGGGAGGTGAGATTTTTCCTGAAGAGTCGAAAATGAGTCTAATTTGTGGTTTGTATAGAGGTCTTGTGTAAGAGATATGCCTCGATTTTCCCAACGTTGAATTTTTAGAGAGGGGATAATGAAGTGTAAAGTGGTAATTGGAGTAGGAATTAGTTTGGTATCTGTCGAGTTAGATGCTAAGAGATCATTCCAGGCTTGTAGGGAAGCCTGGATGCATGGGTGTTTGGGTAGAATTTTGGAGTGAGAAGACTATGTTACGCGATGTAGGCAGGAGATGCGGGAATGTTTCCATGGTAGTCCATGATTTTTCGTTAGTTGGGTGCCACCAATAATAGAAGCGTGGCATTATAGTATGATTTTAAATGTGGGAATTTGGCAAGTACTGCTTGTAATTTGGAGAAGAAGGTATTGGGTACGGGGACGGGGAGTGTTCGAAATATGTAAAGGATTTTGGGTAGTATGTACATTTTCAGGGTAGCCACTCTTCCTAGTTTTGATATCATTGATGTGCGTAGATTTTTGAGTTCTTGTGGGATGGATTCAAGTAATAATTTGTGCTTTGATGCGTATAGTTGATCGGTCGTAGTGGTGAGTTTAAATCCCAGGTAAGAGATGTTGTGGTGTTCCCAGGAGAAAGGGAAATGTTTGATCAGCATTTTCTGGATCTTAGTGGACGTATGGAGATTTAGGATAGAGGATTTGGGCTCATTGAGTTTATAGTATGAAACTTCCGAGTAGTTGTGAAGATGTGTACGGATCGTTTGAAGCGATTTGTATGGGTTGGAAATCATTAGAATGATGTTGTCTGCAAATAGGCTAATTTTGTGGGTTTTTTTGCGGTGTGGGTGACTCCTGTGAAAGTTGGGTCATCTCTAAGTTTTGAAGCTAAGGGTTCAATAAGTAAAGTGAAGATTATGGGGGATAAGGGGCAACCTTGTCTGGTTCCATTGGTTATGTGGAAGGTTTGTGAGAGAGTGCCATTTGTTAATACTCTAGCTGAAGGATTGGAATAAAGGGAAAGGATTGCCGATAGCATCCAATCTGTAATTCCAAATTTTTGAAGTGTGAGTTTCTTAAATTGCCATTGTAATCGGTCGAATGCTTTTTCAGCATCTAGGAATAGGAATAGGGAGGGTTGTTTGGTGGTTTCTAATTTGTGTAGGAGGGATATGAGTCTTCTAGTTGCGTCTGGTGCTTGGCGACCAGGGATAAATCCCACTTGGTCTGGGTGAATTAATGTAGGAAGATGGGGAAGCAGACTTTGAGCTATTATTTTGGCGTAGAGTTTTATGTCTGTGTTTAATAGTGAGATCGGTCTGTAGTTCTGAACAAGTTGAGGATCTTTGCCGGGTTTTGGAATAGTTGTGATTATGGATTGTAGCATTTCGTTGGCGACCTGTAGACCTGTAGAAGCGGCATGGTTAAAGAGATCTGTTAGAAGCGGCATGGTTAAAGAGATCGGTTAGATGTGGTATAAGGTTAGGGGCAAATGTTTTGTAAAATTCATTCGTGAAGCCGAAGGAGATTTATTAAGAGGTAAGATTTTTATAGTTTTTTCTTTCTTTCTGTGGGATAGATCGGGATAGAGATGGAGGTGAGTTGTGATGGAGTAAGTTGGGGTAAATTAGTGGTGGTTAGGAAGTTTTGTATGGATACTGTTGTTGGTTGGGTTGTGTCTGGATCGTCTTTGATATTATACAGGGTTTGGTAGTATGACGCAAAAGCGTTAGCTATGTCTTGTGGGTTCGTGAGTGATTTGTGAGTAGTTGGGTGTTGAATTAAAGAGATTTTGGATTTAAGACGTCTTTGTTTGATTATTTTTGTTAAAAGTGAATTTGCTTTTTTTTACTAGGGAATAAAATTGTGATTTCGTTTTTTGAAGATTGAGGTCATATTTGTAAAGCAATAGGGATCAGAGTTTGTTTCTGTCAGAGGTTAAGGAGGCAGATGTGGAGGTGCTTGGGTTTTTTTTGTTGATTTCTTCTTTTAGTTTTATGGATGTTAGAAGTTGGTCAATTTGTTGGGATCTTTGTTTAGTAATTCAGGAATTTAGTTGTATGAGGATACCTCTCATGTATGTTCTGTAAGCTGGCCACAATGTGGTTATAGAAATATCAGGTGTAGCATTAAATTCAAAGAATTGGCTGTGTGCTTCTAACAGGTATTTTTGGTTGTCTGGGTTTTTCAAAATTGTTCAGTCAATTGAGTTCAGTCTCCAGATGGGAGGAATTGCAGAACGTTGATTGTCGTCTAAGGTTATGTTGATTGGAGCGTGGTCTGACCAGGATATGGTACTGATTTTGGATGATGTTACATGTTGTAGAGTTCATTTATCCATAATAAAAAAGTTGATTCTGGAGTAGGATAAGTGAGAAGGGGAGTAGTAGGTGTAGTCCCTTTCGGAACTGTGTTGGCATCTCCAAATGTCATAAAGGTCGTGATCATATAGGAAATGGTTGAAATTCTGTTTGGTAGATCTTTTGTTGGAAGATGAGTCCAGGATTGGGCTGCCGATGACGTTGAAGTCTCCGCCAATGAGAAGCCTGCCTTGTTTTTGAGAAGAGATGATGGTGTGGAGTTTGCGGTTTTTCATGAGCTCAATGATCTTTCTACCTCCCTTTCCTCTTGCAATATATGGAATTCATAGCCTTAACTTTTAACACACTTCAAAAGAGCCTGTTATCTCAACTAAGGGACAGCAGACATCAGCACACAGGCCTTGATCAGAGCTGTAAACAGCTAATTGAATACTGGCAGGATGCCTGTTTCTCTGGACCATAAAAAACTCTACAGATTAACACTTCTCTCTGACCTATTGTAATACGATGACAAAATATGTCTGTTCTGTAACACATCATGTGTAGGACAATTAAAGCACTAGAAAAACATAGCATGCCATAAAATGTCTACACAGAAAGCATCCAGGTGTGGACTATCTCTCTGAGACCTCTGCCCAATTCACAACTTAACAGATTCCACACACAATTCATAAAATCCAAGAGGACCAAGCCACCTTAATATTAAGTATACATTTGAATGGGGAAAATCATGATGACCAAATCAAAGTCATATATGACTAAATTAGCTCATACAAAAGGGGAGGAAGCAGTCTCCTCCTCCTGGGTAACAGATCCATCCAAACATTCTCTGTGTTTGGTATCCCTGGACAGGAAATAGAATGCTGAACAATAATCTACCAGTTTCCAGAATGCAACGTGTACATAGTGGAAGATATTAATATTAGTATAAAACTGTGTGTAAGGGAGGGCTACGATACAGTCATAAACGTGGTGGCCTCACAGCCACCACCCCTTAAACTGGGTAATTGGTCAGATAGTCTCTGTCAACACTCCTTTGATAAGGAAATGCCAGGGCCCTGTGATAGCTCTCGTTTTAACATCAACCAAGGGACACCTAACTGGACTTGAGAGAACTACTGCAATGTTTTTGCTTGGACAATTGGACTCTGTTAAAACAAAGGACTTTGCAAGTATTCTTCATTTTCAGCTCCTTTTTAATTCTCTGTTGCTTTATGGTTTCTTTATTTCTTTGTAACACCTCTTTTCTGTAAACATTTTAATTGCACCATTTTGTCCTTTTCATTATTAAAGTCTTACTAAACCCAAGACCCCGCATTCACTATATCTGGTCTCCCACAGTACACAGAGCATGGAAATGTAATTATTTTAGTAAATATAAACTGTTAAATACCTTTTCTCATCAGTTAGAGCAGTTAGAGCAGTCATGTAACTTCTATCAGTGTTCAGCAGAGCACTGGTTAAAGCTTGTAGGAGGAGTTTTCTTTCTGCTCTAGGAGGATGTGAAACCTCTGACCCTCTGTCTGGACAGTGCTGATCACATACACCCTCCCAAGAAAAAAAAAGCCTCTCTAGTAATACACACCAAACTGAGCATGTGCATGTGACCACGGGTTCAGTTTGTATCAGGTGGTCATTTCAACAAGAGGAGGGGCAGAGAAGAAATGATCAAACAGCTTTTTTACACAATGCAAAGGATTAACCCCTTAATATTCACAGTGAGCATAACAAGCATGCTTTACTGCATATACAGGCTGATTTTACTGTTGTGGGTTTAGTAACTGTCCCTAAGGCTTGTATTGCAAACTAAAAGAATCCCTGTCCCTTGAAGTGTGCTACTGTATATGACAAATCTCTGAATATACAGTACCTGTCTGTGATGGCAGTGTGTACAGACATTTATTTTTCATATTTGTTATTGCTAAGATTATGAGTTTCTGCCTTCTCAGTCAAAAGGTGGTGGTAGTAGCTTAACTAGTTGTCGACCGCAGGTAGCCGAATGATGGCTGCACTGTGGCCGGCCAGTTCTGGGAGGCCGTCATATGACGTGCTCTCCTGCGGTGCCGCCGGGGGCAAGCACCCGACGATCTCCATGATTACTGTGTCCTACAGACACAGCTGATCACGTGATGTGGTAAAAGGCCAATTACAGCGGCCTTTTACCACGTGATCAGCCGTGTCCAATGACACGCTGATCACCGGGAAATGCAAGTGCCGGTTCTCAGCTGTACTTTCCTCACACTGTCAGAGCGTGAGCAGAGTACTGCCAAGAACCGGCAGTTGTCAGAGCAGGGATCGGCACTGATCATCAGGGCACTGATGATCAGTGCCCTGATGATTGGTGCCCAGCAGTGCCAACCACCAGTTCCGCCCACCTGTGCCCAGCAGTGCCACCCACCTGTGCCCATCAGTGCCGACTATCAGTACCCATCATCAGTGCCAGCTCATCAGTTCCATCTATCAGTGCCGCTTATCCGTGCCATCTCATTAGTGCTGCCTATCAGTGAAGCCTATCAGTGCCAATTAGTGTCGCCTATCAGTGCCCATCAGTGCTGCCTATCAGTGCCCATCAGTGATGCCTATCCATTCCCATCAGTGCTGCTTATCCGTGCAGCCTCATCAACGCACATCAGTGAAGGAAAAAATGTACCTGTTTGCAAAATTTTATAATAGAAACAAAGAAACTTTATTTTTTCAAATTTTTTGCTCTTTTTTTACTTATAGCGCAAACAGTAAAACCCCCATGGCGAGTAACTACCACCAAAAGAAAGCTCTATTTGTGAGAAAAAAACTATAAAAATTTCATATGGGTACAGTGTTGCATGACCGCGCAATTGTCATTCAAAGTGCGACAGCGCTGAAAGCTGATAATTGGCCTGGTAAGGAAGGGGGTATAAGTGCGCAAGTGGTTAAAGAGTTAATTGCTTAATTAAATTAACCCATAGGCCATCACTGCTTAGGCTGCTGGCACCTAGATTGTGGCCCCGGGAGCTGGAAAATCTTTGTGCTGGGTGTAGCTGAGAGTGGCATTGTTACGTACGTGACATCACAGAGTGAGATTGGCTGGTCCTTTGTCACGAGAAAGGCGATAGCTCTGCTGATGCCACACTCAGTAGCACCCCCAGCTTCGCTGATCCCCTGCTCAGTAGTAACCTCTAGCTCTGTTGATCCTCTGGTTTGCTGATCCTCCTCTCTCTCCCATTTCCGCTCACCTATCACTATATAACCCCCACACTGCGCACCACTCGTGACACCTGCTATTTTTTCCTGTCCCGGTCTCCCAGCTCTGCTGATCCTCTACCACTCACTCCTCTATTTCCAGTCCCTGCTCACCTTCCACTATAGCGTCCCCATGTTGCACACCCTATGTGCCGTCTGCTGGTTGCTCCTCTCCAGTCCGGACCCCACTCATATTCCTGCTGCTCCATGCTGCACACCAGATGGGATGTCTGCACCAGACACTTTCAGAATATACTGTGTACATATGAGCCAGACGTGACTGTTGATGACTTTGCTGTGTGGGGCACACAGGGGTTTGGAGCTGTGGGAAGGGAGAGGAGTCAGATCCTGGACAGGGAGGGTGATTGGCACCATGGAGGGAGCAATTACTGGAACCACTTCTCCTGTGGCTTCCTCTGCAGCAGCTGAAAGTCAATTGGAGGTAGAGGAGGAGAATCCAGCTGTAGGGGGATCCATAGGGAGATCAGTTTCATGGACTGCCCCCCCCCCATCGCTCCAATCACCCATTTCCGGTCCATGATCTCCTTCACCCTACTCGTCAGATGCCCCAGAGCAAAGATTGAGAGTAATGTGTGAAGTGCATTAGTCCAAAACAACTAATCAGAATTGATTTATTAAAGTGGAACTGTGATCAGATCATTTTTTTCATGTTAAGTTTATATGCATGCTAAGTAATGTATAATTTTAACACGTATAGGTATTACCACTCATACAGTATGCCCTGTTTTTATGATAGTGGGTAAAGGGTGGAGGCATGCAAAGAATCTATGCCCCTGTTCACACTGATTTGCAGCATAGATACACAATAGAGCCATTACTGCAGAACAGTGGTTCTAGATGTACAGTTTGTTTGATGGAAGTGAGACATTTAGATACCATCTGCCTTAAGAAGGCTTTACTTTATCCTCAATGAAGGGCTTTTGGTTCCGTTCAGTAGTGGTAGTAGTTACAGATTGCTGGATTAACACTTGCCCTTTTTCATCATGCTTTGCTATATACAGTTTCTTAAAGCAGTATTAAATCTAACACCTACCTGCTGGGTATGCTTCTTTAGTTGGCTCTTTGGCAGCATATCTGATAGACCTAATAGGCAGCCCAACAACCTGCTGTAGAAGGGCACACAGCAGGTTGAGAAAGCTGCTGCTAATTGCAAAGCAGTAGCCTATCCTTAGCCCAACAGCCTGCTGTAGAAGGGCACACAGCAGGCTGAGAGAGCTGCTGCTAATTGCAAAGCAGTGGCCTATCATTGTTTGCAGGATCTCCAGGCAAGAGTCTGAAACCAAAGGCTTAAGAAAGTAAACCTTTTCCTTTTTCCAATATGTCCTGCCAGATATGTCAGCTCTTCCTCACAAGTCCACCCATTATTTTTCCTTTCACTTTGGATAGAGTGGGGAAGACATAGACCTTTTGTTTGTTTGTTTGTTTGGTTGTTGGTCTGTGCCGCTATTGTAGAGTTTTCCATCAAAATTCCTTTCAAGTTTGGTTGGAGTTATACTTTAGTCCTGACAGATCCCAAATATAAAAGTTGAACCACTTCATTAGCTTCCACTTTTATTTCTATTCTATTGAAGTTTTTCTTTTTTTATTTTGGCACAGGCAAGAGATCAGGCTTAAAGTGATTGTAAATGCTAGTTTTTAAAAATTTAAATTACAAACATGCTGTACTTTCCTGCTCTGTTCAATGGTTGTGCCCAGAGCAGCCTCAAGCCTCTTCTTCCTGGATCCCCCACTGGTGCTCCTTGCTATCCCCCCACCAAGCATTTTTTTCAGGCTCACTGCCGAGCCCCACTTTTTGTGTCCATTGACACACAGAGTGTGTCTCAGCCCTGCCCCCTGCTCCCTCCTCACTGACTGTGATTGACAGCTCTCTCTGCTGTCTCTGAGCCAATGAGAAGGGAGAGAGCCAAGAGCCACTGCTCTTGTGCATGTTGCTGGATTGAGAACAGGCTCAGTTAAATATAAGGGGAGTTGGGGGGGAACATTCTAAACACAATAAAGTATCTATGAATAATATTACTCTTCAAACTATTTACATACAAAAGAGTCAAATAGTGCAACAGTCTTCTCCGCAAATTTACAAAATTTAAAATTCAATTGGCTGCTCACTTGGAATTCAATGGAATTTTCTCTTTAGCCTAGTGAATGTGCTGGAAAAAAAAAACTATATTTTGGCTTGCGCATGATTGAATGATGGAAATCAGCAGCTTCAACTTATTCACTAAGCTAAAGGAAAATCCCCTTGCAAAGTGAAAATTCTGTTGTAAAGTGAAAAGCCTGTTTGCTTTTAGTAAATCAGTTCCAAAGTTTGCACTACCTTTGTAAACTACAATACTGAGCAAATATACAGAGGGTAAAATAAGTGTTGAACACGTGACCATTTTTCTAGGTAAATATATTTCTTTTGACATGAAATGTTTACCTCATGTCAGTAACAATCCATGCAATCCATACAAAGAAACCAAAACAAATAAGTTCAGAAATTAAATTATGTGTAATAAAATGGAATTACACAGGGGAAATGTGTTGAACACGCTAACTGAAATGTATTTAATACTTTGTACAAAATCCTTTGTTGGTAATGATAGATTCAAGACGCCTCCTGTGTGGAGAAACTAGTCGCATGCATTGCTCAGGTGTGATTTTGACCCATTCTTCCACACAAACAGTCTTCAAATCTTGAAGGTACCGTGGGCCTCTTCTATGAACTCTGATCTTTAGTTCTTTCCAAATATTTTCTATTGGATTTAAGTCAGGTGATTGGCTGGGCCATTCTAGCAGCTTTATTTTCTTACTTTGAGACCAGTTGAGAATTTTCTTGATTTTATGTTTGGGATCATTGTCTTGCTGAAATGTCCACCCTCGTTTCATCTTCATCATCCAGGTAGATGGCAGCAGATTTTTTATGTCTCGATAAATTTTTCCATTCATCCTTCCTTTAATGATATGAAGTTTGCCAGTACTGTATGCTGAAAAACAGCCCCACACCATGATGTTCCCACCTCCAAACTTCACTGTTGGTATGGTGTTTTTGGGGCAGGGGCAGACTGACAACTCATGGGGCCCCCGGGCAATAGGATATCATGGGGCCCCTGTGTCCTTGCCCAAACACAAAAAAGCCTATGAAAAAGGTACCAGGGGCATCTCATGGGGCCCCCTACTGACCCCAGGTCCTCGGGCAGTGCCCAGGTTTCCAAATGGTCAGTCCGCCCCTGTTTTGGGGTGATGTGCAGTGCCATTTGAACTCCAAACATGGTGTGTATTATGGCCATGGTTCGATTTTGGTCTCATCTGACTAGAATATATTCTCCAAGTGTTTCACAGGCTTGTCTAAATGTTGTGCAGCAAACTTTAAATGAGCTTCAACATGCATTTTCTTTTGTAATGGAGTCTTGCAGGATAATTTGCATACAGACCATGGCGGTTGAGTGCATTACTAAGTGTTTTCTTTGAAACAGTTGTAACTGCTAATTCCAGGTCCTTCTGAAGCTCTCCACAAGTGGTCCTTGGCTCTAGGATAACTCTTCTGATAATTCTTTTCACTCCTCTGTCAGAAATCTTGCGAGGAGGCAACTGGTCGGGGCTGGTTTATGGTGAAATGATGTTCTTACCACTTCCAGATTATGCCCCCACCAGTGCTCACTGGAACATTCAGAAGTTTAGAAATCCTTTTGTAACCAATGCCATCAGTATGTTTTGCAACAATAAGGTTGCGAAGGTCTTGAGAGAGCTCTTTGCTTTTACCCATCATGAGATGTTTCTTGTGTGACACCTTGTCCTTATTATAGGCCATCGGTTGAGACAGCTGATATAAATTTGCACTGACAAGGGGCATGATTGCTTTCTAATTACTGATAGATTTCAGCTGGAGTCTTGGCTTTCCATGCCTTTTTGCACCTCCCTTTCTTCATGTGTTTAATATTTTTTCCCTGTGTCATTCCATTTTATTACACATAATTTAATTTCTGAACTTATTTGTTTTGGTTTCTTTGTATGTATGGATTCCATGGGTTGTTACCAACATGTGGTGAAAATCTTATGTCAATAGCACCTTTAGAAATATATTTACCTAGAAAAATGGTCACGTGTTCAATACTTATTTTACCCGCTGTATTTATTCATGGCAGCACTGCATAAAGAGATTCCCTGGTTTAGAGCCTACAGTATATACACCTTTACACTGGGGTAAAACATGTGCTAACATGTGTGTTACCAGCAGCAACCAATGGCAATGCACCAAACACATGTTAGTGCACTGCAATGCCATTCATTTTTAATGGCTCTCCAACTTGCCAGGGGAATGCTCCATAATGTTTTTCTGTGTGTTATGGTGTATTGTGTTCCAAAAATTGGTGTATACCCATTTCTTCATTCATAGTGGCACCCAAATGAATGGAGTATCTTAACACATATTCATTAGTGCACAGCAAAGGACTGGAAAGGTGTGAATGGGTTCTTCTGTTGACCTAATTGCCTCTAAATTTCATGATAGAATGACCCCTCACCCCAGCACCTCTCTGTGTCCCAACAAAGGTCATCAGCTTCTGTGCTAAAAAGGTTGTTACAATTTAAACATCTACAGTCTCATATTGGTTGAACTCAATGGGCTTGTGTCATTTTTCAACCTAACTAACTAACCATAAAAATATGTATAAAAAGCATGCCAATGGTAAACCTTCTTGTTACCCATAACAGCCGCTTAGCTTCCTTCTGTCATTTTATATTCCTGCTTTGAAAATGTAAAAGGTTAGCATATTGGTACTGGACATTTTCGACATTTTTAATGCATCAGACCCCTACAAATGACTGTGCAGTCAGGGTTGGGGAAGAGAGAGATTGTGGATATCACATTATCAGCAAATCAGGACCTCCTTATCCGTTTGGAATTCCAAATGCCAAATCAACCTGAAATGGGCAGGCATTTTTTTTAAGAATCCAACATAACATAGCTAATGTTTTTTGCACATTTTTTCGTTACTGCACATCCCTGAATGGGTAATGTTACAGCTGGACTCGGGGTAAGAAAATATTGTCTAAATACAAGAGGCATGTGTGTTCTTACTTGACTCTTGGTGTGCTTTGTGTATTTATTCCAGATCTGTGTAGTAATTCAGTGTGAAACTGCCTCTGTGCAAGAGTTTCCCATAGTAAAGCCCAGTCACTGCTGCTCTGTCTCCTTGTGCAGGGTGACTGGTCTTTTATCCACCCCCTCCTGCAGTCAGCCTATAGTAGGCAGAGCCTGCTGGGTCCCTCCCACAGGTCTGCTCTCTGCAAAGACTATGTTCAGCACAGTGATGGTGTCACAGCTACTTCTACAAGGTAATATCTTGGTTTGCAATGGCATTTGGTACACACAAGGTGGAAATATATATAGTTTCTAGTTATTGAGGACAATATTTAAATAAATATTTTTTTTCTTGGATTTTAGCTTTAATATCCTAGGATGTATTCTGCTGACTTTTTAGTGAGGACAGAGCAGGAAATAAATTGTATATTTTTGAACTATAGTAAAAAAGGCACATTTGGTATATGTTTTGCTGTGTGGAACACGTATGGAAACTGTCAAAGTGGAGTTTCACTTTCAGTATAAACATCTTCCTTGCAATGATTATTAATCATAGCCTAATAGCTACTCTGTCACAAACACATAATCTCCTTAAACCAATCATAAATTAATTGGTTTTCACTGATGTTATGCTGTATTTACCCTGTGAATCATTCACATTTGGTATTGAGTTATGTAATATTTATAAGAACAGCAGTCCTGTAACTGCTATAGACGTGAAAAGATAAGACACTATTCTCCTCTGTCATCAGAGATTTCATTATTTGTATTCATCACTCATGTGTATAATTTAATGGGGAAAAGACAACATAATTAAACCAAGGTTAGTTATTGCTTTATTTTTCTGTACCGTAAATACACAATAAAATCCTATGGCCATAATTTAATTTATTTGGTAAGCTTGGTATTTCAGCTTCTCCTGTTTAACCCATTCACAGCTGATCTTATTTCCTCTAATGTCCTCCTATGAACAATCAGGATCTGAAAGAAAACAAAATGCTTTTTTTGGCCTTTCCTAATAAAATACCCTGAGGTGCACAAATCCATAGCAAACAGTCAAAAATGTACAATTAAAATAATTAAAAATTGTTTAAGTGTATTTAAGGCCAAAACTCTTTCAGTTTTAGGTAGAGTAGGTCAGGTTATTTATTTATTTCTAAATGTGTCCTGCTGGGGAGATTTCCCTTTACTCCTTGTCCTGGAGAAACAACAGGAAATAAGGGGACATTTCTCCAAAATGCTTCCAATCTTAGAGAGTCGTTACAGGAACAGTTGTCATGGCTGAAGGATTTTCCCTCACCTCGTGCACTGGTGACAACTCGAAATGTTTGGATTTCCTCTCAAGTGACAATGGTCATCATGACAAACAGAGGGGTGAATCTCCTCAGGGGGACACAGACAGCAATACAAATTTGATATTCAGAATTTAGGATGAGTGAATAATTTAAAAAAATAATGTTTACAAATTAGCTGAATAAAATAAAACCTAAGTAGGTTTATGCAATTGTGTTTGAATCTGTAGAGTACCATACAATTCATGAATTATAATTGACCAGAATTTTTTTGGAGAACAAAGAGGCCCTGAATGTGTAAAGCTACTAATTGATTATGGCAGCTCACCCTGTTATTAGACCTCTTTAACACAACCATTCTGATCAGGCTCGCCTGTCAGTTTACACCCACCTACTTCCAATCTGATACAGTCCACTAAAAACAAACAGAAGGGGTTCCATTCTCCTTCATGTAGGCTCATCGGATTGGAGGGCAGTTGGATGTAAATGGACTATTTACACGCAGACGCCCATAGAGAACAGCAGGCTCTGTCCATGTCCAGTCTGCATAAACAGAGCAGACATGAGCCTGTCATCTGCCCGCTCTGCTTTGCTCAGCAGGAGATCAGCAGACAGATCCCCTGCTAAAGAACACTGATTCCGCCCCGTGTGAAAGTAGCCTTAATGTCCCTTAAGATGTATTAAAACCTATCTCAGGCCAACATTTAACAAATTCTTAAGTATTAATACTCAGCTGGGTCATTTTCCTGCATTGTTTTTCCAGGTCTACAGAACCAGTAATCCAGCATTGCAGATATGCCCACAACAGCCAACCCCTACTATGCCCACAACAGCCAACCCCTGATGCCATCACCTACAGATTCTCTTCTGAATTCTGAGAGAAACCAGTTTCTGGACAGCCAATGATAAGTGGAACCCAGAGTTCAGCTATAACATATACAATATTTTTATGGCATAGAAAGCAATACTGCTTCTTTAAATACGGCTGCAAGTGAATTATTATCTTGAGATAGCTGCACCTGGGAACAGGAGAATAAAGGGTGCCCAACAGGTAGATATTGGTAGACACATGAAGTGGTCAGATGGTTAAGATGAAGGTGAGAGCTTCATTCCAGTATTAATTACCTGAGCCATCTTGATGCCTAGAAAAAATATAGCACCTGTTGATGCCAAAGCCAGCGTCAGTATGCTTTGAAATGTGGAAGGTACTAAAAACAATATGAGCAGCTGTGGTCATGTGCCAAATACACCTGAACAGCCTTCTTCAATAAAATAAAATTCATATTACTAAAGTATAGCTTTAGCCGCAGTTTTTTTTCTAGTTTTGAAGTTAGAGAGTTTAGAGAATTTTAGAGTTAGAACCTCTGACACACTTTTCTTCTTCCAGTTGGGGAAATCTAATTTCACGACTTGTCTGCTGACCATTGTTCGAAAAAGTGATGAAAATTAAAAATGTTATGGCAAGAGTGCATGAGTAGGGGACATACAGTATGTGTCAATTGACTCCCGAACACAGTTCCCATAACAATTATTTGAAGTGGGATTCCCTTCACTTTTGGGAGATTTCAACTTACTTTTGTGTCTCTAAGGAGCACAAGTAGCAATAAAAAAACTGACAGGGGCTTAAGCCTTCTTCGCTCTAACGAGAGCTTAAAATTAAAAAATGTAACCTCCGACATGTTAAAGCTAAACTACTGCCAACTGAAAAAAAAAGTGACTCAGTCCTACAATCTCCTCCTCATTTCCTCCAATAACAATAATGAGAACTAACAATCTGTAGGTGTAAAAATAGTATGTAATAGTTGGTAATTATTTCCTTAATCCACATTTCTGTGATCTTTTTCCATCTTTTTCCATGTTGGTTTCTGTTTTCAAAGCCAGCCTGCTGAAGCCACTCTTCGTTGGGAGTGCATGTACTTTTCATGTGAGCTGGCCATAGTTCAGCTTTGAACACTTATTCTTAAGTGCAGCAACTCATAGCAACCATCATCAGAATCAGAAGCACCAGAATTCACTCAGCAGAGTCAGAATTAGACCTTAAATCAGTCTGGCTTCAAGTAGGTTTGGGTTATTTGGCTTTTTTTGCCAGAATTGGTTGTCTATGCATAATTAGTCATGATATAGATAATACTGACAGTGACTGAGTTACTCTAAGTGCCATTTTAATATAAGACTGATCATTCAAACATCGTACTTCTTTATCTTTTTGTTCCTGTCATACATGTCCACCTACGTATGTATTTCTTTTTTTTAGCAAACCAAGCTGCAATTTCTACAATTACATTTGCTTTATAGAAATCTATTTCCTAAAAAATAACACTAGTTGCTGTTTCCATTTCGTTCATTTGTTTTTTTCATTATGTAAGCCTTGACATTATTGTCAAGATTTGTATTTCATAAAGTGAGCTGCAATGCAAACATGTAAATGCTTTATTTGAGAAGCAGACCAGACTAGCAAAACAAGACACAGTAATAACCAGCAAGACACAAGTACATCGCATTGATGAACTCTGTTACAATTTATTAGCCGAGTCTGTACTTCAAAATTTTGAAGAGATGACGAGAAACCTAGGCATGAAGCAATAATGGGCAACAGAGCAATAATAAATATAAATGTATGATACATAGCATCTTGTAGGGCAAGAGAGTGCTCCATTTGTAATCCTTTTCATCCAAAAATGGATGAATTGAGAAACAAGAGAAAATTTATATTATACAGGATATATATAGTGCCAACAGTTTGTGTAGTGTTTTACAAAATAAAGGGATTCAGTACAGTTGCAATACAAATGAAGGCAGGAGGGTTAGGAGGGCCGTTGTGTGGGGATAAGTTGCCAGAGAAAGTACAAGTTCAGTTGTTAGGTTGAGGTGGGATAGGTTTCCATGAACAGATAAGTAAAGGCAAAACTTTTTTTTTTATTTCATTTTGGATAGAGTAGTTTTTTTGAGGAGATTCACACACCTTCTCTATTTGTCTGGACCACCATTGTCTCTAGGACAGAAGGTGAAAAGAGAACCAAAAGAACAAGGTTAAATCTTTCAATGGAAACCTGCTCCAGTCTAAGGCTTGGTTCACATTTGTGCAGGAGGAAGCCATTGTGGGACACGCACTTTGTCCCACAGCTTCAAACACCAGTGCAATATCTAAAAGGTGCAGGGTCCTTTTCCCGGCACGGTTGCCCATTAAAATAAACACGTCCCGCACAACACACAAAAGTGTGAACCTAGGCTTAGAGGGGAATTTCCCGCACTTTGGGTGATTTCATCTAACTTCCTGTTGGGTCTCTATGGCAGGGCATGAATAGAAATCTCCCTAACAGTATATAAACTGCAAAAAAATAATATGACAGGGATTGTAACCCTTTCCTACCAAACCCTTACATATACCCCTTGAAGCAACTAGCCTCAGCTGATACAGAGAGAGTAAACAAATCCTCCTAGTTACAATGTATCTGTCTATTTGCAGTCTTCTCTTCTCTACATCCTTTCAAAATTCAGAATGGATAAAGCTTGTCTGAGCTTTCAAAAAAGGGGACTGAGAGCTGAAATTACACACTGCAGCGCTCAGTGAGATAAGCTCTGAGAACTGGTTGGAGGGAAGGGACACACCCCCTCCATACAGCTCACATGAACAGAGGCTGTCAATCTGTTGGTGCTCCTTCCCCATCACCTTTTTTCTCTTGGTGTCGGGAAACTTCTCAGACGTGGTACTTACAGATAACAGAGGAACAAAGCAGCAGACAGAAATGACACTGAATGCATTATATAATTCTGAGTAACAAAGACACGTGATTAAATACAATTCTTAATAAAAATCCAGCTATTTTTTTTCTGGATATCTTTATACATTTTCAGAACAATCTTCAGCCAATCATCAAAATCATATAATATTAATTGAAATCAAGACTTATGAGGTTTGTCTTGTTATCTCATCTGATGATCGCTAGCCATCCTACCCACTCAATTGCTATCTAGAACCTATCTGGACAACAACACATGCATCACTTCTGCTTCTGTGTGCTTCTGTAGCCATCTATTATGTGAAGCTACTATAACGTCTTGTGGTTTAGCTATCATTGACAGTGGGCACTGCCTACCACCAAATTGTATCTTGGCACTATTGTTCCTCCCCTGCAAGGATAAAGATTGAATACAAACATTATAATGATAAAATTGTATATACTGCATATAAATACACCTTTAAAATGATTGTCTAGGTAGAATCTAAAGAGGAACACCACTCTTATAAAAAAAACAATAAATGTACCTTTAGAAATGTCTACTAGTAGTGGCAATCTGCAAACAGATACTGTACTTATAGATAACTGCAGGCTTTTTATTATTTTCCTCCCCATTCTTCTCAATGTGGCCATTTTCACTAAGATCAGATGAATATATCTTTTTTTAATTTCATAGAAGTCTGTTTAGAACTTTGTGTATACTTTCTGGAACATGTGACAGCAACTTCCCAGAATGCAGCCCAGTTTTCATCACCAGTGCTTTACTCAACCATGAAATGGAAAAGCAATAATTGCAAGTTAATGCAAAACAAAGCAAAAATCAAACACATGTTACCTAGGTGGGTGCAAGATTGATCGATGCTGTATCTGCCCCCCCCCCCCCCCCGCTGCTTCTAAGACTGAGAACTAAGTGATGAAAGACTGCTGATCGCATAGTTCTCAGTCTTCAGTGAGCAGAAAGTTGGTTACCATAGGTCACTGGCTCTCTTCTCTGCCCATCCAGCGCTCACTGGAGCACCAGGTTGTATAGGGAGTGGGAAAAGCTGGCTCAGGCTCTCAGTGGCTCGCTGAGAGAATGAGCCAGCTGCCAGTCAGGCACCTGTGTGGATCTCGACTATAAAGTCAGGATTGATCCACAGCCTGGACCAGCTGAGTAAATCCATTGGAGAAGTAGGGCCAAAACAAGCTTTGGCCCTACTTCTCAATTAAAGTAACTTAATGTGAAATGATTTCATATCAGCATGTAGAGTTGGATGCTAATGTGATTTTTGTTAATAAAGGGAAAGAAAAATTGGGTAGAAAAATTGTATTATCAACATTGCAACTAACGACTCCTGTAAACTTCTTTATTAATAGCAAAAATAAGTATGCAGTGTTGTTAGTCTGTCCACCACTTGAAAAGATACTTATAAAATATTTAGCTGTTTTTCTACTAGGTAGTAAAGAGCATATACACTTGGATTTCATGTATTTTTCCTTAGTATTAATTAAGACAACATTACCACCCTATGAGGCACAACATTTGCTCATTATCGTTTTCTCTACATAGGGATTATAATACAGTATGCCCAAATGGCCCCTTGTTATTTTCGATGTACTCAGCTTTAAAACCATAGTGCCTCTCACAGGATAAGAGTTAGCATGTCAAGAATTCAGCTATCCATATCATGCTCTGTTTCAACCTGGCTAGTGTATGAACTTTAAGGGCCTGAGTGGTAATTAGGTGCCTGCAGGCACAGTAAATGCGGCACAGCTAGGCTTTTAGCATCAGTATAAATAGTATACATGTTATGATTGATGTGCATTGTGCTACTAATACCAATATCAAATTCACTGATATTGTATAAGTTATAATTAACCCCTAGAGTGGCAAGAAAGTAAAGAACTAAAAAAAAAGGTTTGCAAAATCATACAAAGATATGACATTTTTATTAGTATGATAGAACAATTTCTTTTATAGAGAAGTAAGTCATGTAGATATGCATCTGGAGGAGGTATCAGGTATTGCCTTAAAACTAGCTGAGTATTTTAAAAAATGCAGAAATTGCAAATATCACATGAACATGTGAAGAGTTATGAATCCCATGAGACTTTGAGTATCGTTTACTGTCTATCATTCTCCCACTGTCTCCCCTCCTGCATACTATATGTCATTGAGCAGATTAAGCACCTCAATGAGAGTAATTGTTCTACTATCTACTACCTGTGAGTCCTGTGAGAAATCTAGTGATCTGATAATTTCATGTGTTCTTTTGCCTTCTCAAACCTGTATCAGTTAACATTATTCCCAGCTATCTCTGTGGACTACAGAAAAACCCATTAGTTTATAGAGAAGACTGGACTGGGCTTTTTTCCATGGGGACGAATATTTGAGTATCTGTATTTGTGTCAACACAGAGATGGGGTCTCATTGAGAGCCCTGGGTCCCATACTAACGATCGGGCCCTGGAACTCTTCATTCCAGGTCAACTGATCACTATGATAGCCTCTGATTAGCTATCACAGTGATCAGTCACTGTGAAGCCCACCCTCTCTCTGAATGGAGGAGAGTGATACATCTCCTTTTAGAGAAAGAGAAAGAAAACAGTGTGTAAGAAAAACAAATAATAATAATTAAAAACAAAAATAAATAAAGACCTAGATCAAGGTTTGATCTAGGTTAGTGCCAGGGTTAGTTTTTTTAAATTAGTATCAGTGTGATTTTGGTAGTATAAAAAGAGCAAAATGTGCACTATTGTTTCTGGGCTGTACTACAGGAGCAAACAACAACTAACATACATAATGCATATGTGGTATCTTTGCTATTGTCAGGAGCAGGAGAATTTATTTTGGGTTGTTCTTTGGTGGAAGGTTATGATAGTAGGAAGATATATAAAGCTAACTTAGAAAAATACATTTTTTTTTTTACTATTTTTGGTCAGTTTTTCCTTTGATAATAAAATAATCAGGAGATGTACATTACCATTTACCACCAAAGCCCATTTTTTGGTGAAAAAAGGTATAATCCGCCTGACTGCACAAAGTACCTGTAGTTGTGATGATAAATACGGTTTTACTAACACATGTCAAAAGTGCAAAATTGTGCTTAGGCATTAACATTTGTTTTACCCTTAGGCGCAAAGGGGTTGACAATGCTTCTCATCCATAGACGCTGTATGCTGTGTGTGCATTGTTATCCTAGGACAGGAAGTGAGTTACTGGCAGGATTACCAGGTGAAAGTAAAGGGAACACAGCCTGAGAACTTGAAAACAAATGTAGCCACTACAGACTGTAAAACATTATGTTTTTGCTTTTGGGTTTAGAAACAAGACACAGGTTTACATGATAACTACATACACAGAATTATAGTTTTATCAGTAATTTAGTTTGTAGATCCTACAGTTCAAACAGTAACTCCACTTTTGTAAAGAAAAAAAAAAATCCGCTCTCGATGATCAATGTACATTGTGGGTAATTTTACTAGCTTTGTAGTAGATTTCTACCTTTTGTTGCTCCAAAGAAATAGCTGTTTGTTTCAGCATGTCCTTTTCAGACTGACTCTGAATGGGGGTCACTGGTTCATTATATTCAGCTGGTGCAGTGTTTGGGTTCTGATAAGAAATGTTGTAATGCCTGTATCCTTTTAGAAGTGTTTAACCCTTAGGGAGTATCGCACGAAAACTGAAAATCGTGTTGCAGGAGGCAACTGAAATTTGACTTCTATCCTAACACAGATTTCTACGAAAATCAATGAGCCAATCACACAAGGAGGAAATTACATTTTTGGGAGCATGTATAGAATGCCTACAGGATGCCAATTTGCTTTGAATTTTACAGAAAATTACAACGGCTGCAGATTGCCTTTTTTTTATTATTTTAATGTGCTGCAGTTTTTTCAAAAGGAATTTATAAAGGGCAAGAAAAGCAAACTTTACGACTACTAGGAATTGTTGGAGTTTTGTCACTTCTGTCAACAAGGTATAGCGATTCCTTAAAGTTTAACTAAACCCAGGACCCTGCATTAACTATATCCGGTCTCCCACAGTACAAAGAACATGGAAATGCAATTATTTTAGTAAATATAAACTGCCAAATACCTTTTCCCATCTGCAGTATATAGCAGTCTTGTGACTTTTATCAGTGTCCAGCCAGGCACTGGTTAATCTTGTAGGAGTAGTTTTCATTCTCCCCTGACTGTCCTATGAGACTGCATAACCCCTGATCCTCTGTCTAGACAGTGCCGATTGGCCCTGTGCTGATCACATGCCCCCCCCCTCAAATTAAAAAAAAATCTTTAGCAATACACAGACAGAGCATGTGCAGACTTGCCATTGCTGCTCTGTACTATGGTAGATGGATTGGGGGACAGCAAAAGAAGGGGAGGATCAAAGAAGACAGAATCAAATAGCCTTTTTACACAATGCAGAGGAATAACCCCTTAGGTTCCACAGTGAATATAATAAGCTTGCTTTACTGCACAGACAGACTGATTTTACTGTTTGCAAAAAAACACACACTGCTGACCAGTAACCTAGATGTGCCTTCACACAGTGACAGTAGATTTTAGCACCCCCTGGAGTCAGAGCATGCTCTCATCTTTCCTACTGGCCTATCACTATGACAGACAGCTGCACTGGCCAATAAGAATATGTTAGAGGTAGGAGGAGGCCTGCAACCTTCTGCACTACCAAATCAGAGGAGGACTTAAGCCACTGTAGGTATCTGAAGGCATCTTTTTGTGCCTGCACTATATAATTGCCAATACCCTTTTTTCTTTGTTTGTTAAGTGAATTTTATGTCTTTTCCTTTTTCTAAGACTTGTTTTCATGATGCAGTAATATACGTGTACGACCAAAGTTGTTCTTTTGGTGACTGCTATATTCACAGGATGTAACACTGCAGGGATCTGTAACATTGCAGGGGTCCAGACAAAGTGGTGACACAAAGCTCAGGCTGTAATCACTGCAAAACATATACAAGTGATCCGCATGTTAGGTGTCTCTGTTACTGCGGACGCCCCCTGCTGTGTGCTAGCTCTTAACACAGGGGTGTTACACGCAAACTGTGACTTGAACATTTCAGTTCAGTTTGAAAGCACTAGAAATAGAATGGGGTGCCAAAAGTGGGAAGTTGCTTTCTTATTTTTCAGTTAGACACAAGAAAGAACTTTATTTTGTAAATGTTTTAGTTACCTGACATATACAGCACTTGAAGTACTCATCAAAAAGATAGTATAAATTTGGGTGCAATTTATACACCATGATATGTAAGAAAAAAGAGAGAAGCCTCCTGTGCTGTCAAAATAACTAACCCAAACCTAAGTGGCTGCTAACACCTAACTATAATCAAATAGTGAAACAAATGTATGAAAAGAAATGGTGCTGCACTACTTATCCTAAAAGTGAGTAAGCAATTCACACAAATGCAAAAGAATATTATCTGTAAAAAAATTCCACACTACTAATAAATAAATGAGTGAACAATCACATAAAACCCAAAAATAAGTAAACAATCCACATGGAACCATATAGCAACAAAAGTGAATCCACAATAAGTCTAACAAGTGGCAACAAAGATGAAAAGTTACCAAACAGGGAATGCAAAAGAACATCAAGTGTTCAGTGGATGAAATGCATAGACATATATATGAAAATAAAATAATGTCAATTGCGATAAATAGGTGACATAAAAGACAAAAAGTCCCCAAAAAAGTGACAACAAAGATAAAAAGTGACCAAATAGTGAATTCAAAAAAATCAAGTGTTCAGTGGATGAAATGCATAAAAATATATATATGACAAACCAAATAATGTCAATGGCGATAAATAAGTGGTATAAAAAGGCAAATAGTCCCAAAAAACTGTCCCAAAGACACGGACAGCATGTATATCTTCAGCACAAAGCCGTGAAAAATCAGTGACCACAGACAAACGGGCGATCCTTCACCGGTCACCTTCGAACTGCGACCCACTGGAATTTGAAGGAGGAGGAGATTTAAAGGTACGTACCCTTAATGACACTGATATTACTGACTGCTGTGTATGCCATGGAGAGGAGCCTTTGTTTATCTGATCCATCTGGTTGGGGATCATCTACCTGTATTTATGCTTTGTGACTCCTTGCAGGTCACAGTTCGAAGGTAGATGATCCCCAACCAGATGGATCTTAATGGTCAGATAAACGAAGGCTCCTCTCCATGGCATACACAGCAGTCAGTAATAACAGTGTCATTAAGGGTATGTACCTCTAAATCTCCTCCTCCTTCAAATTCCAGTGGGTCGCAGTTCGAAGGTGACCAGTGAAGGATCGCTTGTTTGTTTGTGGTCACTGATTTTTCATGGCTTTGTGCTGAAGATATACACACCGTTTGAGTCTTTGGGACTGTTTTTTAGGACTATTTGCCTTTTTATGCCACTTATTTATCGCCATTGACATTATTTGGTTTTTCATATATATTTTTACGCATTTCATCCACTGAACACTTGATTTTTTTGCATTCACTATTTGGTCACTTTTTATCTTTGTTGCTACTTTTTTTTGGACTTTTTGTCTTTTATGTCACCTATTTATCGCCATTTACATTATTTGTTTTTCATATATATGTTTATGGATTTCATCCACTGAACACTTGATGTTCTTTTGCATTCACTATTTGGTCACTTTTCATCTTTGTTGCCACTTGTTACACTTATTGTGGATTCACTTTTGTTGTTATAAGCAGGGGTGGACTGACCATTGGAGCACTTGGGCACTGCCCGAGGGCCCGGGGTCAGTAGAGGGCCCCATGAAATGTCCCTGGTACCTTTTTTATATGCTTTTTTTGAGTGTGGTCAAGGACACAGGGGCCCCATGATCCCCTATTGCCTGGGGGCCCCATGAGTTGTCAGTCTGCCCCTGGTTGTAAGGTTCCATATGGATTGTATACTTATTTTTGGGTTTTATGTGATTGTTCACTCATTTATTTATTAGTAGTGTAGAATGTTTTACACATAATATTCTTTTGCATTTATGTGAATTGTTTACTCACTTTTAGCATTAGTAGCGCAGCACCATTTCTTTTCATACGCCATGATACATACTTCATGTTTTAATTCTGTTATTCTTAGTCTTTCCTGATATATGGCAGTGCCAGCAAGGATGCATTTATAACAGTGATGGCACCAGGTGAGAAAGCTAACTCTCCCAATGTAGGCGGCCTACACAATCCTGCATTTTCTCTACATATGTGAATGAATAGAATTGCCTAGAGGCAATCTGTCTAATTAGATTGGTCTTTGCCACTTTTTCACTGATCTCCAGTTTCAGTACTTAGCATATGACGAGAACATAAAGGATGTCCAGTTGTCCTGCTTACTGCCTATTACTTATTAAGTGATTCAGAAGACAAATGCAGGCCAGAAGTCCTGAGCCACCTGGCTGCATACTTTTTTGCCAGGTCTATTTCTCACTAACCCCTGAAGTAAGGATAAGGATGACAAGAAGTTGACACTGGCATTTATCCTGCATGACAAATTTCTCATTACATTAGCCTTTTTACAGTGGTGTCAGACCTAAAGTGGAAGGAAACTTCCTATCTACAGACATATGGGATTGAGCACTATGTGTATTGTTGGACAACAGGATTTGGAAACTACCATATATTATAATGGAAATTCCATATATATACTGAACGCCAGTAAGTGAAAGGGACATGAAAATTAGTATTATACACAATTCTAAAAATTATAAAAATGGATATATGCTTAGGATCCCCATGACTTTGACAGTCTTCAAAACTATAACAGGTTCTGGAAGGGGGAGAAAATACTCCCAGAAATGTCAAAAATTTATTTTTTTCTGTGCAGGATAAGTGCACCTCTAGATGCATTATATGAGATCTGCTCAGCCCCCCCCCCCCCCCCCCTCCACAGCTACGATTTTGTAAACATGAATACCTACCTGAAAGTGTTGCTAAACCCACAACAGTAAAATCAGTCTGTATATGCCGTAAAGCATGCTTGTTATGCTCACTGTGGAACCTAAGGGGTTGATCCTTAGCATTATGTAAAAAGGATGTTTGATCCTGTCTTCCACTTCTTCCACAGTCCCCAATCCATCTGCTGATAGAACAGAGCCTTGGGGGCAAGCTGCACATACTCAGTTTGGTGTGTATTGCTAGAGGTTTTTTTTGTCTTGGAAGAGTACATGTGATCAGCACATTAGCACTGTCCAGACAGAGGGTCAGGGGTCCTGCAGCCTCATAGGACAATCAGGGGAGAATGAAAACTCCTCCTACAAGCTTTAACCAGTTCTCTGCTGGACACTAATAAAAGTCACAAGACTGCTCTAACTGCTGATGAGAAAAGCTATTTAGCAGTAAATATTAACTAAAATAATTGCATTTCCATGTTCTGTGTACTGTGGGAGAGCAGATATAGTGAGTGCAGGGTCATGAGTTTACTAACACTTTAATTACTTGCCTACCAGGCCAAAAATCAGCATTTTTTTGCTTGAAAATTAATTAGAACCCACAAACATTATATATTTTTAATCAGAGGCCCTAGAGAATAAAATGATGGGCATTTAAATTTTTATGTCACACGGTATTTGCACAGCGTTTATTTTAAACGCATTTTTTTGGGAAAAAATACACTTTTATTAATTTTTGTAAACACAAGTGCACTATAATACCCATTTTTAGTAAAATATAAAAGATGACGTTATGCAGAGTAAATAGATACCTAACATGTCATGCTTTAAAATTGCACATGCCCGTGGAACAGGGCCAAACCACGGTACCTACAAAACTCCGTGGGCGATGCTTTAAAAGCCATTGCAGGTTACCAGTTTAGACTTGCACAGGAGGTCTGGTGTGAGAATTATTGCTCTTGCTCTGACATTAATGACAATACCTCACATGTGTGGTGTGATTTATTTATTTATTTCAGGTACTTATATAGCGCCGTCAATTTACGCAGCGCTTTACATATATATTGTACATTCACATCAGTCCCTAACCCTCAAGGGGCGTACAATCTAAGGTCCCTAACTCACTGTTTACATATGCGTGTGGACTTACAAATACCTTTGCATATGCATGTGAGCACGGGGGGACCAGGGCACTTATTTTATTATTTATTTGAATAAAACCTTTTTTTTACACTGTCCCTTTATTTTTTTTATCAATTTTAATGCTATCACAAGGGATGAACAACATCCCTTATGATGGTTTGGACCATGAAAGGTCCTCTTTTTGGAAAGATGTGGAGTTTATTAGACCCCAAATCTTTCCTGTTGCCTCCAATGCAGCCATCAGTCTGATAGGCTACTTCCCTGTCCATTAACAGCCAGGTAAACAAACAACCGGAAGTGACAAAATCCTCGTCGCTTGTGGCTTCTGGGGTCACAGAGAAAGAGGAACAATGTCAGTTCCTTGTTACTGATGGAGATGCTGCCGATTAGTGCAGTACTGGGCTCCCTGATGGGACAGGAGAGCCTGAGCAGTTTATATGTTATATGATGTCCACCTAGCGGGAAGTGGTAAAGAAAAGCTATAAAAAAGTTTAAAGTTTATGGGTCAGTTTGTTTTAGTTTCTTTTTACATTTCTACAACTTTTGCTTTTCAAATAATTGTTCAAAAACATGCAAAAATCTTGGTCAAGGATTCCTAAAGCACTGTGGATTTTCTTAGAGCGAGTATACCAGAAGCTGTTTGCTTTTGTACCTATAGGGTGAGGAGTAAGGAGGAAAAATCAATGTTCTTATTTAATTCCCCTGTCCCCTGTATGTGTACAATATAGCTTGAGCTGCTGATCTTTGTATACAATAAGTTTCTTTGATAAGGATATAAAGGTAAACACGTGAAAAGAAGACTAGAGTGAACTGGTTGCATATGACAAAATAGGGTATAATGCTGTTAACTCCTTTGCCTTGGCACTTGTACCTGATACAGCAATTATGTGGTCAATCTATAGTGGCCCACTCCCTATCAGTGGCAGCAAACCCACGTCATACACTAGGTGTCTATGTACAGGAACATTATTACTGAGGACATTGTAAACCTCCAAATTACTAGCTTTAGGCCTATTATGAAACTCCTTGGTTCACTAGATCCACATAGTTATCAGAGTCCCATCTCCTGTGATTGCCAACCTCTCTCTAGAAGGTCAGGCCATTCACCCGGCCTCCAGGCTGCCAGGCTACTGAATACATAATGCAGACAGGGAACCCATTTCTGCAACACACAGCCTGTCCCCACTAACCAAGGCAACACTATATCCCACTGAACCATGCTCCTAATATTTTTTGCCAGATATAGGCCATCCACTTTAGTTGGCAAGGAAGACACTCTTCTTTTGCTTCCTTTGCTAAACAGGAACTTGAAGAATACAGCATAACTGATCATACAGGAAACTCCTCATAGGTATACAAAGGGCACAGCATCGCAGCTGAACTTTCATATTAGTTGTACAAAGATCCATCTTCTGCCTACAACAGTTTTTAGCAATTAGTTCTCTATCTACCCCGGTGTTGTCCACTCTGGGGTATGGAAAGTTCTGGTATTCCCCAGAACAGAAAGCCATGGTACAGTGAACTAGATATTCTCTGCTGGTGAGGCCCTTGGATTCACAAAAAGGCCTAAATCAGGAATACCTGTCCTCGCTCTACTACTCTGCACTGACAATTTCCCTATTTATACAAGTCCTTCTAGTGACAGTCCTATATGAAATCTCTCCAATCAAACATTTCCAAATAGTGCTGAATCACAAAAAGTGCTCCTCTCATGTGCAAGGTCCTCCTCCATCATGCGCTTACCAGACCAGGCCAATTGATCAATATCCTGTAGCTTCACCAGTGGGGAACCTTCGTTTCTCACCCTTCAATGCTGCACGGGTTAAGCAGGCACATCTTGTTCTTCAGAAGAAACCCACTCTCATGCAGACATACTTCCTTTTTGTAAATAATTTTATGTATATATCGGAGGAAATCCAGCTCCTGCTGCACTTCTGTCTGTTGCTTCTGTAAGCATTGCAGATCTACCAGGTCTCAGTGCTATGGACCTCGGAGCTATGTTGTATCTCTGGCTCCCTCTTCTCCTTACCATTCACAAAATGGGGCCTGGGGCTGTGTCTGATATATTTACAGTGTATATTTAAGGTTATGAAAAGTTGGTGCAGAGGTGGAAAACTGAGGAGGTGTACAAATGAATCAGCATTTTTAGAGACCTTATAAAGATATTTGTGGCAAAGAATGCGCTTTAAACACAAAATTTTTCACCTGCAATATGACAAACTTCAACTAGTACCTATACCACCAGGTATTTTGTTATGAAAGCTGCAGATTTAAAAAGACTGGAAATTAGCATGTTAAAGCTTAGATTTTAGTGGATGGGTTTCCGTATACTTTAATTTATGTATTTACCAAATACTACGTGATTTTCCTATACTAAAGTTTGTTAAGATATATATGTGTTAATTACCTACAATGCACAGAATATTGTTATTTTTTAAATTAGCAGGAACTGAGCAGTCTAAAAGAAATGCCCTCTAATGACAGGTCATGGAGAAGCTTGGGGGGTGATTAAGTGTGTGTGTGGGTGAAGCTGTTCCAGAGGGAATTAAGTGGCACACAAGCTGACACCACTGATTTGATACCCGCCCAGGACTTGGAGTGACGCTTTATAAGAGCTGACCTGTGGAAGAGAAATAGAATTATGAGAGGGATTTATGCAGTTTTCATTCAATTACACCTCAGGGTCCTGGCTGTACACCTGCATCACAGCATCCATATGCCATCCTCCCCCACACCACACACAAGGCAGCATAATGCGGCCTGTACTTGTCAACACTGTTCCTTGGCTTCAGTCAATGCCTTATGAACATTCACCTCTACAGCCACGAGCGGAAAATGATTTCTTGCCATTTCAAAAGTCACTTAATCATCAGTGGGCTTATACAATATACTGTGCAGAAAAAGAAGTACAACAACCCTTAGTAACCAATCAAAATGTATGTACTGAAGTCAGACTAGTGTGTTGTAGATTCTGAATGGTTGCCCTATATCCTGCACTTTGCTTCTTGCCTTGTTCAATTTAATATACCTGCATATTTTTTAAAGGTTTTTATGTACTTTTCTGAGCAAATTACTTAAACATAAAGTGATAACAAACCCCTTTTTTAACATTTCATTTGTGTCTTTACCTACCTTGTATGCCGCCTCTCCTTTTATTCAAGTTTGCCTTTTTAGATGTTCTTGGAGACCCAGATTTTTTGTTCTTGGGTGTCTCCTATGCCCTGGATCACATGTAGACATCCTTACATGCGTTAAATAACGTAAGTGTAAAAAAAGTGCTGCATTACATAATAAAAAAATGCACAATCCCTATAGAATATAACTAAACCAAAAACACAGGACAGTGAACTCAAAAAAACAAAGATAGTGACTCAAAAAAAAAAATTATTATTATATAAACCAAAGTCCAATAAATTGGTGTTCTGCTGTGGACCCTCCTTGATATAATTTTTTTTTTTTTTGAGTCACTGTCGTCGTTTTTTTGAGTTCACTGTCCTGTGTTTTTGGTTTAGTTATATTCTATAATGTTTATGTAGAGCAGCACTTTTTTACACTTACATTATTTCACTAGCTAGCCTACTGAGATATGGGTTGTGTGCTCTAGCAGCTACAGCATTTATATCATATAGTTATATACTTATTTATATATTTTGTATTCACCATAGTAAGCGCTTGAGTTATATTTATTATTTTCATCCTTACGTTGTTAGGAAGGTTGTTGAGATCTCACCCCCTAGCAGCACCTCAGGGGTACTACAACTATTTCAGCTCACATATGATGCTTGCTTTGGATGGTATTAACATTGCCAGGCCATAGGCCACAATGCAATTACAACAACAAACCCTTACAGAAGGACTCCATCTTCTTCCTCCTTCTCCTGGTGACATAATCTGTTCCTAGCTGTCCTGACATATACCTTTTAAGAACATATCGCTGAGCAAGTAATTGCATCCATCAGCTCATCTGACAACTTCACTCTGCTATTCTGAATTATGTTTTGCCATTGGGCATACAGAAAAGCTAATGTACTTCACTTTGCATGGCCTTGCACATTGTGGTCTTAGGTTTGGTCCATAGTTAGGCCCTGAACTGCAGCAGGCTCTTAAATGGAGACCCTGCCAATAAATGGGGAACATAAAGTATTAACTGTCCCCTCATTACCAAGATCTCCATCACCTTCCAAGGTCACCACTTCCACTGTCAGCTGGCAGCTTCTGCTTCTCAAATTCATTACAACAAACCTGGGCTTATGCTTAGAGGTCCCCACTCAGGCTGGAAAGGTCCTGTGTGATGGATGTTGCTGGTTGGTGAGGCTGCAGGCTGGGGATGGGTTCGTCCAGACCCAAAGCACACAGTAAAGATTAAACAGGGTTTCCCAGTTGTCACACACCTCATCTGGCTGTGTTGTTAGCAGGTGAAAGCAGCCTCAGCTCAATTCAGCAAAGCCACGTTTTCATTGCATTTCATCCCACCCCCAGGGCCTGATCATGGAGGAGGTCCTCTTCCAGTGACACTGTACTTTTTTTTTTTTTTATTTTAATTTAAATATTTATTAAATTTTTCATGTTAATACAAAAACCCAAAAAGGGAAAAAAATTCTCATACATATAAACATTTATAACATTTCTATCTTTCCCTTACTAAAAACTCTTTTCTTTCCCATCCCACTACCCCCCCTTCCCGCCCCTCCTCCCCCCTCCTCCCCCTCTGCAGACTCTAGCCCATTCTACTCTCTTGAGGCTTATTAATTTTTTTGCTCACATCCTAGTTCATATTTTCCTATATTTCTCTTTCAATCCTGCTCTTTCCCATTTTTCCCATCTCCTGGAATAAACTCTCATCTTATCTTCCTGTATATGGTATGATCTTTCCATTCTACCTATCTGGTTTACTCTATTAATCCAGTCTTCCTCCTTCGGTACCTCAGCCTTCCGCCAAAACTTAGGTATCAACCCTTTCGCCGCATTTAAGAAGTACCAAATACCTGAGTCTTTATATCTATTTACAGATGTCTCCACATTGTGTAGGAGACACGTCGTTGGGTCTAACCCTATGTCAATTTCAGTTATTTCTTTAATCAATTTGACTATTATTTTCCAAAAAGCCTGGATTTTCGGACATTCCCACCATATGTGAAACACCGTGCCCATCTCTCCACATCCTCTCCAACACTTATTTGAGTTCTCCCCATTCATCCTGTGCTCTACACTCGGTGTAATGTGCCATCGTGTCACACACTTATAATTAACCTCAACCTCTCTCATACTAACATTATCGTGTATCAATCTAAACATCTTTCTCTGTCTGTCTTCATCAAACCCAACTCCCATATCTCTCTCCCATTTTGTGATAAAAATTAACTTTGTATTTGTGTCTAATTCTGTGAGTATTCTATACACTTTTGAAATACCGTGCTTCCCATCCCTTCGTGTCTCTAACAACCTTTCAAACATATTCCACTCCTGTTTTACTCTCAGGGGTTTCAGTAGATTTCCAATAAAACATTTCAATTGATGATATTTCCACTCATCTATTCTAATAAAAATATATCCCTTCTTCTCTATTAAATCTTTAAGTGGTCTCAATTCCCCCTCCACCAAAACATCTCTCAGTTGGGTATCCTCCTTTCTAAACCATCTCCCTGATATCTTATTTTTTCCCGGAGGAAAATAATCAGTATCTGTGAGAGGCATTAATATAGAATTAAATTCCCATTTCATGTTTTTGTGTAAATTGTCCCATACCCTAAGAACATTTAAAGTGTAGATACTTGTGCTTTCTTTGATTCCCCTGAACTGTGGTGGAACCCATATCATCTGGTTCAATCTAATGCCACTAAGATCGTTTTCAATTGTTACCCAACTTTTCCCCATATGGTTACATGTCCAGTCATATATTCTTGCTAAAACCACTGCTTTATAGTATCTCTTGACATCTGGTAGACCCAATCCCCCTTTCTCTTTAGTCCTGCTCAATGTTTCATATGCTATTCTAGGTTTTTTGTAATAACAATTTTTATTGGTTTTCAAATAAGTAAACTGATAAACATAACAGAAAAAAACATCGATGGCATAACTACACATAATCAAGTCCAATAGAGTCATACAGAGTCATACAAAATCAGTGCGGAAACAATCAGGATCTTAGTTTCAGGCCAGCAAAGAGGAAATGAAGGAATCCCACGGGAGCCAAATCAACTCAAATACAGCAGATGAACAATTATGTAAGGCAGTCAAATACTCCATCCGTCTTACTTCAGCAATAAGTTTGTACAAAGTCAGCATTGTAGGGGGAGTAGAAGATAACCAACCCATAGGAATACTTCTCCTGGCCGCGGTCAGCACATGAGCAGCAAGTTTTCTGGCTGGTTTAGATAAACCCGGGAATAGCAAGCCTAGCAAAAAATGCAGAGGGTCAAAAGGGAGCGAGGCATGCAGCATTGATTGCAACAAGGAGCGGACTTCCTCCCAGAAAGGAACAATAGATTTACAAGTCCAAAAAATATGATAGAGAGAACCAGAATCCCTACCACAGCGCCAGCAGACAGGAGAAGCACTCGGGTTGAAAGCATGAAGAACCTCAGGTGTTTTGTACCATAACATCATAATCTTGTAAATGTTTTCCTTAAAAACCACACAGACAGAAGATTTAGATGCATTTACCCAAATATTCTTCCACGTTAGTAAATCAATATCACGTTGTACAAACTGAGACCACCTACGCATATAAAGGTGAGTTTCATTAGATAAAGGGGATGCGTCCAGAAGAATTTTATAAGTATTGGAGATGATACCCCTTTGGTGGGGGCCCTGCATACATAAACGTTCGAAGGGTGTAGGCTTCCCCAGAATCAATGAGGATGATAAAGTAGAGAAAAAATGGCGTATTTGGAAATATATATATAGGTGATGAGGAGGTAAAGAAGCTTTTTTCTGGAGATCCGGGAATGAATGTAATTTACGAGTCACCGGATGTACCAGGTGACGTAATTGAAAAAGGTTAGATACCACCCAAAGAGACATCCGGGATATGGCCATATTGTCTGGCAGGTTAGGGTTATAGAGGATATTTGTCAGAGGGGAGCATTCAGAGGCCAGAGTAAATTGAGCCTTACATTTCTGCCATACCGTCAATGAAAATTGCATGGGACCAAGGAATAGATGACGGAAGGAAGAGACATCCACTGCCGCGGTTGACCAAAGGAGGGAACATGGATGAACTGGGGACAGTTGTAAAGATTCAATCTCAGTCCATGTATTGGGAGGGTGTTGCGTGGACCATGACATAAGAAAACAAAGGTGAGTCGCATAATAATACTTGATTATATCCGGCGCTCCCAAACCTCCCCTAGAACGCGGAGAGAGCAGAACAGAACGTGCAATCCTGTGTCGCATATTGTGCCAGATAAAGTGTAGGAAAGATTTCTGAAGGGAGTGAAGCTTGGACATAGGGACGGGAACGGGGAGAGTCGCAAACAGATATAAGAGTTTGGGTAACACGGTCATTTTTAGAACATTAATGCGACCGAGGAAAGAGATGGGCAAGGCATCCCATTGTTTCAGAGAGCGAGAAATTGCTATGAACAAAGGGGGGAAATTGGCCTCGTATATGGATTGGTAAGAAAGAGAAATATTAGTACCTAAATATTTTAAAGAGTGTGTGCACCACCGATAGGGAAAGGCTTCCTGAAGCGAGGACAGAACGATAGGCGGGACATGTATTGGGAGTGCCTCAGTTTTGGACGTATTGACTTTGTAACCTGAAATAGCCCCAAATTGTTTCAAGGTCTTATGCAAAATCGGTAAAGAAGTATGGGGACTCGTAAGCGTGAGAAGAATGTCATCTGCAAATAACGATAATTTGTACTCATGGGAATGTGACTGTATCCCACGAATATCCGGGTTTGACCTAATAGCGATGGCCAAAGGTTCCAGACAAAGAATAAACAGTAAAGGAGAGAGTGGGCAGCCCTGACGTGTACCGTTTGACATCTGAAAGGGAGGCGAGAGAAAAGAAGCTAATCTGACCTGCGAGAGGGGGGATGAATAGAGGGCCTTCAGCGCTGCTACAAATGGACCTTTGAAACCAAATCTCTCCAAGACCATGAACATATAAGGCCAGCTTAAACGGTCGAAAGCTTTTTGAGCGTCCAGGCTTAATAACACAGTAGGGGTAGAGGACCTGTTAACCAGATCAACCAGATCAATAGTTCTCCTAGTGTTATCTGCAGCATGTCTGGCAGGTACAAAGCCCACTTGGTCCCTATGTATGATCTTGGAGATGATTCCGGACAATCGGTTAGCCAAAATTTTGGTAAAAATCTTGTAGTCAGAATTGAGTAGGGCAATGGGGCGGTAGTTGTCCACGATAGACTGGTCCTTATCGGGTTTAGGGATGACCGAGATGTATGCACGGGAGAATTCGGTCTGGGGTATAATTCCCTTAAAAAGATCGTGATATAGAGAGAGGAGATGCGGTGCCAAAATACCAATAAAAGTTTTATAGCAGGAGTAGGGCAATCCGTCCGGTCCCGGAGCTTTACGAGAAGGGAGAAGTTTGATTGTGTCCAATAATTCCTCTAGTGTAATGTCAGCATTAAGGGTGGCAATGTCTGAAGGTGAGATTCTCGGGAGTGACAATGCGTCAAAAAAATTATCAAATAATGACTGTGTGAGGGGTGGATGCAGGTCCGGGGTTAAACAGTTGTACAATTTCCCGTAAAATGAGCCAAAAAGAGTTGCTATAACCCGAGGGTCATAAGTGGGGCTTCCATCTGGCTGTATTAGTAGGTCAGGCATCGTAGAAGGGGACTGAGCTTTGAGACGATTGACTAACATACGATGGGGCTTATTGGAAAATTGGTAGAATTTCTGCTTAACCCAAAGGAGGGATTGAGCAGTTTTACTGGAGTCAAGAGCTTTAACTTGATCCCGTAGAGAAGTTACCCTCTGGAGCCCAGGAATAGACGGCTTAGCCAATAACCGTCCTTCCGCCCAAGATAGCTGTTGTATGAGGGAAGCCCTAGCACTCGCCGAGGACTTTTTTAAACGAGAACCCATAGAAATACAGAGCCCTCGAAAAACCGCCTTATGGGCCTCCCATAGAGTTGAGGAGGAGGTTACGGAGCCAACATTGTGGGTGAAGTAGGCATCAAGTCCCTGCGACAATTCATCTCTAAGATGGTCTGTGGAAAGTAAGGTCTCATTAAGGCGCCAATGACAGGGTTTGGATATAACAGGGGGGAAAAAAAGGTTTAAAGTCAAAGAGGCATGGTCGGACCAAGTGATGGGATTAATATCAGAAGAAACCAGAAGTGGAAGCAATGGGGCAGAAACGAAAAAATGGTCTAGGCGAGAATAACTACGGTGAGGAGTAGAGTAAAAAGTGAATTGTTTATGGAGAGGATGTTTAATCCGCCATGCGTCAAAGAGACGATGCTCCCTAATGAATCTACGAAAATATTTTGAAGAGGAGCATTGCCGCTTCGAGGGAGTGGACTCAAAAAGAACCTTCCTGTCTTTATGGGGGGAAAGAATCAGATTGAAATCTCCCCCAACTATCACCTGCGAAGTGGAAATGGAATCCAGTTCGGCGAGTGTTTGGGATAGGAACTGCAATTGACCCGTGTTAGGGGCATATAAATTCAGCAGAACTAGGGGAGTCTCACCAAACATACACTCCAAAATAATGAAACGACCCTGTCGGTCAACTTTGGAGGAAACAACCCGAAGAGAGCAATGTGACCCAATCAAAATTGCCACCCCGGCTTTCCCAGAAGGGTCAAAGGCCGAGTAGGCTCGGGGAAAAAATCTCGAGGCAAAACGAAAGGAGCCTGTAGATTTGAAATGGGTCTCTTGGACAAAAATGATGTCTGCTCCTGAGGATCGAAATTCCTTCAAAGCCATCCACCTTTTTGAATAGAGTTGAGGCCCTTAACATTATATGACAGAAACTTCAAAGCCATTATAAAATAACAGTGACTGGGCCACATGTATTAGCATGACAAATGGATGAAGTACCATCGATGTAGTAAAAAGAAAAAAAAAAACAGAAAACATAAAACATGCAAAAAACACAACAGAAAAAAATACACAATGAAGAACAGGTATCCGCGAGGATATAAACTTGGGAACGTCAACTAAGCCCAAGTCGTCTAGGCCAGTGGCTAGACAGTATCGGGGGCAGCACGACATCCGACACTTCCGGGAGGACGTCAAACCCGGCCAGAAGAAACAAAAACAAAATAAAATAAAATGCACCCAGCAAGGCCATGGCCGAACAAAACAGCACCAGATTCGCCACAAAAGGTCACCCTTGAAAATCCTCAGGCAGGAGGATCGCTTGATCGGGGAGGGCGTGGACGTTGCGGTATGCGTGTGGGTCTCCTCCGACCTCCGCGGACCGGTGTCCATATCTTGGAAGGGGTGGCATAAGGACGGGATGGAGTAGGCGGCGATGAGGGCATATCATCCAGTAGAGGTGGGAGTCCCAACTGCTTAAGGAAAGATTCCGCCTCTTGAAGATCTCGGAGAACAACATGGGTGTTGTCCCTAACAACCACCAGCTTGAAGGGGAACCCCCAACGATACAGGACACGATGATGCTGAAGATGTGTGGTAATCGGCTTCAAAGCACGCCGCTTAGCAAGAGTAATTGGAGAAAGATCACAGAAGAGTTGGAGTTTATCACCTTTAAACTCCAAGGAAGATTTGTGGCGTGCTGCTGAAAGTAAGGCTTCTTTACTTTGAAAGTAGTGGAAGCGGACTATAACGTCACGTGGACTGGTTCCCTCAATTGGTTTAGGGCCCAGAGAGCGATGAGCCCTATCCATCCGCCAATCTGCTTCTTGAACCATGGGGGCAGTAGCGATGAAAAAGGACAGTAGATGGCGGTGCAATTGGGCATCAGCAACGGATTCGGACATACCACGTATACGGATATTTTGGCGCCGTTCCCTGTTTTCCAGGTCCTCCTGCTGGAGTTGCATTTGGGAAATGGAATGTTTCAGATAGGCGTTGTCTTCCTCCAAAACGTGAACGTATTGCACCAAATCGCCAAACTTACTTTCCAATTTATCCGTGCGGTCCCCAATCTGGGCTATTTCCCCTCTGAGCTCATTAGCCAATTTTCCCACTTCAGCGGCTATGGAAGCGGTAATATTTCGTAGAAAAATTTGCAGCTTGTCGTCTAACGCGGAGATTGTGAGCGGAGGGGACGACTTTGTCGGCTGAGGACTAGGGGCAGGAAGATACCCTGGAGTAGGGTTGTCCATAGCCTCTCCTGCTTTCGATTGGGGGTCGTGATCCCCCATTTGTGGAAGGATCAGAGCAGAGGTTTGCAGCTGTCCTGAAATTAGGCAGGGTTCAGTACCCTCCGCGGCCGCTAGAGGTCCGGGATCGTTCCTCGGACCTCTGTCTATACTAGAGGCCGGGGATTGCGGCCTATAGAGGAAGCGCGGCAGTGGCGAGGGCCGCGGGTCCTGAGGCTGCGGGGAGGGGGGCTTCCAGCGCCCTATCTTCCCCATAGAAGCCTCTCCCTGGTGCTGGGCCGGGTGCTCGGTGATACGTGACTCACCCGAGGCAGAAGATCAGCTGTAGTGCGGTGCGGGTGAGTCACTCCTGGCCGGGGATGAGCGGAGCTCAGCAGAACACGTCTGCCATCATCCCTGGCCGCACATGCGCCCCATTCTAGGTTTTTTATTCTTCCATATGTATCTTGTTAACATTTTTTTCATTATCTTAAAGAAGGCTTCTGGGATTTTAATTGGTACCATTTGAAATCTATACAGTATTTTAGGCATAATTACCATTTTGACTAGGTTTATACGTCCTATCCAGGATGGATTTCCTCCTTCTAATCTTTTTAAATCTTCCCTGATCTCATTTATCAAAGAGATATAGTTTAATCTATACAGATGCTTAGATGAGGCAGTGAGTTTTATTCCTAGGTATTTTATCTCTTTTTCTCTCCATATAAAGGGGAATTCTTTTTGTAGTTTTTCTTTTTCGTTCTTTGATATATTAATATTCAGGATCTCTGTTTTCGTTGGATTAATTTTTAAATTTGATAGTTCACCGTACTCCTTCAGGATCTTCATTATATTTGGGAGAGTTATTCGGGGATTCCCCACATAGAACAATAAGTCGTCCGCAAAGGCCGCTACTCTGTGTTCTATGGATTCTATCTGAATTCCCTTTACCGATCCACTATTTCTTATTATTGACAACAAAGGTTCGAGTGACAATACATATAGCAGGGGGGACAGTGGGCAGCCTTGTCTTGTACCATTAGACATTCCAATGGGTTCTGATCTCTCCCCATTTACCGTGATGATTGCAGTAGGCTCCCTATATAATTTACTTATCCACTCTCGCATTCTATCACCTATCCCCAGCACTTTTAAATTGTCCATCATAAAGCCCCAGTCCACTCTATCAAATGCCTTCTCTGCATCAATTGACAAGAGCACCACCGGGGCTTTCCCTTTTCTACTTTTCTGAATAAGCATCAGGGTTCTCAAGCCGTTATCTCTACCCTCTCTCCCCGGCACAAAGCCCACCTGATCTCCATGGATCCATTCAGGCATCAAATCCCTCAACCTGTTTGCTAACACCTTTGCATACAGTTTAGTGTCAGTGTTCAATAATGAGATAGGTCTATAGCTGGAGCACTGAGATGGATCTTTTCCCTCCTTATGAATAAGCACTACATGGGCCTGTAGGGATTCTCTCCTCACTTCCATCCCACCTCCCAGAGCATTCATATATTTCTCCAGCTTGGGTAACAGTACTTCACTAAATTTCTTATAGTACTTAACTGTATAACCATCCGGGCCTGGGCTTTTTTCCCCTCCCCTGTGCTTTTTAATGCTATTTTAATTTCTTCCTGGGAGATTTCTGCGTCTAGGGAGTTCAACTGTGCTTCACTTAGTTTTGGTAATCCCGCATTTTTTAAGTATGTCATCTTTTTTTTATTAATTCCCTCTTGAGTTTCTTTTAGAGGGCCTTGGGGACTAATATTATATAACTTTTTGTAATACTCCGTAAACACTTTAATAATCTCTTTATTTGAGTGGACCAACTCCCCCTTTGAGCTTTTTATCTTTTCTATATAGTTCCTATTTTTCTTTTTATTCAAAGCTCTCATTAGATATCTTCCTGGTCTGTCTCCCCATCTATATCTCTCGTTCAAAACCCTGTTGTATACTCTTCTCCTCATCCATCAACCTCTCTAGTTCATCTTTTTTATCCAATAACTTCTGTCTCGTATCTTTTGTTATTTTCTTCTTATGTATCTGCTCCAAGTCCAATATTTCTTTTAATAGCCCACTGACCCTCTCTCTTCTTTCCTTTTTCTTCCTTGCTCCTGCCGCAATCAAGATTCCTCTTATGAATACCTTATGGCTTTCCCAGACTGTAGCTATCGATACTTCCTCTGTTTCGTTCTCCTTAAAGTATACCTTAATCTCTTTCTCGATTTTCTGAACTACCTCCTCATCCAGAAGAAGAACCTCATTTAACCTCCACCCTAATCCTCCAGTCCACCTTCTTCCCCATCCCATTTTCATTATGACCGGAGCATGATCCGAGAACGTCCTTGTCTCTATGTCAATTTTAACCAGATGATCTATAAGTTGATGGTCTATTAAGATGTAATCTAATCTCGAGTATATCTCATGTGCATTAGAGAAGAAGGTATAGTCTCTGTCTTTCATATGCGTTATTCTCCAGGTATCCACTAGTTGACATTCATTACCCTGTAAGAAAGCCCTCTGTAGCGACTGTTCCTTCCCCTGTTCCATCCTCCAGTTCTTCTCTGTCTCCAGCTGCTCCATTCATTTGCAGACCTGCGTTTACTTGCAGTGCCCCAGTAGTTAAAACCAGAAAAAAGCGAAAATTCTTTCCAACCAATACCATCCTGCCAGTATCCAAACCGGTGAGCATGCCGTCTGAGAACCTGCCTTCCGTGGTTCAGCCTGATGCCTCTCTTCAGCCTGATGCCTCTCTTCAGCCTGATGCCTGTACTCAGCCTGATGCCTCTACTCAGCCTGAAGCCTCTACTCAGCCTGAAGCCTCTACTCAGCCTGAAGCCTCTACTCAGCCGGATGCCTCTACTCAGCCGGATGCTTCTACCCAGCATAATGAACTGATCCAGCCTGATGATCCTATTAGGCCAGTTGACTCGATGCCCGCTGTTGATCCAGATGATCCGGTACCTGATCCGGTGCCCGCTGTCGTGCCAATTGACTCAGAGCCCGCTGTCGTACCTGGTGACTCGGTGCCCGCAGTTCCGCCAGTTGACTCGATGCCCGCTGTTCCGCCAGACGACTCGGTGCCCGCAGTTCCGCCAGTTGACTCGATGCCCGCTGTTCCGTCAGACGACTCGGTGCCCGCAGTCTGGCCAGACGACTCGGTGCCCGCAGTCTTGCCAGACGACTCGGTGCCCGCAGTCTTGCCAGACGACTCGGTGCCCGCAGTTCCGCCAGACGACTCGGTGCCCGCAGTTCCGCCAGTTGACTCGATGCCCGCAGTCTTGCCAGACGACTCGGTGCCCACTGTCGTGCCTGGTGACTCGGTGCCCGCCGCTCCGCCTGGGGGCCCGAGACCTGTCGCTCCGCCTGGGGGTCCAGGCGCCCGCCGCTCCGCCGCTCCGCCTGGGGGCCTGAGACCTGTCGCTCCGCCTGGGAGCCTGAGACCTGTCGCTCCGCCTGGGAGCCTGAGACCTGTCGCTCCGCCTGGGGGCCTGAGACCTGTCGCTCCGCCTGGGGGCCTGAGACCTGTCGCTCCGCCTGGGAGCCTGAGACCTGTCGCTCCGCCTGGGGGTCCGGCGCCCGCCGCTCCGCCTGGGGGCCCGAGACCCGCCGCTCCGCCTGGGGGCCCGAGACCTGTTGCTCCGCCTGGGGGCCTGGCGCCCGCCGCTCCGCCTGGGGGCCCGATGCCTGTCGCCCCGCCTGGGGGCCCAATGCCTGTCGCCCCGCCTGGGGGCCCGATGCCTGTCGCCCCTCCTGGGGGCCCGATGCCTGTCGCCCCTCCTGGGGGCCCGATGCCTGTCGTCCCGCCTGGGGGCCCGATGCCTGTCGCCCCTCCTGGGGGCCCGGCGCCTGCCGCTCCGCTTGGGGGCCCGATGCCTGTCGCCCCGCCGGGGGGCCTGGCGCCCGCCGCTCCGCCTGGGGGCCCGATGCCTGTCGCCCCGGGGGGGCCCGGTGCCTGTCGCCCCGCCTGGGGGCCCGGTGCCTGTCGCCCCGCCTGGGCGCCCGATGCCTGTCGCCCCGCCTGGGGGCCCGGTGCCTGCTGCTTCACCTGGTAATCCGATGTGCCTCTGCCCGGAGTCCAGCCCGATGTGCCTCTGCCCGGAGTCCAGCCCGATGTGCCTCTGCCCGGAGTCCAGCCCGGTGTGCCTCTGCCCGGAGTCCAGCCCGATGTGCCTCTGCCCGGAGTCCAGCCCGATGTGCCTCTGCCCGGAGTCCAGCCCGATGTGCCTCTGCCCGGAGTCCAGCCCGATGTGCCTCTGCCCGGAGTCCAGCCCGGTGTGCCTCTGCCCGGTGTGCCTCTGCCCGGTGTGCCTCTGCCCGGAGTCCTGCCCGGTGTGCCGCTGCCCGGAGTCCTGCCCGGTGTGCCAGTCTTTGATATCCCGCCAGTTACCAGACCCGGGCGGTGGAACATTTTGCCCAGCTAGGACTGTTTGGAGCGTCCTGAGGCCGCTCCTTGAGGGAGGGGGTACTGTCAGGAATGGACTGGCCAGCAATAGTGGGACTCACCTGCCTTGTGAGCTGCAGTACCAGGGCTGGCCAGCGGGTGCTCTCAGCAATCAGAGACTCAACCTTGCAGCCAGTCAAACACCTGGAACTAATTATACTGGTGTATTTAAGGGACATTCAGACCTGCAGACTCTGCCTTGGTGTTGTGTTTTTCCTGGGCCCTGTATCTTGTTCCTGCATCCTGCTCCTGTTCCTGTTCTTGTTCCTGTCTTGTTGCTGACCCGGCTTGATTCTGACCTCTGCTGACTTCTCCTGTTCTGATCCCTGGCTTGTGACCCCGACCATTCTCTGCCTGACCCCCTGTACCTACCTGCCTGTTAGTTGCTGTACCCTGCTCGTGACCTGACTATTCTCCGCTTGCTCCCCCTGTACCTACCTGCCCGATTGATATTGACCCGGCCTGCCTGACGACACTTGCATTGTATGTACTGTTATCTGTGGGTGGTTGGTTTGGTTCGTTTGCACTGTGTTATGTTTTAGTATTGCACTGCGTTTATGTTTGTATTGTTAGTGTTAATAAATTGTTTATAACTTATCTGAAGTCTGCGTTTCCCTGCGTCAGTCACAAACCTCTGGTCATACCCGGGAGCCCTGACAGACCCAACAGTCATGACGTGCATGCTGCTGATTCTGTGTAATTCAATCACTAATTGAAAGGGGCATGTTCAAAATAATAGTACTGTGGAGTTCTATTAGTGAGGTCATTCATTCTTTGAAAAACAGGTGGCAATTATTGCCCTTATTTAAAGAAGGAAGGCAGAAAATGTTGTACATGCTGGTTACTGTGCATTTCTCTCTGAAATTCTGAGGAAAATGGGTCGTTCCAGACATTGTTCAGAAGGACAGCGTACCTTGATTAAAAAGTTGATTGGAGAAGGGAAAACATATAAAGAAGTGCAGAAAATGATAGGCTGCTCAGCTAAAATGCTTTAAAATGGCAACCAAAACCTGAAAGACGTGGAAGAAAGTGAAAAACTACCATTCGAATGGATAGAAGAATAGCCAAAATGGCAAGGACTCAGCCAACAATCAGCTCCAGGAAGATGAAAGAAGGTCTAAAGTTACCTGTGAGTACTGTTACAATTAGAAGATGCCTATGTGAAGCCAAGCTATCTGCAAGAAGCCCCAGCAAAGTCCCACTGTTGAAAAAAAGACGTGCTGAAGAGGTTACAAATTGCCAAAGAGCACATTGACTGGCCTAAAGAGAAATGGCGCAACATTTTGTGGACTGATGAAAGTAAGATTGTTCTTTTTGGGTCTAGTGGCCAGAGACAGTTTGTCAGATGACCCCCAAACACTGAATTCAAGCCAAGTACACTGTGAAGACAGTGAAGCATGGTTGCGCAAGCATCATGATATGAGGATGTTTCTCATACTACGGTGTTGGGCCTATTTATCGCATACCAGGGATCATGGATCAGTTTGAATACATCAGAATACTTGAAGAGGTCATGCTGCCTTATGCTGAAGAGGAAATGCCCTTGAAATGGGTGTTCCAACAAGACAACGAGCCCAAACACACCAATAAACGTGCAACATCTTGGTTCCAGACCAACAAGATTGACATTATGGAGTGGCCAGCCCAATCCCCGGATCTTAATCCAATAAAAAACTTGTGGGGTGACATCACAAATGCAACTGTGGAATGTAGTCCAATCATCCTGGGCTGGAATACCTGTTCACAGGTGCCAGAAGTTGGGTGACTCCATGCAACACAGATGTACAGCAGTTCTCAGAAACAGTGCTTATACAACTAAATATTCATTAAGTGATTCAAAGGAAAGCAAAATCTTCAAACATTTTTCAGTTTATATAGTGAATGTTTGAGTTTGTAAAGAAGAATACAAACACTGCTATTTTTTTGAACAGTCTAATATTCACTTTTCTTCAATTTTGTTAGAGGAACAACACAAATTTTATATATTTTTCTTCATGTTTTGATTTGGAATAGAATGTGTAGTGTTCCCAATGCATTTGTGTGTATGGAAATAAAAGCTATTAGAAGGATTTTGAGCTTTATTCACGTTTTTCAACACACTGCTATTATTTTGAACACAACTGTATATATGTAAAGTGCTGCATAAATTGATGGTGCTATATAAGTACCTGAAATAAATAAAGCGGATTAAAACATGCATAATTAAAATCTGGCCCTGAAAACAATCAGAAAATGTGGCGATACCTCTTACACTTCCCCGTGATTATTTCGGGGTTCATCAAATCAAAGAAGATGCTAGAGGACAGTGCATACAGCGGGAGAGGCAGAAAACCTCTCACCTTAAATCCTTCTCTGTGTAGCTCATGGAATCTTTTGAGCAAGTAGATGCATATAAACTAGAAGTGGCTAAGCCTCGCACTGGTTATGCAGAGCCAGATGGTCACCCTGGGTTGCACAGCCCTCAAATGATCAGTTGTTTCAAAATTGTCCCTACATACACAAACACACACCATTACATTATCAGTGTGCATTCTTTAGCTTCCCAGCTTGCGTCCCTCTCTTTTCTCTCTACACCAGCGTCCCTCGCTGTGACAAGTGATTGGAGCTCTCAGGGACAAGGGGGGGAGGGCTGGGATCATTCTGCTTTTTTCACTTAAGAAAAAGCTGTAATCAGGACCCAGGGGGCAGAATTGATTAGGTCGCCGCGGCCTTTAAAAGAGAGAAGGGAGGGAGAAAAATCGAATTATTGGACAGGCGCCTTTTAAGAGCCGCAGTTTTAATTTATTTTCTTATATTCAGTCAATAGATTTTTTTTTTTTTAAACAGGTCCCGCGGTTTATAAATTGATTCCGTGCGTGGAGAAAAACAAACAAAACCATTTAAATTCTCTGGCTTCACATTCATTTATTTCTTTGGGGTATTTTTCATTTTATGTATTATTTTAAAACGGTGACATTTATCTAAAAATACATTAAAGGAAGGGGTAGCCAGTAAAAGCAAGGACACCCCCTAGACCTGTTCAATATGAATTATTATGACCGTCAATGATTAATAGTGGAAGTGTTGACCTATGGTTAGGCTCTTTAATTTTACTGCAAAACTCAACAAGACAGCACAGTGGGTGGATTCCTCCTAGCACTGCATATCGTGCCCATTCTTACGTGTTATGGATTTGATCAGCAGTTACTTATCAAAGCAGCAGCTTTAAATATGTCGATGTGCATTCCTGCTGAGTTAATAATTGATTACTGTTATTATGTTGTGTAAGAATGATGAATTCATTTAACTTGTTTCTAGCAATGCAATTCAATGGTAAAGAATACCTAAAATGGTGTATATTGATTTGACAATTGTAAAATTGTATCCAATGAGGAATAGATTGTTTACAGGCTTCCAAACTTTTATACATATGCAAATAAGGCTGTGTTCACTCCTACTTTACCATTGTCAAGGTCAAATATACCGCTGTCTTTATCAATTCAGAAAAGCTGTTAATGATTTGGCCCAAAACAGTTGAGCGAACAATGCATGTTTTTTCACTTTAATATGTAGGCAATTTATTCTACAAAGCTTTTGGTGTACCAAATCTTACTTTACCTACTAAACAATAATTGAACGTTATATAAAAATAAAAAAAAAGCAGTTGAGAAGCAGCACTCTTCAATAGAATGATGCTAATACTATGGGCAGCACAGTGGCTAAGTGATTAGCACTCCTGCTGGGCAGTACTAGGGTTGTTGGTTTGAATCCCAACCATGGCACCACCTGCCTGGAGTTTGTATGTTCTCCCTGTGCCTGTGTGAGTTTCCTCCCACACTCCAAAGACATGCTGGTAGGTTAATTGATTCCTGTCTAAATTGGTCCTAGTATGTGTATGTAAGAGTGCAAGTTATGCACCGTATACTGTACACCACTTGGGGGTTAGGGACTGACATGATTGTATAATATACATGTAAAAAGTGCTGCATAAATTGACAGTGCTCTATAAGTACCTCTAATAAATAATACTGTGATATTTTTGTGTCTACACTTTGGGGTTGGGGCACAGTAGCTCCCATTGCAGGACAAGGTGAGTATGCGGAAGAACAGGTTATTTAGTGGTAGGTTCACACCTCTGTCTGTTGAAATTGATGCATTGTTCCAGCCCCTTTTGTGGTGTGCTTTGCATTATTGAACGCCCGTTTTGGATATGCTTTGTATTTTTTTTGCCAATAGAGCATGCATTGACTTTAATATGACTTTGATGTGACTTCGGACGACGTTGATGTGACTTTGGTGCAACTTTAAATGAGTGTGACTTTGTTGCGATTTTGGTGCAACTTTGGATGAGTGCAACTTTGATGTAAGTTTGGATGGGTGCCACTTGGATGTGATTTTGGATAGGTGCAACTTTGTTGTGATTTTGGGTAGGTGCGTCTTGGATGCGATTTTGGATAGATGTGACTCGGATGCAACTTTAATGCTATGTGAGTGCCAGAGAGTGTAGTTGCATCAAAGTCGCACTACATGAACAGAACTGTCATACTTTCCTATTAGCAGAAAAAAGTTGCATCAAAGTAGAACCCATCCAAAATTGTATCAAAGTCGCACCCATCCAAAGTCACATTAAAGTTGCATCAAGTCAATACATTCCTATTGGCAAAAAACAAAACGCAAAACACATAAAAAAACGCATCCAAAAATGCACTACCTGCATTTCTGCTGCATGTTAATAGAAGTCCATTGAACAAAAATGCACTGTGTTGCCTTTAAAAAATTTCCTGGTGAGTTCTGTGACTCTTCCTTCTCTTCAGGAGGTCCATAGAGACTTAATGGTTCAGCCTATCACTTGCAAGGAGATTCAGAACGCCTTAAAAACCTTAGCTCCACATAAATCCCCAGGACTGGCCGGCCTTCCTCATACCTATTATAAAGCTTTCCCTGACCTTCTGATTCCACATATGGCCCATTATTTTAATTATTTACGAGACGGGGGAGTGGTGCCTTATGACGAAGCGTTCATTAGTGTCATTCTTAAGCCCAATAAAGATACTACTGCTGTCTCTAATTATCATCTTATCTCCTTGATTAATTGTGATCTCAAGATTTTCACTAAAGTTTTGGCTTTACGCCTTCATAAATTTCTAGCTCTTTATATTCATGATGATCAATCAGGATTTATTAGCGGTCCTCAAGCACTTGATCAAATTCCTCGAACTTTGGCACTACTGTCAGCTGTACAATCTAAATGGGACAATTCCTTGTCCAGGGAAGTCCTGCTGTTGTCTTTAGATCACCATAAAGCTTGTGACAGCCTGTCTTGGGACTATCTATTTCAGATGTTAGGTGCATTTGGGTTCGGCTCTTCCTTTTTGACCTTATTGCGAGCTCTAAATTGTAATCCTTCAGCCCAGGTCTCTATTCGTGGATACAAATTGGCTCCTCTGTCTATTGGGAGAGTTACTAGACAGGGTTGCCCCCTTTCCCCTTTACTTTTTGCATTAGCAGTGGAACCACTTGCTGTTGCTATTCGTTCTGACCCTGCTATCTCTGGTATCTACTGTGGCCAACAAGATCATAAATGTGCCTTATTTGCTGATGATGTCCTTATGTATGTGTCTGCTCCTCGAGTGTCTTTACCTAATCTCCTCCATTTACTTCACCAATTTTTTATGGCCTTGGGTCTTACTCTGAATTCCTCTAAAACAATTGCTTTAAATATTTCTTTGCCCACTTCGGAGGTTCAGTATCTTCGGGACAATTTTGATTTTCAATGGGCTCCCCACTCTCTTCCCTATTTGGGGATCCATCTCACAAGTTCTATTTCATCGCTATATCGTGCTAACTACCCCTCTCTTTTTAAACAACTCAGGACCAATTTACATAATTGGGCAGATCTCCCTTTATCCTGGTTTGGTAGAATCAATTCCGTTAAAATTACTTTTCTACAAAGACTAATATATTATTTTGTGACTTTGCCGATTGCGGTCCCCAGACCGGAAATCTTACTCTTACAATCTGCTGTCTCTAGATTTATATGGGGAGGTAAACGTCCTCGGGTCAATAATTCGACTTCATTTTCTCAGAAAAAGCATGGCGGTTTGGGACTTCCTAATCTTATGATTTATTTTCATGCGGTTCAGATAACGCAGCTCTCCTGCACTACTGCTAGGGGCTATGTACCTCAATGGGTTGGCATTGAGGCCCTATCTTGCCATCTGTATGCTGTTGGCTCCCTTATGTGGCTTCCCAGTCGGTTACGTCCGCCCATCCTTTGCCCTACGTTATCATATTCTTTAACCTACATACCCCTCTGGCCCCAGTTTTTTGTAATCCTGAATTCACACTGGTTTAACACCATCTGTGTTTCACTGGTGGATCAATAAGGGCTTTTTGGATGGACTTCGTCTATATTCTCTCCAATATTTTCAGACAAAGTGCCACTTGCCTTCTAGTGAACTGTTTCGCTATCATCAAATCATGTCTTTTGTCACTAGCAAACTTAAATTACTAATGGAACTCTGTACACTCACCTCTCTTGAGATTTCCTGTGGGGCTACGGGGACTTTGAAAGGTTGTCTGTCTAATATATATGCTTCCCTTCTTGATCCAAATATTAAGCTCTCTTATATGGTACATTGGGAAAGGGATTTAATTATTTCTCTGGAGTTGGACACTTGGTGGACTACGGCTAATGCTCTATCTAAAATCTCGATTAACACTACTCTCATTGAATCTAACTACAAAACGCTTCTTCGTTGGTATTTGGTCCCTACACATCTTGCTAAAATGTACCCTTCTGTGTCACCCAGCTGTTTTCGACATTGTGGACTAGAGGGTATTATGCTCCACATATGGTGGAAATGTCCTGTAGTGACTAGGTTTTGGATCCGTTTATTTAATTTCCTTTATTCGGTAATGGGGGTTAATATTCGTAGATCCCCTGAAATAGCGCTTTCATTTATTGCCGACTGATATTCCTAAGAAATCGGTTAAATTGATTCTTTATATTCTGTTGGTGGCAAGAATTACGATAGCCAAACATTGGAAACGGTCAGCAATCTCGCTGGACTTAGTCAAACAGAAACTTAATTGGATTATGATTAATGATAAACTTACTAGTATACTTAACAACAACACTTCTAAATTTGAGAGCACTTGGGACCCATGGATTCTGTATATTTCTGCTATTTACCGGACTCTTGGCTGGCCCTCTCTTTTATTTCTTTTCAGGGTTTAATTCTTTTTTTTCTTCTTCAGTTCTTTCCTCATTTTTCGTTCTCTCTATTTTTGTCTACTACTTTAATGATATTATTCATACCACCTTGTTTATGGAGCAATTTGCTCATAATCGATCAAACTTTGTTTGTGTTACCAGTGTATTCCTCATTACGTTTTATTGGTCGATTTTGTTGTTATGTTGCTACACATTGTACTTAAATTTACTGTTTTATTGCTTGATGTTCTGCAATTCGTCATGTTGGTGGGTTGCATCTCCTGTCTTTCTGTATAATGTTTCTAAAAATACTTAATAAATATATTAAAATATAAAAAATTCCCTGGCCCTTTCCAAAAATACAGCGGCTGAAAAACGCATTGATATGAACATGTCGCATAGAAAACATTGTTAACTGAACTGTAGTGTGTTTGTGCAAAATGCACTAAAAAACGCATAGGTGTGTATCAGGCCTTAGGGATTAAATAGTGCTAGGGTCAGGAATAAGAGGATATACAATAGTTTGGTGTAGCACCTTCCTAGATAGGTTGCAAGGATGTCAAGCAAATTTATTATTTTGGGCTCATCTGTAATCATTGGAGCAGCTACTGATTTCTTTGGCCTGTTCTAGCTGTCACAGGTTGGAGGCTTGACTGCTTCACCCTGCCTTCTGGAAATTTCCAGAACATAGGGATGGGAGAATCACATGGGTAACTTGATTATGTATTGTGCTTCAGCCAATTCCTGTAGAGATGTGTCCAGTAGGTGACTGGTGAGAATATAAATAGTCTGGGGTCTGAAGCAGCAATTTGTGTCCTGCTGAAGAAGTTCCACAGCCTCATGTTCATCAAAGTCCCAGCTGTGGCAGAGCTGGGGGCCTATTTTGAAGTATCTTTGGAGCCATCTAAGGGCAAACTCACCCAAGGTTCTAGTCTGAAAAGCTCACAGAGGAGTGCTCAGTGGAAGCTGGAACATGTATAGCTGTCCTGTGGCATTGTAAGCATTAATGTCTCCCTCACTAAAGAGCACCTGGTGGAAGCTGGAAGTGATTAGCTATCTCCTGAAGCTAATGAGACCCAGGAGGAAGCTAGAAACTGTGCACTCTATGTTCTGTGACATAGAAATATCTGGTGGAAACTGTGAAGTGTTCAGCTGTTCTGTTGCATTGTGTGTACTGGCCTGAACTTAAAGACAAGCTCCAGTTTCCCCAAAAAAATACTGTAGCTGCTGGATTTTAATATAAGGACACTGACTTGTCCAGGGATCCAGCGATATCCACACCAAAGCCGATTCTTCAATTGGCATCGGAGGCAGGTGCTGGCATCTTAGGTAAGGGAAACCGGCAGTGAAGCCTTCCAGCTTCACAGTTTTCTGTGACCTGTGATGTGTCCCAGAAGGCTGCGGGGGAAAGGTGGAAGTGCCGAACATTGTCTGATCAAAAGTGAGAGTGAGTACCTGTCAAAACCCACTTCCCCCCAAAGAGTGCCAAATGTGGCAGTGGAGGAGGGAGGATGCAAACAAGTGGAACTTCTCCTTTTGGGTGAGGTTCTGCTTAAGATGCTGTTGACTGTGTGATGTTTTATTTTAGGGGTGCTAAGTGGCAGTGATAGCTCTCACTTAGATGGCTCTTAAAGGGTCTCAGTTCTAGCTATTCCCCTTTGTCCTAGGCATAATGACTGTTCAGAGAAGCCTAGTGTAGTGAAGTGTGTCCTCCTGTTACTATTCAGTGTTACTGGAATATCCCATACCACCCTGAACCCCTCCTTCTGTTCAAGTTTATCAGCAATAAGGCTTAAAAAAACAACCCCTAGACTGCTGACTGGAGCCAGAGTGAATGGACTGTTGCTTGGGTGACTGGTGGCCTCTGTACTGTTTGGGAAAGAACCAGTTAATATTAGCAGCTCCTGTGGGGGTAGCACTACATAAGCTTTCAAGGTAAAGGTTATAATTAGGATTTAGGTTGTCAATTAAGTATTAGTTAATGGGAGAGGGGTTTGAAGGTTTACTCTAGTAGTTGATGTCAAAGTATAATAAGTGTTAAGGCATTTATATGCCTTTTTACCCTGTATATAGAAGCACAGCTGAAGCTGGTTACTTTGAAACTGTCTTCCAGCTTGAGCTATTGGGCTCTGTCAACAACAAGCTTTTTGTTGGAAGAGCCTATAAGTCTTAATGCTTAAGGTTCTAAAGGCTCAAGGTTTTTTACCTTCATTCATTCTATGCAGCGCCCCCCGCCAATCATTACATGAGCCCCCTCTGATCCAGCGATGTTCACAATAGCCTCGACTCTATGGGGACTCTCCCTCATCATTGGCTGAGACAGCAGTAGGAGCCCATCATCCCCTGCTGCTGTCAATCACAGCCAGTGGGGGTGGGTCTGGGTCTTGGACACATAGAGAAGTGGATCAGGAGCTAGCACGTAATGGTGCCCCCAGGGCAAGCAACTTTCCCTGGAGGGAGTGCTCAAGGGGGAAGAGCCAGAGCGCCAGTGGGGGACTGGAAAAGAAGAAGATTGGGGCAACTGTGTGCAAAACTACTGTACGGAGCAGGTAAGTATGACATATTTGTTATTTTATATTAAAAAAACAAAGCTTTAGTATCAGGCAAAAAAGAGAAGAACAGAAGGCACCAGCTAAGTGCAGTAATTTAATGCTGTATTTAATAATATAGGATTAAAAACACTCACAAGAGGCAAGAAAATGACAAGCTCATCTGTGTCATGGCCATGACATCCGGGTGGTCTCCCAACCAGCGCACACGGCTCCACACTGTTCCAGCTTACATCTATGGCACCCTAGATGTATGACCGGTGGTACCTGCAGGACGGAGAAGAGTGGCCACATCCCCCTACACAGATAAGCTTGTCATTTTCTTGCCTCTTGTGAGTGTTTTTAATCCTATAATATTAAATACAGCATCCAATTACTGCACTTAGCTGGCGCCTGCTGTTTTTCTCTTTTTTGTCTTTGTATGTAGAGTTGGCTTTGCTCTATGGGATGGCTGCCGCTATCTGACACCCAGTGTCTCAGTGACTTTTTAAAGACTTTATTATGTCTATGGACATTATGGGGTTTATTTACTAAAGCTGGAGAGTCCAAAATCAGACTCCCTTCTGCATAGAAACCAATCAGCTTCTAACCTCAGCTTGTTCAATGAAGCTTTGGCAATGAAACCTGGAAGCGGATTGGTTTCTATGCAGAAGGGAGTCTGATTTTGGACTCTCCAGCTTTAGTAAATAAACCCCTATATGACTTATTTTTTTAACAGTGTCATTTAACATTTAACCCGTGCCTGTCTCCAGCATGGAATTATACGTATAAAAGTTACATATACACACGTCATTTGCCTTGCTGGCATCTGACATTATTCATATTGTTCTTAATCCATGTTGTATCACATTTGAATAATCTCCATACCCATTCCTTACTCTACCCAAAACAAAAAATTGCCTTAGATACCCTTTAAATGTTTAGGAATACTTAGAAAACCTAAAGTGCGCTGACGACTCTGCACTAGGTCCCTGGCTGCTAAAACATGTATTGAGCCAAGTAGTATGATGCTAAATTATTGAAAACCATAGCAGAAGCCCTTCTCTTTTCCAACAATCAAAAATTGTGCTGCCTACAGGGTTGATGCAGTGCTTAGAATTTAAAATACTCATTTTTATTGTGTGTAAATTCCAAAATACAATGGTTTGTTTAGCAAGTCATTTCAGTGAAAGTTGAGATACTCTTTAAAAAGCATAGGTAAAATGTATATTTAATGTTGGAAAGTAGTACTGAAGGTAAAGTTGTTGTTTTTATTTAAATGAAGGATGAATCTGGAGCTAGTCTAATCTAGGGATTTCCGTTTAATTTATTTTTGGTAACTGTTACTGTAGTTTGAAGTCGCAAGTGTGCCACATGGGTAATTACAGTGTATCGTTAACCATAAATTACAGTGTATCGTTAACCATAGATGCTCATAAAATATGTGTATAAGTGTATTTATTTCAGGCACTTATATAGCGCTGCCAATTTATGCAGCACTTTACATATATATAGTACATTCACATCAGTCCCTAACGGGGTAAAATCTTAAGTCCCTAACTTACATTCATACATACTAGGGGAAATTTAGTCAGGATCCAATTAACCTAATGGCATGTCTTTGGATTGTGGGAGGAAACCCATGCAGACACAGAGAGAACATGCAAACTCCAGGCAGGTGGTGCCGTGGTTGGGACTTGAACCAACGACCCTAGTACTGCCAGGTGGAAGTGCTAACCATTTAGCCACTGTGCTGCCTGTAGTGTGTATGTAATATGTATGAATATATGCATGTGTGAGTATGATAGGTCTTAATAAAGAATAAGTTCACTTTGCAGGTAAAAAAATGTGTATTTGCTATTTTTTTTGTTTTTGGAGCCTGGAAAGCATTGCTCCATTGCAGATCTCTGGTGCCATGCAGGACTCCAGCAGACTGTCAGCGTAAGCTGTCTACTCGCACCTTGTATGGGCAGACAGTTTTACACTGACAGGGAGACTCAATGAACTACCACTACCTAGGCGCGGTCTACGTTCTTAGCGTCGACTCAGCTACTATTAATGTCTAATTTTTGAGAGTGAGCATACCAATTCACTGAGTTTCCTGCTACAGCAATCTTTCTTCTTCCTTTTTTTCTTCCTACTTTTCTTTTTCCTTTTTCTATGCTTTCTTCTTTCATTATTTGTTGGTTTCTCAAGGAACGGTTTTCTAATTTAATTGGATTGGTAAATGATTTCCGGTAATTCATAGTTAATCTTTAGCAGCTATTCTATGGAATGGCTGATCATATGCTACTAGAATCATAGATTGTACTATGAGCCCTCTTAAGCGGGCCAAGGAAATGACCAATATGCTACAAATCAAACATATATATGTTTCCAGTTGTACTGATGTTATTGCTAACTGTTGGTTCTGCATGAAACTATATATCAGTTTAACAAGATTATTACACATATTGAAAAAAGGTTTACCAGATAAGCTGTGAACACTTATCTATGCTGCTTGGTATTGTTGAATGTTGGGAACAACTGGATGCATATTGTAACTGAGAACTCTGCCAAGTATAATTGTATCATTGTAAAGTGTACTGTTTTGACTTTGCCTTCAAACCTCAATAAAAAATGTATTGATGAAAAAAAATAGACTACAACAGTGCTCAAAAGCGCCGTGGTAGTTCATTGAGAACTACAAGCCAACATCCACAAAGGATGTCAGTACTTGTAGTTCATTCGTTTACAGAACTCTGTAAATGAATGATGTGGCCATGTGGGCTGAGCCCCGCACAGCCGCGCTGTCTTCAAAAAGTGACAGCTAGTATGGGGAACTTCTCCACGTACTGCTGTCACACGGGAGGGGGGGGGGATCGGGCAGCTGTTGCAGCAATGGGAACATGTTACAGGTGGAAAAAAAAAACAGGTGGAACATGTAACATGTTCCCAAAGGTGAACTTATCCTTTAACTTTTGTCTAATGAAGTATATTTTCTATGTACTTGCACTTCAAGCGGTTATTTTAAATGTAGCCTGCTTTGCTAGTTCTTACAAAGTTTGGAAGCTTTGCTCCTTACCTGGAACACAAGAAGGGTTAAGTGAATTGGTTACAATGCTGAGCTGCAGCGAACATTTTGGGGAAGACCATGAACAATGTTTCACTATGCAGTGTCTTTAACCCTGGGGGTGGCCATTTTGGATGAGCTGATATGTATGCAGGATTGCATGCAGCCACAAAGAGCTGGAGGAAAGCCTCACCCACCACTCAGGATAAACAGATGAAGAGGAAGCTAAGCTGCTGTGGATTGTGGGAAGCACAGAGCCTGCTGAAAGGAACTTTGACTTGTGGGAAATGTAGTCCTCAGAGAGACTTAACATGGACTTCAGACTGATCCTGGAATTACAAATCCTAGCATTACTAGGGCTCCTGAGAAAGAAAAAGACAGGACTGTTCCTGGGCTAGGGACAATCTCAGAGAGAATGTGGTGGAGCACATGCGCACACTGTGTAGCTGGCTACTGTTGAGTCTTTTGTGTGAGTAACAAATATCTCCTGGTTTGTGGGAATACCACTGTCAAGCTTGTTGTCACCATCTGATCATGGAGAGGCTAACATTGCTGAGCCCCAAACAGAGAGTAGAACAAGACAGGTTATCACCCTAGGAGTTGGTAAAAGGCTGCTGGCCATACCCTACCACACCATGCAGAAAGGAACAGTTTTGCTTGTTGGGGACACAGTTCAGACACCCACACCCGGGTTCAAAGGGACTTGATTGTGAGCACTCGAACACCAGATTTGGATCTCAATGCCCTGGCCAGTAGGAAAGGGTTTGACAAAAACTGCTGGACCATAGTCCTAGCATTAACCCCTAGGCAGGACCTTCCCAGTATAGGGAATAAGGATCATTCACTGGTCTGTTTGTTTATTACCAATTGTACACATTCATTTACAACCATTTCACTTGCTTGAAGTGTTTATTGGAGATTACCATTTCTTTGGTTATTGTAACATTGTATATATTCTTGCAATAAATATCCCTTCCCCAGGTGTGACAGAGAGCAAGGTGCTGCTTACAGAGTCATGGATTCTGGGAACAGGTGACCCAAGAAAACAGTGGCCCTTACGGGGTAAGCGCTACATAAATATATCTGTGTGGCCTACTTAAGGTCTTCCTTAACCACTTCAAGTCTGGTCACTTTCACCCCCTTCTAGTTCAGGCCAATTTTCAGCTTTCAGTGCTATCACACTTTGAATGACAATTGCGCGGTCATGCAACACTGTACCCATATGATTATTTTTTTTTTGCATTTTTTTGAGACAGATAAAACTTTATTTTAGTGGTATTTATTCACCACTGGGATTTTTATTTATTTGCTATAGTAATGAAAAAGTCCAAACATTTTGAAAAAAAGTGTTTTCCTATAATATTTTGCAACTAAATAATCTTTCTTCATAAATCTTGGCCAAAATGTATTCATCTATCTTTTTAGTAAAAAACAAATAACCAAAATTAGTTTATAACCAAAAATTATAATTTAAAAAAAAATGTTTTTACATTTTTACTTTATTTTTTTATATTATTATTTGTGGGTTTTTATTTAACATACTGTCACCCTAGCAGTACAGTGTCACCATAGTGACACTGTGCTACTTGTGGGGGGTGATTTAAATTTTTTTTCTTTTTTTATACTGATTGCTTTTACACCCATAAGGGCTGTAAAAGCAATAATTTTTCTTTCTCTCTGGCTGCATTCCTGCAGCCATTAAGAAATACTTTGAGAGCTGTGATTGGTCACAGCTTGTCACATGGTACAAGGCTGTTGTGAATAGCCTTTTACCATGTGACCTCTGTGATCATTCACAGATTTCACAAGTAGTAAGCAATGATGTCAGGAAGTGACATCTTGTTTACTACTATTTATGTGGTCACTGATTGGCCAATCAGTGATCACCTAAATCAGGACCTCACACAGAGATCCCATACAGTGATCTGTGTCTCCGAACACAGCGGGCACTGATCGCGGTGCCACACGCTCCCAGGGAGCGCGCACAGGCAGTGGCTGTGGGGGGACATTTAGAAACGTCCACCAGCTTCAGCAGCACTCCCGTCCAACCGTTTATATACAATGGGCTGGATGGGAAGTAGTTAAAGTGTCCAGGAAAATGTATCTGCACTGAAATTAGGGAGTGAGCAGAAAACACAGAGCAGCTCTAGCTATGGAGTGACAGGCACAGGGGCTACTTCCCTGCAGGTGGTGATGGGTTAGGAAAAATCTAGAGCTTTAGGTTGTGGTTGGGCAAGAAGATGCTAGAACACCACAGAAACTGTCTGTAAGTGGTAGGTAGGTAGAAAGAAGCTAGAATAGCTGCAAGACTATCTAAAGATGGTAGGCACTGAAGCTGGTACAGAGGAAGTGGGTAAAAAGCCTTAGTAAAGTACACTTCAGAAGCCTCTCTCTTGGATCACTTTCAGTTTTTAATTCCATTTAAGAAAATACTTCCATTTACCATTTATATCCTGCAAATTACATAGGTTACGATTGGCTATTTACTCTTACTTTATAATGTAATAAATGTAATATTTCTAATGAACAACGTTTTAATTTCTGTAGCGTTGCCCAATGAATGAAGATGAATCAAGGTGTGTTTGCCTTAGGCTAGGTTCACTCTGATTATGATCCAAACTTTAGTGCAATTATCTAGAGCAACTTGGATGCAACTTTGATACAACTTGGCTAAGGTTTGTACTGTATATTCTATGTGGCCAAAATCACGCTGGAATTGCACCAAAGTAGTACAAGGCTGAGTAGCATTGAAAACAATATGATTTCCATTGTCATGTGATTCTGTGAGACTCATGTCACATTTGAAATCGCACTAGTGTGAATGGAGCCTTATGGACCAAACTTAGACTTGAATTTGATATGCCCGACTTAAAGTGAACTTGGTCTATGACCATGTAGAAAAAGTAAAAGGTGCAATTTATTGGGGGCTCTACAAACTGCACATATGTACCTTCCTTTGGGGAAGAGAGGAAGGTAGGTTTAGTAGCTGGTAGGGACACCAGTAAAGTGAAAGGGCAAAACACAAGTTACTTAGTGTTACTAAACTCAGGACCCTACATTTACTATATCCGATCTCCCACAGTACACAGAACATGAAGTGCAATTATTTTAGTAATTATAAACTGCTGAATACCTTATCTCATCAGCAATTAGAGCAGTCTTGTGACTTTTATCAGTGTCCAGCAGAGCACTGGTTACAGCTTGTAGGAGGAGTTTTCATTCTGCTCTAGGAGCATGCAGAACCCCTGACCTCTGTCTGGACAATGCAGATTGGCCCTGTGCTGATCACATGCACTCCCAAGCAAAAAAAAAATAGCATCTCTAGCAATACACATCAAACTGAGCATGTGCAGAGTATCTCCACACCATATGTCTTATCAGGAGATAAGAGAGGGACACTGGAAGAAGAGGAGGATCAGAGAAGTCAGGATCAAACAGCTTTTTTACATAATGCTGAGGATTAACCCCTTAGGTTCCACAGTGAGTATATCAAGCATTCTTTACTGCATAAAGACTAATTTTACTGTTGTGGGTTTAGTAACACTTTAAGCTATACTTTGTCCTGAGAAAACTAGACTAATGCAGCCTAAGGCCTGGTTCACACCTATGCGTTTTTTAGTGCATTTTGCAGAAATGCACTACAGTCCATTTAACATGGTTTCCAATGGGACACATTAACATCTATGCATTTTCAGCAGCTGCAATTTTTTGAAAAGAGTCAGGGATTTTTTTCTCACAGCAGATTGTTTTTGATGCAATAGATTTCAATAGAACTGCACCAAAAAACACAATATTTAGAGTTTTGTTTTTTTTTTTGGCCAATAGGACAAAATGTATTATGTGGCTTTGTTGCGACTTTAATGTGACTTTATATTCTCTGGCACTCAAGTCACATCAAATTAGTGCAGGATCCTTTGTAAAGTTGCTGCAACTTTAAAAAGGTTGCTGCACTACTTTGATTTGATTTTGATGGGACTTTTAGTGCCAGAGGGTGTTACCACGGACTTCAAAAGGAACATCAAGATGTGGGAACTCTGAGTATGTGAGCTCCTCTCAAATAAAAAAAAAGGATGTGCAAGCATTTCTTGGTTCTGATTATTCACAACATTTAAACGTTAACTCGGTACATTAAAATCATAGTTTTACCATCCCTTTCTAAAACAAAATCAACTCCCTTTATGTCATTATGCTGTAACTTTAAATAACTGTTTCCTCCTGAGATAAAATATCTTTTACCTTGATGGTGTAGATAGCTTTTTCAAGACTTGTGGTTTTCCTTCATGTGTGGCTGCATCTGTGTAATTCGATGAGCTAGAATCATGAAGCATGCTAGTAAAGTAGCACTGTGTACTGCGGAAGCTTAAACATCTTTTCAGTGAAATAAATACTGAAGGGTTGATGAGGCTGCAATTTATGTATATTCAGAAAAAACACTCATAGGCTTCATTATGATTTATTACTGTTAATCTTGTTTTGTAAACAAGATATTCATAAACTGCAAAGTTTGTATGCTCTGCATCGTATCAGCAAGTCCAGAGTGTTAATCTAAGGCTCGGTTCACACTACTGCGGGCAATGTGGCTGTTTGCTTGGGCACAGCAGCCCATTCATTTAGATTGGCTGCTGTGCCAGCGTTTCCTGCACAAAATGTGCATGGACCTTTTTTGATTACACGGCCGCAGAGAAACCGCAATGTCTTTTTCCTGCCATTCCCGCACCCACAATTGTGCTGCGGGCTGAGATGTGTGGGAGTCTTCTCAGAGCAATGCAATTCAGCTGTGGATGGTTGCAGGTGGGGGAACAGATGCGATTCCGGCACCCACAGCCAGCCAGCATAGTGTGAACCAAGCTTAAATATTCATTTTCTCTAAGGCTGTATTCAGGGGCGGACTGACAACTCATGGGGCCCCTGGGCAGTAGGGGATCATGGGGCCCCTGTGTCCTTGCCCACATTCAAAAAAGCCTATAAAAAAGGTCTCAGGGGCATTTCATGGGGCCCCCTACTGACCCCGGGCCCTCGGACAGTGCCCGAGTGCTCGAATGGTCAGTCCGCCCCTAGCTGTATTCTATTGTACCCCAGTTTGCATGCCGATATCATTATCTTTCTTATACTGCATATACCACGTATATTTTCTGATTGGCACGTTCTGGTATAGAGACTTCTGAATAGACAAACAAAAGGTTGTGCTATATAGTGTTTAATTTAGCCCCACACTATGCATACCCATGAACACTGCCTGCTTCAGTCTTTATATGCAATCCCTGATAAATGCATTGAGTTATGGTATAGTCCATTTAAGGGATCATTAAAAAGATAGATCAGGAAATTCATATTTCATTGGACATGTATTTTAACTGGATAGTACACGCTGGAAAAAAACTCTTAATATTTCTTATGCTTCATCAGCTTATTCTTGCTGTATTGACACCCCAAAGCCAGATTCCTCTCATTCCCTTTGCAGTTAATAGCTCAAATTGCACCAATTTGCTGTAATGGTCACATTATCCTTAGCAACCCTTTCTGGAAACAGATCTCCTGCCATCCTGAACAGTCAATTAACAAGATAAAGTACATGGGCATACCCAAATATAAAAATCTAAGCACACGGCGCTCTGTCAGAGCATACAGTCATTTCATGCTTTCTATAGCCACTAGCCTCCAGGGCATTTATACCCCCTTCCTGCCCAGGCCAATTTCCAGCTTTCAGTGCTGTTGCACTTTGAATGACAATTGTGCGGTCATGCAACACTGTACCCATATGAAATTTTTAACATTTTTTTGGGACAGATAGAGCTTTATTTTGGTGGTATTTAATCACCTCTGGGTTTTTTATTTTTTCTTAAACAAACCAAAAACCACTGAAAATTTTGAAAAAAAAGTTTTTTCTTAGTTTTTGTTATAAAATTTTGTAAATACGTGATTTTTCTCCTTCACTGATGTGCGCTTATGAGGCTGCAGTGATGGGCACTGATAGGCTGCACTGATGGACACAGGTGGCACTGATGGGCACTGATGAGGAGGCACTGGTAGGTGGCACTGATGGGCATTGACAGGCATCACTGATGGGCACTGAAATGCAGCACTCATATATGGCACTGATAGGTGGCACTGACTGGCATTGATGGGCGGCACTGACTGGCACTGTTAGGTGGTACTGATAGGCAGCACTGATGGGCACTGATAGGCAGCACTGATGCGCACTGATAGGCGGCACTGACTGGCACTGATACGTGGCACTGATTGGCAGCACTGATAGGTGGCACTGACTGGCATTGATAGGTGGCATTGACTGGCACTGATGGGTGACACTGAAAGGCAGCTCAGATGGGCACTGATATGGGGCACTGATGGGCACTGAAATGTGGCACTGATGGGCACTGACAGGTGCCATGGATGAGCACTGAGAGCTGGCACAGATGGACACTGACAGGTGGCACTGCTGGGGCTACACAAATAATCAGGGCACACTAATCATCAGTGCCCTGATGATCTGTGTACATGTCCCCTCCGAGGAATGCCGATTACCGGCTCCTCTCCTCCTCCTCTCTCATGCTGACAGCTCGTGGGGAGAGAAATGCCGATAACCGTCATTTCCCTGTTTACATGTGATCAGCTGTGATTGGACACAGCTGATCACCTGACCGAGCCAACATCTTCGGCTCTTTCCATGGATCGGTGATTCGCTGTGTCCGAGGGACACAGCACACCGCCCATCGCCGTGCTGTGCGCTCTGGGAGCCGCGCATGCACAGTGAGAATGGAAGGACATCATATGACGTCCTCCCAGAACGAGAGAACCACCTTGCATCCATCATATTACTAAATGGCGGGCGGGAGGCGGCAAGAGAAGCAGAAGGGAAGATAGGTTCAGTAGGGACTTCAGCATCAGTTATTTCTTAGTTGGGTGGAAGATGGAGGCCACTCAGTGTAATTTCTGCCCCTCTCACTACCACTCAGTGTAACACTAGTTCACACTGTCAGTGAATTTAATTGCAGATTACTCAGGCTACCTATTTTGTTTTGTATGCAAAGCCAACACATGAAAAATTGTTGGCCAGGGGCTGACTGACCATTTGGAAACTCGGGCACTGCCCAGGGCCCGGGGTCAGTAGGGGGCCCAATGAGATGCCCCTGATACCTTTTTCATTAGCTTTTTTGAGTTTGGGCAAGGACACAGGGGCCCCATGATCCCCTATTGCCCGGGGGCCCCATGAGTTGTCAGTCCGCCCCTGTTGTCGACTGTTTCTTCCTGTAAAGAAAACCACACGAATGGCTCATGATTCATGTTGGACTTAATCTTCTGATTATGTTTGATTTTCTAAGGCTGGTTGTCCCTCGACTTGTCATACGCATGCATGATGATATTAGTTGAAAGTAGTTGGCATCTCGCTTTGTGGAAAGGTTTAATATAGTTAAGATAAATGTTATCAAGGATGTGGTCTATTTGTGGTTAGAAATGAGTAGGTCTGGTTTTGAGGTTATTTGCACTGGAAGGCCTGCTTCACACAGGCTTCAGATTGTATAACAGAAGTGTGAACAGTATGCTTTGACAAAGCATTAGCAAAGCTTTCAGCAAACTTTGTTGAAGCTTTTAAACAGCTGTTTCTGCAGCCGGTGATGTTCCCAGTGCATGCGCTCTGAATTGACAGCATGCTCATGCCATCTCTTCCGAGCCCTGTTCCACGGCCTTGATTCCCATGTGCATGCATGGGAGTGACATCATCACGGGGTGGCCACTTAAATGGCCAGAGCCCACGAACCCGTAAGGAAGACAGGGTGAAGGTGGAAGACCTGTAAAGGGTGACAGCACGCCACTCGAGGGCTTCGTTTTAGGTAGGTCTTTAATATTATGCTAGTATGCAATGCATACTAGCACATTATGTCTTTAACTTGCAGGAAGACATTTTATTTTCTAACCCAAGAGTTTACTATAGCTTTAACCTCCTTAGCGGTATTCCCGAGTGTAGCTCGGGGTAAAATGTCAGTACCAAAAGCGGTAACCCCGAGCTACACTCGGGCTTATCATGCGGCGTTGCTCAGGGAGTCTCTGCAGCACTTACCTTGTCCTTCGCTCCCACGATGTGTCCCCTGCAGTGTCCCCGGCCATCTCCTCCGGCCGATGCTGCCAGCCGGCTTCCGTGTTCCGGTCCCTGTGACGTCGGGACGTACGGGCGCCGGAACCCGCGGCAAATTTGAAATTTTTAAAAAAGTCATTTTTTAAAAAATGATTATTTTATAGTAAAACATTACTGTATCAATGCATTTCACATATATTTTGTCCCTACTGCTTTGTCCTGTGCCCCGCCTACATTTTGACTGTTCTTTCTGCCTGGAAACTTAGAAAAGTCCATGGCGTCCAAAAAGCGTCCCTTTATGTCAAAAGCGGTTTTAGACCAGCTAGAGAACAGCGATAGTAAATTAGAACCACTTGCAGAATTGAGTGATAATGATTCGTGGGGAAATCGTCATCAGACACTGAAAACGATTTTGCGACTTTGCTCAGCAATGTGCGAATTTGCCTCTGTATTTCAAATTTCAGTGTTTTTGGTTTGATTATATTATTGAAATAAATTTATTATTATTATATTATTATTTTTTATGATTATTAATTAAATTATAATTTATGATTTTGTGTTTCAAGTTTTATCATATCCGGAATGTTTACTAGACTCTTGTTCGGACAGATTTCAGTGAGTTATTCCTAAAAATTACAGCCTACAATAAAAAACTACATATTTCCATGCAAAAAAATGGTACCGCTTTCAGCACCAAAAATTGGAAATAATCATACAGCCAGGGAGGTTAATGTACCATTTAATTCCAGTTTGTTAATGCTGAACACAGATCCTGATGGGAGTGCAATATTAAGCAAGCTGCTAGCAGGCTTCTGCAGGTTTTCAACATACTTCAAAAAGTGCTGAAGCCTACTAGCAGCTTGTTTAAAGTGGCAATCAGCACTCCCATTAGAATCTGCTTTCAACATTTACAAACTGCAGCTGAATGGTACTTTAAAAACATCAACAAAGTTTGCTAAAAGCTCTGTAAATGCTTTGTCAAAGCTTGTTCTTCACACTGCTCGTATACAATCTGAAGCCTGTGTGAAACAGACCAAAGACAATATGCAGCAGTATTTACAAGAAGGTGGGCAGTGACAGACATAACAGCTGAACAGCATGTGCAGACACACAGGGGCCTTTTAGGTACTGGGGCCCATTATAGGCAAGGCCTTCCTCTTCCTGCATTGTGTCCTACAATCTCAGTAGCAAAATGATGGTCAGGGTACTTCTAATAAATTAAAGTAGTTCTGGGTCTATGGCCAGAACCTAATGGCAACCTTCACATTTCCCTCACAAAGGGTACAGGCATCAGCATGCCAAAAGGAGCTCCTATTTCAAGAATAGTAAACACTAACTACAATTGATAGGAACCCTTTTTTACTGACATTAATAAGTGGGGGCCCTTTAGTCACTGACACCAATATAATACTCCCACTAAGCACCAACGATTGGGGGCACATCACTGACCACTAATGTAACAACGCCCTTCTACCATTGAACAACAATGTATGCATTTATGCCAACTACCAATGCAGTGGGCAAATTATTACTGATCTCCTGTGTGATAGAATAATGTATATAGACCACTGATGAATCAAGGGAATTTAAACTGACTACCAATGTATTACATTACATTACATTACATTGAGTTTATATAGCGCCAAAGGGTTTGCTCAGCGCTGTACAATAGAGGGGGGGACAATACATGAAACATTACAGCAGCTACGAACAGCACACGAGGGGTAAGAGGGCCCTACTCTTTCGAGCTTACAATCTGGGAGGGAGGGGGTAGTGGTACAGGAGGAAGTGGCTGTGGGGGATGGAGTGGTAGGAGGAATGAAGGAGAGCAGCAGTTAGGTGAGGGTGGGGTAGGCTTCCCTGAAGAGGTGGGTTTTCAGGGAGCGCCTGAAGGTGAGGAGGGAAGGTGACAGTCTGATGGATTGGGGTAGTGAGTTCCAGAGGATGGGGGAGGACCTGGAGAAGTCTTGCAGACGTGCGTGTGAGGAGGAGACCAGGGAGCAAGATAGAAGGAGGTCCTGTGAAGAGCGAAGGGTACGGGTAGGGTGGTACTTGGGAATCAGGTCGGTGAGGTAGTTAGGGGCAGTGTTGTGAATGGCTTTGTAGGTCAGAGTGAGTAGTTTGAATTTGATGCGTTGGGCGATAGGGAGCCAGTGGAGGGAGAGGCAGAGGGGGGTGGCATGTATTAGGACAGTTTACAATTAGCACAAATGTAATAGGCGAATTTGTACTTATCACTAATGTAACAGCAGAATTTATACTGGCTAGCAATGTAATGGAGGAATTAACAACTGACCTGCAATTAAACTGATGCATTTACACTGTAGGTAACAGGGGAATTTAAAATGTCCACCAATGTATGAGAGCCATTGACAATGACTACCTTTATAATAGGGGCATTGTGTACAGTGTAACTGCCCCTGTTATATTGGTGATTAGTGTAAATGTCCTTTTACATTGGTAGTCTGTGTAAATACCAGCTTTTATCAGGTAATCTCTGCTGATTGTCAGTATGTCAAAAAGCCTTTCTTAGGGGAATGGTCTAAATTTGCTGAATTATTTGAGGGGAGCTTGCCATGAGGGAAGGGGTCTGATGGCAGCTCAATATGAAGGCACCTTACGTTATGGGGACTGGTGGTGACTGAATATCAAAGGAGCTCATAATAAAGAGATGGAGGTAGCTGGATAGTGTTGTTAATTAATATAAAATACTTTTGCAGCATAATATGATTTGTTGGATAGTAATAAGAATAAGTTAAAGTTGTCTATGTTCTTGCAGAGTGATAAAATGTGATACTCTAGACTAAATTCTTGCTGGATAATTTAACCCGCAATGGCGAAAGTTGATAGAATTTGCTATTACAGTGCGATTTACATAAATTGCTGTAATGACATGATACAGTATGATGTGCTGTTGCAGTGCAATGTGGTATTATGGTATGTGGATTATGTGATACTGCCTTTAGAGTCAATTTACTAAGATAGACAAGTTATTTTAACCCCATTTGCTATTTTATCTCATGATAATTTTCATATATACAGCTGTGCTCAAAAGTTTGCATACCCTGTCATACATCATGCATTTTGGCATTGATATTGAAAATATGACTGATCAAGCCAAAAAAAATTTCATTTAACCACTTGCCTAGCGGGCACTTTTACCCCCTTCCTGCCCAGGCCAATTATCATCTTTCAGCGCTGTTGCACTTTGAATGACAATTATTCATGCAACACTGTACCCATATGGAATTTTTATCATTTTTTTTTCACACAAATAGAGCTTTCTTTTGGTAGTATTTAATCACCACAGGGTGATTTTTTTTTGCTAAACAAATGAAAAAAAGACCGAAAACATTGAAAAAAAATCCTTTTTATTAGTTTCTATTATAAAATTTATCAAAGAGGTAATTTTTCTGTTGGGCGCTGCACTGATGGGCACTAATGAGGTGGCACTGGTGGGCATTGATAAGGAGGCACTGATGAGGCTGCATTGATATGTGGCACTGATGGGCACGGATAGGTGGAATGATGGGCACTGATAGGCGGCACTGATGGGCACTGACTGGCAGCACTGATGGGCACAGTTTTGCAGCACTGCTGGGCTTTGACTGGCAGCACTGATGGGCCCTAATTTGCGGACCCTGAATGGCATTGATAGGCAGCAATGATGGGCACTGTTGGGGCTGCACTGATATTAGTAGTGATGGGATGAACACCCCCCTGTTCGGTTTGCGGTCGAACAATCGAACCTAACGAAAGTCTGACCACGAACTTTAAACAGGGACAATTTACTAAGCTGTATCTTACTGCATCTGAGTATGCGGTAAGATATCGCTCAGTTACTAAAATACCACATAAGTTTTATTATTATGTCATGCGGTATTATAGTAGTGAAACATTCTTTAATGTTTCAGTTGTCAGTGGGGTTCTCCTCTGACAGCTAAAAGGAGAATGACAGGCGCATGGTGCGGTAATCCATGTAGGTGGTATGAGGTTCCAATTGGCAGGGGTAGTCCAGTAGGCACTGAGCGCAAGCTGTGATGAAGCGAAGCGTACTCTGTGGTAAAAGGAACAAAGGAACACAGCACCTCTATGTGTATAGTGTAGTATGAAATACTACTACAGTACACACGTAGAGGCGCTGTGTTCCTTTGTTCCTTTCTCCGCTGACAGCTGAATGTCAAAACAATTGTTGGCATTGCTCGACAATTATTATTTTTTTTTTTTTTAAACGGTGTGGGGTCCCTTCCCATCCATACCAAGCCCTTTGGGTCTGGTATGGATTTTGAGGGGAATCCCCCACACCAAAATGTTTTTGAAATTGGCATGGGGGTCTCCCCAAAATCTATACCAGACCCTTATCCAGGCATGTAGCCCGCCAAGTCAGGAAAGGGGGGGGATGAGCCAGTGCCCACCCTCCTGAACCATACCAGGCCACATGCCCTCATGGGGGGGTGTTTTGGGGCAGGAGGGCTCCATCCCAAAGCATCTTGTCCCCATTTTGATGGAGACAAGGGCCTCTTCCCCTGCAGGTGTGGGGACTTTTCGGAATCTGGAAGCCCCCTTTAACAAGGGGGCCCCCAGATCCCAGCCCCCCACCCATGTGAATGAATATGCGGTTGACTCGAACATGCAGCCCATCATTAATTATTAGTGTAGATGTCCCCTTTCCCACTTACCAGTTAAATGGACGCCCTCCCAGAACCGGACGACCATGCTGTAGCCATCAGTCGGCTATAGCGTGGTCAGCAAGTGGCTAAGGATAGTGATCATATGAAGCCAATTATTATCACATAGTTGTCTGGCTCCTTTTCAAATCATAATGATAACATAAATCACCAAAATGGCCCTGATCTAAAGTTTACATACCCCAGAATGTTTGGCCTTGGTACAGACATACAAGATGAAACACACAAGTTAAAATGGAAATTAAAGATTTATTTCTCACATCTGTGTTTTTTCAAATTAGTGTCTGTGTATAAATAGTCAGTGAGTTTGATAGCTCTCATGTAGATGCACTGAACAGGCTAGATACTGAGCCATGAGGAGCAGAACTTTCAAAAGACCTGTGTAACAAAACAATGGAACTTTATAAAGATGGAAAGGATATAAAAAGATATCCAAATCCTTGAATATGTCAGTCAGTTATTAAGAAGTGGAAATCTCGGGATGTATTGTTACAAAGCCAAAGTAGGGTAGACCAAGAAAGATTGCCACAACTGCCAGAAGAATTGTTTGGGATACAAAGAAAAACCTACAGATAAGCTCAGGAGCAATACTGGCTGCTCTGGAAAAAAGAAAGTGTTGTTGTATCAAGGAGCACACTACGACGTTACATTAACAAAAAGGAGCTGAATGGTGAAGTTGCCAGAAAGAAGCCTTTACTGCGCCAATGTCACAAAAAAGCCTGGTTACAATATACCTGACAACACCTTGACATGCCTCAAAATTTGTGGAGTGACGAGGCCAAAATAGCGCTTTATGGTCAGAACCACAAACGCTATATTTGGAGGGGGCCAACATTCTTATAGTGACAAGAATACGGAATACCATACCCACTGTAAAGCATGGCAGTGGCTTTTTGATGTTTTGGGGGTGTGTCAGCTCTAACCACAAGGGGAATCTTGTGAAAATTGATGGCAAGAGGAATGCAGCATGTTATTTGAAAATACTGACAGACAATTTGCATTCTTCTGCACGAAAGCTACGCATGGGATGCACTTGAATTTTTGAGCACAACAATGACCCTAAGCACAAGGCCAAGTTGACACTCCAGTGGTTACAGCAGAAAAAGGTGAAGAATCTGGAGTGGTCATCACAGGCTGCTGACCTTAATATCATTGAGGCATTCTGGGCAGATCTCAATTGTGCAGTCCATGCAAGATGACCAAAGACTTTGCATGACCTGGAGGGATTTTGTCAAGATGAATATAAGAATTCAGGGCCTCATAGACAACTATTACAAAAGGCTGCATGCTGCCATTGAGACTAAAGGGGACAATACACAGTATTAAGAACTACTTTTGAATGAGGTAATTTAATTTGATTACTTGTTGCCATGTTTTGTTTTATGATTGTGCCATTCTGTTATGACCTACAGTTGAATATGAGTCCCATAAGAAATAAAAAAAAGTGGTTTGCCTGTTCACTCTTGTTTTCTTTACAAATTATACTATATATTACTAATCCTCAAGGGTATGCAAACTTTTGAGCACAACTGTATATATAACAGAAAATTGAATGACAGATACTTACCGTAATTTTCCTTTCCTGCTTCATGGCAAGGGCCCTGACACCCACCCCCCTTCCCCCCTATGCTGCTGGACCTAACTCATAAATTTGAGCCCACCTGCAGCCTTGGTATTCCATAACTAGTTCTTCCAAGCTGAGTGGGATTTGTGCTGCCATGGAGATCATCAGGAAAGGAAAATTATGGTAAGTATCTATCATTCAGCTTTCCATTATCCCTGACGGCTCCATGTAAGCACATCTGGGAACTAACTAGCCACACAGAGGAGGGATAAGGCTACACACTACCTAATTTTGGCTAAAAGCAGAACCCAGGATGCCTCTGCCAAACTCAACTGTCATTAAGGCTGTTTCTATACAGTAATGAGCCATGATACAAGAACGTATATATTTATGCCCACGTAGATGACTTGCAGATAGTGTCTGGGAACACTCGGCCTACTGCAGCTCATAAGGTCAAGACCCTTCTAGTGGAGAGTGATGCGATCCCCCTGGCACCGAAAAACCTTTCAACTTGTAGGCCAAGGAGATGAGCTTCACCAACCAAGAGGCAATAACCTTCTTGGAAGCTGCAAAATCATTACAAGCTCTGACTTCCTGATGCCAGATGTCGCCTTGATGTAGCATTTTAAAGCTTGGCCCACATCCAATGAGCTAACTTTTTAGATACTCTCCAAGAGGGACATAGGAAGGACGAACTTCTTGTGTGATATGGACTCTGAAGGCCATTTACGCACAAATTTGAGCTTCAGCATGAGTAACACTTTGTCCGGGAAGAATGTGAGAGAGGGTTCTTTAAACCCCAAAGCAGATAAAACACTCTTCTGGCTGATGTAATTGCCACCAGGAAAGCAGTTTTTAATAAGAACTACCACAGGGGGCCACTTTGATTGAAGGCATCTGATGCAAAAAAGTCCAACACCAATGGAAGATCCTACTTCAGAAACGATCCCTTAGGGAGGATTCAACCTAACTGCAGCTGGATAACAGCATGATTTATTATTGGATGTCCACTATATGCAGGTGAAGGCAGAGATAGCTGAATTGTAGGCCTGTAGCATACTTACGCCTAAATCAAAATGAAGCCCCGTCTGCAAAAACATCAGAATGTGACAGACTTATGAAGAGCCCAGTGTAAAACCTTGATCAGCAGCAGTCCTGTGAATTTATGCTATATTCTACTATAGGCACTGTTAGTGCTGTCCTTCCTTGCTTTCATAAGAGCATTCACAACTTTACAGAGCACCTGAGAGCAGCCAAAGCCTCTGCCTCTCAAGACCCAAGCCATCAGCTTAAGCCTGTCGGGTACTGGACAAATGGGACTTTGAAGAAGATGTGTCTTGACCACATGCTTAATTAATTGTGACAACTTGGTCATCCACATCTTCCTTGGAAGAATCTGACAAGGATTGATTTGCCTGAGAAGGTTCTGAGACTACTCATTGGCAGAATATGGCAGAATATATGACCCATTCACAGGGTGAGTGGAAGCAACTCCTTTAGAATGTAATGACCACATGTTCATTGAATGTGTCAACCTGTTAGGTGTCAACATCTTTGTCCTTGACTGCTTGAACCAGCAGTGTTCATACAGTCATGCTCATCTGTATCTTTTTTCTTTTAAAGACTCTGAAGAGGATTGTTTGCCTAGAAGGCTAGAAGACTAATCCTTGATAGAATAGATAACTATTTTACAGGGTGAGAGGAAACATGACTTTAGAGTGCATTAGCTTCATGTGACAACATGTTAGGTGTCATCATCTATATCCTTGGTTGCTTGAACAAAGCAGTATTCATGCAGTCATGTCCATCCGCATCATCCTCTTTGGAGGACTGTTTCACCTGGGCAGGCTAGGCAGCTTCTCATCACCAGAGCAGGATTCAAAACTACTCCTTTAAAAGATAAGTTCACCTTTGGGAACATGTAACATGTTCCCAATGCAGTACAGGGGGAAGTTCTCCATGCAGGCTGTCACTTTTTAAAAACAGCTGTGGGGGGCCTCAGCAGTTGTCGGCTTGTAGTTCTGTAGAGTGCTGTAGTAGTTTATTGGTTCTTCCCGTCAGTGTATCAGCTTACCCGTACAGGAAAGCAAAAATAATAACAGGTCTACAGGAGACCATCAGTGATCTGTTGATCGCTGGTGAAATGCTTTACAGGCTCCCAAAACAAAAAATTATTAATGCATATGTTTTTAGCTGCAAAAAATGTGCATTTATTATTTTTTGTCAAAAAGTGAACTTATCCTTTAAGAGTGTATTGACAATGTGTTTATTGAATGTGATATCCTGCTAGGTGTCACCATCTCTAACCTTGACTGCTTGTACCAGCAGGATATATACAGTCATGCTTATCCCCATCTTCCTCTTTATACAGTCTGAAGGGGACTGTTTTCCCTGGGAAGGCTATGAAACTGCTCACTGCCAGAGCATATAACCAGGGGCGGACTGACAACTCATGGGGCCCCCGGGCAATAGGGGATCATGGGGCCCCTGTGTCCTCGCCCACACTCAAACCACACCCAAAAAAGCCTATGAAAGGTACCAGGGGCATTTCATTGGACCCTTTACTTACCACGGGCCCTCGGGCAGTGCCCGAGTTCCCAAATGGTCAGTCCGCCCCTGCATATAACCCTTTTACAGGGTGAGTGGAAACAAATTCTTTTGAGTGTATTGGCCTCTTGTTTAATGAATGTGACAACCTGTTAGATGTCATCATCCTTATTTCTGGTTGTTTGGACAAAGCAAGATTCATGCAATCATGTTCATCCGCATCTTCCCCTTTGGATAGTCTGAAGAGGCAGTTTTTCCTGGGAAGGCTAGAAGACTCCTTATTGCCAGAACATATGACCCTTTCATGGGATGAGTAGAAACACTCCTTTGAGTGTATTGTCTAATGAATGCAACAACCTGTTAGGTGTAATCAGATTGCTTGATCACAGCAAGATTCATTCAGTCATGTTCATCCACATCTTTTTTTTTAAGACCCTGAAGAGTGCTGTTTTGCTTGGAAAAGCTCTGAGATTGTTCATTGCCATAATAGATAATCCTTTCACAGGGCTTTGCCTCTCGCTTAAAAAAGCAACTAACAAATAGTAATTCAATACAGTAGCAAATAGCTTGCTTGGTAACAAACTCTAAAGGGTTAACTACTGTTAGAAGGAGGCTGATCCTGCAGCTTCCAACTACAGCTCTGAGATCACCACATGGTTAATGATGAAAAAGTTTTGTTCAGAAGAGCAACAAAAGGTAGGAATCTGCAACATAATTACAACATTCTGCAATGTACACAAACCATCCAAGGGAATAATTGACACCATAAAGATCTTCTCTCTTTTTTTTTTGGCTAAGAAACTGGAGAGCATAAAAAAATATAAAAGGATGTCCTATACCTCAACAGATAATAGCTGGCTACCCCTGAGGGGGTTGGCATAATGGCATAATAGTAAAGCAAACATGAGAAGGCACCACGGGTTATACAATGTGTGAACAGACAAAGTATTACTTTGTGCCCCTGTTATGCAGAGTAATACCTGTGGGGAGCTCAGGGCATGCACAGTGGCCACAGGAAGCATAGCACAACAATACCTAGCAATGCAGCATTCATTTGGATACAAAACATTTAGCTCACCAAACCTCTGCCGTCCATGTAAACACCAACACTGCGTGGGTGCACGTGCCTAATTCACATGGACCTAGAAGACCCCAGACAAGGCTGTTAGCCATAAAAAAAAGCCACCCCAAGGACCTACAGTGGGGCTCCCTGGATTATGGGTCATTTAGCTGGTACACCAGGGATTGCATCCAGCTTAAACCCACATGCATGGATGGACAGCCAACCCTTTACACCAGCCAGGTGGAGGAGCATGCCTAGGTCCTGCACTTAAGAAAAAAAAGAAAGTAACACCGAGGCTGCAGGTGGGCTCAAATGTATGAGATAGGTCCTGGAAGCATGGGGGGGGGGGGGGGGCAGAGCCTTTACCAAGCTGTTCTGACATGGAGCCATCAGGGAAATATTTATATAGTATATATATATATATATATATACAGGTGAAACTCAAAAGATTAGAATATCGTGCAAAAGTTCATTTATTTCAGTAATGCAACTTAAAAGGTGAAACTAATATATGAGATAGACTCATTACATGCAAAGCAAGATAGTTCAAGCTGTGATTTGTCATAATTGTGATGATTATGGCTTACAGCTCATGAAAAACCCAAATCCACAATCTCAGAAAATAAGAATATTGTGAAAAGGTGCAATATTCTCAGCTCAAAGTGTCACATTCTAATCAGCTAATTAAGCCATAACACATGCAAAGGGTTCCTGAGCCTTTAAATGGTCTCTCAGTCTGATTCAGTAGGAATCACAATCATGGGAAAGACTGCTGACTTGACAGTTGTGCAGAAAACCATCATTGACGCCCTCCATAAGGAGGGAAAGCCTCAAAAGGTAATTGCAAAAGAAGTTGGATGTTCCCAAAGTGCTGTATCAAAGCACATTAATAGAAAGTTATGTGGAAGGGAAAAATGTGGAAGAAAAAGGTGCACAAGCAGCATGGATGACCACAGCCTGGAGAGGATTGTCAGGAAAAGGCCATTCAAAAGTGTTGGGGATTTTCACAAGGAGTGGATTGAGGCTGGAGTCAGTGCATCAAGAGCCACCACACACAGACGGATCCTGGACATGGGCTTCAAATCTCGTATTCCTCTTGTCAAGCCGCTCCTGAACAGCAAACAACGTCAGAAGCATCTTACCTGGGCTAAAGAAAAACAGACCTGGTCTGTTGCTCAGTGGTCCAACGTCCTCTTTTCTGATGAGAGCAACTTTTGCAACTCATTTGGAAACCAAGGACCCAGAGTATGGAGAAAGAATGGAGAGGCACACACTGCAAGATGCTTGAAGTCCAGTGTGAAGTTTCCACAGTCTGTGTTGATTTGGGGAGCCATGTCATCTGCTGGTGTTGGTCCACTGTGCTTCAGGGTCCAGGGGTCCAGGGTCAACGCAGCCGTCTACCAGGAGATTTTGGAGCACTTCATGCTTCCTTCCACAGATGAGCTTTATGGGGATGCTGACTTCATTTTCCAGCAGGACTTGGCACCTGCCCACACTGCCAAAAGCATCAAAACCTGGTTCAATGACCGTGGGATTACTGTGCTTGATTGACCAGCAAACTTGCCTGACCTGAACCCCATAGAGAATCTATGGGGCATTGCCAAGAGAAAGATGAGAGACATGAGACCGAAAAATGCAGAAGAGCTGAAGGCCGCTATTGAAGCATCCTGGTCTTCCATAACACCTCAGCAGTGCCACAGGCTGATAGCTTCCATGCCACGCCGCATTGAGGCAGTAATTGCTGCAAAAGGGGCCCAAACCAAGTACTGAGTACATATGCAAGCTTATACTTTTCAGAGGTCTGATATTGTTCTATGTACAATCCTAGTTTTATTGATTGCATGTAATATTCTAATTTTCTGAGATGGTGGATTTGGGGTTTTATGAGCTGTAAGCCATAATCATCACAATTATGACAAATCACGGCTTGAACTATCTTGCTTTGCATGTAATGAGTCTATCTCATATATTAGTTTCACCTTTTAAGTTGCATTACTGAAATAAATGAACTTTTGCACGATATTCTAATTTTTTGAGTTCCACACACACATATATATATATATATATATATATATATATATATATCTTAGAATGGACTAAAAAGCATGTACTCACAAAATATAATCATTTATTACATTATTAATAGAGATATTCAGTTTGTTCATTCATTCAAAAGAACAAGAGAAAATGTCATAAAAACAAATCTAAACATCAAATATCAAACATTCATATATAATTTCTGCACAACAAGTCCTTGCTGACTTTTTCTTTCAGTGGTGGTAGGATCCACTTGAATGTCACAGTAAATAAAACAAGCTGTTTTCTTGATAGAAGGGATGCTCGGAACTCTAAGGTGGTCCAAGAATGTCACAATAAATGTACACATACAAATAGTCTTGGTCACATTCATTTCTCTATAGTCATGGTGACCAGATATTGCTTTCTCTTCAGCTTCATGCTGACAATAATTGTAGAGTGGAGCATCTATAGCAACAAGTTAAAATTTATTTGCCCTTAGCACTTTTTTGATCCCACTGTTTTTATAAATAAACATGAGAAAGTTCTAAGTTGTTCGTTTGACTCCTTTAGTAGAAATTACCTCAACTATATTATTTTCATAGCTACTGATGAGGTCTGTGCTGCGTTTAGCATAAATAAATATAGTATATAGCATGTATATATATATATATATTTTATACTGTATCTATGGCAATGATATATACTGTATCTATGGCAATGTAAAAGATTGTGTGTAAGGACTGTTTTCATCACTATACTAAATTTCAGATAATTTAAAAGGGACTTCAAACTATTACTCAGAATAGTGTAAACGTTTAAAGGATATTTACTTTTATTTAAAAAAATTTGCAACCCCACTGCCCTAATAATCATATTGTAAATTAAAACTACACTGCTCAAAAAAATTAAAGGAACACTTTTTACTCAGAATATAGCATCACATCAGTTAAACTCCTGGGATATTGATCTGGTTGGTTAAGTAGCAGAAGCAGAGGGGGTTGGTAATCAGTTTCAGCTGCTTTGGTGTTAATTCAATTATCAACAGGTGCACTAGATGGGCAAAAATGAGACAACCCCCAAAATAGGAATGGATTTACAGGTGGAGGCCACTGACATTTTTTTCCCTGCTCATCTTTTCTGACTGTTTTTCACTAGTCTTGCATTTGGCTAGGGTCAGTGTCATTACTGGTAGCATGAGGCAATACATGGACCCTACAGAGGTAGCACAGGCAGTCCAACTCCCCCAGGATGGCACATCAATATGTGCCATTGACAGAAGGTTTTCTGTGTTTCCCAGCACAGTCTCAAGAGCATGGAGAAGATTCCAGGAGATAGGCAGTTTCTCTAGGAGAGCTGGACAGGGCCATAGAAGGTCCTTAACCAATCAGCAGGAACGGCATATGCTCCTTTGTGCAAGGAGGAACAGGATGAGTACTGCCAAAGCCCTACAAAATGACTTCCAGCAGGCCATTGGTGTGAATGTCTCTGACGAAACAATCAGAATCAGACTTCATGAGGGTGGCCTGAGGGCCCGACCTCCTCTAGTGGGCCCTGTGTTCACTGCCAGCGCCACAGAGCTCGACTGGCACATGCCATTGAACACTAGAATTGGCAGGTCTGCCACTGGTGCCCTGTGCTTTTCACAGATGAGAGCAGGTTCACCCTCAGCACATGTGACAGACGTGAAAGAGTCTGGAGCAGCCATAGAGAACATTATGCTGCATGTAACATCGTTCAGCATGACTGTTTTGGTGGTGGGTCAGTGATGATCTGGGGAGGCATATTAATGGAGGGATGCACAGACCTCTACAGTCTAGACAATGACACCCTGACTGCCATAAGGTATTGGGATGAAATCGTTGGACCCATTGTCAGACCCTACGCTGGTGCAGTGGGTCCTGGGTTCCTCCTAGTGCACAACAATGCCCGGCCTCATGTGGCGAGAGTATGCAGGCAGTTCCTGGAGGATGATATAAATCCAATAGAACACCTCTGGGATATCATGTTTTGGTCCATCTGATGCCACCAGGTTGCAGTTCAGACTGTCCAGGAGCTCAGTGATACCCAGGTCCATATCTGGGAGAAAATATCCCAGGACACCATCCGTCATCTCATTAGGAGTCAGGCATGAATACCAACACATGGGGGGCCATACAAACTATGGAGAAGCATTTTGGGTTGCTGCAATGAAATTGCAGCAAAATGGACTAGCCTGCTGCATAATTTTTTCACTTTTATTTTCGAGGTGTCTTTGAATTCAGTCCTCTGTAGGTTGATAATTTTCATGTCCATCAAATGATGGGGAATACTTACGTTCCTAACACATTACCTAGTTCATATCAGTATGATATTTTTCCCCGTTGAGATCTGATGTGTTTTCAAATTGCTCCTTTAATTTTATTTGATTTTATTTTATTTTGCAGTGTACAAATATCAGATCTCTTCAAGATCACTACAAAAATACCTGCAACTGGAGCTGCAAGTAATTGGGCTCCAATTTTTATATTTCAAATGTATATTTAATGGTTTACCTGGAGCTTAGCTTCATGAGAAAAATCACAATTTATACACATACTATTCAATTGGTGCTTCTTTACACAGAGCAATCAGCCAAAATGGACAGTGTATAAGTGGGGATTGAAATATTCCAGTATTGATAGCACATTTATAAATAGGCCTGTATAGAATCTAGAGACTGAAGTAACTCTTAAAGCTCTAAAAAGTAGCTTGAGTAAACAAACACATAAATAATGTGTTGTGGATCAGTCTGTCATTTATCCTTGACTCCTATTGTGTTATTGTCGAGCACTGCAAATGTTTTCTGCAGTGGATATGTATTCAAGTAAATCTATATTTTTTAATTCTAAAACATACATAGAAAATCGAAATCTCAATTTACTGCCACAACATTTTCCATTGACCTTGTACCTCTGGGTGGTAACTTTGTTGAAAAAACCAACCACATTGTGTTCAGCATGTTCTATCGCAAAGCTTTCTTGGCCATTCTTCTCATGTCAGTCAAAGAAGTGTAATTAGATCTGCAGTCCTGTAACCAGGAGTCAAGCTAAAGCTTGATGTCACAGAGCCGGTCTAGGCCTGACCAGAAGCTGGCTTCATCTTTCAGCGCACTGCTGCATGGCTAGATGCTCTAGTGAGCTCTGGAGGGGCAGAGCAGAGCGCCGGTAGCTGACAGTCACAGCTCTCTGTTCACTGAAGATCGAGAAAAGAGTGATTAGTGATCATGTAGTCACTCAATTCTTGGACATGGAACCAGCAGTGGAAAGCTGCAGCATGGGATCGATGCTGAAGCCATCTAGGCGAATATGTATATGTGCTTGTTTTTTTATGTACCATACTTACTGTATCTTTTCAGTTGAAATAGTGCTTTTTTCCTGTGTAGTAAATTTCGCCCTTGTTTAAACCCGACACTTGTACTCATCCAGTACACATGAATTGAGAACTCTTAAGGGTGCTTCTTTGGCCTTAGGTAAAGGTTTGTGGTCAGTTCACCCCTATCAGTTCCACCATCCTTTTAAAAACTCACTCCTATGTTCTGTGTTGGCCCCTTTACACTTGTTCAGGTTGATATTACACATCTACCCTTATTCTGTTCTGCACAATCCATGGGGATACAGATAACTAAAGTGAATAGCAGCAGAACAGAAGGAGCTTCAATGTCGGAGGTCTCCAATAAGGACAACAATTTTTTTTTACCATAGTAGATGGCATGAATTAGGATTTTTCATTCCAGTAACTAATGTACATCAAGGCATTCCTGTATTTCTCTGAGGTCAGTGTGACACAGAATTTCCTCTCACTGCACCAGTGAAAACAACTTACACCCTCAACTTTTGTGTTTTTCAGAATTCCTAACCTTGTGAAGGTACGTGAAAGTGCCCCTGTTTTCTACCCATACAGGACAAAGCAAAAAGATCTTTTCACTTCCCCCTCCCGGCAGATACCTACCTTTCATTTGCTCCCATGCCGCTCTGTTTGGCCAATGGGTAACTGAAAGGAAAGCCCTATGTAAGCTCTAGGCCAACTTAATAGCGCTTACATGGAGCTTAGAACCATGTGACAAACCTAACCAATCATTAAGCACCAGGCTGTCACATGGAAGAAGTGAAATGAGAGACATGGGTTTCTTTATCCAGAAGTAGCAGGTAGTTCTCTTTAATAACTAAATGGTGCAAAAGAAAGGGGAGTATAAATTGCTGAAGAAGTGGAGGTTGGGTGACTCTGTTGCTTTGCCTTGCATGCACAAAACACAGGGTCGCATCAACAGATGCAAGCGGTGCTGCCATCTCTGAGCATGCGTGATGGTAATAGGGTTCCTTTATATATTATTTATGGACATGTGAAGTGCCTCCCCCATTAATCTCTGTAAAATCAAAGGTCATTGTCAAACTCACCACATGCTGAAATAGATAGTTGGTGCCCTTATTTCGCATATAGAAAGACTGTTGCCTGGTGTGCAGTGGGATCCCAGAAGACATCTTAGTTGTGAGATATAGACATTATTACCTCTAATCCTTTTCTCTTCAACAATTAAATGAAGACTGTAATAAAAAGAAATACATAAGCTGCCATTGCTAAAAATTTCTGAGAATACTACTTGATGGGCTATCTCTTACTGGGCTCCATTCACAAAAGCAGATCATACGCGGTATTTAGGTGTTTTCCCAAATACCACATGCAATCCTGAAAATGTCAATTCACTATTGTTTTATGTGGTATTTCATGCAGTATTTTAGTAGTGAAAACATGCGGTAATTTTAATCTATTTACAGTAGTAAATATTACATTGATAAGAAGCAGACAGCCACTGGCGTCCTTAACAATCAGTAACTGTCATGGCCACGTTTTGGTGTAACACATGAGGGCGAGGAGCCAGTGAGGTAGAGACTGTATCTTTTGAGATTGTTTAGAAACCAGCACAGACGTTGTGTATACGGTGCATATACACATCCGGCAGTCAGGACACACTACATTTACCCACAAGGTGCAGTCCTCATGTTGGAAAGCTTTGGAGACATACACATGGTGCACCAGTTCAGTGCACTCTGCCTGTGTGAGTAGTTTTTATTCAATTTTTAAATAAATGTTTTTTATACAGAGAGCACTATGATCCTTTATTATGCTTTGGATAGATATTCATGATCGTTGAGAGGATCGAAGAGAAACTACCTACCAGCCAGAAGGAAGAACCCTCATTACCCAGGGCACAAAAGGGTTAAAACGCTCATTTACCGAAGTCATAGTAGGTCTAACCTTTAAAGTGAGAGGTTGATGGTGGTGGTTACACACTAAGTGGTGAAGTAACATCTGTTCCTTACGGAGGAGCTAGTGTGGCATATTTTTAGAAGACTACTATGAAAGACTATTTTATGTAACATCGTTACAGTATATTTGAATGCATGTTTTGCCCTATATACATGGAATACAGTTTATATAACCATCTTGCATTAATATGGCCCGGTCTGGTAATTCCATGCTCACATCATTCCTTTATGCAGCACTCTTTCCTTCTATTTTCTTTTATTACTGGTTGCTAAGGATGCCGGTGGCCGTCTGCTCCTTAACAACGTGGTATTTACTACTGTAAATAAATACTACTAAAATACCGCATGACTTCATAAAATAATTCATGTGGTAAAAAATTAGAATTTTTAGTGAATTTCAAAAATCTTTTTGAAAAACACTGTGCGGTAACCCATACTTGGATGCGGTAAGATACCGCTTTGTGATTAGAGCCCACTATCTCTTACTAATTTAAGATGCTGAACTGGAGCAAGCATGTTGATCAAGAAAATTGAGCTGGAACTACTAATCTGCTAAAGCATACTGCCAGGCATAGAGGCTAATTCTACAACTCTAATAGTTCTTTCCCTTACAGTCAAGGAACGTATACAGAAACTCCTGAAAAGACAGTAAACAAACATTTCCAAATCTTAATCGCTTCCCGACCACCCTATAGCAGAAGTACTGCTACAGGGCGGCGGAGCTGCTCAAAATCACATGCGTATATACGTGATTTTGTATTTCCGGGTAGGGGGTACACGCCTATTCCTACCCGTGCCGCCATTGGCGGCTTCAGCTGTTGATCACCGGATCCAGGCCAGAGTTTTCCCGCCAATACCCGGTAATCACCGAGGTACAGTGACAAAGGAGAAGTCTGTATGTAAACAATACAGATCTCTACCCTGTCAGCATCAGCACGTTGCTTTATATTGCTCTGCATAGCAGAGCAATACAAAGCAACGTGCTTACACAGTAGAGCACACACAGTAAAATAGTACACAGTTAACCCTTTGATTGTCCCAGATGTTAACCCCTTCCTGCTCAGTGTCAATAGTACAGTGTCAGTGCTTTTTATTAGCACTGATCATTGTATTAGTGTCAGTGGGGATGTCAATGGCAGTTAGCCTGTTCCTCCCAGTGGCAAAATGCCCACCGCAGTCCCACTATAAGTCGCTGATCGCTGCCATTACTAGTATTAAAAAAAACAATTCCAGTCTATATACACCAGCATTTGTATAACTTTCACGTAAAACAATTAATTTGTACGTATTGGGATTTTTTTTAGCAAATACATGTAGCAGAATACATTTTGGCCTACATTTATGATGAAATTTGATTCTTTAAATTTTTTTACTAGATATGTTTTATAGTAAAAAGTCAAAATTATATATTTTTTTCAAAATTGTCGGTCTGTATTTGTTTATAGCGCAAAAATTAAAAATGCAGATGTGATCAAATCCCACCAAAAAAGCTCTATTTGTGGGCAAAAAAGGACATACATTTCATTTGGGTGCAGCGTTGCATGACCGCGCAATTGTCAGTTAAAGTAACGCAGCTACGTAACGCAAAAAATGACCTGGCCAGGAAGAGGGGTAAATCCCCTGGAGGACAAGTGGTTAATTATCCAATAATCTACGTGTTAATAGTTATCTGAAATATGCATTCACTTTCTTCCAAGTATAATTATGTAGGCACCTCTGGGAAAAGTACAAAGATTGTATACTACCCTTTGCCAATTTAAAGGGAATTGCTTATTTTCCCATATCCTTTAAACTGGACATAAAGCTAATGTACTTGCTACGCTTAAGCATTTGTGCAGCATTTATATTGTATGCTCATTTAATGCACTTGGCATAATTGTAGCCATCCAACATTGATTAGAAATGAACCTGACATGGTCTTATTCATTACTACAGTACAGTAACAGTGCTGATGTCCTGTACCTTGTGGTCCCTAGTAGTGTCTGTGTTAGTGTGTCTGCACAGTGTCCTTGGATGCAGGTTGTACATAGGGTCCAATTTCTGTCAAGGTCAAGATTAAAGTGTTACTAACCCACAACAGTAAAATCAGTCTGTATATGCAGTAAAGCATGCTTGTTATACTCACTGTGGAACCTAAGGGGTTAATACTCTGCATTGCATAAAAAGGCTGTTTGATCCTTTTTTCTCTGCCCCTCCTCTTGTTGAAATGACCATCGGATACAGACTGAACCCGTGGTCACATGCACATGCTCAGTTTGGTGTGTATTGCTTGAGAGGTTTATTATTGAGTGTTTTTTTTTTCTTGGGAGGGTGCATGTGATCAGCACAGGGCCAATCAGCACTGTCCAGACAGAGGGTCAAAGGTTTCACATCCTTCTAGAGCAGAAAGAGAACTCCTCCTACAAGCTTTAACCACTTCCTGTCCAGCCCATGTACATAAATGGCCGGACGGGAGCAGTGCAGGAGTGTGTGTTTGTTTATAAATGTCCTTCCACTTCCCTGCCTGTGTGTGCTCCCTGGGAGTGTGCAGCACCGTGATCCGGTGCCTGCTGTGTTGTCCTGAGACACCGATCTCTGTAGGGACCTCTGTGTGAGGTCCTGATCATGTGATCACTGATTGGCTAATCAGTGATTACATGAATAGCAGTAAGCAAAATGTCACTTCTGGCATCATTGCTTACTACTAGTGAAATCTGTGAATGATCACAGAGGTCACATGGTACAAGGCTATTCACAACAGCCTTGTACCATGTGGCAAGCTGTGAACAATCACAGCTCACACAGTATTTCTCAATGGCTGCAAGAATGCAGCCAGAGAAAAGAAGAAATTATTGCTTTTACAGCCTTTATGGGTGTTAAAGCAATCAGTTTAAAAAAATAAATAAATCTTCATCGCCCCCCACAAGTAGTACAGTATCACTATGGTAACACTGTAGACAGAATGGTAAAACAGAAATAATAATATAAAAAAATACAAATAAATGTAAAAAGTTTTTTTGAAAAATTATAATTTTTGGTTATAAACTAATTTCGGTTATTTTTTTTGTATTAAAAAGATAGCTGAATACATTTTGGCCATGATTTATGAAGAAAGATCATTTCTTTTTAAAATTGTATAAGAAAAACATAAAACAAAAAAATATTTTTCAAAATGTTTGGACTTTTTCATTTATATAGCTAAAAAATAAAAATCCCAGTGGTGAATAAATACCACCAAAAAAAGTTTTATCTGTCTAAAAAAAATGCTAAAAAATGTATATGGGTACAGTGTTGCATGACTGCACAATTGTCATTCAAAGTGTGATAGCCCTGAAAATTGGCCTGGACAGGAAGGGGGTGAAAGTGTCCGGACTTAAAGTGGTTAACCAGTGCTCTGCTGAAGTCACAAGACTGCTCTAACTGCTGATGAGAGAATTTATTTAGCAGTTTATATTTACTAAAATAATTGCATTTCCATGTTGTGTGTACTGTGGGAGACCAGGTATAGTGAATGCAGGGTCCTGGGTTTAGTATAACTTTAATCTATACCTCTGAAACTAAGGTCCACCCTCTGCCATTTGTCTGTAATATTCCAAAGCTTGAGTGAGCAGAAAAGCGTGTAACATTTAAATGTTTAATGTTGGCATGATCAGTGGTGTAAGCGTCAAGGACTTTATCCCAGTTTAGTGCTCAACAGTGCTTAGGCTCCGAGGGGCTCCACAATGATGAAGCAATTAATTTGAAGGCTAATACATGCTGCACATCAACATTATTGTTACTTTAGAGATATTTTAGACCAGGGCTTAAAATTTCGAGTCTAGACCTACTAGCCAGGCACAAACCTTACTCTCCACCAGTTGCCTCACCCAACCTTGCCCAGGTCCACCTCCAACCCCACCCCCAGCCTGGCCCCCCAACCCTGACCTCAGCCCTGCCCCCAACCACGCCCCCTTAAATCTTATGAAATTACATTTTTCTTTAGAATAAAGAGTCCAAAATATAAAAAACTGCAATTATAACATAGCTTTATTATGTCAATTTAAACATAACAGCAATAGCTTAATAGCAATAGGGTGCAATCAAAATATCAAGTTTTACAGCTTTAAACCTGTAGTGAACATTTTGTATTTTTTTGTTTATCTCCTGCATCTTTAAAAAGAGACTTTTTAATATGACAATATGATTTTTGTTAGTGAGCACATATTTTCAGTTATTATTGCAGTTTTTCCTTAAACTGATTTTTGTATAATACTTTTATATTAATATTATTAATTTATTAAAGTCCAGTTGTATTTTAGCAGAAAATTATACAAAGAAAATCAATGTGTTCTGGAACAGTATATAACAAGTGTCTTACAGTTTACTTTGTAGTCCTATGCTCAGAGGTATACTGCAGTATACTAAGGTCACTGAGCTCTGTGTGAGGGCAGTGCAGTGGTTTCTCTACAGTGATCCCCCAAAGCGGTGGAGAGCGGGCCTCTCCTCTTGTCCCCCGCGGTGGGGGAGAGCGGACCTCTCCTCCAGTCCCCCGCGGCGGTGGAGAGGGTGTCTCCTCTCAGCAGAGGAAAGCGGACCTCTCCTGCACCTGTCCCCTCAGCGGCGCTGCCAGTGTAATGGCGGTGCCGAAGAAGCCGGAAACCGGAACTCAGCTTCACAATGAGGCTTGGAGCGCAGGTGCAGCTGCTCCATCCATCATCTGTGCTCGCTGCTCACCACACAAGAATTTCTCCTCGCATTTGGCGAGCGGGTGAGCGGCTTTTTCAAGCCTTATTTTAGACCAAGCCAATTTTAGGCTTGTACTTCAGAATTGTTGTTATCTTTGAGACATTTAGAGAGACTTAGTGACCCTACCTGTGAACCGTAAAATGATTTCCTCCTAAATGGCTGCAATATCTCTGCATTACATTCACCTGATGGTAAAAGTATCCCAAGCACGGCTAAATATAATGATAACATATACCTAATGAGGAATGCTATGACAATACTCAAAGTTCTTTCCTCAAATGGCTGGCAGACCTTAAATGCTGCTTGTTCGCATTCTTTTGCTCATTAGTTATTTGATAAAAAAACACTATAAGCATTCTCAAGAAGTTCCTGCGTAGAGATACCTTTTCAATATTTTAGATCAGGGATTATTATTATTATTATACAGTGTTTATAAAACGCCAATAGTTCGCTCAGCGCAGGGATATGCTGTAATCACTGTCCAGTGGATGCAAGGCAATGCACCATGTAATGTAAAATTACACTTGAGTATATTCCTGTGTAGAATTTGCATTTACACCTCGGTCACATCAAAGTCGATTTTGAAATTGTGCGACTTACGGTGAAGTTGCACGATTTCAAAATCGGATGACTTACCAATTTGAGGTGCAAATTGCAAGACATCTGACACAGATGTCTATGCAAATTGCAACAAAAGTAGTGCATACACTACTTTAGAAAATGGTACAGTTCCAACTTGGTGGGAGCCACACCAATATGACCCCTCTAATAGCAGACAATAGGGTGCAACTTAGCATATGATTTGCAAGTCGCCTGGCATGGAACTCGCATTCCAAATCACACCCGATGTGACCGTTGGCTTAAAGGAGAAGTACAGCCAAAGCTATTTTGTTCTGTACTCTTGAGACCCGTTTTCAGCTGACAGCGGGCTGAAGCTCCCTATTGGCTGACGTCACTCAGCGTGTCCAGCCTGGGGAAAGATCCCGATCTGCTGAGAGCCTGAGCCAGCCACTCCCTCCCCCTCTATAAAATAGATAAAGTGCAGCGCTAAAAGCCTCTATAGCCCAGCACTCCAGTGAGTGCAGAAGGGGGGGGCAGAGCCAGGGGTGGACTGACAACTCATGGGGCCCCGGGCAATAGGCGATCATGGGGCCCCTGTGCCCTTGCCCAAACTCAAAAAAGCCTATGAAAAAGGTACCAGGGGCATCTCATGGGGCCCCCTACTGACCCCGGGCCCTCGGGCAGTGCCTGAGTTTCCAAATGGTCAGTTCGACCCTGGGCAGAGCAGACAGCTCAGAGCGGCTGTGAGAACTCAGTGATCAGCAGTCATTTGATTGCTGGGCTCTCATCCTTAGACCCGGTGGGGGACAGATGCAGCATCAGGCCAATGCTGCATCCACCTAGTAAGTATGATTTAAAAAATAAAAGAAATACCATACTTCTCTTTTAAGCTCAGTCTTACACAAATTAGAACATTTTGTACTGCAGGATCTATATGTTTTGAAATGCAAGTTTACTTTTTTGACAGCTCTAACTTTTAATAGTGTCCCCCAGTTGGTACTGTATGTACAGTATGTAATGTTTGATTAAAACAAGGGTTTCTTTAAAAGAACATTATTAGGCAGCGTATAATCATATGTTTTTTTTTGTCATTTAAACGTTTGCCTTTTCATTTTTAACATAAGTTCTTTTTAATAATTTTTTTCATAATGTATCAGCTGCAGTGTACCATTTTCTGCCAGTACAAAAGTCATTTGAATGTTTGATTTACTGTAAAAGATTTTTTGGCAACACTGAATATTGGTGTTCAATATGCATTGCACTCACAATTGTTAAAGACATCATCTAATAGTTAAAGTGGTTCTAAAACCTAAAGGTTTTTACCTTAATGCATTGTATTGAATCCCCCTCTGCGCCCCCCCCCCCCTTTATACTTACCTGAGCCCATTCTTGATTGAGTGCTGTACATGAGAGATGAGGCTCTCCTAGCTCTGTCCCTTCTCTCTGGGCAGATTAATAGTAGCACTGCTGTCAATCAAATCCTGTGATGAGGGAGCTGGGGGCAGGGCCAAGCTGTTCTGTCTGTGTCAATAGACGCAGAAAGGACGGCTTGGGAGCAAGTCTGCACGAGTGCCCCCATAGAAAGCGGCTTCCTATGGGGGCACTTGCTGAAGAGGAGGGGCCAGTAGTGCCAGTGGAGAAAGTGCCGTGTTTTGTTTGAGCAAATACCATTCTTTCATTAGTCTGCTACATCCTGTTGGATGAGAAAAGCTGGTCTTTGGGAGTTCAATCTGATAAAGACTGTCTGCAGGGATTGTATCTGCTTGTACAGGTCAGACATAGAGGTTTCAGCAAGGGATGTCACTAATACAACAGTTGGAGTCAGAATAGTCAAAACATGGTAGAATTCCTACAGTGTGCTGTGTATATGTGTGTCTAATCTGCAATCAAGCTTCATCCTCCATCTTTTGAAAGCACATGGTTGCACAAGCTTACTGCATTTCACCTGTGAATGATGAAAACTGTTTTTCTGCATTGGACTGTGTTCATCTTCTCAACCACCTGCCTACAGGGCACTTATACCCCCTTCCTGCCAAGGCCAATTTTCAGCTTTCAGTGCTGTCGCACTTTGAACGACAATTGCGCGGTCATGCAACACTGTACCCATATGAAAGTTTTTTTCATTTTTTTGAGACAGATAAAGCTTTCTTTTGGTGGTATTTAATCACCTCTGGGTTTTTTATTTTTCGCTAAACAAACCAAAAACAACTGAAAATTTTGAAAATAAAACCTTTTTTCTTAGTTTCTGTTATAAAATGTTGAAAATTAGTGATTTTTCTCCTTCACTGATGTGCGCTAATGAGGCTGCAGTGATGGGAACTGATAGTCTGCACTGATGGGCACTGATAGATGGCACTGATGAGGAGGCGCTGATTGGGATTGATAGGCATCACTAATGGGCACTGAAAGGCAGCACTCAGATATGGCACTGATAGGTGGGTCTGTTAGGCGGCACTGACAGGCACTGATAGATGGCACTGATTGGCAGCACTGATAGGTGGCACTGACTGGCACTGATAGGTGGCACTGAAAGGCATCTCAGATGTGTACTGATATGTGGCATTGATGTGCACTGGTAGAAACTGATATGTGGCATTGATGTGGCACTGATGGGCACTGACAGGTGGCATTGATGGGCACTGACAGGTGGCACTGATGGGGCTACACTGGTCATCAGTGCCCTGATGATCAGTGTACATGTCCCCTCTGAGTAATGCAGATTACTGGCTCTCCTCTCCTAAAGAACTGTCAGCGTGACAGCTCGAGAGGAGAGAAATGCCGATAACTGGCATTTCCTTATTTACATGTGATCAGCTGTGATTGGACACATATGTCATATTATGTCCTCCCAGAATGAGAGAACCACTTTGCGCCCATCATTTCCTTATATGGCTGGCGGGAGGCGGTTAAAGAGACAGTAGCCATTTTTTTGCAATAACATGAAAAAATGTCTATACAAGATTCTGAGCATTCTATTATCGCTGAATCAACACAGATACATTATACCTCTGACCACACAGATGTAAAAGGAGAAGATTCTGCAGATATCATAGAGAAAAGTGTAGGACCCAAAACGCACAACAATACCAATGCAGAAACTTAGAGAAAATTGTGAAACCACTACAGATGAGTTCTCCAGCAATCTGTCAGATCTATGGGACAGAAATACGTACTGCATGTCAGTTTTGCCATGCTTTGATGATTGTCCAATTGAATTAGGAGACTGTATAGATTGCATATCTACTGCGTATGAACTCAACCAGCACCTGTCTGCAAAATACACAATTGACTAAGACAGATGCACTAAACCAGCAAAGAGATCTACTACTGCAAGATGCAAAGGATAAAGCAGAACTCTGCATTGCTCAACTGCAGGAGACCAGATCTCATAAATCCACATCTACTTTGTCACAGCACATTCTTCTAGATCCTCCCACTCCAGAAGCTCAACATTAAGCGACAAGTCTGGAAGCAAATAAAGTGCAAAGTTCCTTTGCCAGAAAGGAAGCTCTAATAAAAGCTCAAAGAAGCTTGCCAAAACAGAAACAGAAAGCTAAGTTCACAAAGCTGAAATAGAAGCTCAAAGTAAAACTCTTCAAGCAGAGGTGGCACCAAAGGCAGAATCCCAAATAAAGATTCTGCAAATGGAAAGGTAGGAAGCTGCTGTAGCAAGGCTGAAGGTCCTTGAGCAAGCCATGGGAGAAAGCAGGCCTGGACTGGCCATAGGGCTCTCCGGGCATTTGCCCGGTGGGCTGGGGCCGCATGTACATGATGTGGGGCACAACACAAAGCATATGCAGTAGCTGAGGTGCCCTGGTCTGGAGCCCACACCGCTCCTCGTTTTCTTTCCTCAGTCAATTCCCTCCTGTATGACTGTCAGAACAGGGGGCGGGAGCTTGCGGTCACCAGACCCATGGGCTGCCCAAGACTGTGAAGAGGGAGGAGCTGGAGGAGATCCTGTCGCCTGATGCCAGATAGGTGTCACTGCTGCTGCCACAGACACTACAGGGAGCCAGTCCAGACCAAGTAATAGTGAGTGAGTGCCAGCCTGCCACTGTTAGTGAACACTTACTGTTAGAACAAATTATAAGACAATTTGTATAGACTTGCTGGACCAGGCAGTGTCTTTACTGGACTTGGCAGTCTCTTTGATATATGAGGATGTCTATTTGCTGGACTGGGCTTCCTCTTTGCTGGATTGGGATGTCTCTTTGCTGGGCTGGGCTCTCTCTTTCCTGGACTGGACTGTCTCTTTGCTGGATAGGGATGTCTCTTTCCTGGACTGGGCAGTCTCTTTGCTGGATGGGGATGTCTGTTACTTTATGGGTCAGTCTCTATGCTATATGGGCCAGTCTCCTTGCTATATGAACATGTCTCTTTGATGGATTGGGCTGTCTCTTTGCTGGACTGAGATGTCTCTTTAATGGACTGGGATGCCTCTTTGCTGGACGGGGATGTCTCCTTGCTGGATGAGGATGTCTCTTTGCTGGACAGGGATGTCTCCTTGCTGGATTGGGCATGTCTCTTTGCTGGACGGGGCTGTCTCTTTGTCAGACTGGGCTGTCTCTTTGCTGGACTGGGCTGTCTCTTTGCAGGACGGGGCAGTTTGTTTGCTGGATGGGCCTGTCTCTCTGCTAGATGGGGATGTCTCTCTGCTTGATAGGGATGACTCTTTGCTTGAGTGTACGAGACACTCAAATTAAAGAGATGAGAGGTGGCATGACTGCAAGTGACACTGTGATAAGGGGCTGTGATTTCTAGGGGCACTGTAATTTAAAGGGGCACTGTGATATAAAAAGGGAACTTCACTGTTAAGGGGCACTGTGATATAAAGGAAACTGCACTATAAAGGGCATTGTAACCAATACAGTGCCCCTTTACAGTACAGTCTCCTTTATATCACAGTGCCCCTTTACATTACAGCGCAGCGGTTCGACTCCATGAATATCCTGTCAGTAGCCGTCCCTACGAATGCCCAATCCCCAATTTCTCCCGTCACTCCCTGGAGAAATCGGCTGCTTAGTATAAAATGCCTGTGACGGGAGTCACTTTGGGTGGGGGGCCCATGGAACCCAGCTCACTTTGGAGAGGTGGGGAGACCGCTGTCTCAGCTCCCCATATCCCTCTTATGTGTAAATCACCCTGCGCCTGTCAGGGGTACAGGGTGATCTATCCTAATATTGTGTGGGCTTTGTCTCAGACTGTGTAGACATGTTTAGGAGATAGGCAGGGTGAGGGTTGTTGATTGTTTAATGTTATGTGGCTGCATCCCATTGTTCTATTGTTTGTCTAGCTTGGGAGCAAACTATTATGTGTTTATGTGTATTAGCTTAGTGGGAGGTGACTCCAGCAGCCCTCCCTCCTGGTGTGAAGTTTGAATACCTGTGTGTCTCTTGTTACTAAATGTAGATTGCTCTGCCCTGTGTCATTACACAGGGATGGGGGATTGTCCCCTGAGTGTATATATCTTGTATCTGTGTTCAAATAAAGAGTTCCATGTTCATATAGACTGGTGTTGTCTAGTCTTGTATGGTCAGCTGTGGTGTTTGTTGTCGGTGTTCGGACGGGGAAGCGGTATTCTAACGGAAGTACTCAAGCGCAGTCTGGGTTGGTTCCATTACAATGTCCATGCCTATTTTTTGTCCCAGTCTGAGCCTGGGAGAAAGTACTAATTCAGACTGTTCTATTCCAGCAGAACTGGTAGACACACCTGAACGCACCAGTGAACATGTGCTAAGGCATACTGTTTGCAATGATACAGAATCATTTCCTGTACCTCTTACTAACAATATTGTTCGGACTCTCAATACAGAGACCTCCAACATGCAAAAAGCTGAGTCTCTTCAAGTCCACAATGCAAGTGCATCTACACAGCAAACCACATCACCTCCTACCGACAACAAAGTGATTCCCAGTGACAAGCCACAATTCAAGCAACAGCCAGCAGAAGTCTTAGAGACTAAACTACAGTTAAATTCTCTTGCAATGTCATTTTATCCTGGTAAACCTCACCCTTATTCACCAGAGAACTTTCACGCCCAAGGGGTACCACAAGTTACTTTGGCACCAAAGAGTGAGAGATCATAACTTCACTAGATATATGATTCGCTGCAAGCTCATTATCATTAGCCTCTCAAGGTTCGATGACTGGCCAGAGAACTATAGGGTTGGAGATCAACCTTCACAGCTGCTATTGTTGATCTCGACCTTACTGCCAAGGAGGAACTAAATGTGCTCATATAGTGGCTGAGGCTAGGATCTGCAGATCATGTTAAAAGACTGAGTGCAGCACATGTTGACTACCCAGATGCATGTCTTGCTGCTGCATGGGCAAGACTTGAGAAAACCTATGGTAGCTCTAAAGCTGAAGAAAGCACTCTATTCAAGAGACTGCAATACTTTCCAAAAATAGGTAACAAAGATTATAGAAAGCTTCAAGAACAAAGCTTCTATAAGCAGTTGAAGACAGAGAGTTCATCACAATAATGGACAATTAAGTCTTCACAGCTGGGTTGCACCATTACCACTTCGTGCTACAAGAGTCAGACTTGCAAACAATCATGAACAAGCTTTATCCAGATGTAATTAACTTCAGTGAATACTAAAGAACACACAACGATCACGCTGAGCCATCTCCACCTCTTCTAGGACATGATGAGTGCTGGTATCTTCTTTTCTTCAGGGTGTATCATCCACGTAAACCAAAACAAATCAGGGTAGTGTTTGACTCCAGTGCCAAGCATCACAACATATCCCTGAATAATGTTCTTCTCACTTGTCCTAGCTTAACCAACAACCTTGTAGGAGTACTTATGAGGTCCAGTAGAGAGCCAGTTGCCATAATTGCTGACAAGAAATGTTCCATTGCTTTATAGTAAGAAAGACCATAGGAACTCCCTAAGGTTTCTGTGGCACCATGACAACAACATAAACAATGAAGTTATTGAATACTGCATGAAAGTTCATGTCTTCGGAAACAGTCCCTTACCTGCTGTTGCAACATAGTGTATGGTCTACGAAGGACCGCTCTTGATGGTGAAAAGGAGTATGGTACAAATGCTCAACACTTCATTGACAGAGACTTCTACATGGATGATGGACTTAAATCCTTACCCGCAGCCACAGACCTGCTCTAAAGGACTCAAGGTATACTTTCTGAGGCCATCTTCAGACTCAATAAGATTGCATTAAACAGTGCTGCTGTGATGTAAGCCTTTCATCCTAGTGATCATGCCACAGGATTTAAGAGTTTAAATCTGGGAACAGGGGCGGACTGACCATTTGGAAACTCGTGCACTGCCCGAGGGCCCTGGGCCAGTAGGGGGCCCCATGAGATGCCCCTGGTACCTTTTTCATAGGCTTTTTTGGGACACAGGGGCCCCATGATCCCCTATTGCCCAGAGGCCCCATGAGTTGTCAGTCCGCCCCTGTCTGGGAATAGACATGCCTCCCGACACCCTTACTTACCATGCCGTTCTCGGGGGGCAGAAGTCCCCAGTGATCCCCCAGCGGTTCACAGACTTCTTCCCGGCCCGGGACACACACTGCAAAGATGGCGCTGGCTCATCCCTGCATAGTTGCACCATCCCTGCTGCAGAATCCAGCTCATACACTCCAGATCCCAGGCTGAGAGTACCACTATACGATGGGGACCCTGGTGAGTCTTCCCCTCCACTTTCACCTTCATCTAGGAGCCCTGCTAAATCTAGGCCCAGAATTGAGGACCCCCTATTAAGTGAATCTCATCCCTCAGATACCTTATTCTCTCCTACACTACAAACCCAATCCGCCATAGAGGAATTTCAAGCTTCTGACCAACCGGTCTCTGAATTAGCGATGAAAAATATGTTATTATCACTGCGACAAACGTTACATAGCGATATAACTAATGTGGTAGCCCCCATCTCTAATGCTATATCCGACCATGCCAAATTACTACATCATATTGAGAACAAGATGTCCGCCACAGCACACAGAGCTGTAGTAGATGCCTACGCTGACCAAGATTCTGAGATTAATATGCTAAAAAATAAAATAGCAGACCTAGAAGACTGCTCAAGACAAAATAATATAAAAATCCACGGGATCCCAGAAATGATCAGTAATGAAGCCCTCCTACCATATATTCAACAACTTATGAAGCTTCTAATCCCAGCTATCATGCCCACGGAAGCCACTGTTGACAGAGCGCACAGAATCCCAAAACCGTCATTCCTACCAGCTTCAACTCTGCAAAAAGTCCTAATTAGGGTCCATGTTTACCAAATCAAAGAAAAGCTTATGATGGCAGCTAGAAATCCCATGGTACTCCCTGCTTCTCATGCAGGTATCAAACTTTTCGCTGACTTATCCAAAGAAACCCTTCTCACTCAGATCTCAGATCTCTATTACCAAAGCTTTGAGACATCATGGCATTGGCTACCAATGGGGATTCCCTACTAAACTCATCATCAAACACCAGGGTAGATCCTTCATCATCATGGGCCTAGATGATGGCATAAACCTATAAAAAAGAGTGGAATATACCCCCAGTGTAAGATCGCCGACTACACTCCGACCAGCATCAACCCCATCAAATGGAAGGGGACTGGACTTGAGCACTCCCTTATTAACAGTCGGAATCCGACTTATCCCTCATAAACCTCCAGCTGCAGAGCTTTGGCTTCATTCTTCTCTTCCTCCCCTCCTAGTTTATGCCAGCCTTACTCACTTGGCTGATTCCTGGTGGTACTTCCTGGTTCCTATTTGTTCCTTAATGCCCCAGTTTGACAGTAGTTTTTCAAACTACCCATGTTTCTTGCCTTTTTCGCAAGAGGTTTTTAAATGCCTGTTCTTTTGTTAAATGTTTCTATTACAACCAGTCATTAATACTCCAAGCCAATCCTGCATACCATATGCAAAGACTTTCAAGATTTCGAATTGCCAGTGCCTTCCAATGGTTTCGTATACCTGATGGTCCACTCAGACACTCCTTTTTATCCCTCCACAATACCATGGTTCCGATCGCAAACGGCCTTAACAAAGCCTTAAGACACCTTTGCAACTATAGGGCGCTATCACACCTACACCAACACTTCTTACCACATAAATGATTAATATCTTATCAATCAACGCCAGGGGGCTTAATTCCCCCTTCAAGAGGTCGTTTTTAAAAAAAGAAATTGCTGCACAGAGAGCCAATGTTGTCTTTGTCCAAGAGACTCACTTTGCAACAACTAAAATGACAACTTGTAATCTCAAATATTTCTCTACAAAATTTCTAGCCTTTCATCACAAAAAAACAAATGGAGTCATGACAGCCATCAAAGATTCCCTCAAATTTCTACTCTCTAAAGAATATGCAGATCCAAGTGGGCGCTTCCATATTCTAATAGGCAAGATTAAAGATATGCCCATCACGTTGGTCAATGTATACGGTTCTAACTCAGACCAACTCCGTTTCTACAAGCTATTAATGTCAAAAGTTGTCTCACTGAAACAAGGACAATAGATAATAGGAGACTTCAATATTGTAGGAGATGTACAAATAGATACCACCTCTGGCAAAAGATCCTCGAAACAAAGTATCAATCAAGGGACTACTCCTACTACTCTTCATCACAACTGTCTTACTCTAGAATAGACTTTTTCCTCACAGACAAGTGGACCCTACAGCACATCTCCTCCTCCTCTATAGGTTCTATAACCTGGTCAGATCATGCGCCAATCAGCATTGCTTACCTATCCACAACAGAACCTCCCTTCATAAACCATGGAGGCTCAATTCTATGCTCTTGTAAGATCCTAACCATAAGAAGATTATAACAGACGCTCATGATCTCTTCTTTGAAATTAATACTACCCCTGAAGTTTCTGTTATCACTCTTTGGGCCACATAAAAAGCCTTCATGCAAGGAGTTCTCATCAAACTATCATCTCAAGTCTCAACTTGAAGAAGATGCCAGATCGAAAAACTCTTAGACTCTATGAAAATAAAAGAGGACTTAAACAAAATACTTCACAACAAAATTCTACTGACCTCCTAAAGAAAGAGAAAAACTCTGTTCCCTCCTCCTTTATAAGAATGACTTGAACCTAAAAAAAGTAAAAGCCATATACTACTCCTTAAATAATAAGGCGACTTCACTCCTAGCCAGATCCGTTAAACATCAATGCATTAAAACAAAAATCAAAACAATCCAGCACCCAAGCTCCAATAAACCTTATCTAACCCCCTAGACATAGCAAATGCATTTGCACATTTCTAAGAAACCCTGTATAACCTCCAAGATGACCACAACACCCCCCAGCCTTCCCAGGAAGGTATATAAACCTTTCAAAAATTGATTAACCTTCCGACCCTGTCTACAGAACAATTACAAGACATCTCTGACGCATTTACCACTGCCGAAATTGAATCTGCAATCCGCTCCCTACCACTCCACAAGTCACCAGGTAATGATGGTTATACCACTGAATTCTATAAACAATTTGGTAATATCCTCTTCCCACATCTAACCACTCTTTTCAATGACGCAGCTTCCAAGGGTTCTATACACAAAGAGATGTTACAATCTACTATAACAGCCATACCTAAACCGGGGAAAGACCCCCAAAAAGTTCAAAATTACAGACCAATATCTCTTATTAATACAGACATCAAACTGTTTGCCAAACTTATAGCCCACAGGCTACTTCCAATCCTACCTTCTCTGATTCATCCTGACCAAGTAGGCTTCATACCAGGACGACAAGCCACTGACACCGCTAAGTGCCTAATTTCACTCCTGCATAATCTTCAAATCCATCAAATGCATTCTCTGCTCTTATCTTTTGATGCAGAGAAGGCATTTGACCATGTCCATTGGGGTTTCATGCAAGCAGTTCTGCAAAAATTTGGTATCACAGGATAGCTACAATCAGCAATAATGTCTTTATACTCCTCCCCATTAGAGTCCTAACAGATGGAATATTATTGCGCCCATTCAATATTTCCAATGGGACTAGACAGGGATGCCCTTTATCCCCTCTAATATTTGCATTACTAAAAGAACCACTTGCTGCGAAAATAAGACAGGACCCTCTAATATCAGGTTTAAAATTCTTTGACTCAGAGCACAAAATAAGTTTGTTTGCTGATGATATCATTTTAATGGTTATGAGTCCGGCTAGATCCCTTTGATAAGATAAGATAAGATAACTAATAACTCACTATGCTAGTGTATCATATTACAAACTCAACAAACCCAAATCCCTAATTCTCAACCTGTATACACAAAAAAAAAACCCAAATCCATCTGTCAAAAGATTTACCTTATATTTGGGCAGAACACTCAATCCCATACCTCAGAATCAATCTAACACCATCTCCATCCCAATTATATGAGCATAACTACAAAACATTCATCCAAAACCTCCCCAGAGAGATATCCTTGCTCTGAACATTTGGTTTGTCCAAATTGGGCCACATTACAGCCTTAAAAATGATTATCCTCCCCAAAATCTTATTTATTTTCAGGACTCTCCCCATACCAATACCTATGACTTTCTTCTACACAGCGCAGATAAATTTTTCCAAATTTTTATGGGAATCCAAGTGACCCAGATGATCCAATAACCTACTTATTCGTCCCTCCTACAAAGGGGGAACAAACCTCATTCACCTACACACATATTACCTAGCTACCCTACTAGACCAAACATACTTCTGGTGGCATCCGTCTATCCAAAAAAATTGGTCACTTTTAGCAACTCAAATATTCCACCCTAGCACACCGCAGTCATACCTCCTACTCTGTTCCACCAATAGAAAACCTCCAATAATTACACACCCGTGTATCAGTGCCTCATTAGATGCATGGTCAAAATTATTATCATACCCCCTGTCTAAATCTAACAAGATCCATATTCCCCTCAAAGCTCTCGCCATCTTAATCCCGGACATCAGTCTAACTCCTTGGGAACAGCTAGATTTATCCCTCATATCTGATCTTTTCACCCACTAAAACTTGGTCACCTTTCACCAACTGCAACAAAAATACCCATTATTTTCCAAAGATGAATTTACATGCCTCCGAATTTAATAGTGTTTGAAATTCAATAATATCCTCTGCATTTCACTTCTTAAATAGACCCAAATACCCTGGCAAAGGCATATCTATATTCTACTCAATAATCATAGACACAAAACACATTTTTAAAACAACATCATTACCCAACTGGGAAGCCATTTTTCCCCAAAAGGTCATAGACTAAATGTGGAAGAGATCCTTCACTATCACATATAAAGTCTTTTGATGTGCCACTCATTGGGAAACTTACATTAAGCTACTACACCAATGGTACTTAACCCTAATTAGACTGACCAGAAACTATCCAACTACTTCTCCAAATTGTTGGAGACAATGTGGGGAAACAGGATCCTTATTCTACATTATATGGTCCTTTAAATCCATCAGATCATTTTGGAACAATATATTTAAAACAATCTCAGAAATTACTGGTACTGTAATACCCCTTAGCCCAGACCTAGCGCTTCTTCATATAGGTATTGACAGATTCTCCCCAGAACTCCGTAACATCATAATACACCTCTTCTATGCAGCTAAAAATAATATAACTAGCTCATGGAAAACCACAGAGTCTCCTTCCCCAACGAGAGTGATCGCCAATCTTAATTCCCAATGTGACATGGAAAAGAGATTCTCTATCTCCCACCTATCATATAACAAATTTTATAAAGCTTGGCACCTGTGGGCACTTCATCCTAAATGCACAGTTGAAGTATGATGGCATTTACCTTTCTGGAGTATTTTACTAAGTATTTAAGCACAACCTTGCTAACTTGACTGCTATTTTCAATGTTATGAATCAATAAATTACAACAATTATCTTTTCCCTCTACTCCCTCCCCCTCCCTCCCCTATTCTTCCTCCTCTCCTTATCCCTCCCCCCCCCTCCCCCCTATGGTTCACACTGTACCAGTTGGATATATACTTGTGATGTCAACACCAGCTTTGTACACTTATGTACTATTGCGAACCTATGGTTGTTCTCGTTCTTGTCTCCCCTGTTAACTCAAAAACACTTAATAAAGATGAGTTGAATATAAAGTGCTCTTCATATATCCATGCAATCAGTGCTCTGTGCTCCCCACCAGTGGTCCCACTTACTTACCAACTCCTGTGGACTTCAATCTATCATCAGTGGCAATCGAGTACTCATGCATATGGAATGGAGGAGGAAGGCCACATAGTCTAATTCCATTTATTAAAATCCTAGGAATAAAGAATGTATTGCACTTACAATCATAAGATGTAAACAAGGACTAAAAAATACCGTACCGGCATGAGCTCCACCGGCCGGAATTTACGTCACCACGGTCCACACCCGATGCGTTTTGCCCCTCCAGCTGGGCATTTTCAGAGGTCAGGAGCCATGGTGATGGAAAACCTCTTATATACCCTTGTCCACTGCCCCTATTATTAAAAAAAACAGGAGTGTTCTGAAACCAGAAGTACACCCACGGCCATATTACAAAAAGACCGGAAGTAGTTAGAACCGGACGTGCTCCCGCAGCCATCTTGCTACTCTCTGTTCTTCCCCTTGTTTAAGGACCCACTTCTTATCTCCTGATAAGATAGACTGAATGGTAAGCCTTTTGAACATGCTCAGTTTGGTGTGTATTGCTAGAGAGGTTGTTTTTTTTTCTTGGGAGAGTGCATGTGATCAGCACAGGGCCAATCAGCACAGGGGTTTTGCATCCTCCTAGAGAAGAAAGAAAACTCCTACAAGTGCTAATTTGTGCTTGGCTGAACACTGATAGAATCCACAAGACTGCTCTAACTTCTGATGAGAAAGGGTATTTAGCAGTTTATATTTACTGAAATTGCACTTCCATGTTCTGTGTACTCTGATGATGCAGGGTCCTGGGTTTAGTAACACTTTAAGAATAACATTAATCTAAAAACAAGTATGCTGATGCATACACAAACATGTACTATACAAGTCATCACAATTACCACTCTGATGATATACCCAATATAAATATAAATACTCAACCCCTAACAAATAACCTATAGGTTACAATCTAAAAATTGGAAATTAAACAGTTTACATTAATTTCTACATTAAGTCCTCTCGGGACCATGGTCCCCAGTTGGTAAATCCATTGGGACTCATTTAATGAAATAGATTGTTTCATGTTCATCCCTCTCTAGTGTTGTTCTACCTTATCTATACCACAGATTTTATCTGAGTGGGGTCTCTGTTGTGATGTGTTCTAAAATGATGAGACAACTTATGGTGACGGAAGCCCTTCTTGATATTTATGACGTGTTCCCTAAGCCTGACTCTAAGTTCTCGAGTCGTCCTCCAGGTGCAGACTGTGGTGATGTAATTTCTGGCCGGTGGAGCGGTATTTTCTGTTTTTTAATGCTTGCTTACATCTTATGATTGTAAGTGCAATACATGTTTTATTCCTTGGATTTTAATAAATGGAATTACACTATATGACCTTCCTCCTCCATTCCTTATGCATGAGTACCGGATTGCCACTGATTATGGATTGAAACAGGCCAGTGTTGCCAAGCAGAGGCAGACTACAAGTTAGAGCAGAACCCAACATCTTCTGCACCAAAACGAGTCTGACTCTTGTTTGTCCATAAGAGTCCACAGGAGTTGGTGAGTAAGTGGGACCACTGGTGAGGAGCACAGAGAATGGATTGCATGGATACATAAAGAGCACTTTAATCTGTGGAAGCTATAAAATTCAATAACAAACAAGTCACAAGGGACTAATGCAAACAAACAATTATAAAATGGTGTAGTGCTACAAATAATAAATAATATAAAATAGTTATAAGATCCTTATAAATTCTATATTATACATATAAAATAGTGAGCATACTGTATGTGAATCCACAAAAAAGGTCCTAGGCTTGGACCCAATAAGTGACCTATAAAATATCAGTGATAAATACACGCATAAAATAAACCCAATCTCTATAGCGGGATAAACAAACAATTGTGTCCACAGTGACTCCCAAAAATTGGGATATACAGTCAGGTCCATAAATATTGGGACATCGACACAATTCTAACATTTTTGGCTCTATACACCACCACAATGGATTTGAAATGAAACAAACAAGATGTGCTTTAACTGCAGACTGTCAGCTTTAATTTGAGGGTATTTACATCCAAATCAGGTGAACGGTGTAGGAATTACAACAGTTTGCATATGTGCCTCCCACTTGTTAAGGGACCAAAAGTAATGGGACAATTGGCTTCTCAGCTGTTACATGGCCAGGTATGTGTTATTCCCTCATTATCCCAATTACAATGAGCAGATAAAAGGTCCAGAGTTCATTTCAAGTGTGCTATTTGCATTTGGAATCTGTTGCTGTCAACTCTCAAGATGAGATCCAAAGAGCTGTCACTATCAGTGAAGCAAGCCATAATTAGGCTGAAAAAACAAAACAAACCCATCAGAGAGATAGCAAAAACGGTGAGCTCAGCAACACCAAAAGACTCGGGAGACCACGGAAAACAACTGTGGTGGATGACCGAAGAATTCTTTCCCTGGTGAAGAAAACACCCTTCACAACAGTTGGCCAGATCAAGAACAGTCTCCAGGAGGTAGGTGTCTGTGTGTCAAAGTCAACAGTCAAGAGAAGACTTCACCAGAGTGAATACAGAGGGTTCACCACAAGATGGAAACCATTGGTGAGCCTCAAAAACAGGAAGGCCAGATTAGAGTTTGCCAGACGACATGTAAAAAAGCCTTCACAGTTCTGGAACAACATCCTATGGACAGAGGAGACCAAGATCAACTTGTACCAGAGTGATGGGAAGAGAAGAGTATGGAGAAGGAAAGGAACTGCTCATGATCCTAAGCATACCACCTCATCAGTGAAGCATGGTGGTGGTAGTGTCATGGCGTGGGCATGTATGGCTGCCAATGGAACTGGTTCTCTTGTATTTATTGATGATGTGACTGCTGACAAAAGCAGCAGGATGAATTCTGAAGTGTTTCGGGCAATATTATCTGCTCATATTCAGCCAAATGCTTCAGAACTCATTGGACGCCGCTTCACAGTGCAGATGGACAATGACCCAAAGCATACTGCAAAAGCAACCAAAGAGTTTTTTAAGGGAAAGAAGTGGAATGTTATGCAATGGTCAAGTCAATCACCTGACCTGAATCTGATTGAGCATGCATTTCACTTGCTGAAGACAAAACTGAAGGGAAAATTCCCCAAGAACAAGCAGGAACTGAAGACAGTTGCAGTAGAGGCCTGGCAGAGCATCACCAGGGATGAAACCCAGCGTCTGGGGATGTCTATGCGTTCCACACTTCAGGCTGTAATTGACTGCAAAGGATTTGCAACCAAGTATTAAAAAGTGAAAGTTTGATTTATGATTATTATTCTGTCCCATTACTTTTGGCCCCTTAACAAGTGGGAGGCACATATGCAAACTGTTGTAATTCCTACACCGTTCACCTGATTTGGATGTAAATACCCTCAAATTAAAGCTGACAGTCTGCAGTTAAAGCACATCTTGTTAGTTTCATTTCAAATCCATTGTAGTGGTGTATAGAGCCAAAAATGTTAGAATTGTGTCGATGTCCCAATATTTATGGACCTGACTGTAAGTACAATAACAAAATATATAGTGCTGTAAAATGTATACACCAATCTGTGTATACTGTGAATCCCAAATGCAGGATATAATACAATTCAGTGATAAAGTGCTCAAACAATAAACATATGATAAATAAACAACCACTTTCAATAGATCAATATGTGAAAATATAAATAAATTGATGCTAAAAGTCCAAAAAATGTGAAAAACTCAATCAAGGTGCTTCACTGCTCCAGAGCATGCAATATGTGCAGTGTGTGTGCACAGCACATCGATAAAATATCCTTCACTGGCTGCAATGGCCTCTCACCTCAAGTCGGCGACCCCAAAGGGCTAATGCACCTTTTGGATCACCCCTGGATCCTTCCTGAATGTGCACTCCTTATTGCCTGATCTCCTAGGACTTTAACCACACTGGCACCATACAGCAATACCGGTTTCACTTCCACTGAATAGGTAGGTAGGTAGGAACCCTCAAAAGCACCAACTTACTTTCATGTAGCTCATGAAACAAGAGAAGACTTGTTTATTTGTAGAGCTACACCATTTTATAATTGTTTGTTTGCATTTGTTCACCTATAGGTATAGGATCTAGGTGTTAGGTGCTTAGTTACCTTTAGGTACATATTTAGCACAGGAGGAATACTCTACATTTTAAGTCACAAGGAACTGTTTGTTTGTATGTCATTATAAGGGGGCAGCCCTCTTACATTTTATGATTTTACATTATGTGGGGGTCAGTAACCCTAATAGGAGCTGCAGCCTCTTTAATTAATTTTATATTGGCAATCTACTGTATATATATATATATATATTTTATTTTTTTTATGTATATTGTCACTAGACTATGTTATTGTGGTTTATGATAGGCGTATATTCACCTATTTTGAGGCATAGGCACTACAAGGAGCTACAGTCACATTAATAGTTATAGTCCTAAGTACATGATAATAATAACAACACCAGAACATTGTCATACAATTCTTGTAATGGAACTTGAGTTAATCAGCTATATATGTTCTGTTATAACTGTCAACGAAATGCAGAAACAAGATACTAATCAAATTTAAAGGGAATCAGTCTTGGACTAATCACAAGAGAACCAACAGTACAAAAGTGTCCAATATTCAAAGAATCATAAGATTCATGAATCATGATTGCCTGCATTTCTGAATTTTAGAAATCTCTACAAATTAGGCCATTCTACAGATTGGCAATTCTGATTCAGGCACTCCCATTCCAGAGCTCACACAAAGGACATAAACCTCTTCAGAGGCAAACTGAAGCTGTAAGGAGCCTCTTATGCCCAACCATTATTACTTTACTAAGGAAATTCTGAGGCTTTGTCAACTTTTCCAGGAAATGTATACTTATAATTCTGCAAGGGCAAATCAATAGAATCTCCACACCAAAATGATTGCAATGGACAGTGTCCCTTAATGAAAAATGTATCACTGTCTCTCTCACAATTCTAAATAGTTCTTGTCTCAGCTAATGCAGTATGAGGGCTCACCACATGATTACATAGAGGAAACATAAAAGAAATGACAAGCACTTATGGCTGCTTATATGTTTTGGAAGCCATCCACATTTTTTATTGGTACGTGTTTTGAAATGAGGATCAGCGCTAGACTGGTCATGATGCCTATCTTCAGTTTGACAAATAACTTTTTTTTCAGTCCTTAGGAATGGAGGCTAGTAATCAGGTAGCTTCTAATACAGGGTTCAATGTGGCTTTTTACAGCTTGTTCTGAAAACAGAGTGTTTGCTCTGTGGCTAGTAATCAGTTTGAGCAAAAAAGGGAAAAGCACTCCAACAACCCACTATCTTCACTGATTGTGCAGAGCAACCTGCAGAGTTCAGATTTGCTTTTCTTAAGGTGAAAGATCATCAAAAAGTTGAGGACCTTATCCATCTGGAGAGATAAAATGTTTATGTGGTATCAAAACAAGCAGAAACAGATGGTGACAAGGAGGAACAAAGGAAACATTACTGTTTTTACGTTTTACAAACAGTCCTACTTCCAGAAATTTTACATTGTGTTAACCACTTTACCCCCAGAAGGTTTTACTCCCTTCAGCACCAGGGCATTTTTTGCTATGCACTGTGCTATTTTAACTGGCAATTGCTTGGTCATGCAACACTTTACCCAAATGAAATGTCAATCATTTTTCCACACAAATAGAGCTTTCTTTTGGTGATATTTAATCTCTACACGTTTTTCTTAGTTACTGTTATAAAATTTGGCAAACAAATAATCTTTCTTCATAAATTTAGGTCAAAATGTAGTCTGCTACATTTCTTTGGTAAAAAAATAACCCAAATCAGTGTATATTATTTAGTCTGTAGGAAAGTTATAAAGTCTACAAACTATGGTATATATATTTGAAAATGGCTCAATCTTGATGTACTGACTGCTTATTAGTGGTGTACTGAAATGAAAATTCTAGTGCCAAAACCGAAAATTCAGGATGCACTTGGCCGAAAACCAAAATGGACGGTTTTTAAAAATTAATATATTTTTCAAAATACACTTTAATGATTAAAAAAACACATAATATATACCCCAATTTTTTTGTAAAATATGAAAGATGATGTTACGTTGAGTAAATAGATACCCAACATGCCATACTTTACAATTGCGCATTTTCATGGAATGGTGTCAAACTACGGTACTTAAAAATCTCCATGGGTAATGTTTTAAAAATGTCTACAGGTTACCAGGGTAAAGTTACAGAGGTGGTCTAGTGCTAGAATTATTGCTCTTGCTCTCTCGTTCGTGGTGATACCTCACATGTGTGGTTTGAATATAATTTACATATGTGGGCGTGGCCTACATATGAGTTCACCACTACATGCAAGCGCAGGGGAATGGGGGCACTTTAAACTTTGTTTTAAAATGTATTTATTTATTTATTTTTACACTGTCCCTTTACAAAAAAATGTTAATCACTTTTATTACTATCACCTATTCCTATGCATGGATGCTTTTATTCCTATGCATGCATCCCTTGTGATAAAAATAAGTAGTGATAGGCCCTCTTTACGGAGAGACATGGGGTCAATAAGACCCCACATATCTCCTCTGCAATGTAAAGCATTAGATCAAAATAAGCATTGATCTAGTGCTTTAAAAAAAATGTCCTTGTTTACAAGGCGCTGGAACCAGAAGTGACATTGATCCAGTGCACCAGGGGCATAGAGATGAGTAGAGGCCATCTTTCCTTCACTTATCTCTATGCCCAGTTCCGGGATCATTCGGTGGTTTCTCAGGTAAGGCTGAGAACCACCGAGAAGCGGCGGGTGGCGGCAGTGGCAGACGGCAGCGAGGGGCGGGGTTATTTTCAGGCACCTGTATCTGTGCATATTTTCACATCAGCCAAAAGCCGTTAGAGGTGTTTTCGACCAAAACGTTTCAGCTAACGAAATTTCGGTGCATCCCTACTGCTTATATCATTTATAGAGGCCCTTAAAATGCCATAACAGTACAAATACCCCCCAAATGACCCCTTTTTGGAAAGTAGACAGTCCAAGGTATTTAGTAAGAGGCATGGCAAGTTTTTTGAAGTTGTAATTTTTTTGTAATATTTTGGAAAATTAAGAAATAAAATACAATGTGGGGTTTTTTTCATACTGTCACCAGCACAGTACAACACCATCATATGACTGCCATGGCAAGAATCAGGGATACTGACTGGTTACCATATGTAAAATAATAAAAACAATAAAAAATTTTACTCCTTTTTTTAACCTTTTTTTCCTTTTTTTCACAATTTTTTTCTTTTATTACTATTTTTTATACATACTGTCATCAGAGTAGTTTGGTGTCACCATAGTGACACTGTATTTTTCTGTGTGGGGGGGAATCAGGGATTTTTTTTAACAGAATGATTGCTTGGTACAGTGATGTAACAGCAATCGTTTGAACTGTCATGAATGGACTTTTTTTCATGATTCATTGTTTCCTGTTGTGATGCTGTGATTGACCCACAACTCTCACATGGTACAGGGTGCTGTGATTGGCTCAGGTACCATGTAATAGCTGTGGGCCAATCACAGCATCACAATAGCAAGCAAGCTGTCATGAATGAAAGCCATTCATGACAGTTTTACTTACATGTTATTATATGATGACAATGATTGGCCATACTGAGCACTGTAATTTACTGTGTCCAACGGAGACACAGCGGTCACAGGATAGTGGTACTGCGCACCCCAGGGGCAAGCCAGTGCACATGAGCACTGTGACATACGGGTACATTGCAGTGCCTGCGGAAGCCGCTCACCAACAGGAAATGTACTGGTGGCAGTCGGCAAGTGGTTAATGAAATAATTTGCAAAATAAAAAATATAATAAAATCTAACAGAAAGCCTTTTGTTCCCTTTATTCTAGTACATTTGAAAATATAAATTTCAATGTCAAATCATGAGCTGCCAGTTTCTTTGTGAACTGACATTCAAATTTAAATCAATTACTTCAAAACACTTCAGCGTCATACTGAAACAATCTTGCATATACGGACCCATTTGATTTATAGGACAACTTAGTCTTTCTTGAGGAGGACTGTCATATATTGTTGCAATTGTTTGTAATTTTTCCAAAGTATGTTAAAACCATACCTTGTAAAGGTGTTACTGGTAAAATATGGTATAAATCTGGAATCTGGTTTAAGGAAAAGAGTGGTTTCTACAATATTTAGTTATTTGTGGCATTTTGCTTCCTGGGCTAGCTGAGGTTTAAATTATCTGATTCCTGGGGGATACTTTTTAGTGACCATGCTCTTGTAGAGTTTGCGTCTACAAAACGATAACCTCAGTTGTATTCCTGATGAAGTGGAATTTACTTTCGAGAAATATGTTGAGACAGATTTCCATTCCACCACTGCATTAGCACAGTCAAAATCTATCATCATACTAAATCCCGCAACTACGTTATTGCACATTAAAATGCATACATAAGGGTAATTACAAACATTAGGTGTGTATAAAGAACGTACTGTGATCCATGAAATTTTAACCACTTAAAGACTGCCCTCCAGAAATGTGCTGCGGCAACTACAGGACCAAAGTTGTGATCGTACATTGCTGTGTTTTTCCAGGCTTCCGAATGTATGCATCGCTGACCCCCGCCATCATTTGCTGCAGGAAATGTTTATCAGCAAGTCCCGGCCAATGATTTTTGGCCTGGACTCTACTGATCACCTGTAACAAATTGAGAAGCAAAAGCTGTGCCTGTATTTGTAAGTACAGGCACAGAAGCTAGCTGGATCTTCTCTCCCTGGAACCTTTTTGTTCTGGGGAGAGAAGAAGGACACACCACATTGTGAGTAAAAGCAGCACATTTGCATCCACACCAGGGGTGGACTGACAACTCATGGGGCCCCCGGGCAATAGGGGATCATGGGGCCCCTGTGTCCTTGCCCAAACTCAAAAAAGCCTATGAAAAAGGTACCAGGGGCATCTCATGGGGCCCCCTACTGACCCCTGGCCCTCGGGCAGTGCTCGAGTTTCCAAATGGTCAGTCCGCCCCTGATCCACACCATAGTTAGATACATATTAAGCCCTTGATTGCTATTTTTCACCCTTTGATCACCAAAGATGTTAACCCCTTCCTGCCTAATGTCATTAGTATAGTGTCAATGCTATTTATTACCACTGATCACTGTATTAGTGTCACTGGAGATGTCAGTGGCAGTTAGTCAGTTTCCACCCAGTATCAGTGTCAGAATGTCTGCCACAGTCCCGCTATAAGTCGCTGATCACCAGCATTACTAGTTACATAGTTAGTCTGGCTGAAAAAAGACAAATGCCCATCCAGTTCAACCATTAAAAAAAATTAAAAAATAGTTATAATCCTATATCCACAGTTGATCTAGAGGAAGGCAAAAAAACCTGGCAAAGCATGATCCAATTTGCTCCTGCAGGGAAAAAAAATCCTTCCTGATCCCCCGAGAGGCAATCGGATATTCCCTGGATCAACTTTACCTATAAATGTTAGTATCCAGTTATATTCTGTGTATCCAAGAAAGAATCCAGGACATTTTTAAAGCAATCCACTGAGCTGGCCTGAACAAACTCTTGAGGGAGTCTATTCCACATTTTCACAGCTCTCACTGAGAAGAAATCTTTCCGTGTTTGGAGATTATAAAAAATAGTATAGTATAAAAAAAGAAAATTCCAGTATATATACCTCCATTTGTAGACACTATAACTTTCATGTAAACTAATTAATATACGCTTATTGGGATTTTTTTTTACCAAAGACATGTAGCAGAATACATTCTGTCCTAAATTTATGAAGAAATTTAATTGTTTTTATTTTTTAATTGGATATGTTTTATACCAAAAAGTCAAAAATATGTTTTTTTCAAAATTATCATTAATGTTTTTGTTTATAGCGCAAAATAAAAAAAAAATCCAGAGGTGATCAGATACCACCAAAAGAAAGCTCTATTTGTGGGAAGAAAATTACACAACTTTCACTTATGTACAGCATTGCATGTCAGTTAAAGTAACGCAAAAGTATTGCAAAAAATGGTCTGTCATGAAGGGGGTAAATCTTCCAGAGAGCAAGTGGTTAATGTAGTACTAGAAAAGTACCTCTGACACACAGAAGATGAGTGTTGTAACTGTGGTCCTGTTTCCTTACCTTCAGTTTACCACCTCTGACAGATGCATTTCTGTGAATGGATCCAACTTTTATGAAAACTTTTTTTCACTGGAGACCAATGAGTACATCTAGTGTATGCTGGATATTATTTTCTATAAATTGGGGTGAGTATAAACAGTAACAGCTATTATAGTTCAGTTGTTTATTTTCCTGCAGGATAAATATGTTTTAAAGGCTACCCATCCAACTATAGGGAAGTCTCTGAAATAGTTGTAATCATGGGCTAAACCCCCTGAAGGCTCTGTGACCAGTGAAAACTGAAAATAAACCTTGAGTTTCACAGAGGGAGCATAGCCTACCTGTCAATCAGCTTAATTGTTTATCCAAACATCATAGTGCTCTACTTGTCTATAGGTAATCTGTGATCCTGGAACACACCTGCATGTGCTGCTGGAACCCCTTCCTTGTTGCAGCTTATACACAGAAAGAAAAAATGTACTTTCTAAAAAGTTTCTGACAGCCACCAAACAGCTCCAAACATGCTCTGAATGCAATTGGTGAGTCATGAACCAGAAAGAAAGGGAGGTAGCACAGCATTGACTTTAGGAAGTAAACTCCTACTGACATTCTGTAAAGGATTGTGAATTTATTCAGAACTCAAACTATTCTTCTTATTATAATAATACAGGATTTATATAGTGCCAACAGTTTGCACAGCGCTTTACAATATAAAGGGAGGTAGTACAATTGCAATACAGTTATTATTATTATTATTATTATTACATCGAGTTTATATAGCTCCAAAGGGTTTGCTCAGCGCTGTACAATAGAGGGGGGGACAATACATGAAACAGTACAACAACAACAAACAGCACACAAGGGGTTAGAGGGCCCTACTCTTTCGAGCTTACAATCTAGAAGGGAGGGGCTAGTGGTACAGGAGGAAATGGCTGTGGGGGATGGAGTGGTAGGAGGAATGAAGGAGAACGGCTGTTAGGTGAGGGTGGGGTAGGCTTCCCTGAAGAAGTGGGTTTTCAGGGAGCACCTGAAGGTGAGGAGGGAAGGTGACAGTCTGATGGATTGGGGTAGTGAGTTCCAGAGGATGGGGGAGGACCTGGAGAAGTCTTGCAGTCGTGCGTGGGAGGAGGAGACCAGGGAGCAAGATAGAAGGAGGTCCTGTGAAGAGCGAAGGGTACGGGTAGAGTGGTACCTGGGAATCAGGTTGGTGAGGTAGATAGGGGCAGTGTTGTGAATGGTTTGTAGGTCAGAGTGAGTAGTTTGAATTTGATGCGTTGGGCAATGGGGAGCCAGTGGAGGGAGAGGCAGAGGGGGGTGGCAGAGGTGGAGCGGCTGGTGAGGTGGATGAGTCTGGCAGCTGAATTCAGGATGGTCTGAAGCGGGGAGAGTTTGCACTGGGGTAGGCCGGTGAGGAGGGAGTTGCAGTAGTCAAGGCGTGAGATAATCAGGGAGTGTACGAGTAGTTTAGTGGAGTCTGGGATAAGGAAGGAGCGTATCTTGGCAATGTTGCGGAGGTGGAGCCTGCATGTGTTTGTAAGTGATTTGACATGAAGTAGGAAGGTTTGAGTCCAGAATGACGCCAAGGACTTTGGCTTGCGGGGCGGGATTGATGGTGGTGTTGTTGGTAGTGATAGATAGGATGGGGGGGGGAGTTCAGTACAGATTGGAATAGGAGGGTCCTGCTCATGTAGCATACAATCTAAAGGAAGGGAAACTAAGCTAAAGTGTATGACATTTCTGACTTTATCACAGTTAATTTGTAAACTGCATAGCATTAGAAGCTCTCTCTCTCTGAATCCTTTCTCTTGTTGATTGGAAATGGTATTTAATGCTAATTATGATATATTGTATACTGTACAATTAGAAAGCAATCACTTTTTAGCACCCTAGTCAATGCTCCCATATTGGTGTTGCACTTTTGTGAAATTTCCACCACCCATACTCCACAAACATGTTCAAGTTACCATCCATGGACCAAAATAATGTTTTACTAAATAATATGTGAATGGGAATGATAAATTTAAAGGTTGCTTTTTTCATGAGCGAATCTGGAAGATGACAATATAATCCACCATCTGAGGATAGACAGGACAACTGTCACAAGAGTGTGATGTGACCTGTTCTTCTGTCATCCTGTCCCTTGCCACATCCCCCCACTGCCCTCCAATTCTATCACCAAGCTGTCTTGCTGTCTGCAGGTCATACAGACATTTTGATGTGATGCAAAACTTACAAAAACCAACACAGGAACTTAACACAACGCAATATCTATTCCACTGAAACTGTCAGCAAGCGACTGACAGAAACAACAACTTACAATTGAATCCCAGAATTTACATTTGTTATGATTGCAGGAAATGTAATGGAAAAAATGTAATTTCAATAAATAAAACAAGAAGTTAAACTTCAGTGTTCATATTACTATAAACTGTAAAAAAAGAAGAAGTTAAAATATAATTATTTCCTTTCTTTCATTAACAAACATAAATGCAGTGTATATTAAAAAGTCTACACACCCCTGTTAAAATGTCAGGTTTCTGTGATGAAACAAAGATAAAAATTAGACAAAGATAAATCATTTCAGAACTTTTTCCACCTTTAATGTGACCTATAAACTGTACAACTCAGTTGAACTACAAACTGAAATCTTTTAGGTGGAGGGAAGTAAAAATAAAAAACTAAAATAATATGGTTGCATAAGTGTGCACACCCTTACATTAATACTCTGTTGAAGCACCTTTTGATTTTATTCCAGCACTCAGTCTTTTGGGTATGAGTCTATCAGCATGACACATCTTGACTTGGCAATATTTGCCCACTCTTCCTTGCAAAAACACTTCAAATCTGTCAGATTGCGAGGGCATCTCCTGTGCACAGCCCTTTTCAGATCACCCCACAGATTTTCCATCGGATTCAGGTGTGGGCTCTGGCTGGGCCATTACAAAACTTTAATCTTCTTCTGGTAAAACCATTCCTTTGTTGATTTGGATGTATGCTTTGGGTGTTTGTCATGCCGAAAGATGAAGTTCCACCTTCATGTTCAGCTTTTTAGCAGAAGCCTGAAGGTTTTGTGCCAATATTGACTGGTATTTGGAACTGTTCATAATTCCCTCTACCTTGACTAAGGCCCCAGTTCCAGCTAAAGAAAAACATCCCCAAAGCATGATGCTGCCACCACCATGCTTCACTGTGGGTATGCTGTTCTTTTGGTGATGTGCAGTGTTGTTTTTGTGCCAAACATATTTTTTGGAATTATGGCCAGAAAGTTCAACCTTGGTTTCATCAGACCAGTACACATTTTCCCACATGCTTTTTGGGAGACTTCAGATGTGTTTTTGCTAAATTTATCCAGACTTGGATGTTTTTCTTCGTAAGAAAAGCTTCCATCTTGCCACTCTACCCCATAGCCCAGACATATGAAGAATACGGAAGATTGTTGTCAGATGTACCACACAGCCAGTACTTGCCAGATATTGCTACAGCTCCTTTAATGTTATTGTAGGCCTCTTGGCAGCCTCCCAGGCCAGTTTTCCCCTCGTCTTTTCATCAATTTTGGAGGGACGTCCAGTTCTTGGTAATGTCACTGTTGTGCCATATTTTCTCCACTTGATGATGAGTGTCTTCACTGCGTTCCATGGTATATCGAATGCCTTGGAAATTCTTTTGTACCCTTTTCCTGACTGATACCTTTTAACAATGAGATCCATCTAATGCTTTGGAAGCTCTCTGCGGACCATGGCTTTTGCTGTAGGATGCGACTAAGAAAATGTCAGGGAAGACGTACTACAACAGCTGAACTTTATTTGGGGTTAATCAGAGGCACTTTAAGTGATGGCAGGTGTGTACTGACTTCTATTTAACATGATTTTTATTGTGATTGCTTAATTCTGAGCACAGCTACACCCCCAGTTATAAGAGGGTGCACATACTTATGCAACCACATTATTTTAGTTTTTTATGTTTACCTCCCCCCTAAAAGATTTCAGTTTGTTTTTCAATTGAGTTGTACAGTTTATAGGTGGAAAAAGTTCTGAAATAATTTATCTTTGTCTCATTTTCTTACATCACAGAAACCTGACATTTTAACAGGGGTGTGTAGACTTGTTATATCCACTGTGTATATATATATCTATATATATCTATATATATATATATTCTACAAAACTTAAAGTGACATTAAACCCACGTCATAAAAGACGATCAATAAATGCTGTATTACATGCTGTTCATACTCACTCAGTCACTATGAAATTAACTTTCTGTATTCTGAAAAAATATGGTTGATCCTGCTATCTCCACCTTATGTTCAGGTCCTCATTTCAGCTAGGAATTTTGCAGCTGTAGTGGCAACTCTGCACATGCTCAGTTTTCAGTGAGTTTCTATGCTGAGCATTTCCTACCTATCACATCTGAGCAGCCTATATGACTATAGAGTCACATATGTGCAGGGGCGGACTGACAACTCATGGGGCCCCTGTGTCCTTGCCCAAATGCAAAAAAGCCTATGAAAAAGGTACCAGGGGCATCTCATGGGGCCCCTTACTGACCCCGGCCCTTGGGCAGTGCCCGAGTTTCCAAATGGTCAGTCCGCCCCTGCACATGTGGGTGTATAAACAGTGGTAAATGAAGCCCACTCCCTCCTCCTTCATGCCCACTAACCAGCTAACCACAATGGGGGTGGGATATTACGTGCAGATTAATGGTTGCTCCACTTCCCTCTTATTCTAAGACACAGGCTGGGGGACTTGACACAGAAATCCACCCACGCCATGTTATTTTCACAAAATAGTTAAGATTTTGATGCCATTTTAAAACAGTTTATTGATATTATTTATTTATTTTTACTCAGTATTCCAAAAGTTGTTTTTTTTATTTTGAACATGTGACTACCAGCTGAGGACTAGAGGCTCCTCCTGCTTTTGTTTCCCTGCCCACAGGCTGGGAAAGATCTGGGTCATGTAACAGCTGTATATCGATTAGAAAAAGGTACTTAGATTTTTCTTTTTTAATTAAAATGATTACAGTGCCATCATCCACATACAGAAAGAGAAGGGATTATGTAAATTAAACAGTGTGCGTTTAATATCACTTTAAGAGAAAAATGCAGTTTTGGCAGTGCAAATTTTATTTGTGGATGTTCTAGTTCAAATGCAGTCCAGTAACAGACTTTTGATCAAAGTTTCTATGTGGAGAATTAAAGCAGTTGCAAAATTTGATTCCTTCTCTTGTGAATAGAAGGTCACACGTGATGAGCATTCACTGCATGCAGCATTTTCTGAAACGCCCGAACTGGCTACCTGGCAGTTGTGACAGCTGTGAGATTACTGGTAGACTGGTTTGACATCACTGGTGTACTCAGCTTTAATCAAGCTTGTTTATTGGAGTTGATTGGAGCCAATAGGCATTGTTTACTCAAAGTTGCACATTGATATTGCTCCAGCAGAGGCGCATATATGTAAACAATCTTGCTTCAAAAACTGGCTATATGCCCCCCAAAAAAGTGCTTTACATCAGGCCTACTTTTTTCTCATTTAACCACTTGCCTACAGGGCACATATACCCCCTTCCTGCCCAGGCCAATTTCCAGCTTTCAGCGCTGTCACACTTTGAATGACAATTGCGTGGTCATGCAACACTGTACCCATATGACATTTTTATAATTTTTTTGAGACAGATAGAGCTTTCTTTTGGTGGTATTTAATCACCTCTGGGATTTTTACTTTTTCTTAAACAAACCAAAAACCACTGAAATTTTTGAGAAAAAAAAGTTTTTTCTTAGTTTTTGTTAAACAATTTTGTAAATAAGTGATTTTTCTCCTTCACTGATGTGCGCTAATGAGGCTGCAGTGATGGGCACTGATGGACACTGATAGGTGGCACTGATGGGCACTGATGAGGCACTGGTAGGTTGTACTGATGGGCATTGGCAGGCATCACTGATGGGCACTGAAAGGCAGCACTGATACATGACACTGATAGGCAGCACTGAATGGCACTGATAGGCAGCACTGACTGGCACTGTTAGGCAGTACTGACTGGCACTGATAGGCGGCACTGATGCGCAATGATAGGCAACACTGACTTGCACTGATAGGTGGCACTGATTGGCATTGATAGGTGGCACTGACTGGCACTGATGGGTGACATTGAAAGGCAGCTCAGATGGGCACTCATATGTGGCATTGATGTGCACTGGTATGCACTGAAATGTGGCATTGATGTGGCACTGATGGGCACTGGCACGTGGCACTGATGAGGACTGACTGCTGGTACTGAAAGACACTGACAGATGGCACTTCTGGGGCCACACTGAGCATCAGGGCACACTGATCATTAGTGCCCTGATGATCAGTGTACATGTCCCCTCCGCGGAAAGCCGATTACCGGCTCTCCTCTCCTCTCGAGCTGTCAGTGTGACAGCTCGAGCGGAGAGAAATGCCGATAACTGGCATTTCCGTGTTTACATGTGATCAGCTGTGATTGGACACAGCTGATCACATGACCGAGCCAACATCTTCAGCTCTTTCCAGGATCCCTGTGTCCGAGGGACACAGCGCACCGGCGATCTCCACGCTGCGCGCTCCCTGAGCCGCGCGGTGAGAATGGAAGGACGTCATATGACGTCCTATCAGAACGAGAGAACCACCTTGCGCCCCTCATTGTACTATATGGCGGGCAGAAAGTGGTTAAAGGATAAGTTCACCTTTTAACCAAAAATAATAAATGCACATTTTTTTGCTGCTAAAAAGATGTGCATTCATTATTATTGGTTGCAGGAGCGTGGAAAGCATTGCACCAGTGATCAGAAGATTGCTGGTGCCATGCAGGTCTCCTGCAGACCTGTCAGTATACTTGCTTGCCTGTACGGGATGTACATGCAAGCAGATATACTGACATGAAGAGTCAATGAACTACCACAGCGCTCTACAGTGCCATGGCAGTTAATTGAGATCTACAAGCCGACAGCCGCTAAGGCTCTTGGGACTTGTAGTGTTCTCATTTACAGAACACTGTGAATGAATGACACAGCTGTGTGGGTGGAGCCCCACAAGGCCACACTCTTTTTAAAAAGCGACAGCTAGTACAGGGATCTTCTCCCTATACTTCTGTCACAGGGAGAGAGAGGAGCAGAGGGCACCAGCAGCAGGATCGGGAACATGTTACATGGTCCACCCTAAAAACAGGTGGAATATGTAACATGTTCCCAAAGGTGAACTTATCCTTTAAAGTGCATGTCAACTCAAATTTTTTTGTAGTCTTTTTGAGTGAAAAAGATTTAGAACCCCTATCAGGCTTTTACTCCTACATGGGACTCTCTTAGAGAGAATAATCCTCACTTCCTGTCCTGATGACAATGTTTTACCAAACAGAAAGTGAGAGAAACTCTCCATAAGTAACATAAACCACAAAAAATGTTTTTCTTTAGTAGTGTGGGGGAAAGCTAGAACCTCTGTCTGATATTTATTTCTGTATGTGTTGCTGTTGACAATTTTCCTTTTCTTCCTGTCCGGTGAAACCTGTACCAGCAGAAGAGGAATTGAGGGTAAATCTCTTTAACAAAGTTTCTGCTCTTGGGTAGAGACGGAACACACGCCACTACGCATACGCTGCAGCCATCTTGGATTTTGGAATACAATTTGTTTATATGATATGAAGTGCCTGATTGTCAACTATTCATTGTAAGTGCATTTACCACATTAAAGTGGTGTTTTAATCTGGATGACACTATGGAGAGTGTATCTTTTTCTTCTTTTCATGATACTATGTCCAACTGAGTACATACGCACAGTGATCTGATATAACGCAGCAGTACCATCGACTGACATGTGGTTTTGAGAAAAGCAGGATATCTTGGATGGATATACAAGTGCTGGTAGACCACTCTTAATTGGGGGTCATATGATTCTGGTAAGCCTCCCTGTGTTGTACACCGAAGTGCCGTGTGGTTGATCATTAAGAGGTTTTGATGGTGTTTGACATCCACATCTGTAATTTCCCTCATAATCCCTCGTAATCGAAGAGTTACTGAATTCACAGTTTTTGGCTTCACATTTGGATTCCTTTATTTTTTTAAATTTTAAGTGACACATAAGAGTTTGATATACAGTTGCAAGAAAAAGTATGTGAACTCCTTGGGATTACGTGGAGTTTTGCATGAATTGGGCATAAAATGTGCTCTGAATGTCATCTAAGTCACAACAATAGAAGAACACAGTCTGCTGAACATAATACTACACAAACATTAGATGTTGCCATGGTTTAATTGCACATAACATGTAAATATTCACAGTGCAGGGAGGAAAAAGTATGTGAGGCCCTAGCTTAATGACTTCTCCCAGAGCTAATTGGAGCCAGGAGTGAGCCAGCCTTGACTCCAATCAGTGTGATGATATTGGATGTGTTGCTGACAGCTGTCCTGCCCTTAAAAAACACACATCTGTTTTGGGTTTACTGGTTTCAAGAAGCACTGTCTGATGTGAACCATGCCTCGCAGAAAAGAGCTCTTAGAAGACCTACGATCAAGAATTGTTGACTTGCATGAAGCTGGAAAGGGTTACAAAAGTATCTCCAAAAGCCTTGATGTTCATGTGTCCACGGTAAGACAGACTGTCTACAAATGGAGAAAGTTTAGCACTGTTGCTACTCTCCCTAGGCGTGGTCGTCCTGCAAAAATGACTGCAAGAGCACAGCGCAGAATGCTGCATGAGGTAAAGAAGAATCCCAGAGTGTCAGCTAAAGACCTACAGAAATCTCTGGCACATGCTAACATTTTTGTTGACACATCTACAATAAGGAAAACATTAAACAAGAAAGGAGTACATGGGAGGACACCACGGAGGAAGCCATTGCTGTCCAAAAAGAATATTGCAGCACGTTTGAAGTTTGCAAAAGAGAACCTGGATGTTCCACAGCACTACTGGCAAAATATACTGTGGACAGATGAAACCAAGATTGAGTTGTTTGGGAAGAACACACAACACTATGTGTGGAGAATAAAAGGCACAGCACACCAACATCAAAACCTCATCCCCACTGTAAAACATGGTGGAGGGAGCATCATGGTTTGGGGCTGCTTTGCTGCCTCAGTGCCTGGACGTATTGTTGTCATTGATGGGAAAATGAATTCCAGAGTTTATCAAGACATTTTGCAGGAAAACGTATGACCATCTGTCCGCCAACTGAAGCTCCGCAGAGGATGGGTGATGCAACAGGACAATGACCCAAAGCAAGTAATTCAACAAAACAATGGCTGCAACAGCACAGAATACGCCTTCTGGAGTGGCCCAGTCAGAGTCCTGACCTCAACCCAAATGAAATGCTGTGGCATGACCTTAAGAGAGCGATTCACACCAGACATCCCAAGAATATTGCTACACTGAAACAGTTTTGTGAAGAGGAGTGGTCCAAAATTACTCCAGATCGTTGTGCAGGTCTGATCTGCAACTACAGGAAACGTTTGGTTGAGGTTATTGCTGCCAAAGGAGGGTCAACCAGTTATTAAGTCCAATGGTTCACATACTTTTTCCTTCCTGCACTGTGAATGTTTACATGTTATGTGCAATTAAACCATGGCAACATCTAATGTTTGTGTAGTATTATGTTCAGCAGACTGTGTTCTTCTATTGTTGTGACTTAGATGATGTTCAGCGCACATTTTATGCCCAATTAATGCAAAACTCCACGTAATCCCAAGGCGTTCACATACTTTTTCTTGCAACTGTATTTGCATTGCACTATTGCATTGCACATACATTTTAATTTATTTTAGTGCTGCATCATTGTTTTGTGAAGCTCTGGACAGTGGTAAAAGCCAAATCCCACTCTAACCAAAATTATAAAAAAAAATTTTCACTTGACATACTCTTTAAGCCTTGATAGACATCCACAATGGTCATTTTGATGTGTTGAGAGCATTTCCTATTGACAACTATGCTGAGCTGACTGGCACTATTTAATATAGGTAATACATGCTGCGATCTAGCTAAAGATGGTCCATGGCAGGTAGTTTGCTCACTTGGAATAAGAGGAAAGATTCCCCATCAATTGTAGAGCCTCTCCATATTCTGCCTTAACTCACCCAGCAGTACGGTGCAGCAGTTCCTGATGCAGTTGGGTAAAGCAGAAATTTTGGAACATATGAGAAGGCCATTGCAAGCAATAATGAGCTTTTACATTACTTGGAAATACATTTTGCTCTAATGATAACACTTTGATGGTGAACTGATTTGCAATTACAACTTAAATCTGGTTGCATGTGATACATTGCTTGCTATTATCAGACAATTCATTGTTATCCTATGAAAACCTCAACATCATTCTCAACATATAAAATTGTAATAATCTATGATGACTTTCACCAGGACATTAATTAAAACTATCTATCTATTCATGTTTCTTTTGTTGGAAACCATGGATTCAATTCACAAGGAAAATTTACCTGCAATCAAGGTGATAGAATTTAATTAATACTTAAATCTCACCTACTATGAGTAAGGAATCATAGGTGTGATATAACAAACAGATTTTGTCTAAAGTGCTATATATGGTGAAGTCTTGGGGCACACTGGATTAGCACCCAAGCTGATAATTGTTATTTTCAGTTATGTATAGTTACAGTCAGGTCCTAGTGCAGTATGCAGGAAAGGGTGGTGAAAAATTAAGATGTCAGTTTTGCAAATGAATAAACGTTAAGATAGTATAGAGAAACTCTCCGTGGCTATTCCCTTTCACTATTCATCTGGTATTATAATGAGTGCCTAAAGACAAAATAAAGAATAATAAAATGGAAAAGACTGCTAATAAAATGTATTGCACTCTATACTGATCTCAAAGCCATATTACCCATAAAACAAACAACCCAAGGAAACACCTAACTAGAACATTTGTAATTTTTATTCACATTATTTAAAGTGCATGCAAAGAAAAAAACTTTATTTTTTTTTTTTTTAGATTTGAGTAGATTAAAGGATAAATTCACCTTTGGGTACATGTTACATGCTCCACCCCTTTTTAGGGTGGAACATGTAACATGTTCCGAATCCTGTAACCTCAGTTTCCGTCTTGGTGAAAATGGTCACCAGGGCAAATAGAAGGATGAATCTCTTGCCCAACACCTCTGGTAGTTTTGACAGGCTGTGAGAGGACACAGAGCAGCAAAAGGGCTGATGTAGCAGGCAGTGCCAGCTTTTGGTTGCATAATCTGGATGACTGTGGATCACCAGACAGGAAACAGTGACCAGTACATGGTGAAACTTAATCAGCAGACAAGAGTAAAGCCAAGACACAAGCCAAAAGGTCATCAACAACCGGGCAGCAAGGTACACCCAAAGGTGTGTTCCCCAACAGTATAAACTGGGACTTTAAAGGCAACCCAAAACAGGTAATTATTTAATTCCAAAAAAGTGAGGAGACATCATAGAATAACACATGACACACATGTTAAAAACATACATATAACATAGAAAAAAGAACTGTCTATATAACTTGCTATGAGCTGAGAGGTAATGTTGCACCTTCTCCTATAACCCAAAAGGCAGCGAGAGCTGAATGAACTTCAGCAGATGACCCGATGCATTTCAGAACATACTGTAAGTGTTTCTTCAAGGGTATGCTGAAGGGAAAAGGTGACCGGGAGAGAGTGCGCATGCGCGGGATCTCCGACGTACTCATGTCCACCTGAGGCTCCGCTGCGGACAGGGACAAGCAGCCTGTTTGACACGGCTCCTGGCCCCCTCAAACTCTGCAAACCCCCCCCGCAGCATAAGTGTCATAAGCGGCATCCCCGAGACCCGACACAATGGTCCAGGGAGCCGCGAAATCAGGACCAAGTAAAACCCATAAAGGAAGCCCTGGCACAGGCCTCCTCAAAGTGACCTGGTCCCCCTGCGTTGATCACTTCCTCCATCAGGGATTTGATGAGTCTCTACTCCTCCCTTAATACATTTCTTCCCTGATAGATACTTCAGAGCACTGGTCCGGCCCCATTCCCCCCCCCCCATTCTGGAAGTCACACGCCCTATCCATACCCCTCTTTCTTTCCCCTTTTCTAATTTTCTCTAATCCACTTGCCTCCTTCTTTATTTCTTTCCTTCCTCTCTCTTTGGTTATTTTATTCAGTTCATAAAGTTGTTGTAACCATACAGTTGCTTAAGGGCCTTGAGCCTCATATTTACCTGCACGTTGCATATGGCATCACTTGCAATATTTTGCTGTATGTACTTTATCCCTGTAACCCAATAAAAAGTTTGAACAAGGAAAAGATGACCGGGATAACATTCTACAAAATGTAGTGAATATGATTCAAAATTAGCAATAACATAGCAGAAAAAATATAGTCAAAGACAGGGCAGCACAGTGGCTAAATAATTAGCACTTCCGCCTGGCAGTACTAGGGTTGTTGGTTCAAATCCCAGCCATGGCACCACCTGCCTGGAGTTTGCATGTTCTCCCTGTGCCTACATGGGTTTCCTCCGGGTACTCCAGTTTCCTCCCACACTCCAAAGACCTGCTGGTAGGTGAATTGGCTCCTGTCTAAATTGGCCCTAGTATGTGTATGTATGAATGTTAGTTAGGGACCTTATATTGTACACCCTTTGAGGGTTAGGGACTGATGTGAATGTACAATATATATGTAAAGCGCTGCGTAAATTGATGGCGCTATATATAAGTACCTGAAATAAACAAATATGTAAATCTACAACCTACATACCATCTAGATTTCTTTTAGAATGGCATAGTTGCAAGAAGGAAGGCATGAGATATGCTCACAAATGGCACCCTGATGTCCAAGGCTAGAAGGAAAAGGTGAACTCGGAGGAAGGAGGGAGGACAACCAAACCCCAAGGAGAGATCCACTTACACAGGGATCACCTGGAAAGGACAGCAGACCCACTTAAGTGTTTACAAGAGATTAAGAATGAGTCTATAAAAATACAATATGAAGCCATTACTCTACAGTTTGTCCTCATAATGATAACACAAAGAAAAGATGATGATGAATACCAAAGTTGTCACAATAAGTGTGTGAGATTAGTCTCCTAAGATCCAATGACATATAAACGTAAGTAACATATGTACTGGGATCAGTGTGTATCAAGGGAATATTCAGGATGTTAGATGGACTCCGTGTCTAAAAATAGATATGTATATTTGCAATAATGAAGGCCTAAGCATCTATAAATAAGTGCAGGTCTGCATCACAATGGTCATGGACTCTCTATATTTGATAGTATATCAACAAATCAGGTTAAATAAGGATCTGAGTGATTAACTATATCAGTTGTGTTCCACATAAGTGACCAAAGGAATATTGCACTCCTCACTAACAAAAACCTCCCAAGAGGGTTTGTCAGTGTAAAAAAGTAAAGCCAGAAAGAAAAAAGAAATAGTCCATATTTACCTGAATTCCCCAATATTTCTCAACAGGTGAGTTCCTCATATTAGTGGCGATGTGGCATTAAGAAGATCTACCATATGTAACATAGTGTGGGGCTTAAATATGGCATCTAGATGCCCACACATGCGCAGCACCAACCATGAACTGCGCATGCGTGGGTTCACTGTCGTGGCAACCCCCTGAGGTGCCTACCCCTGGTGGTGACCCACCCCGTGAAGGGCAGGACGATGTCACGCGCAGGCAGAACTTTGCACAGAATTAGGACCATGCCTACATCTACAGTACATGTGAATGTGCAGCATGCGCTGGCATGTTTGAATATACTTTGGTGCCCAGTGGCCTATTTATGCACTGCAAGGAGTGGTCGCCACCCCAGACCATGCTAGCTCCTGTGCTATACTTGGTTTTTCCTTCTGAATATCCCTGAACTCAATCCCTCTGATCTCTGACCTTTGGCTTGCTTCTTGATTCCATACCTTTCTTACCACTTTGGGTCATCTACTGTCCATGTGATACTGACCTCAGCCTGGCCCCTGTCTACACTCTTGTCTTATGAATCTGTACTTCTGCTGCCCACCCATTGCCAACTTCTGCCTGTCTGATCACATTCTTGTCTCCTGCTTCCTCAAACTCTATGACAGCATCTGGCACGAGTTCCTGTTCCTCAGTTTCTGCTTCATTGCCAGATCCAGTTCTTCTGCTGGAAAGGACTTTTTACAGATGCCTGTGCCACTCCGTTTCCTGTCCTACTCTGTCATCAATCTCAGAGGACAAAAAGGACAGCAAGTGCAAGGGAGAGCCCTCCCATCAGTTCAGCCTCTACCAGGTATATGGTATTAATATAATATCCAATTTTTGGGGATACCCAAAATTCTCCATAGGCAACATTTTAAAACCTTTACAGCTTAGTTTAGAGTTAACCATGAATTACGGCCCTAGAATTATTGCTCTCACTATGACTTTCACAGCAATACCTCACATACACTATATTGGCAAATGTATTAAGACACCTACCTTTACATGCACATGAGCTTTAATGACTTCCTAGACTGTCCACACGGTCTAGGAGTGTGTCTATGGGAATGTTTGACCATTCTTCCAGAAGCGCATTTGTGAGGTCAGGCAATGATGTCGGATGAGAAGGTCTGATTTGCAGTCTCTACTCTAATTTGTACCAAAGGTTTTCTATTGGGTTGACGTCAGGACTCTGTGCAGGTCAGTCAAGTTCTTCCACCCTAAACTCGCTCATCTATGTCTGTCTGGACTTTGCTTTGTGCAGTGGTGCGCAGTAATGTTGGAACAGGAACAGGCCATCCCAAAATTGTTCTCACAAAGTTGGGAGCATGAAATTGTCCAAAATGTCTTGGTATGCTGACGTCTTAAAAGTTCCCTTCACTGAAAATAAGAGGCCAACCCCTGAAAAACACCTCCACACCATAATCCCCCCTCCACCAAACTTTACAGTTGGCACAATGCAGTCAGGCAAGTACCATTTTCCTGGCAACTGCCAAACCTAGACATGTCCATCGGATTGCCAGACAGAGAAGCGTGATTCGTCACTCTGGAGAACACGTCTCTACTGCTCTAGAGTCCAGTGGCGGCATGCTTTACACCGCTGCATCCTTCGCTTTGCATTGCATTGAAACCCATTCCATGAAGCTCTCTACACACTGTTGTTGTGCTAATCTGAAGACCACATGAAGTGTGGAGGTATAAGCCGTGTACCGGGGTGGGCTCCCCAGGATACAGTGAAGTCACAAACAAGGAAAGCAACCCCAACACTAGCTTTTGCCACAACAGAATTTTACTTAGATGTGGCAAATAAACACAACCACAAATGCTGAGAACGTACAATAAATTTACATACACCCAGCCCAAAGGCTGAGACCCTTGTGCTGTACAGCACGGCGCCTCCTGATGGATGAAGGTAGAAGGTGTAGTAATTTACCTACTGGCGGGCACAACTAAACTGCCACACCTTACCTGTTATTACCCTAAAAGAGCAGGAATCAGTGTATGGGTGTATGGTATGGGCTAGCCTGCGGTGCAGCACAACAGCTTACAATCTTACACAAATCTACAGTATTCCCCCTCCCATAACTGGTCCTGTAGCACGTGCCTGAGTATTCCTTCAGAGCAAAACGCCAGTCTGGCTTGATTTTGTGGGATGTTATCAGCTCTCCAATGTGCAATGTCACTTTAAGTTATGAAGTCCTTCCAATGATCAGTAATAACACTTGTGGCCTGACACAAACAGAGACCCTAACTAACTAACTATAGGCCTGGTCTCAGTCTCTAGGCGCCAACACTGAAATGAGGTGCGTGCACGATCTTACCGACCCGGGTCTGCTTTTCATCCGCTGGTGACTCTGAACAGAACAAATGTCTCTCCAACAAGCATGCGGTATCGCAGTGTATGTTGCTTTGTTCCTCTGCTCTCATCAGCATTCCTGGCAGCAATCTTCCTTTCTCTGAACAGGATCAGGGTCTTGGATGCGATCAGCTTCACTTAGCTGCAGCTCTGGTTACTAAGGGATGCTCTCACACCTGGATGCCATCAGATTCTCTGCTCACACGGCTCCTGCATTCACCATCCTCCAAACATGGCTGCTCTCTCTCCTTCCTGTTCTCTAAACCCTGTGTGAAAACCCCACCTCTTCATGAATATAGAAATATCTATGCAATCTGAGGCTGTGTGTCAGGGCTACGGGGTGTGACCAGAGGTATGTGACTGACGCAGGGAAACGCAGGCTTCAGATATGTTATAAACAATAAGACAGTTTATTAAAGACTAACAATACAAACATAAACGCAGTGCAATACTAAAACATAACACAGTGCAAACGAACCAAACCAAACCACCCACAGATAACAATATATACAATGCAAGCGTCATCAGGCAGGCCGGGTCAATAACAATCGGGCAGGTAGGAACAGGGGGTCAGGCAGAGAATGGTCGGGGTCACAAGCCAGGGATGAAACAGGAGAAGTCAGCAGTGGGCCGGAATCAGGCAGGGTCAGCAACGAACAGAGCCAGGAACAGGAATGCAGGAACAAGATACAGGGCCCAGGAAAAACACACACCAAGGCAGAGACTGCAGGTCTGGCCATCCCTTAAATACACCTGTATAATCAACTTCAGGTGTTTGGCTGGCTGCAGGGTTGAGTCTCTGATTGCTGGGAGCACCCGCTGGCCAGCCCTGGCACTGCAGCCCACAAGGCAGGTGAGTCCCACCATTACTGGCAAGTCCATTCCTGACAGTACCCCCCCCTCAAGGAGCGGCCTCAGGACGCTCCAAACAGTCCTAGCTGGGCGAAATGTTCCACCGCCCGGGTCTGGTAACTGGCGGGATATCAAAGACTGGCACATCGGGCAGGACTCCGGGCAGCGGCACACCGGGCAGAGGCACATCGAGCTGGACTCCGGGCAGCGGCATATCGGGCAGGACTCCGGGCAGCGGCACATCGGGCAGGATTCCGGGCAGTGGCACATCGGGCAGGACTCCGGGCAGCGGCACATCGGGCAGGACTCCGGGCAGAGGCACATCGAGCTGGACTCCGGGCAGAGGCACATCGAGCTGGACTCCGGGCAGAGGCACATCGAGCTGGACACCGGATCACCAGGCGGAGCAGCGGGCACCGGGCCACCAGGTGGGGCGACAGGCCTCGGGCCCCCAGGCGGGGCGACAGGCATCGGGCCCCCAGGCGGGGCGACAGGCATCGGGCCCCCAGGCGGAGCGGCAGGCGCCGGGCCCCCAGGAGGGGCGACAGGCATCGAGCCCCCAGGCGGGGCGACAGGCATCGGGCCCCCAGGCGGAGCAGCAGGCACCGGGCCCCCAGGAGGGGCGACAGGCATCGGGCCCCCAGGAGGGGCAACAGGCATCGGGCCCCCAGGCGGGGCGACAGGCATCGGGCCCCCAGGCGGGGCTACAGGCACCGGGCCCCCAGGCGGGGCGACAGGCATCGGGCCCCCAGGCGGGGTGACAGGCATCGGGCCCCCAGGTGGAGCGGCGGGCACCGGGCCCCCAGGCGTAGCGGCGGGCACCGGGCCCTCAGGAGGGGCGACAGGCATCGGGCGCCCAGGCGGGGCGACAGGCATCAGGCCCCCAGGCGGAGCGGCGGGCACCGGGCCCCCAGGAGGGGTGGCAGACACCGGGCCCCCAGGCGGAGCGACGGGCACCAGGTCATCAGGCACCACAACGGGCATCAGGTCACCAGGCATCAGGTCATTTGGGTCGCCAGTGGGCACCGCCTCATCTGGCAAGGCAGTGGGCACCGAGTCACCAGGCACGACAGTGGGCTCCGAGTCAACTGGCATGACCGCGGGCACTGGGTCAGACATTGGATCGTCTGGCCCGACAGCGGGCATCGGGTCACCAGGCATGACAGCGGGCACTGGGTCATCAGGCATGGGATTGTCTGGCTCGACAGCGGGCATCGGGTCACCAGGTATGACAGCGGGCACTGGGTCACCAGGCATCAGGTCATTTGGCTTGCCAGCGCGCACTGCGTCATCTGGCAAGGCAGTGGGCACCGAGTCACCAGGCACGACAGTGGGCTCTGAGTCAATTGGCACGACAGCGGGCATCGGGTCACCAGGCATGACAGCGGGCACTGGGTCACCAGGCATCAGGTCATTTGGCTCGCCAGCGGGCACCGCGTCATCTGGCAAGGCAGTGGGCACCGAGTCACCAGGCACGACAGTAGGCTCCGAGTCAACTGGCATGACCGTGGGCACTGGGTCAGACATTGGATCGTCTGGCCCGACAGCGGGCATCGGGTCACCAGGCATGACAGCGGGCACTGGGTCATCAGGCATGGGATTGTCTGGCTCGACAGCGGGCATCGGTTCACCAGGTATGACAGCGGGCACTGGGTCACCAGGCATCAGGTCATTTGGCTCGCCAGCGGGCACCGCGTCATCTGGCAAGGCAGTGGGCACCGAGTCACCAGGCACGACAGTGGGCTCCGAGTCAACTGGCATGACCGCGGGCACTGGGTCATCAGGCATTGAATCGTCTGGCAAGACTGCGGGCACCGAGTCGTCTGGCAAGACTGCGGGCACCGAGTCGTCTGGCAAGACCGCGGGCACCGAGTCGTCTGGCAAGACCGCGGGCACCGAGTCAACTGGCGGAACTGCGGGCATCGAGTCAACTGGCGGAACAGCGGGCATCGAGTCAACTGGCGGAACAGCGGGCATCGAGTCGTCTGGCAAGACTGCGGGCACCGAGTCAACTGGCGGAACTGCGGGCACTGAGTCAACTGGCGGAACTGCGGGCACCGAATCAACTGGCAAGACTGCGGGCACCGAGTCAACTGGCGGAACAGCGGGCACCGAGTCGACTGGCGGAACAGCGGGCACCGAGTCGTCTGGCAAGACTGCGGGCACCGAGTCGTCTGGCAAGACTGCGGGCACCGAGTCAACTGGCGGAACAGCGGGCACCGAGTCAACTAGCGGAACAGCGGGCATCGAGTCAACTGGCGGAACATCGGGCATCGAGTCGTCTGGCAAGACTGCGGGCACCGAGTCAACTGGCGGAACAGCGGGCACCGAGTCGTCTGGCATAATAGGATCATCAGGCTGGATCAGTTCATCAGGCTGGGTAGAAACATCATGCTGGGTAGAGGCATCAGGCTGGATGGAGGCATCAGGCTGGGTGGAGGCATCAGGCTGAATGGAGGCATCAGGCTGAATGGAGGCATCAGGCTGGGTAGAGGCATCAGGCTGAATTGTGGGCGCCGAGGCACCAGGCTGCACCATGGAAGGCAGGTTCTCAGATGGGAGGCTGACCGGTTTGGATACTGGCAGGATGGTATTGGTTGGAAAGAACTTTCGCCTTTTCCTGGTTTTAGTTACCGGAGTACTGTAAGTAAGCGCAGGTTTGTAAATGGATGGAGCAGCTGGAGACAGAGAAGAGCTGGAGGATGGAACAGGGGAGGGAACAGTTGCTACAGAGGGCTTCTTTACAGGGTTAAAGGCAGGATAGGTGCAGCGAGTGGGAACAGGGTACTGACATGCGGTAGATAGCAGGGTATACTGGGCTGTAACTGGAGGTGCTGTTGGGAAAGCAGGAATAGAGCTTTGAAGAAATAGATTTGAAGCAGGACTGGGTTTTTGCAAGCTGACTGAGGCTGGGTGCAACAAGTCTGACCATGTCTGCAGTATGGGTTGAACAAAGCTCAGCTTACACAAAGCCTGTCTGACCAAAGACTGCACTGCGTTTATACAATCCCTTAATACCTGTGGTGAACATGCAGCATAACGCTCCAAGAAGTAATCCACATCATCCTCTAATAACCATACCAGGGACTCTACCTGGTCTGCACTAAATGGCGGCAAAAATTCATCCCTGCATTCGGGGGTACCAGATGAAACCAACTCAGCACAAACCTGAATCAATGGCTGCACCTCAGAGAATTCTGTGCCCTGATCTACTAGAACATGAGTGATCCGTATACATTCTAGCAGTTCATCCCTGGGATACTCCTTCAGAGTCTGATAAGCATACTCTCTGTCATCAAACACTAGCAGAGATAAATACACAACCTCATCAAGATCCATCCTTCCCAGCAACAAGCCAAGATGGCTTCCCTGTGCAGCCACTTCTGGTCAGGATTGGCCTTGGTGTAATGTCAGGGCTCCGGGGTGTGACCAGAGGTATGTGACTGATGCAGGGAAATGCAGGCTTCAGATATGTTATAAACAATAAGACAATTTATTAAAGACTAACAATACAAACATAAACGCAGTGCAATACTAAAACATAACACAGTGCAAACCAAACCAAACCACCCACAGATAACAATATATACAATGCAAGCGTCGTCAGGCAGGCCAGGTCAATAACAATCGGGCAGGTAGAAACAGGGGGTCAGGCAGAGAATGGTCGGGGTCACAAGCCAGGGATGAAACAGGAGAAGTCAGCAGAGGTCCGGAATCAGGCAGGGTCAGCAACGAATCAGACAGAGACAGGAACAGGAATGCAGGAACAAGATACAGGGCCCAGGAAAAACACACACCAAGGCAGAGACTGCAGGTCTGGCCATCCCTTAAATACACCTGTATAATCAACTTCAGGTGTTTGGCTGGCTGCAGGGTTGAGTCTCTGATTGCTGGGAGCACCCGCTGGCCAGCCCTGGTACTGCAGCCCACAAGGCAGGTGAGTCCCACCATTACATGGCAAAACCGCAGAATGTCAGTCCCGAACATTTAATTTACTCCACACAATAATTTACTCCACACAAACAGTGTTCAAACAATGAGAGCTGTTTCCCCATCTCACAGAGGTCTTTAGCTATTGACTCTGCAGACAGTTGATGACTTCTACGCACTGTGCGCTTCAGCATGCTCTGACTCCGCTCTGTCATTTTACCTGGCCTACCACTTTGTGGCTGAGTTGTTGTTGTTCCCAGCTGCTTTCCATTTGTTATAATACCACTAACAGTTGACTGTGGAATATTTAGTAGCAAGGACATTTCATGGATAGACTAGCTGGCAACCAATCATGGTACCACGCTTGAATTCACTGAGCTCCTGAGTGCGACCTATTTTTTCACAAATGCTTGTAGAAGCAGTCTGCATGCCTAGGTGCTTGATTTTATACACCTGTGGTCATGGAGCTGATTGGAACACCTGAATCTAATGATTTGGAGGTGCATCCCAATACTTTTGGCAATATAGTGTATGTGGCATTGGGGTGTGCACGGGGGTGAGCGAGGTGCTTTAAAAAAAAAATCTTTATTTTATTTTTATTTATTTCAAAAAAAGGGCTAACAATGCATGTAGTCAGACATAGGAGAAACACTTTCACTATACCTTCACTAATATCATAGTGAGCTATGGTAGCAACAGAAGCAGTCCTTTATGCAGGCCACATTGTGTGGGACATTGAGGTCAATAATAACATGTGTCACACCTTATACCATCTTTGGTGCATATGTACTGTAAGAAGCTGATTCCAAAGGGTTGACAGTTTTCTTCTGCTGTGTTCATGTTTAAGGCTGTTCAGGTTTACTATGTATAATGCAATTGTTTGCAACACTTTCCTAGGTAGGCCTGCTGGCCTGGCAGATCTGAGAAGGAAAGGTTAACCCTTCTGTTCAGGTCTCCAAGGCTTTTTCCGTGGTTGCCACTACCTGCAGGTCAACCCATATAAATGTGGGCTTACTACTGCTCTGGAAGGAGGCTCTGGAAACAGAGAGCTCCTGGACATACTGAAAGGATGCAACTGTTATGCTGCGGGTTTACCCACTTGTGGGATTCCATCTGGGGTCCAGGAGACATGGATTTACATGGACTTGTGCTTACAGCTACTGAACTTTGTATGGACACTCACTACCTTGCTATGGATTACTTTCATGAACTAGCCATCTGCCTGTTATGGCAACTGTATGGTGCACTAGAGAACTTTGTACAGAAAAGTGATTGGAAAATGTCTGTGAAAACTGTCTGTGTTATTTGCAGCTATGCAGCTATTTCAGTAAAAGATCTGTAAGTGTTTTCTTCAACAAGTTAATCAAGGAATGCATGCACAGAGAATCCAAAGAACAGGGAGTGTATAAAAGGGGATGAACAGGAGATTCCACCACAAAAGGGTAATCGTGCATAGGAGTTGGTGGAAAACATGGCACTGACAGCAGTTCATTTTTAGGGTAAGGCCAAGAAAAATTTTAAATTTGTCAACAGTCATGGACACTAAAGTCTGAAGCAAGAGCACTTAGTCTCATTTGGGAGTACTTGTAATCTCATCGGTGAACAGAAAAATGGGACTAGTTAGGATCATCCTGCTTTCACTATAAAATCTGATAAAGTGAATGCTTTGCTGGGTATTGCTGTATCTCAGTCTATATATTTCAAGACACCTACAGAACTTCGGACATCAGGGAAATGCTCAGTATGCACTAAGAACATGTACTGTGCCTGCCTTTTCAGCGTTCATGTACAGGAGGACCTCACTCTGTTTTTATACTTCTTGGAAATACTTCCTCATATTTCAGCAAAAGATGTTGTAAAGTTCAGCTCATAGATTTCCAATCCAATATTATTCTTGCTACATGAAGTTACCATAGCCTTTCTCCACAGAGGACATAGTATCATAACTCTTTCATGGCCAAAGGGCATTGCTATGCATGATGTGCTGCTGACAGCAATATAGTTTTTAATACACGTTGTACTCTGAACTGTATCTGGGAAAAATCTAGTAAAGCATTTTAGCTAGTGTGTATGTCAGCAGATACAGTTTAGTGAATTAAAATCACAAAGTTATAGCAGAATTCTTTCCTCAGTAAAACAAATCCAGAACAGAAGCCTAACATGGCGGGCAAATTAAACAGAAATCAAAATGTTTTTATATAGGAGTACTTTGTAACATTTATCAGTATATTACAGTCATTTTATTTGCTCTTCCAATCATTCTTGATACTCAGTCTGATATCTGTATTTAAAGAGTAACTCCAATGTAAAAAGAAAAATGTATTTTTCATTCATTTAAAAAAGCAGTTTTCTACCTGTAAAATGTTTTCTTTTTATACACCACCAATCTTTAAAGCCTAGTTGTGCCTTGTATTTAAATCAGCAAAATATATTCCAGGTACATCAGAACAAAAGCTGATTAAAGCCTTACAGTGGGTTTTCTTAGAAAGCAGAACAACCCTCAGTAGAGAAGCTTATCCCCTGCCAACATGCTGCCGTTAAGTACAGTATTATATGTGAAGAAGCAATTGTCTCTTTGAAGAGGTCCAACATGCCCCTTACTTAGTCAAAGCCAGAGCTTTCCAGTCAGAAAGGAGTGTTAGCTGAATCACGGGTCGTCTGTAGGATCTCTACAGCCTCAATTCCAAACAGAAAGGAATAGTCCTTCCTGGCAGCATGCTGGCAAGGAGCAGGCTTTTCTACTCAGCATTTAGCTTTTTTCATATGTACCCTCCTTATATGTGCCTGACATCAGTGTGTTGCATACCACCTTTTCAGAACAGTAGATACTAGTTAGTTTCATGAAGGAATTTTCAGAACATTTGAAATTCAATCACTTCAGGTCTATACTTCCACTCTCAGTCACTAGTTGAGCCTTGAACTGGTGCACCTACTAAATGCAGTATGAGGGCTGATTTCCATATCTTCCCTCAGTTGTCTTGGCTGTCATATTGGAGCATGTGTAGATGTGTCATATTATACTTTACACATGTGTGCGTCAGAGTTTCCACCTCAGCAAGTCAAATTTTGGTGGACAATAAGAGTCATAAGAAGGTCTATTACAAAAAAGATTGGGGGCAACATGACATTCAGTTGCATTATTTGTTGACTATTTATAAGCAGCACCAAAAGCCATTTGCAGAAATACTGGTCTGGTGGTACACATTGTATTAGGAATAGGACACCACTATAATTCCAAGGTGATGAGGATCTTAAAGTATATCTAATGGCTAAACTTTTTTATTTTGGATAGAGTAAGAAATAAGCAATTACCTTGACAATTTTTTTGTTTGTTTTTCTGTCTGTGTGTCATTGGGAAGATTTTTCTTGACTTCCTGCCTTGAGACAACAGGACGTGAGTCAAAATCTATCCAAATTTTTTTAGTCGGTTTTCACCAAAGCAAATAACCCTACTGGAAAATTTAAAGCTGATCTCCAGCTTTACATTCACTTTAACTAGTTTGTATGGGCCAAGCTGGCCCTAACTATCTATTTCATATGAGACCTTCTTGTTTCATATATTGGCAATCTGAGCGGCTTTATCAATTAATGCAAAGCTTTCTCTGATTGGCTGAGTTGGAGATTGTGACATCATCAGGCTCCCTCCCTGGCTGAGCTAATCAGAGGAAGCTTTGTATTGATAGAATACAAAGCTGCCTATGAATGGCTGAGCAACGCTCACCCCAGTGCTGTTTTGTTCCGAGTGTGAGACAAGAAGGTTTTGTCTCACAGCTGAAACACAGTGCTGTATGCTGCTGAGGCTACATATAGTTTATACAGCATGTCCAGCATGCACATATGTTAATGTAACAAACATTTCATTTGGGCCAGCATGAGGCCAAAAGTTTAGATTTTTTTTTAGATTCTTTCTTTCCTCACTTTCAGTCTCAGTGACAATGATCACCAGAACAGAGAGGGTTGAATCTTCTCAACAGAGAACAGACAGCATAAAAAACCTGCAAGAGGTCCTAACTCTTCTTTACTATATCCAAAACAAAATGGCATTAGATACACCTTTAAATGTTCTGCTTCCTTGAGAGGTATCAATATTTTGATGGTATATATTAATGGGGTTTTCCAGGAAGCCGTTGCTTAAAATTGCAAGCACTGTGTTGGTGTTCTCCTAACCCAAATACAACTAACTACTATCTCTCTGGATTGCTGGAGCTGAAAACAATTATCACAACTGCAGGAATCCAGGAGAAAGAACCCAAAAACAGAACTTGGTCTAGTTGTTCGCTAAAAGAAGATATTTATTTCATGCTACTCTTATCTTTTTTCAAAAAGTGTGCTCTACACCAAATCCAGAGTATTCATGTCTTCTTGGCAGTAAACCTGAACACAGGATAAGAGGATGGGCACTGGAATTGGAAGATTCCATTTTACGCAAGTATAGGTGCTCGTGATGGAGTCCTTTTTAAGACCAATAAAAGATCTGTACAGAGACAAATGTCACCCTCATGCTGTTAAAAAGATATGAGGCTGAATTTTCTGAAAGGAAGAATGGCGCTTCCACTTTCCACACAGAAGGGTTTTTGTTTACATATATATATATATATATATATATATATATATATACATATACATATACACACACACACTATATTGCCAAACATATTGGGACTCCTGCCTTTACACACACATGAACTTTAATGGCATCCCAGTCTTAGTCCGTAGAGTTCAATATTGGGTTGGCCCACCCTTTGCAGCTATAACAGCTTCAACTCTTCTGGGAAGGCTGTCTACAAGGTTTAGGAGTGTGTCTATGGGAATGTTTGATCATTCTTCCAGAAGTGCATTTGTGAGGTCAGGTCGCTGATGTCGGATGAGAAGGCCTAACTCGCAGTCTCTGCTCTAATTCATCAAAAAAGTGTTCTATTGGAATGTGGTCAGGACTCTGTGCAGGCCAGACACGTCCATTAGATTACCAGACAGAGAAGCGTGATTCAATACTCCAGTGAACACGTCTCCACTGCTCTAGAGTCTAGTGACGGCATGCTTTACACTATTACATCCAATGCTTTGCATTGTACTTGGTGATGTAAGGCTTTGATGCAACTGCTCTGCCATTGAAACCTATTCCATGAAGCTCTTTACGAACTGTTGTTGTGTTAATCTGAGGGCCACATGAAGTTTGGAGGTCTTTAGCTATTGACTCTGCAGACAGTTGGCGACTTCTGCGCACTGTGCGCTTCAGCATGCGCTGACCCCACTCTGTCATTTTACGTGGCCTACCACTTTTTGGCTGAGTTGCTGCTATTCCCTGTTGCTTCCACTTTGTTATAATACCACTAACAGTTGACAGTGGAATATTTAGTACCAAGGACATTTCACAGATGGACTTATTGCACAGGTGGCAACCTATCATAGTACCATGCTTGAATTCACTGAGCTCCTGAGAGCTGTCCATTCTTTCACAAATGTTTGTAGAAGCAGCCTGCATGCCTAGGTGCTTGATATTACACATCTGTGGTCATGAAGGTGATTGGAACACCTGAATCCAATGATTTGGAGGGGTGTCCCAATACTTTTGGCAATATAGTGTATATATATTTTTGTAAGTCAATCTGGAATTTGCTGCCAATTAAGGTAATTTTGTTAGATTCACTTAACAGATTTAAAAATAAAAAGGTTTAATGCCTTTCTTACAAGGAATGGAATGAACTATAACTAGGAAATAAAACTGCAGGGGTGATTGATCCAGGCAATTAATCTGGCTGCCATGCATGGTATCAGAATAGATTGTTTCCCTTTATGTGGTTAATTGGCAGTTACTTCATTGAGAATTTTGTTTTCCTACATCTGAAATAGGTCAAAACTTGTACTTCTAGAGTAGAACTTGGTAGACATGTATTTTTTTAGGAGCTGCTACTTGATAATTTTGGACACATACTGTGTCATTTTGCAACTGATGCAACAGATTTATGTGCCAAGCTCAATAAATAGTTAAAGAGCCCTCCCCACTGTATTTTCTGCCTTTTCTTCCATAAACACTTTATTATGTTGTATTAGGTTGTACGGAATGAAATACAGTTTCAGCAAGTCAGTCAGTAATACAGTATAAAATCAGAAACGACAGTGAGAATGCAATTACAATAATACAACCTTGAGGTAATAATAACTTGTACCTAGCGACTGGACATATCCTAAGAGGTCATGTGTGAGAGTAATCTGATGGATCAATAGGAGAAAAGGCACAAGGAAGATTAAAAAAAAAAACATTTAAAAAATCCCTGTCAAGAATGAAAGCTGGACTGCTAAAACACTTGCCAACCTGCTCATATAGGGCTCCATTCACTAAAGCAGGTCCCATATAATGTTTAGGTGACCTGATACATTTTTCAGAAATATCCCATGTGATGCTGAAAATGGCAATTTACTATCCTTTTATGTGGTATTTATCTCAAAAAGCAAAAACGTTTGGTAAATACCACATAAAATTGTGTTAAAGTCTATTCGCTAAAGGAAATAAATAAATAAATGCCTTAAATAGGTAGTGGTCCAGGTATGCGATAGTAAAGGTAATTGTTATTTTAGCTGGTTGTTAAGGAACAGCTGCCAGCATCCCTATAAACCAGTAAATATCATGGTTGTTAAAGGAGTCCTTAACAACCATGACTCATCTGCTGTCAGAATGCTGACAGCAGAATGTAAATAAAACATTTTTTAAAAAATGTTCAGGTCTGGTATTGATTTGGAGGGGAACCCCATGACAAAATTTTAAAAAAATGGTGTGGGGTCCCGCCCTAAATCTATACTAGCCCTTTATCCTAGCATGCAGCCCGGCAGGCCAGGAAAGGGGGGAGAGGTCTCTTTTCTTCTGAACCATGCCAGGCCACATGTCCTAAACATGGGGGAGTGCTTTGGGGGAGAGGACTACCCTCCCCAAAGCACCTTGTCCCCATGTTGAGTACAAAGACCTCTTCCCCATAACAGTGGCTCGGTGGTTGTGGGTGTACGGGGAGATGACTTATGAGAATATGGAAGCCCCCTTTAACAAGGGGGCCACCAGATTCTAGCCCCCCCCCCCAAGTGAATGAGTATGGGGTACATATACATAAAACCCTTACTCACTCACAATAAAAATGTGCAAAGTAAATAAAAACACACAGTTTTTGACAAGTCCTTTATAAAAAACAAAATGTCCCCCAAAGCAGATCTAACATCAATCATGATGAGCACGCCCACCGACACAAACTAAAAAAAAGCATGACCCACATGGATGTTTGGCTCCACCCAAACGACAGCTCCACTTCTTATCACCGCTAAATAAACTAAGGGGCATGACCACCCAATGATGTCACCACCTCCCTATGATGTCATCTACCAGGGCATGCTGGTTGTTAAGGAGTCCCCACCAAAACACCCCCTCCATGTTGAGGGTGGCCAGGCATGGTTCAGGAGTGAGGGGGGGTCGCTTGTCTTCCCCTTTCCTAGCATGCCAGGCTGCATGCTCAGACAAGGGTCTGGTAGGGATTTTGGGAGAGACCCCACACGTTTTTTAAACAATTTTGCTTGGGTTCCCCTCAATATCCATACTAGACCAGAAGGGCCTAGTATGGATTGGGGGGACCCCCACGCTGTTTTGTTTTTTTAATTTTGAATACCAACACTTGTTTTGTTTACATTCTGCTGTCAGCGGGGAATCCCGCTGACAGCAGATGAGTCATGATTGTTAAGGATGTGGTGGCCACCTGCTCTTTAACAACCAGTTATGCATTAGTTGTTAAGTACGCTGGTGGATGTCGGGCATTAAAATACCGCTAGTTTTCACTACTCAAATACTACATCACTTCATAAAATGGCTCATTAGTAGCGTTTTTTAATGAATTGCAAAAAAAAATGTTAAAAACACTATTAGGGATATTTTATCACAGATTTTAAAGCTTTAGATACGGCTTTGTGAATGTCTGCTTTATGAGGTTGGGATTGATGTCCTTAAAACCTTCATGTCCAAAATGGCCACTGGAGAAGATTCATGACAAATTGTGAATTATAGAAATTGACTAATGAGAGGCCAATGAAATAAAGGGAAATGATAAATTGCTATGGGGACAATTTCAGATTCTTCATGTTAAAAACAATGGAAATGGAGGTCAATGGAGCTACTGTACTATGTAGTATAGATAAGGTAAGATTGTGGGGGAAGGGGGAGTAGGGGAATGGGGAAGACGTAACTTGCTCGCTACCTCCAGATTCCCCTCCTCTAGTAATGAGAGAATCTCTAACTGTGACTTCTAAATTAATTATAGGTTTGCATCTGAACCAAGATTGGCAATGCCAAATGGTTACAAACGCCAAATGGTTACTTTCCAATGAGACTTTGGTATGCAGCTGATGATTTAAAATGGGTACAGCAAGATCAGGTAGTAGTGAATTTCATCAGCCTATCTTGTGAAATGTGTATACGTTTTTTCATTTCTTTGCTTCTGTTAAAGTGTTACTAAACCCAGGAGCCTGCATTCACTCTATCTGCTCTCCCACAGTATACAGAACATGAAAGTCCAATTATTTTAGTAATTATAAACTGCTGAATACCTTTTTTTATCAGACGTATATAGCAGTCTTACGGCTTCTATCAGTGTCCAGCTGAGCACTGGTTAAAGCTTGTAGGAGGATTTATCATTCTGTTCTGACTGTCCTGTGAGGGTCCATGACCCCTGACCCTCTGTCTGGACAGTGCTGATTGGCCCTGTGCTGATCACATGCACCTTCCCAAAGGAAAAAAAAACTCTCTAGCAATACACACTACACTGCGCATGTGCAGAGTGACTCCACACAGTATGTCTTATAAGGAAAGATGGGGGCACTGGAAGAAGGGGAGGATCATAGAACACAGGATCAAACATCATTTTTACACAATGCAGAGGATTAACCCCTTAGGTTTCACAGTGGGTATAACAAGCATGCTTTACTGCATATACAGACTGATTTTACTGTTTACTCTATTAAAATATTCTCTTATTGTTAGTGATTGTCTAGTTCTCCAGTGTACTGGAATATATTGCCTTGCTGCATTGACCATAAACACTGCAAGTGATTTACAGTATGATCTTCTAGACAGGGAAGTGTGATGAAGAAGATATTGAGCTTGGCTTTAATGTAAGGGATATGTATTTACACCAGTAATGATCCTATGCACCACCTTCTAAAAGCTCTGGAGCTTTGCACATGATCGCATGTGCATCACTGTGAATACATCCTTTTCACATCTCCAACAAATGTTGGAAACAATGGGAGAGAGCCTATGTAACAGGGCTGGAGTTCTTTACCACCTAGATTCAATATTGTACCCATTTTCTTGAATCGTGACATTTAAAGAGCCCTTGTGTATATAGGTATTAATGGTCTTCCAATTCTGTTTGGACATCTCTATGCCGAATCCCTTCACCCAAGCTGAGTATGCCATTCCTGATTTGGAAGAAAGGTCCATGAATAAATATGAGTAGATTGTGGAGGTCAGATGCCTCTGTGAAGAATCTTTAGTGCAAAGATACTTGAATGGGGTAAAAGGTCTAGCCAGTTCTCTGCTTGCATTCGGTACATCTAGAACATTTCTCAGTTGTATATACTGTACATCCGAAAAGAAAAGGTATGCAACTTATAAAGTGAAACTAGGACATCAAAGCTTAAACACTTGCCCCACTGGAAGAAGCACTTGGCTAAGATATCCTTGTGTGGCCAGATATTATCCAAGAAACTCCTAGACATACCTGGTGTGAAGTCAGGGTTCAAATGAAATGAAGTCAATAGACACAGAGACGATGAGAGGGAGGAAGACTTGCAAGCAACATGGAAGCTTAAAAGAGTTAAGCTTTTTTTATACATACATTTAGTTGTTAGGCCAGTCATATGGCAGGCAGGGTCCTCAACCAGATGTCCTTACTCTCTGCATCATTACACTTTTACTGCAGAGTGTCATGGTGATGCCCTCTAAAGGGACACTCACAGCATGCCCTCTATCTTTTTGTTTGAATAACACTGAAAAGACTGCACACTGCCAGAACACCCCAACTGTGCCTGCATCTGAATGGATCCAAATGTGTCCACCTGGCTCAGGATGTTGTCGACAGGACCACCCAGGAGCGATATTCAGTCTGTGTATGGCCAGCTTAATAGGTTCACTTAATAGTCCATAATGTGCTGCTAAAAGGAAAACATGTTTACATCCACTGGCACTATATATGCACTCAGTAGAGGTGGGCAATGCACTCAAGAAAAATATTGGAGAATGAGGGCAGTGTCAGGATTGTTCATTGTGAATATTGGCCAGCCTGACACAGATCACAGCCCCAAACCTTCCTCTTAAAGAAGGCAAAACAGGTAGTCAATGCCATATTTAGGTACTAATTGATTTAGTGACTTTTTAAGAATGTTATTAAAGCAGAACTTTACCTATAACAGCTTGAGAAAAAAATAATATTCTTTAGCAAGGAACATACATTCCACATTAATAATTATGCTACCAAAAGTACTGTAAATTGCGTCCAGCATTGCTCCTGTTTCTTCTTGCCCAAAGCTGCCATTTTGCTGAAGCCTGGAGCCCCTGAGCAGCAATAAATCTTTAGGGTATAAGCAGATTGGCCTCTACATTTTTGGCACAATACCAAAAAATAGAAAGCAACTGAGCAAGTGCAGAACAAGGTGAGACAGTGTATTATTACAGTAGATTGTAAACAGTATAGGCACTTATAGTTAATATAAATAAAATGCAGCACTATGAAGTCACATTAATATTCAATGAATAGCATGAGTTCCTCCTTAACATCAAACTCCATTCATAATTCCTCTGTTCATTGTATAGATTGATGTTCTTAACCACTTGAGCTCCAGAGGATTTACCCCCCTTAATGACCAGGCATCTTTTTGCTATTCGGCGCTGCACTAATTCAACTGATAATTGCGCAGTCATGCAATGCTGCACCCAAACGAAATTTACGTCCTTTTTTTCACACAAATAGAGCTTTCTTTCGGTGGTATTTGATCATCTGTGCGCTTTTTATTTTTCACGCTATAAACAAAAAAAGGCCAAAAATTTTGAAGAAAAACAATATTTTTTACTTTCAGCTATAAAAAATATATAGTAAACTCAAAGTTAGTTATAAATTTAGGCCAAAATGTATTCTGCTGCATGTTTTTGGTAAAAAATATCCCAATAAGTGTATATTGATTGCTTTGTGTGGAAGTTATAGCGTCTACAAACTATGGTATAGATACTGCAATTTACGCCATTTTTCTGCTATACAGCGCTGCGCTAGTTTAACGGACAATTGCGTGGTCATGCAATATGGTACATAAATGAAATTTACATCCTTTTTTTCCCCACAAATTGAGCTATCTTTTGGTGGTATTTGATTGCCTGTGCGGTTTTTATTTTTTGCGCTATAAAAAAAAAAGGCTGACAATTTTGAGGAAAAAAAAACACTATTTTGGACTTTTTGCTATAAAACATGTCCAGTAAAAAAAAATGCAAAAATCAAATTTAGTCATAAATTTCTGCCAAAATGCATTCTGCGACATGTCTTTGCTAAAAAAAAAACCCAATACGTGTAAATGAATTGGTTTACGTGAAAGTTATAGCGTTTACAAATGGCGGAAAAGATACTGGGATTTTTAGTTTTTTTTCTATACTAATAATGGCAGCGATCAGCGACTTATGGCGGCGATCAGTGACTTATGGCAGCGACCAGCGACTTATGGCGTGACTGCGGTGGACATTCTGACATTGGGGGGTACTGACTTGGGGTCACTGACATCCCCAAAAACACTAATACAGTGATCAGTGCAAAAAAAAAAACACTGACACTGTACTAATGGCACTGGGGAGGAAGGGGTTAACTTTATTTTGCAGGGAAGGGTTATCTGTGTAAGGGGGAGTGTTTTACTAGGGGGCAGGGGTGTGTGCTGCACGGAAACTCTTCTTTCTCGATCAGCTCATCCTCGAGCTGTCAGGGAAGTGACAGACAGCACAGCTACTGCAGCTGTGCTGTCTGTCACTGTTTGCCGCCGATCGCCGGGAAACAGCCGGTAAGGACCGGCTGTGACCCGGCGACTGACATCCGCGGCGGTGATCGGCGGGACAGATAGGGCAGTGGCGCACCTCGCGCGTGTCCCCTATCTGTTTACAAAACACACGTTTTAAAAGTGGTTTTGCCTGCCCCTGCCGCCGTATTTCTACAGTGGCAGGGCGGCAAGTGGTTAATATCCTCCAATGAAAATCAAAATATCCTCCAAAGCAAATCAAAAGGGGGGGTGCTGGTGGGGTGGGGGGCTCCCGATTATAGTGTTGCATAGGGCAGCACAAGAAATAAATATACCACTGCATAGGGGGCATTGTTCTACGCCAATGAAAATCAGAATTGCCCACTCACCACGACTATATGCTGCCCTGATGAAAAGTGCAGCATGAGCGCATCAGACAATCACCACAAGGTCATCCATCTGCCAATGTGGCTCCTGGGGAACTGCTCCATTCATTCCTCCTTACTGACTTAAGGCTTGTATCAATGTGACACCAAAACAAATATAAAACTATATAGTGTAGTACTCTTAAATGAAATGAGGTAACTTAAACACCCGTGCATACGTGACACAGTGATGAAATCCATGTTTAAAACTCCATCCCCCACATAAAATGCGCATTCACTGCCGATGTGTGCTGCTTATAAGATAGCATATCAAGACAAATGAAGTGCAGACATCAGTCTTCTCCTTCTCCTCCAGCTTTGCTCTTCTCTTACAACATATCCATAGGGGGCACTGTTCCACTCTCAAAGTTAAACACCACCACAAGGCAACCAGAAAAGACACCAAATAGTGTAGTTTTTTTAATATACACCAACAAGTAGCAGCACTGTAAAATCACATAAAATTGACTCCGGCAGGAGTTGTGGAGTCTGTGCAAACACAGGCACATTGACACGATCAATAGAATGCAGCGCTAAATGATGAAAGTGACAAGTGCATAAAATAAGGCACAAAATATTTGTGCCAAAACGTGCTAACAGTAAATAAAAGGTGTCATCAAATGATGACGAAATAATTAGTGAATGGATGATGCAATAGTAATTATGGTGAAATGTTCCACATAAAAGTAGTAAATCAAATAGCAGATGAATACATCTTGAAATACATATATAAGAAAGTCCAAAAAGTGATCTGTCAAATTCCGTGCTCGTGACTTCAGTGATAAGGATTTGAAGTATGCTTGCACTCACCAGAAGCACATTGGTAATGCGCATGTAATTATAATCAAGGAAACCTTGGTGGACATCAGGGCTCTGGCAGGGACAGGAGGCTCCACTGGTCCACACTCAGCACACAGGAAAAACACTCCAGACCAGGGGCGGACTGACCATTTGGAAACTCGGGAGCTGCCCGAGGGCTCGGGGTCAGTAGGGGGCCCCATGAGATGCCCCTGGTACCTTTTTCATAGGCTTTTTTGAGTTTGTTGCAAGGACACAGGGGCCCCATGATCCCCTATTGCCTGGGGGCCCCATGAGTTGTCAGTCCGCCCCTGCTCCAGACCTCACAAACCGGACCCTCACAACATATAGGGACAGCTCCTCTCACGTATCTCCACCACTGGAATAAGTTGCCAAAAGGATAATGATCCACCTTAAATGGCTCATACACAAGCCACAAAATGAAAGTTTTTGGATAGTGTAGTATTTTTATTAAGGTATTGGCATAAAATCCAGGTAATGAGAAAATATATTGTGGTATGCTTACAAGCTATCAAGATGGCCGCCGGCCTACCATGCAACCTAGGCGGTGTGACGTCAGTGCGGCAAGGCTCCTCCCTGATGCATTTCATGCGAAAGCACGTTGTTAAAGGGATGGCCTGCCGCCGACGTCTATCCCTTTATATAGCCCCAATACCTTAATAAAAGTCGCGAGCACGGAATTTGACAGATCACTTTTTGGACTTTCTTATATATGTATTTCAAGATGTATTCATCTGCTATTTTATTTACTACTTTTATGTGGAACATTTCACCATAAATACTATTGCATCATCCATTCACTAATTATTTCGTCATCATTTGACGACACCTTTTATTTACTGTTACCACATTTTAGCGCAAATATTTTGCGCCTTATTTTATGCACTTGTCACTTTCATCATTTAGCGCTGCATTCTATTGATCAGTTTATTTGAGGATACGGGGGTTCATCCTTAATGCTAGCAGCTTATTTTAATCGAGCGCTCGCTTGTTACACATTTTATTTTAGGCACATTGACATGTATAGCCAGGGAGCGGGGAGGTTACAGATGCCAGTGTGTACACAGCAGCCGCGGAGTTTGCTACTCAGAATTTTTTAACTTAGAGAAGCATTTTTGATTGCTCTGGAAGTAATCTTTCCTGAAGACCGGCTGCTGTATCTGCTGGATATATTACACTGCTCATGGTGGCCGAACCTTTGGGCGGTCAAGCCTTGTGGTAGAAGGCCAATTTATTTGGGTGGAAGGTGATGGTCTTCTTTCTGGATTGGAATTTTCCTTTTATGCACCAATTTCTATCTATATATGTGAACCCTATATGGACTTTGCTATCATCATTGTACATTTATTTGTAACCTTTCGTCTTTTTACGATTTATGTATAACTAGCACTGCAATTGTTTTATGTACATAAAAGTGACATCATGTAAACATAAAAACAACGGCTCTTACATCTCCCACCGCCACTACGGATACCGATGTGGCAGCATGATATCTTGCTTTACATTACACCCACAAATGTGCATCCTCAGGGGCCTCTAGTGTCCCTTAGTGGCGAGTCATGTATATGTAGCCTAAGCAGGCCATAGATGGGTCGAAAATCGGACGAAAATTCATCCGTAAGAATAATCAGCCGATTTTCAGATCGTTAGTGGGTGAATTGGTCGGCCGTTTTTCGTGATTTTTACACATTTTTTTAATCGGTCATGTTGGAAAAAAACCAGCCGATTTTGTCCATCGGCCGATTTTCACTGTAATGATGGGCAAATCGGCCGATCTTTTTACCGATTAAAAAAATGTGCATGAGCCGTGACCTGCAAGAAAAGAAGAAAAAGAAGAAGATAAAGACAAAGAAAAAGAAGAACATCTGTATCTATTTGTATCCATTTCAGATACAGATGTTTCTATTTGGATACAAATAGATACAATGTTGCAACCGCAATACTTTTAAATGTCAAATATAATATCTGTGTCCCTGCAGAGAGCTCCGCTATTATATTTGACATTTAAAAGTATAGCGGTTGCAACATTGTATCTATTTGTATCCAAATAGAAACATCTGTATCCGAAATGGATACAAATAGATACAATGTTGCAACTTTGCTATACTTTTAAATGTCAAATATAATAGCGGAGCTCTCTGCAGGGACACCACTATTATATTTGCCGGCCGTAGACGGGACGAAAATCAGCCGATTTTTTTTAACAATGGTGGTAACGTCGGCTGACTGAACAACCGATTTTTCATTTAAAAAAAAAAATGGCCGGTTTTCTCCCCATCTATGTTCTGCTCTAGTCGCATGACCGGCCGCTAAGAGATGCTAGAGGCCCCTGAGGATGCACATTTTTGAGAAACGCATTGGGTGTAATGTAAAGTGAGATATCACACCTCCACATCGGTACCCGAAGAGATGTAAGTTCAAGTGGTTCTTACTTGCCCCTTGTGGTGGTGTTTAACTGCAAGAGTGGAACAATGCCCCCTATGCAGTGATATATTTATCTCTTATGCTATAATAGGGAGCACCCCCACCCCACCAGAACCCCCCCCTTTGGTTTTCTTTGGAGGATATTTTGATTTTCATTGGAGGACATTAAGAACATCAATCTATAGACTGAATAGAGGAATTATGGATAGGAACGTATGCTAATCTAACTATGCTAAGGAGGAACTTATGCTAATCTAACTGTCATTCATCGAATATTATATACTTATATACTTTTGCTTTTTGTTCACTCATGCTTAATGTTTTACATAGTTATACCTGCAAAAGGGCCCAGCATGAAGTGATTTAGCAGTACTTAACTTTCTGACTAAAGTTCCACTTTAAGTCCCCCCTATTTTCTTTTCAATAGTGTTTATTTGTTTTTTCCATAAGAAAGAAGTTACAAACCAGTACAGAAAAATATAGATCCACCCCCCCCCCCCATATAAACTGCAGCCCTTTTGGGCTGAAACAGGCAATGCACAAAATACAATATTTCAAAACAATTACAGTTGTGTCCAAAATTATTCAACCCCCACTGAAATTGAGTGTTTTGGCCAGTTTGACATTGCTTTTGATCATTCAGTCATCTTGCTTACATTTACATTAAAGAGGCACTTGTAGGTCAGACAAATATAACATAACAGTTATAATGAAATAACCACAAATGTCTTTTCTGTGCTCACAGCATTATCAGTTTTATTCAACCCCCAAGTGACATTCAATCTTAGTACTTAGTACAGCATCCTTTTACAGTTATAACAGCTTTTAAACGTGAAGCATAGCTTGACACAAGTGTCTTGCAGCGATCTACGGGTATCTTCGCCCATTCTTCATGGGCAAAGGCCTCCAGTTCAGTCACATTCTTAGGCTTGCGCACTGCAACTGCTTTCTTTAAGTCCCACCAGAGGTTCTCAATCGGATTTAAGTCTGGTGACTGCGATGGCCACTCCAAAATGTTCCAGCCTTTCCTCTGCAACCATGCTCTAGTGGACTTGGAGGTATGCTTGGGATCATTGTCCTGTTGAAAGGTCCAACGTCTCCCAAGCCTCAGGTGTGTGACGGACTGCATCACGTTTCCATCCAATATCTCCTGGTACTGAAGAGAATTCATGGTACCTTGCACACGCTGAAGCTTCCCTGTACCTGCAGAAGCAAAACAGCCCCAAAGCATGATTGACCCTCCACCATGCTTCAGAGTAGGCAAGGTGTTCTTTTCATCATAGGCCTTGTTCTTCCTCCTCCAAACATAGCGTTGATCCATGGGCCCAAACAGTTCTAATTTTGTTTCATCAGTCCACAGAACACTATCCCACAACTTTTGTGGTTTGTCCACATGGCTTTTGGCATACTGCAGTCGACTCTTCTTATTCTTTGGAGACAGCAAGGGGGTACGCCTGGGAGTTCTGGCACGGAGGCCTTCATTACGCAGTGTGCGTCTTATTGTCTGGGCTGAAACTTCTGTACCCACATCTGACAAATCTTTTCTCAGTTCCTCAGCAGTCACACGGGGACTTCTCTCCACTCTACGCTTCAGGTAGCGCACAGCAGTCGAAGTCAGCATCTTCTTTCTGCCACGACCAGGTAGCGTTTCAACAGTGCCCTTTGCCTTGAATTTGCGAATGATGCTTCCTAAGGTGTCTCTTGGTATGTTTAACATCTTTGCAATCTTCTTATAGCCATTGCCCTTCCTGTGAAGAGAAATCACCTCTTCTCTTGTCTTCCTGGACCATTCTCTTGCCTTCACCATGTTTGTAACCACACCAGTAAATGTCTAGAAGGAGCTGAGTATCACAGTCATTTTAAAGCTGCCTAATTGGTGCTTATTATGCTTGATTGCTGCTCGGTGACATCCACAGGTGTTTTCAATACCTGATGGAAAGCACCTGTATGAACCTCTGTTCTTCAGAGTGGTAGTCTTTAAGGGGTTGAATAATTGTGGCAATGAAGAAACCACATAAGAACCATTTACTACTGTATTACATAAACAATTGATGTCATTTTAGTTGCATTTGGGTAGTTACAACGTCCTTGTAGGATTTGATTCTGAATACAATTCCAAATGTACACTATAGTCCCTAAACCCCTTTACAGCATTGGGGGTTGAATAATTTTGGACACAACTGTATCTGTTGATGGTGACCAAAGGGGTCCCTTAGGGACCTGTAGATGTAAGACCTGCAACAATAAGATAACTGAAAAAAGCGAAATCTAATGTAAAACTGTTTGCCGGGTCTGGTGTCATAGACCCCCACAACCTGTATAAAGGGGGCAATCGCCCTCAAATGTTCGACAGGCCATAAGGGGATATGCCCCTCATGGCCCTTGGTTAACTGTGTCCAAAACCAGAGAAGGGACTTGAAAAGGAAAGAGAAGGAGAAATGAAATAGAGAGAGAGGAGTGAGAATAGAGATAGGGGAAGAAAAGGAAAGAAAAAAGGAAGAAGTAAAGGACGCTTGGTGGATCCAGCTAGCTGTCGGGTGCGGGGATTAAGACGATTACTGTTTATCAATATCCCATGTTGACCACCATCCATCCTAGGACGATGCTGAAAGATATTGCATCCAAGGTCCCCCTATTTTAGCAATTAACTTCCAAGTCAAATGCCTGCAAGTCCTAAATCTTTGTATATAGAAGTTAGATTGTGAAAACATTTGAGATGATAGTTATATTCTGAGATGCTGCATTTCAGTTGAACCTGTCACACTTTAGATTGCATCATCCTAGCTCACTTGAGTTGGCATGATAACAGGGAAACTAGAAGTGGGTAGACCTTAACATGACACTTCCAAAACAATTGTGCCCACCTTCTCTGCCACCCTCCAAAGAGCATTATGCTTACTATTTAATTTAAGACACACTTTAATAAATTTGCTGTGCTACATGTCAGATCAGCAGAAATTTTCATGTTGATTGTGTGACGCTATCAAGCTTAGTTGTCAGTAAATATAATGGAGATTTGCTTGCCTTGTGGCATTTGTTCTGGGTGGTTGTAAATTCACATGCTCTTGTGCGGCTTGGCTGTAAGGCGTTTCGCCTTCTTGCAAGATAAATAACACATGGAGAATGATCGATCCACAGCGGCAATAGTTTGGGATAAGACAAGCAGCTCTTTTACCTATTGATTTCTCTTCCATGCTTTTGACAGAAGAGGAGGAGGAAATGTAGAACAACATAAGAAAAAATGGTGAGCAAGATAACCCTGTATCTGTGTGTGGTATGGTATCTAATGACAACACAAACATTAAATGTATTCCTTTATAAAAAGGACACTGATTCTCATGTCATTGGGAATCAAGGAAAATGCTTCTGCAGAAGAACTTCATTGGTAGGGCACTTTGCAGAATGTAGTGGTAGCAGTATACGGTGAATGTTGATAATATAGTAAATTCAATGTTTATTTTCCCAACTGCCATTTACATGCTATTCCTAAGTACATGTTATTCTTAAGTAATGCATATTCCTAGTGTTATATCTGATCATGCTTACACCTTGTCCTTACTAAGAATTACATTGTTACTATAATTTGAGTGAACCAGAAATAATTCTGTATAACTGTAAAAACTGTACAATTTTCTTTCTACAAACCATTAGGAACTATGATAGATTGATCATCTTAAAAAGTCCAAGAAGAAGCCAATGATTAAACAATAGGTAAATCCAACATTTCATATTCCTGATATGTATCTGCTATACCATGTACTTGTATGAAAAAGTATCCTGTTCTCTTTCTATTGCTTCCTTTCTGTGAAATTCCTGGTGTTCCTGCTAGTCACTCTGTTTTTCTGTTAAAAACTGACCACAGTAGGCAGGAGAGCACAGCATGGTCAGTATTCTAGCTGTGCTGGAACTCAGCCTGCTCTCCTCCAATGATCTGACTTCTGCTGACATGTCCCTTTGCATAGCCATTCACTGGGAAGATCAGTGTGCTGCTGTTTCTTCTGCCTGAGCTCCTTTTGCAGCTGAGAAGAGTGTTAGAATTTCTAAGAGGAAAAAAAATAATATTTTCATTGTTTCTCTGGTTTGAACCATTGACGTTTTTAAACCAAATAAGCCCCAAGAGACAAGGGTTATTTTCAGGTCTCAGTTCCCGCGAGAGAGAATCTTTTTCCCAACTGAAATAGTTTGTGCTGAAAACTAAGTGTATACAGAACAAATGGAAACAAAGACAACTCTCAGTGCATGAACAATGGGAAATTTGCTTGTGCAAACAAAATAAACCAGTGGTACACAATTCATCTAGTCTAGCTGAGATTTCATTGTTTCGGCAATGTGGAAAATCAACAAGTTGGAGAGATAATTTTATAAGTCAATAAATTTCTTTGACAGCTGAACCAAAATCAACATCTTTGTACAGTTCGGTCAAGGATAGCTCCTCTATTACTCCAACGTTTGAAGGACATTCTGTGAGAAGCTGCTAATCAATAAGTCAACATGCGAGAAACTTTGAACACCTGTTTAAACCCAAGGGAAAAAAAGGAATTTATATATTTTAGGATTTTAGCAAAAAACTTGATATTTTTTAAACAAATTTAAAAAAAACTAAAAGAAATGAAAGTATCAAGACACTTGTCCATCTAGATGGATATACTGTATGTATCCAGGATGAAACATCATAGTATCTAAGAATTTATTAAGCTTACTATATTTATGATTGTTTATTTGTAATCATTATTTTAGAAATGAGTGTGTGTGTTATGAGAATATGTGTACCACATTCAAATAATAGTTTATAGTGTTGAAATTTTATGTATATCATTAATATTCGATTATGAAATCATGCCATATTTGTAGTTAGAATTTTGCATTTGAATACTGCTTCACTAGAAGAATAATGATCATAAATTAGCAATTACCAGACTCTCCTAAGCATTCTATGTATTTTAGATAGAATTCCCTAGTCTAATTTATACAGTAGTTATAGTATAGTACAGTAAAGTAAAATATTAATTGGTCCTTTAACAGATTATTTTATAAGATCCATTTCCACGGAAGAACTGAAATAGTCATTTCTGGTCCTAGGGTGCTATCTGGTGGCCAAGGGAGAGAATGAGTAAGTAAACACTTGGTTGATGGTTATCCTGTCCAACAATGAGAGGGATGATTACACCCTCTCGGTGGGATTTTTGAATGTATTGTTCAAAAATGAGTATATGGCATGTCAGGTAGATAGGAGGGACTAATCATCAGTCCATTGAACTGAATCAGACATACACATCATCTGAATGAGACTCATCATCAACAGGACACATCATCTGGAGGATCACTTCATCTAAATCTGACACCTCACTGAAACCAGGGCAACTAGCTCCAGCCTAGATAGATGCCAATTTGGAGAACATTAACTTCACCCATTGGACAGCAGCCATTTTATTGGAGTCTGGCCAAATAACAATTTTAAAAGGTAACTATATTTTTCACATTTACTATTGATTTTTTTTCCTATGTGCAAGTATTCTATGCTTGTTGATTTGCTACCCCATTAGATCTCCTAACACCCCAAAATTTGGTCATTTGTATTTGCCTAATTGGCATAACTTTAGACAAACTTCACCCAGTAATTCAACTGAAGTGGGTTCATGGGTCAAGTTAGTCCAACACAGATTATTATCTGCCAAATTTTATCCAATCATCAGGATATCTACAGAAGGGGAGAATCATTATTGTCTCATAGGTATATATTTTACAGTAACAGATAGTTTTCAAATCTTGCTGCAATATTGTAGTGTCTGTGTTCACCTATTAATCAAACTGTTAGTGGTGGTTGTAAGTGACTCATACTTGTAATAAATATGAATTTATTTTTACTAACCTGCAGTCTATGCTCACTCTGGTCTTGTTGTGTTATTTAAAGAATTCTGCTTGGCATAATTAACACAAAATAATTAATTAAATCAGTTAAATTATTTTTATAAATGATTTGGTATTGGAGGCACTGTGGTTCGATCTATTTAGCTGAGTAAATGAATCGTTCAGGCATTCCCTGAAAAGAGGTTATGTGATTACTTATAAAAAAAAGGTATTTACAATGTTTTTTATATGTACACATTAATGTTTTTCCTTTGGGTTGTTTTACAAGACAAGGGTTTACATATACTTTACATTTAAAATACTTTAGTATTTTACATTTAAAGAATTTTTTAAAAATACTTTTGTATCTGCTTTTTTTTAAATGATGCTTTGCGAATCTAAATGTATACATTAATACTGATACATTATTAATGCTTTTTTGATGCTGATGGTTTGCACTGTAGACTTGACTGGGCTATGGCACCTGAGGTCCAATTAAAATAACTAATCAGGACATGCTGGTAATACATTTATACATCTCAAGGTATCTATCTAGATATGGTGAGACTAGTACTTGGTGTTGTGTATACTAAGACAGTCTTTCTCAACCTTTTAACCCTTGAAATACAGTAACTTTTAGGTCTTAGGCCAATAATTATTATATCTACAGCTCTTTGACAAATCAGCATGAACAGTACGTAGATATAAGAATTAAAAGAAGAAGAAGGAATGTGGTGTACTATGGGTATTTGACACCTAGGGCTGCTCTATAGGACAAAATTATTTTCAGTACTGTAATCATGAAATGAAACAAATAATGATAATGGCCAGAAAAGATATACAGTTGGTGAAAACTGTAGCATATTCTCATATTAATAATCAGTGGAGAAGGGACCCTTCTGGTAATCAGTGAAAGATGATAATATATTGATGGTCAGTGGAAAGAATGCATCTTCATTGGTGGCCAATGGGTAGAATGTCCCCCATTCCCTTAAAGATAGCTGAGAAGATTATTGATGTCGATGGTAACTTATCTAAAGCTAGCTATAGATGCCCTCATCCACACATTTGAGGTGAATGAAGGAATTCTCCCTGTTGCTCTATTGTATTCTGACAGCAGGGACTTCCTGCTGTCAAAATACACTGATCAGTGCTGCAGCTGATTAGCTGCAATGCTGATTGAAACAGAATTTTCCAACAAACCCATTTAAGAGCTGTTGATCCTTAGATTGACTGTTCTCAAACTGGAATGGCCATAGATGGATTGAAATTTGCCCAGTCCCAATGACCAGTTTTAGAGGAGTTAAATGCTTAATGGTCAAGGAACCTCTATCAATCTCTGGAGGAACCCTGTGGATTCACAGAACCCTGGTTGAAAAAGGCTGATCGCGGACATATTTGGCGCTAAAAATTTGAGTGTTGAACAACATCTAGCAGAATCAGTTCCAATAAAGATGATACTTTTTAAGTCATTCTAAAATCACTATCCATTTGGCTGCTGAGAACATTTTTTGACCCAGTTTAGGGCTCTATGGAATTCAGCACATATGCATCGCTACTGTTTCTCTGTTTCCTATGTGGAAAAGGAATAAGCTTTCATCATTGGAGAGACTTTCAATAAATTCTAATGAACTAGCAGAGGTGGAGGATGCAATCACTTTTCTCAGGTTCTTAGAATTTAATATCGGTTTGTGCTGGGCCTCATTTACATTATATCTATCTCAGGACACATCTTTCATTGATGCAGTATAATTTATGAATATCTCATAAAATGGGCTGCCTTAGGCCACTGATAAATGGACTTCAACTCAGTGCCTTCCATATAAAATCCTTTGTGTAAACTTTCTGCAGCTTACTGTATGCTGCAACGTAACTTGTACTTTTTTGTAGTGTTGTCATTTTGTTGATTTACAAGCTGGCAAGAAAAACAGAGGTAGACATTTCAACACATGGGCAATGTTTCCAATAGCCAAAGTTTCTTCAAGATTCAAGCATTTTTTTCTGATGAGCAAAAATGGCTTTGTAAAAATCAGCAAGCGATACAATAATGTCCTAAAAGTGAATAAAATATCAAAAGAGAGTGCACAAAAACACTTCAGTACCTAAAACTCCCATTCCCTGGAACCCTGTCCATTACTGTATATCCAATTGTTCCCAAAATATTTAAAATACAGAATTCAGGTGTTTGGTAGAAATTAGATAGACAAGCCAAGTTTTATCTTGCAATAAAATTAGAGTATATTATCTGAGAGACAATAGCCATAAAGATTGTTCAGTGATTGTATAGTATGTGCGCAGCTTGTTTAGTGAAGTGAAGGAAAGACAAGGTAGTTTTTATTTTGGAGTAAAAATTAGAATGTAATATTTGTGAGACTATAGTCACAAATCCTGTGTAGTGGATGAACAATATGGATTAGGACCTGCAATAGAAGTGGCAGGTTTTAACTTGAAATAGAAATTAGACTAATATTTGAGAGACAATAGCCATAAATATTGTTTAGTGGCTGGACAGCACGCAAACAGTTTGCTTAGCGTGCAATATAAGAAGGAAGATGAGGCAGATTTTATCATGAAATAAACATTAGAGTGTATTATTTGAGAGATGATAGCCACAAACATTGTTCAGAGGCTGGACTATAGGCAAGTAGCTTGGTTAGGCTACAGTAAAAGAGGGAGAGACAAGGTTTTACCTTGAGTGTTAGAGTTTATGATTTGAGAGACAATTGACAGATATATTGTACAGTGACTGGACAGCTTAGTTAGGCCGCAATAAAAGGGAGAAGTGAAGAAGGTTTTATCTTGCAATAAACAGTAGAGTGTATTATCTAACAGGCAACAACCACTGCAATAGACTGCAAACAACACAGGATTTACCCTGCAGCAAACATTAGAAATCTGGTAGCTGAAGTCTAACTGCAGAAACATTGTTCAGCACCTTTACAAGGCCTTGGCAGCAGAATAGGATGTAAAATTGAGACCCAAAGCCTATGGCAAATATTAGAAATTTGGCAGCTGAGATGCAGCTGTAGAAACCAGTCTTGAGTCACCAGTTGCCATCTTCCTATCCCTGAGGAAGTCACGTAATTTGTGATGTAACACATCGGATGGAAGCGTGATGACACCATTTCCGGTTTTGGACAGCAGCCGCCATCTTGATACACCCATCTCTACCACTTGAACTTACACATGCTTGTATGGGTCTGTGGACCCAGATTTTTATGTGAGTAGTTTTCTTTGGATTATCTTTAATAAATTAAGAACATATTACATTATGGGAAGTTCCTTGTGGTTTGTTCTCTCAAGCATGGTCCATAAGAGTGGATTGCTTTGAAGCATCACGAAGGGGACATCCAAGGAAAGTGTATTTATTTAAAGCGTGCATGTCCCTTTTTGTTTCAGATTGGAGATGAGCGTGCTTGCTAGCTGGTGGAGGAGCACAAGTGATGTTCACTGGTGGATTCAGAGATTACTGAAAATTTTGTTTTATTGCACATATTGGGACTTTTTTATGAAAATTATGTGATTTCACTTTGAGGGTTCATTTGATTTTTATGGAACATTTAAGGAATTTGTCACTATTAAGCACTATTTTCAGTCATTTTGATAATTTCACAGGCTAATTTGCTGGTTATTTTATTTATTTATGCAATACTCTGGATATTTTTATTGCTCAGTCACTTTTTGCACATTTTATTGGCAGCCGGGTGTTTATGTTTATATTTTTATTTATTTTTGAGGAGTTTTCATTGTTTTATTTATTTGCATCACTGCAGGTTCATTATGCTTATGTTAATATATTATCTGTCACTATTTATACTTATTTGTTTAGTGTCCTGTGGGGTGTTAACTAACATATATTTTTGGTACAAGGTTACATTTTTTGAGTAGCGCAGCATCAATTTTTTAAAAATCAATTATTTATTTGTGAGAACACTATTAGGTGCTTGCTGCATACACAGAGGGTGGTTACTGTCAGCGCAGGAGGATTTATTTTTTATTTTGTCTATCACCACCTCCTGCCTCCTCTATGGACCTGCCACCATTACCAACCACTGTCACCATTACTAGATCCTGCAAAATCTGCCTGCCTGCCACTACTACTACCACCTGCAAACTTCCCTACCCTGCAACCATTACAAGTTTAACAGACTAGGTAATCGACCAAATGATCAGACTGGGAAAAACTGTAACCTGCAGTTTACTAAACAGGTGGAACTTTAGAAGTGATAATGCAAAACAGGCTCAGGATGGCAAAGAGTATGTACACTACAAAAAACCACAAAAAAGCTTATGAATGCTACAAAAGCATGGACTCTTAATGGAAATGTTTCTGTGGCTCATTTGGGGTAACGTGGCTACAAAGTACAATTTCTTTGAGACTATAACAACAGGGAGTCTAGCAGAGAAGCGCTACTTCAGTAAAATAGTTCACAACACAAAAAGCTACTTGCAGTTATCCTCATAAACAGCATCCCTCTGAGTATGGACCAAAGTATCTTTGATAACACAGGCAAACAGTTGAAGGGATCCAATACCCAAGGACAGTTGTCTACAACATTGGAATTGTCATACTCTAGTAGCAATCGGGCAGGGACTCCCCTCAGAAGTTGGGTCTTCTGGAGAAGCGGTGTGCTATTGGGGTCTTACCTGACTGTATGCCAGTTCTGACAGTAGAGGGTCGCTCACCTGGCCGCATAGCTCAGCTACCTGTGGCTCAACAGGTAATGTGTCTCTGAGCTGCTGAGGAAAGGAAGTTGAGGAACTTATATTTCCTGGACATTTCCAGGGGTTTTGGTAAATGGACTGAAAGGGACCTAAGCCTTCATCTGAGTATGGTGAGAAATGAGCACTCAGCTACAACAGTTCCTACCATCTCTGCTTGCCTGCCACTGCCACCTCTGCTGCCCTGCTGCTGCCACCATTATCAGTTCCTGCAGCCTCTCCAGGTCTGCCACTTGTTCCAGCTGCTGTCACCTCTACTGGCCTGCCACCAGTACCAACTCCTGCAATTTCTACTGGACTGCCATTATTGCAAGTTTCTGCCACTTCTCTTGGCCTGCCATCATTGTCAGTTTTGCCATCTGTATTGGTCTGCCACCGCTACTAGAACCTCCAATCTTTCTTGACTCCTCACTGTTTCCAGCTCCTGTCGCCAATACCAGGTCCTGAAATCTCTGCAGGACTGCCACCATTGCTAATTTCTGCCACCATTACTAGCTCTTGCCACCTCTGCTGGTCTTCTGTCATTCCTGGACTATCACACTTACCAACTTCTGCCACCTCTTCTGGCCTCCCATCATTACCAGCTCCTGCCACCTTTCCTTGCCTCATTCCACCTCTGTTGGTCTGCCCACATTACCATCTCCTGCAACATCTGCTGGCCCGCCACCATTAACAGCTCCTGTTACCTCTGCAACTCCTCTGCTGTTAGTCCTGCCAGCAACTGCCACCTCTTCTGGCCTGCAGATATCACCATTACCAACTCTGGCTACCTCTCCTGGTCTGCTGGCCCCCATTATCAGCTCTTTCTACGTCTCCGGGCCTGCCACCATTTCTAGTTTCTGCCATCAATCCTGGTCTGTCACTGCCACCATTAAGAGCTCCTGAAACCTCTCATGGCTCAGCACCAGTACCTGCTCCTGTCACTTTTCCTGGTCTACCACTCCCACAGTTACCAGCGTCTGCCACCTATGCTGGCCTGACACCATTACCAGCTCCTGTCACCTCACTTGGCCTGCCACCATTATCAGCTACTGTCACCTCTCCTGGCCTGCCACCATTACCAGCTCTTGCTACTTAACCTGACCTGTCACTGCTACCATTACCAGCTCATGCTACCTTTCCTTGCCTACCACCATTACCAGATTCTCCTACCTCACCTAGCCTACCAATATTACCAGTTCTTTGCAATTCTGTTGGCATGCCGCTAATACCAGCTCCTGGCCTGTCAACATTTTCAGCTTCTGACATCTCTCCTGGCCTGCCATCATCATCAGATCCTGCCACCTCTGCTGGCCTGTGAACACTATCAGCTTCTGCCACCTCTCCTGGTTTGCCACCATTACCACCTCTTTCCAACTCTCCTGCCACCAATACTAGCTCCTGTTACCTTTCCTGGCCTACCACCATTACCAACTCCTGCTACCTCACCATCCTACTGTCATTGCCAGATCCCACCAGTACTGATGACCTGCCATCATAACAAGCTTTTACCACCTCACCTAGCTGACCACAATTACTAGCTCTTGCACCTTTTCTTGACTGCTACTATTGCCAGCTCCTTGCTCTTGACACTTCTTTCCTGCTGTTGCCACCATGCTACCTTCTCCTAATACTGTTTTTCGCAGCTGGGTTTCAGGTGCAAAATTTCAAATGTTTGCTCCAGGATAAATCCTGCTTCAGCACTCAGACAGGTTTGTGGCTATTGTTTTTAAAAATACACTCTGAATTTATTTGATGTTAAAATCTGGTCTTGTCTCTCCATCTTACACAGTGGCCTAATCAAGTTGCTTACATACTGTGTAGTGACGGCACAATATTTCTGGCAATTTCCCCTAAAATAATACATTCTATATTGTACTTAAAGTGGTTCCAATGACAAAAAGTTTTTTACCTATCTCTGCATTCTGATCAAAAAAAACTTCCACTATCTCTTCCTCCCCCCCCCCAAACATTTACCTCCGAGACATTTCTCTATCTAGCACTATGCTGGTCTGCAGCCCTGCTCTCTTCTAACCATTGGCTCTCTTCTAACAATGGAACAGAAAAAAATAGAGTAGAATAAAACAGAATAGAACAGAATAGAATAAAACAGAATAGAATAGATTGAATATAGCCATCTTTTGAAATTCAAATCGTTTTCAAATTGATTTGAAAAAACTACCAAATTAATATACAAAATGAATCTGAGTATACAAAACAAAGTCAGAAAACAAATCATTCTAATATAACGAATATGATGAAACAAAATTATTAACTTAACAAACGAATCTGAAACAAAACAAATGTTTTTGTTTTTTCGAACGACCTGCGAACTCACTCTTCCCTAGTAGTAACATCAATGACACCACCTATAAATGCAAAGATTTATATCAATGTTAGATTCTAAAAAAAAAATATCTTATCAATTCTTTTTTTTAATACTCTTGTGTTATAATTTCCCATGGAAATGGACGATAATGGATTCAATCTATTTATAGCTACTTTAACTATTAGGAGTTAGCATAATAAAATATCACAGGCCAAAGCAATGACATGCTCATTTCAATATAACATGAAAGGCAAAAGAATGTGAACAGTTAATTGGGCGATGTGAGTTTGAATCTTAGCTGTTTTTTTTTCTCTTCATCACAAAAGACTGATCAAATGCTGCTTGTGCTGAATCCAACTGTCTGCTTTGCATGTATAAATTGTCACACCTGGCTCATTAGGCCAATGGCAAATCAAAGTAAATGCTTTAGATAGATGGAATGGAGAAAGATACTCTCTGTAATAAATGTCCCCTCTTCTCCCAACATGCAACCAACTTACTTTATTGCCCAGTGTCACAACTTAGATTTTACATTTTAGTGCAGCAAGTCAGGGAGTCTTGTCTTTTGTCACGCCAAGAACTTCATGTACAGAACAGTATGGCTGAGAGCATGGGAAATTCAGACATAAAGAAAATGAATACTAATTAAGGATCTATATCGACGACAGAGCAGTTGCGTAAGTCAGATATTGTAGGTGCTAATTCACATATAGTAGTTACACCAATTAGTGGCCTAAAGTGAACTACTTTCCTCACACTTTAAGGTTTTTCCTTTTGTCTTTCCTCTTTCTTTCTTAATTCTTGAGTAAGATAATACCTGTTAAAGGCACCTTTCAAGGGTATTATATAGTTTCAGTTTCTAAGGACTACATATCCCATGGTACCTTGCTGTCTGTAAGCAATGATTCCTATACTGACTGCACTCAGAATCTCTCAATATCTCTGTAGTTAAGAAGGCAGGCTCTGTAATATATAAGACACAGCAGTGCGTATATTTAACAGGGCATAGTGAATACGGGGTCACAGAATTCAAGGAAATGTGTGGGCATCTTCACAAAGTTTGCAAACTTCAAACTTCCTGTCATTAACTAACAACGTTTCCAAACAGGTGCGCCTGAAAATGTGAATAATTATCTTTACCACTTCCCACACTGCCAGAATGCTGCTGTTTCATGAAAAAAAAACACCCTCTTATGTATGTCCTCCTGGAACTGTAGTTCTTTCAAGAGTGTCCATCTCCCTGGTCCATAGCAGCAGTGGTGTACTTAGGTTTCGTGCTGCCTTAGGCAACACAAAAATTGCCCCCCACAGAGAGACCATGACACTGACTAACACCTCCCTCCCCCATGAAGAGAGCCTGACATTGACCAACACCACCCCAGCCCCCCACCTCACCTGAGAGAACCTTCCATTACCACTGCCCCCCATACACTGGCAACCCCCCCAGCAAGAGATAAGACACTCATCTTCACAGTTTTGGACATCCCTGGGAAGAGTCAGGATCTGCATACACAATCAAACAGCCCACAGCCTCTCTCAGATCCCACCTGGTCCCCGTGCTGTGTGTTTCCCTTCTCCCTTTCCTGCTTTCGGGGGACGGCGCTGCCTCCCTGAAAAATGCTGCTGCCCCCCTGAAAAATGCCACCCTAGGCAAATGCCTTGTTTTCCTTGTGGTAAATACACCCCTGCCCGACAGCATACGGTGGTTCCTCCTCACACCTGCCTCTACATCACCACTGTATCAGGTCTGGTAGGCAGCAGGAATGCTAACTCTTTTCCATGTATGCCAGTTTAGGGTATGACAGGGTCTCTTTACAATGTTAAAGGAGAATTCCAGGTAAAATGTTCATTTGCCCATGCAGTGGGGCTGTGCCAGCTCTGCACAGGTTAACTGCTCATTTTGCTCTAGGAAGAGAACAGCAGAGATATAATTACATGACCTACCAATCCTCCCCGCACAAGACTGGTCCCTTCGGCTCCTGCCCCCTCGTGGTCCAGCAATCTTGTAAATGGACTGTTCCTAATGTCAGAATGCTCCACAGACAGGAACAGTCCACCTCTGCACCGTGGGGGAGCACGGTTTTCCAGCAGATCGGCAGGTCAGGTCATAAGCTTCGTGCTCACCCCTAGAAAAAACAGGCAGCCCTACGGCATGGTGAAAAAACATTTTTGACCAGAGTTCTGCTTTAAAGTCTTAATTGAGCAAACTGAATTATTACATATGCATGGACAAAATGCTGCATCAAGAGATAACATCACATGGGAAATCATTGCTTCATTCATTAAAGAACGAAAGTTTTAAAGTGTTATTAACACCTATAAAGTTTTCCTGTGTGATTTTAACACCTGATTAACAAAACATTTTTCAAAGCAATTGTTAAAATCAGTTTAGCTTTTTACTTGTTAGAAGTAGTTGCAAACTACTGTCACATGATCTGGCATTATTCTTATCATGAGACAGGACATTTTTCCAATGGTTGAGCTAACTTTAAAACTATACATTATGGAGTGTACAAGGGTGAATCGGTCCTACAAAAAGCAGCATAGTCTTCACCAAAATTGAAAACTAAAATTTGAAACTGGCATACACTGCAGGTGTGATCCCCATTCCTGAACAGCCAGTCAGCTGGTTAGCTTGCTGCATGCTAGTAGCAACACACAAACCTACAAGTACCATGCAGAGCATGGAGAGCCGGAGGAGTCAATTTTGTGCTGCCTTACTGATCTATATACTGTAGGCAGCTCTCTTTGAGAAATGACCCTCCCCAAACAGGAAATTGCGGCAATCCTGTAGGCAAATAAAAGAACTACTAAGTGGAAGAGTGGATTTAATAATAAGGTTAGCAGTGTCTCCACCCAGGACAGGGGCTTTGTGAACAGGGGGGATTCCCTTCCTGGCAAAATCAGTAATCTAAACAAAATGATTGGGAGCAGAACTACCATAAACAGCATATAACATTAACCATAAATATATAGAGTCACACCAGTATGGAAATAATACAAGCTTTTTATAAGAAAAGATTAATAACAATACACACATCAAAAGTACAAACAGGTATTATCAGCAAAGGGCCCAATAGGAATTATGGAATTATGCACATACTGTATACCCAGGTATTTATAGTTAATAAAAGAGATACTTCCAGATGAATATTGCAGCAAAGTTCACTCTCAGGGGCCCCTTAGGGTGATTGCGACGTGGCATCCATCTTTGTGTCGGAGACCTGAGGACAAGATCAGCAGTGATGGGAAAATCCTCCAACTGTTGTCTAACCAGCCTGGACTGTAGCTTTTCACACTCAGAAACTGTGGCATGGCACTGGAACTTAGAGTCAGCCTATCTACTCTGCACTTTAGACAATCCCTAGTAGTTTCTAATCTGACATGCAATCTATTGAGCCCTAGGGTAAAAGTAGCTATAGAATCCCAGACCAGATAGGACAGGGTTAACTAAAATTACAGGAGCTGTGTGTAAACTCTATTGCAATAAACAGGTTCACCTACTAATATACTGGAAGGTGACCAGTACTGGTGACAGTGACTTGTCTGTCACCAGTTAAACAGCCAGAACACAGAAACAATTACCTAATAAGCTTTTAGCTATATAGAGTGGGGCACATTCACCTGCCTTTCTCAAATGCAAATTTTTGGATCAATTTGGTTTTATATGCTATATGTAAATGGCAACAGCATCAATAAAATGACATTACAATTATGATTTTATAGTTGAAAGATGTTTTATGTCTTTCAGTCATTTTTACTTTTTTACTTTTTGGAAGAAGAGAAAAAATGGAAAACATCAATAGGAAAGAATTCTAATGAAGTTCTGTATCACTTAGAAGTCACTTAGTTCACTTCAGGATTGTCTTTGTGAATTAATCATGAGAAAGATCTAACTGCTCAAGTCTTGATAATACCTTGTACTGAAGGCATGTTTTATGATGAGTTTAAGCAGTGCATTTAATGCTATATTAAAAATGGTTGAAGAGAATTTAAGATAAAAGTTGGAATGATCGCGTTCACCTCCGGCAGCTGGTGGCAGAAGGCTACCTGATCACAGAAGTAGTTAAGAGTTGTACAACTTCCTTTCTCTTTATACCACTTGTGTCCCACTTTGTCCCTGTGACCTCTGATTCCTTGTCAATGATTCTTCCTTAACTAAGCAGTAATGTACTATTTTTCTGAGGTTATGGCTCTTCTGTTCTGCTTTACCTCTCATAGCTCTCGTATTGTTGTAGACATCTTCTGTTTGGTGTTGCCGCTCTGCATATATTATCTGTACACTTGAATGTATTATAGGACAGAGAATAAATTAAAAATAACTCATGGATGCTGCCTCTTACTAATTGCAGTGGCACACTTTACTGCTGGCTAGAATGGGTATGTAATACTCTCCAAATACACAGCTCAGATCATCGAGTGCTCCTCTAAAATGTTTGCTTGAGTCTGCGAAAAAACACACTGAATGTTTGCTTTACGCAGCTTAGGGAAAGTGTAAGGTGAGTGCTTTACTACATGAGCTGCATTTTTCCTAATACTGCGCCACAGTGTATTTGCCATTGTGGAACCCAAACAATTTATGCTGTCTGGAATAGAATATCAATTCTACAGTTTGTGCTTCTTTCCAGGGAACGCAATATGTTTTGTGAAGGGGAAGGTTTAGTTTAGCCCAACATGATGGCAGGTAATGCCAAAATAAAGCCCAGGCCTGTAGATTTACCGTCATTACCTGCATGTCCAGGGCCAAAAACAAAGTTTATTTATTGACAGTTTGACAACTTTTAAGCCATGCATACTTATTTTAATGTACTCTATCTCCTGATTATTATTATACGGCTTAATTAACGCATCTATAGCAAGTATTACATTTTTTTCTGTTTCAGCAAGACATTTGTCGCTGCGATTTCATTGCAGAAAATAAAAATGTAATATTAGCTTGTTTTTTACTCAAAAAAAGAAAAATGAGGCACATAAACAAACAAGACAAGGTCATATAAAAAAAAGAAAAGAAAACAGGACTAATACTGAGCAAATGGACACAGATGTCAAGACATTAAAAGGTGTAGAAAACAAATGGACTAATTAAAACAAGCTTGAATAGTTTTACATGTTTTGTAAAAAGGCGCAAGTGTGTAAAGCCCTTAGGTTATATATGCATAGGGGCTGGATGTAAATGTACATCCAGCGCCCATGCCGCATCTCTCAGCAGAGTGACATCTCAACAGGAAGGGCATACTGGGATAGAGAAATTCAAGTAAAAGAGGACTGCGGGCTTAAGTCAACAGACATATAATCTTTAATAAATTAAAGAAATTTGCAGCCAAATACATTTGTGGTCATTTGAACATTTTTGTAAAAGTGCCTTGTGAACACATAATTGCAATCTGGTGATTTTTAAACATACTAATATTAAATGAGGTATGGGTATTGCTTTAAATTGTACCTGTCTACTAGAGAGAATGAAGTCAATATGTTGGTGCTCTTTTTTCATTTTTTTGTTTCCACTAGTATTTCCCTTCTTTTCATTACTGGTTTATCACTGGAAAATCCATTTTTCTACTGCTTTTTTTTTTTACTGTACCTTTGACAAGATGTGATCCATTATTTTCAGTGGAGAACAAAGTTTTCTTTAGGTGGTATAAATGTTTTGTTTTCATAGTTCTACTTTTTCACAGGTATTTGCAGTGATTTTGCTTATCTTTCCATCTTACAGCTCTTTTAGTAGGAGATAGAAATCACAGAGCAAAATGTGCATATTGTAGCAAGTCACATCTAGAAAATGTATTAAAAAACAAAAGAAATGCACTGCGGGGTTAAAGTAACTGATGGATAGTGGAATACTGCTGGGTCACTGCACAGTGGGGAAGCCATTCATCTCTGATAGGGTCACCTCTGCCTTGGTCAAAAGCATAGATGATCCAGTGATAGCAGAGCGCCAACACTGCTGCTAGATGGGAAAGGACCGCTGACATGCCAGGTCATGTGGCTGTTAGTCTAGGATCCACCCTCCTCTGATGTTGCCCTCGGACATGAAGAACAGGACACGTTTCGAGGTATCTAACCTCTCCCTCAGCCTAAATCTAGGTCTTCTCATACAGATTAAAATAGTCATACAGTAATAGGTAGATCAGGGGCCAGTTGGGGGCTGAGCCATAGTGGACTGACAAGGAAGATATAGTAACACTGCTGCCCACATGCAAGAAAATTGAGGGCCATCATACATAAGATGTGTAAAATAGAATATATTGTGTTAAGAAGGTATGCTATTAGGGCTATTAAGCTGTGTTTTTACCACCCTCCTAAACTGCAAAGGCATCCCTGGAGGATATACAAATGCAGTGGTCATGATGCTTTGCATCCTAGTGCAGTAAAAATTATGCCCCCGTTATGCGTGGCATTTTGTACCAACAGCTGGAAGAGACCCATTCAAGTCAATGGTGCTGCAGTGAATCTGTGTGCAATGCATGCAGCTGCAGCACAGTAGTGCAAGTTTTTAGCGGTTAAAACATTGGGGAGGAGGCGACGTACTGCCTCCTCATTGCCTGTTAAACTCTCTCTGAAAAGTAAACTATCATAGATCAAATGCATGCATAAATGAACCCTAATAAGCAACACCAACAATAGTTATTTTTGGCAATCCAAATTAAGCTTACTTGAAAAATCTCCTATCATGTTGTAAGTTCTGCCTGTCTGCTGACCATCTCATTCCTTAGCTCCCCCTCTCAGCACCTCTGTAGTTTAGAAGGCAGGCTCTGTAAAATGTGTGACTCAGCAGTGCCTACCCACAGGGCATAGTGAATTCATGCCACAAAATTCAAGGAAGTAAATGTAAGGGCATCTTCACAAAGTAAATTTACAATGTTCAAAACTGCTCATATTAAAAACAAGAGGCTAGAAATAATGGAACTACACTGTGTAAAAGAATATACAATTTTACATTTTGACCACAGATATGCTCTACTGCCATGATTTCTAATTCCAGTTTATGTTGTGCAGTTTAGGAATGGGCCTTGTAAAGGATAGGTGGTATGTATGCCTTCGAACCAGGTGTGGAACACACCTATTTATCTGAAGTGTTTAGAACTGTCCAGCTTCAAAGAGCTTAAAGCGGAAATAAACCCATCAATTCAACAATTTAAAAAAATATTTACATTCCCAGCACGTGCTAACTGTCACATTTGCTGGTGCTTTCAACCAAACTGTCAAACCATCAAATGCCTGGGGTCATAACTGGTCACATGTGTAAAACCAGTATGGCACTGTCTCACCCAGCTCTATACATGCTCAGTCAACCCTCGAAATTTCCACTCGCCCACTCGCATCGGTCGAGTGGAAATAAGGTGGGGGCGAGCAGCGTCGGGACTAGCGGTGTGTGTTCCTTAGTGCCCAGTCTCCTATTGGTGCGGTGGAACGGGGGAGGGGCTGGGCTGTGAGGAGCACACAGCGGGAGGGGGGGGGTTCAGGAGAGAATGATCAGGTATGATCTGTGCAGTGGTGACAAACAGCGATTTCCTGTATGGCTTTCAATGAAGCAGCTGGAAGCCGATTCTCCTCCTCTCCCACCTGTGGCTTCCAGCTGCTTTATTGAAGAAGGAGGAAGGAGAAGGTGAGGCTGGATGTGCTCTGTCTCCTCCTGTGCCCACCCACACTACAGTCTGTGCAGCTTCAGAGGATGTGTGGGCAGAAAACTGAACACAGCAGCCAATAGCTCTGATGCTGCTGAATAAGCATGCGAGTCCGACCGACCTTCTGTCCATCCACTCACCCTTCCTTCTTTCCACCCACCCTCCTTTCCTTCCTTCCCTCCACCCACCCTTCCTTCCACCCACCCCTCCCTTCCTTTCTTCCACCCCTTCCTTCCTTCCACCCACCCTCCCTTCCTTCCACCACTGCCTTCTTTCAACCCACCCCTTTCTTCCACCTTTCCACCATCCCCTTCTTTCTTTCCTTCCACCCCTTCCTTCCTTCCACCCACCCTCCCTTCCACCCACCCCCTCCATACTTCCACCCTTCCCTTTCTTCCTTCCACCCCTCCCTTCCACCCGCCCACTCTTCCTTCCACCCACCACTTCCACCCTTCCCTTCCACCCACCCTCCCTTCCTTGCTTCCACCCACCCCTTCCTTCCTTGCTTCCACCCCTCCTTTCCTTCCACCCACCCTTCATTTTTTCCTCCCTTCCATCCTTCCTTCCTTTCTTCCTTCCTTCCACCAACCCCTTCCTTCCACCTCTCCTTTCCTTTCTTTCACCACTTCCTCCCTTCCTTTCACCCCTCTCTTCCTTCCTTCCACCCACCCCTCCCTTCCTTCCTTTCACCCACCCCTCCCTTCCTTCCTTTCTTCCCTCCCTTCCACCCCTCCCTTCCGTCCACTCCTCCCATCCTTCCTTCCTTGCACACCTCCCTCCTTTCCTTCTTTCCACCCCTCCCTCTCTTCCACCCCTTTCTCCCCCTCTTCCACCCTTCCCTCCCTTTCTCCCTTCCTTTCTTCTACCCCTCCTTTCCTTCCATTTTATTTCTTCCTTCCTTCCCTTCCTTCATTCTGCATAAAACATTTAATAGTGCCATTTCATGAGATAATTTAAGAGGGCGTGTTTAGGGGCAGAATTAGGGGTGGGGTAGGTTAGAGGTTGGGTGGGGCAACTGGTGGCGAGTAACTCTTTAAGTCCTCGCTAGTATCTCAGGACTTGAAATTTTCAACCCTCAGTTACTCTCTATTTTTAGGCACTGAGCCAAATTTGTAGAGGTTGATCTGAAGACAACCTTAAGATTTAATGCTTCTCAGGACTCTGGGCTCCAGCAAGATGGCAGCCTCCAGCAAGAACAAACTGAAGCAATACTGGAGCAATTTATAGTACATACTAATTTTGGTAACATGATTATTAATGTGGAATATACATTAGTGTGCAAAAGTCTGAGACAGGTGTAAAAATGCTGTAAATTAACAATGCTTTCAGAAATAGAAGTGTTAATAGTTTATTTTTTATCAATTAACAAAATGGAATTAACAGAAGAGAAATCCAGACCAAATCAAAATTTGGTGTGACCACCCTTTGCTTTCAAAACAGCATCAATTCTTCTAGTTACACTTGCACACAGTTTTTGAAGGAACTCTGCAGGTAGGTTGTTCCAAACATCTTGGTTGTAGACTGCCTCAATTCTTCTGTCTCTTCATGTAACTCCAGACAGACCCAATGATGTTGAGATCAGGGCTCTGTGGGAGCCAAACCATCACTTCCAAGACTCCTTGTTCTTCTGTACACTGAAGGTAATGACATTGGCTGCATGTCTGGAGTCTTGTCCTGCTGCAGAAAAAAAATGTGGGGCCAATCACACTCCTCCCTGATGACATGGCATGATGGATAAGTACCTGCCTGTATCTCTCAGCATTGAGGACACCATTAATCCTGACCAAATCTCTAACTCCATTTAAGGAAATGCATCCCCAAACTTGCAAGGTACCTCCACCATGCTTCACTTTTACCTGCAGACACTCATTATTGTACTGCTCTTCAACCCATTGTGAACAAACTGACTTTTGCTACAGCTAAATATTTCAAATTTTGATTCATCATTCCAAAACACCTTCTGCCATTTTCTGCACCCCATTTCCTATGTTCAGTGCTTCTTCTTCAGTGTAAATAAAACAAGGAGTTCTGGAAGCGATGGTTGGACTCCTACAGAGCCCTGATCTCAACATCATCAAGTCTATCTGGGATTGCTTGAAGAGACAGAAGGATATAAGGCAGCCTACATCCACAGATGATCTGGATCTACCTGCTAAGTTTTTTTGTCTGCACACTGTGGGTACCTAGAAGAATTGATGCTGGTTTGAAGCTAATGGGTAGTCATGCCAAATATTGATTTAATTTGGATTTTTCTTCTGTACATTTACTTTCAATTTGGTAATTGATAAAATGAAACTATCAACACTTCTATTTCTGTGAACTTAGTGAAGTGAACTTAGGGGAAGCATAACTGAAATCCAGCCCTTTTAGTAAGCCATCAACTTCAAACCCAACTCCAGACAAGTGGAGTTGGGTTTAATGCTAAAAATGCATTACAAAACTAATTTTTAGGTGTTGTCATGATGAAATGGGCTTAATCAAAGTTCTTGTCAATGCCTGTCTAGCCAAACTAGTTCTTTTACATGGAGAAAAAAAATATGAACATCTTGATGACCTCAAAATTTCCCAAAGTCAAATTATGAAAAAGAGCAAATCATTTGGTTCATCTCTAATCAAAAACCACAGAGTAAAAATAGAGTGAAATGTTATCGATCAGGACTGTGCTGCTCTCCAAGTCACACGGCAACATTTTCAGCGTTGAGATTATTTAAATATTGTAAGTTATTAAAACTATGATTCTTCCCACGTCTCTTTATATTTTTCTCTTTGCTCCAGTCTCGCTGTATATAGAATGATGTGTTGCTTTCAGCTCAGTACAGAAAACTAAATCCTCTTTTGAATAATCCTTTAGATCTCTTTGTGGAATTCAGTGGATGTCCGGGACAAAAAAAAAAGCTTTGTCCATTACTCTTAA